>NC_068340.1:39354772-40554772 GCF_014633365.1 Diospyros lotus
TCAAATTACATTTCTATAAGTTAGGACAGACATATCAAATCTGCTCATTGTTTGAAGTTGTTTGGCTACATATCATATACAACAACACAACATTCTAAAACTCTCAGCATCAACAAAATAAATGAGTACTCAAAGGGTAACATGACAACTGTTACCTCCTGCTCTTCATCTTCAATAATATTAACATATGACATCTTCAGGCACTCAGAGACATGGAAACAACCGATGACAGTTTGAATTTGCCCGATTTAGTTGAATTCTGCAGCTGAAACAACCCCAAGGTATTTGATCTAACGTTACTTCCCTCCAATCGAAGGTGAAACCCATTCCTTTCGGCAGTCTCGAGAACAATACCGACTTCAAGCTTAGAAAGGTCTGCATTGGTAACCACAGGCAATTGAATAGAAATATAACAGTCAGTTAAAGCCTTATGATAAAGGATCCTAATAAATACGTATGATGAGATATTTGGGTCATGAACACAAACACAAGTCAGTTGAGTCTGAGAATGAAAGCCAATATTAGTCCAGGTACACTTGTGCCTTGCTCAAAGTGGCAGTGCAATTTAGTATTTGATGTGTTGTAGATCATGTGCCTTATCTAGTGTTTGAGTAGCATTATTAGGATCCGAAAATCATATGAGATCAGAGTCTGAAGAGAGGAGACTCCTGAAGCCGAGTTTTGAGAGTTTTGATTTCCCTTGCTTTTAATGCGTTGTTCCTATTCCTCGTCATTTGCAACTAACAACTAGTATTATAAAGCGATAGATCGACATCTCCATGCCGATCTCTTTCTAAAGCCGTTTCCCTCCTTGTAATTGGCAAAACCTCGTTCCCTATTGCAGTCCCAGTCTTAGCACAAAAGACCCAACCTTCGTTTCACACAATCCTGTGCACATGGCGTACCTACTAAAACTAATAAGCCCAAATCTCAGATTGGGCTCAAATATTTAAAAAAGAGGAGTGTCAGAAAGGAACATGGCAAGGGCTGGTAATGTAAATTGGAGCACTATTCAACCTATAGTTCTCAAAAGCGCAAGGTGCAGTGAGGCGAAAAGAATGCTTAGGGACTAGGCGCGAGGCACAAGGTGAAGCAAGAGTTTCATGCACGTGATGCACAAACATACTAAATATATATATATATATAATGCTTATATCATATTACTTTCAATTTAACACTATAAAGAGAAAATACATATATATATAAAAAGAAACAGAAAAATTAGTTGAAACAGAAGAGAGAGAGAGAGAAACAGTTAATATTTTCAATTTAATACTTATATATAAATTAGTTGGAACTAAACAAAAAATCAAGGAAAAGCTGAAACAGGAAACAGAAAAAAACACAAAAAAAAAAAAAAAATCATAGCAGAATAAGCCCAGTGCTGCAGCACCGAACAGAAAAAATCTAAGCAAAACAACACAAAACACCAGGTAAAGGGAAAGGAGACAATAGGAACCTTTCTAATAAGTACTGAACCCTACTTATTTCTCTGTCTTCTTGTTGTAGGATAGATTACAACAAAAAACGCTGTTGGAGGGCAGTAAAAAGATGTCACTGTCCATGTGACACACAGAAGATAAACCAACTGAACATGCATCACAGAGTCTGCAATATATTTTTAATATTTTGAAATTTAGCACTCCAGAGTAAGCACCATTTACCCCTGGAACACGTTATAGCTACCACCTATGAGGAGCACAAGAAGGGTAGAAAGTTACCGATGCCAAACAAGCTCATCTTTTGGAAGATCAAACGACTGACTTTGGACCTCTTGATGGCTTTTAAAGATAGAACATCGTCCTGCTTCCCTTTAAAGCCCAGAAATTCTCCAAGGAGGTACTTCTTACCTTTGAGCTCCAACCTGCAAGGCATGTGCATCTCTTTATTTTCTTTTCCAAGTTACAAATATCCAATGTAGGAAAAAGAAAGGTGCGAGACACTCAGGACTGTATGACAACAAGAACAGAAAACAGATGCCCATATCAGTATCACCAAAAATACCCATAAAACACTTGACTGGGCAACTATTATTCACCAATGAGACTGCAACAGAAAGCACATTTAATACATCCATCTACTCTCCAGACTCTTCAATAACTTCTCACTTATCTTCGCATAACTCCAATTCCTCCATGTTTTTGGTTGTTCTTTTTTGGTAAAATTCTGCAGTTTCCCCGTCTATCTGGTTCCTTTTCTAAATCAACTGCTATAAAGTAATGTTAATTGACTTCTAAAAGTCACATTGATAATACAAACCCATGTAAAAGAACAATGTGGCAACATTTTATGTTTACCCTTCCTGAGGCAACCCTCTAGAGAGGGAATAATGAGATAAAGTTCCAACACCATTTTTATATGAAAAAGTTTAATGAGATGATGGTGAATGAATATACATTTTAGTAGAAAATGTCAACACACACACACCAAAAAAACAAAGACTGGAATGCTAAAAGAAGAGAGATTTTAAGCACGGACAGAAACAAACCTATCCCATGTCCGGGCTGTGCTGAGGACAAAATTAAGCTTCTGTATTGATTCCTGCATTTCCTTATTTCCATCCAAAAATGCACCTTAATCCATCCAGAAAACGTACTCTTCACCTCGTTTCAGTTGTATCCACTGTTCATATGTGACAACCTCAGGTGGAAAGTAGTCTGAACGAATGGCACTGCTTGAATGGGATGAAAAAGCTTGGTGTAAGTTGCAAACAAGAAGTTAGAATGACAATTACCCCAAATCTGCCATTGATAATATCACTTCTAGCTACATGCAATTGTCATAACATCTACAACCATGTAGGCCATAGTGCATTAAGTAAAAAGGCCATATCTTTTGATTAAGGTCCTGTTTGTGGATGGTGCAATTAATGGTTATTTTCATTTTTTCTTGCCTGCACTCTACCCACACAGAAGCAAGTTTGCTATGAAAATTTGCTTTGGCAGTATGCCCATTGCTCATAATCAATCCCATTATAAGATGTAAAGTCAGTGCATCCATTCCATTGGCAATATGCCTATTGCTCAACCAATCAATCATAAGATGTAAAGTCAGTGCAGGGTATACTATCAACAATATTACGTTTAGAAGTAATGATAAAAAGCCATGCAGCAATCTCTAACATTCATGTCAGAAAAAGGTAATAAAAGATGAGAATTCATTCTAGATGTTCACATAACAAGGTTGAGTCCATGACGGTTTGAATCCAATAATTTATCAGGAGAATTGAAGGAAAACAGAAAGCCTTGTTTGACAAGAACAAACATAGTTGGTGTTACTCCCAAAGGAGGAATTTGATACACACCGGAATTTTGGATTGGGGCATATAACTTTGCAGGACAAATATCCTTCTGGAACAGTAGTGTTCCCCCTTCCTTCAATATAGTATTTGAGATTAGCAACTTGTCGTTTAACTTCTGCCACCTGAAATTCATGCACTGTGAGGTAAAAATACTTCAAGGTCTGACAAAACACAATCCTACTTATTTGTCAAACTTTTGACTAAAGTCTTACAGCACAAATGATGGAACCACTGTTAACATGAAGGAAGACAGGCTTCTTGAAAAGCCATAGAAAAGAGTAAGAGAAATACTCAAGTATTCAGTTTGTCTAAAGTCAATATCTGAGCTATATAATCTAATCACACATTAATAATTCACAAAAATTTATTTGTCTCCCCCAATAACAGAAGTAATATCTTCCCAAACATACTTCAAATTGAGAATTCATTACAAGTGATACTCATAAAATTCGGTCCACTCCTGGCTCGGCACTCACTGCCCTAATAGTTAAAATAGAAAAGGTCTACGATTCTAGTCAGCTTGATCACTCATTCATCCCACCAATTATGATATTATAAATTTGATTGGGAGGAGGCAAACATGCCTAAATATTTATGCTAAAAAATGTTTAATAAAGTTTTTAAATAAGTTTAAAACTTTTGTGCATGAATTAAAGTAAAAAAATTGGATAATTTTAAAACCTCAGTGCATTAATTTAAAGTAAAAAATTGGTTTTGATACTCAGAAACTGAATCCAACCTAATAATCATAAATAAAATTTTGTTTGTTGTTTAATTTTGTTATTGTTTATGACCCATCATTGCAGATACCAAGCTCTAAAATTATTTAATACATCTATTATTATGAAAATTCAAAAAGTCATTCATATAGAAACAAAGAATGATTTACAAAAGAGATTTTTCCTTTACACAATTTGTCACCAAAAGTTTCTTCAACCGGACTAGGAGAAATACATGTCTCTTCTTATTTAAGGTGATGTCTAGATTTAAATAAATTCTCTCACATAATTTCAAATGAAACTTTTGTACGATAAACAAAGGTGTTGTGAAAACTTAAATTGCTTAATCATTGTATAAATAATAAATTTCTTACATTGTTGCCGATGTAATAATTAAATCATATGATTAATCAGTCACCATTTTTTGACAGGACTGTTTGGGGTTTTTTTTTTTTTTTTTGGAGGGGGGGGATTGTACATCCAGCCCACTCTCATACTATTCTCCAGTTACTATAGTTCCAAAATTCAACGGCTCTTTTTGCTATGCATGAAGTTTAAAATGGTTAACAGAGAGGGGGATGGAATTGAAATAGTGGAAGAGAGTACTCATTTGGAAGACTCAGGAGACAAAACAGAAATGGAATGTAAAGAAAATATATGGAAAGTATTTCCATCAATTCTCCTCCAAAGCCCATTTTTTGTCTCCCTTGAATTGGGGGAGAATGGATGGAAAACTTTAATTTTGTTTGCTGACATTAACCTTAATAACTTATTAAAAGTTCAAAATTGTCCTTGACTTAACAAAACTCTACTTTTTCATGAAGGGGGCATTATTTGTCATTTGTTATTTAATCTCTCTCCACTCCATCCATTCCCATTGCTCTCTCAAACAAGGAGAAAGTATTTTAAATTACTTTGTATCCCCTACTCCTTCCAAACAAGGAGAAAATATTTTACATTCCATTTCACTATTTTCCATTCCACTCCATTACTGACTCTCTCCCAAACAAAGCATAAAACAAAAGTACTTGCAATTAACAAAGCATTTCACTAGAGAAGAATTATGATTCTAGAATAAGACTTGCAACATAAATTTTGGTATTTAATCAACCCGTGCATGCATGACAGAGTTCGGCAGTTAAGTACAAGCCAGAAAACAAAAGTACTCTCACACACTATATGAATTTCATATTCCAACTGAATACATCTTACTTCAACATGTTAGTCACATAATCATTTAAAAACATATTATCAATCAGTTGGATGAATTCTAGTTCCGCTGTCCTCTCAACTATATCTACCAACACAAGCCTTCACCCCAGTAGCTTTCAATTGGGTATAAAAAGTCACGTCCCGAGTTAGGTATAGGCAACCATACTGTTGCCTATAGCTTCAATAAAAGGAGCATAAACACGAGCAATAGACATGTATAAAGCATTACACAAACACATCAACATGGAAAATTTTAGATGCAGGACTTGACAGGCAGGCTGGAAAAGTTATAGTTTCAAATGAATAATAATTCTTATGACTTTTTCAGATAACAAGTGCACTATTAATTTCATATTAGCTTTTTATTTGCTTTGTCACTTTTTCTAGATACAAACTAAAAGTGAAAATGGATGGGCTTGAGTTTCATCACAACAGCCCACAGATATAGAATTGGCCACAACGGTTATCAGATGATGGTGATCAAAGGCCTAATTTTTGTGGTCAAACTTGGAACCAACCGAAGACATGACTACAGAATCAAGGTTATATCTGCTGATTTGCTGCTCATCCTCTACTCTCCCAGACAAGAAGAAAACATTTTGCATTCAATTCCATTACTGGATCTCTCCTGAACAAAGCCTAAAGGCAGTTTTAAGATTAGACATCCAGAAACCTAAACAAGAAGAAAACATTTTGCATTCAATTCCTCCTAAACAAAGCCTAAAGGCAGATTAAGATTAGACATCCAGAATCCTAAAAATGTTAGAAGAATGGAAAATTAAATCAATGAAAAAGCAGATATTTAAGCCCTAACTTACAGGATCTGGATGATGCTCAGTCTTGTGATTACGCCCACTTTTGGAAACCCAACTTCCATCAGCCTTAACTGAAACAAAACCTGAGAGATTCTGTACAGAAATTACAACTGCTTCTCCGCTACAAGAAATGAAAGCAATGCACCCAGTTATGACCAACACAAGACGTGAAAAACAGAAGATAAAGTTATGAACTTGGATCAGGAAAATTTGAAAATATCAACTCAAAATGGGCAAAAACAGTCAGGTAACCTCATGAATCACACTGGTGGTTTATTGACTTACGTACCCTTTGGTGAGGAGGACCATATCAATATTTTGTAGTTGATGAGTATCAGCATCTGGAATCCGCAGCCCTGTATACACCTTCCCACCATGAAGCTTTTCAAGTCTACAGACAGAAAAATATGAACAAGACCAAGTTTATGAGGAGCACATGTTCTGATAGAGTTAGAAAAGAAAGGAAAAGAAAACAAAATTCAGTACAAATTCAGGTAAGGGCAAGTAGTATTGGGATCAACTGAAAGAGCGTTTGCTTTTATTTAGGGCTGCAAATGAGCCAGGCCTACAAAGGCTCAAGTTCATTTGCTTAAATTTCCCATGCTTGAGTTCAGCTCAAAATTGTGATCAAGTTCATTTGTTTAGAATTTTGTTAAGCTCAAGCTTGCCTATTAAACAAGTTTCAAACAAGCCTTTTCATGAGCTCTAGATTTAAAGCTCAGTTTCAGGCTCATTTATGTAAAAAACGTATAAAATTAGTGTATTTCAATATATATTTAAAATTTAAATAATGCAAATGATATGTAAAAAAGAAAAAAGAGAAATGTCAATTGCAGAAACACACACACACACACTTTGTTTCGGAATAAGCCTCAAACAAAGCCTATATAAACAAGCCACAAGTGAGCTTACAACCACACACTTAAAGAAGCTTGTTCACGAGTCTAAATGAGCTGAGACTCTCAAGCTCAAGTTCAATTTGTTTACTAATGAAACTGAAAAAAACTCAACCTTATTTATTTAATTAAACAACGTCAAATCCAGCCAAGCTTCGAACTGCTCGCAAACGGCTCTGTTCATCTGCGGCCCTCTTTCGTTTATTTGTTTGAACACCCCTGCTGATAATCTAATACTCGCATTTTTACTACACTTGTAAGCTAAATAGAATTGTGACGCATTTTTACTACATTTCTAGTAAGCTAAATAGAATACTAGAATTGTGACGCTTGCTTCTGGTTTGGTCTAGTAAGCAAACACAAGACTATAATTGTAAAAGTTACAATAACGAAACAGGAGAGGATGGCAAAAATACCTTGCGGCAACGGAGAAAAGTGCATCGGAATCAGTGGTCTCAAGATTCTCAACGTCGAGGATGTCGTCGTCGTCGCCGGAGAAGAAGAGCCCGGACAAACAGTAGACAACCAGACCAAAGATTATCTCCAACCACATGGTGCGTTCCGCAAAATCAATCGATCGCCAGCTCTCTCGAATCAATTGAAAATGCCTAGTAAGAGAAACATACACGAATTTGGTTTTTATTCGGAGAGAATAATAATATCTTCCTCATTAAGGATGGTATCGAGTGCTAGTGTTTGTTTTAACGGTTCTTTAAAGTTCATAGACGGAGATAGGATTATTATAAATTTTATCAAATTTATCTAAGGATTCTTTGCTCATATGAATAATTGAAATTGCCCCCAAAAATGAGTTCCAAACTTATATTAAGGTGATATGATAATTCAATTATAAATTAATATATATCTATATTTAATAAAATTATCTCTATTAATCTCAAAATTTCTTCCAAAATTATTAAATATCGTCCGAGGGACGGGGTTTGTTGTTTTGGATTGGTGTGTGATCCCACCCCCACCACATTCATGGGATTCACACCCTTTCTTTTAAATTATCCGTGTTAAGTAATTATTATTTTATTTATATGTGCAATATAATAATTTTGATACATTCGATGTATAAATATATAACAAAAGGCTAAACTCATATTTTTCTTTTAAATTTTACATGAAAACCCTATCACCCTCATTGAACTTTAAACTTAACTTTTTTAATACATAGCATTTATAATTTACACCTATTGACTATTAAATCTAGTTCAAAATAATGCGTTAATTGCATTTGAGATAAGCGGCAAAAAAAAAAATTGAAGGAAAAACATAAAAAGAATTAATTAAACCAATTATTCTTTCAACTTTCTCATTCACCTTCAAACATTATCTTTACTCTCACCCGTCTCCTGTCCAACAAAAGAATCAAGTCTCCCAACAACTATGGTTATCGCCATCTCAATTGCTCTTGACCTTTTCTTTTTGGTTCGATCGACGACTCATGAATAACAATTAATTCACCATTTTTCTTCTCCAATTTGTAATCTATGACTGATCTATCATTCCTCTTTTTCTTCGCTCCAATCGGCAACCCACGATCAATGACTTACCCACCCCTTCCCTTCTCTTTACTCTGATTAGTGACATGTGATAAACTCATTCCTTCCTATCTTTGTTGTTTTGACCAATGACCCATAATTTATATATATAAAAATGTGCATATGCATGTGTGTGCAAATTTATATATATATATTTATATATCAGTTTTTTCACCCAAATATTTGGACAATGTTCATATGTTTAATGGCATATTTATTAAACACTTTTACTAGATAATTGAATAGTTAATATGTGTAAATTATAAAAATTAAATATTTAATAAATCAAATTTAAAGTTTAAGAAAATGATAAACTTTTCATATAAATTTAAGGGTAAAAATATGAATTTGAGGTACAACAAAATATGATTAAGTTAGTATAACAAAACATATTTTCAACACCATAGCATGGTTGCAATTATTATTTTGGTGAAAGAATAAAATTAGGGTATGTTTGGAAGGATGAAAAATAATAAAATTAAATTGTTTTATTTGGCAGACTTTTTCATTACTTTTAATCCTATTATATCTCCCAAACAAAGAAAACAAATATTTAATTTCCTATCCTTCCTTTTCATTCCATAAATTTATAATTCATTTCATTCCATTCTATTACTGAAAATCTCTCCCAAACACAGCCTTATGCCCTCCCCGTCACTGCAATCTGGACAGCACTTTAGCGCAAACCTTTGCCGCGCTGCAAAGAACTTCAAATTCCTTGTACTCAAGGCTCCGCCCGCAGCGGCGAGCTTCTTCCTCGGCGTGGTTCACCAGATCCGCCACCCGCTGGTAGCCACCATTCTTGAGCAGTCTCTTGCTCTGTTCTAGGTCGTCTCTAATGGCGTTCCAGCACTTCTTGGAACACGAATTCTCCCGTTCGCGATGGGAGGAACCGCTGAGGGAAATATCTATCGCCTTTCTGTGCGCCAAGCCGATCGCAACGTCGGCAATGCTCCGGGGGTCGCCGATGGAATTGCTCGTGCTAGGTCTCAGCAGGCGCATGCAGAGACTTCTGTCGGCGGCCCTGGAGCATGCGTACCTGAGACTGACGAACTCGCGGGCCGACGAGGGGCGGACGAGCATGGAAAGCAGTGAGAGAGAAACGAGAATGGAGTAGCTGGCGGAAGAAGCTGCCATTGTCAGTGGTATTGGTCTGGCTCCAGGGTTTAGTTGGTGTGTCTGTCCAAGCTGAAGCTGGGGAGCATTGCTCTAATATGGGTGTGGGAAGTAATTAGGCTGTTTTTTAGGCTTTTAATGATCTGAAACGTTTGTCTGGGAAGGAACACATAATCAATGTTTATGTTGAGCATAAACCTTAATTTCATTTTATTGTTACATAATCATGCTTTAATTTTTTTATTAAATGAATATAATATTTATTTATTATTTAATTTTTTCATTATTCTCTCAAACAAAAACAAATAACTTTCATTATTATTATTATTATTATTTTTTTTTATTTTTTTTTGTAAAGACATAAAAATATCACTTTACTTTACCCAAAAAGTCATGTGGCCAGACTTTCAAATTTACTCGTCAGACGAATTTATTTTAAAAAATAAAATTATTAAATATCTCAATAAAATAAGTAAGAATACATGTTAATGAGCACGTTTAGCAAAATCCTTGTTTTAGGTGAATACATAAAAATACTCGTATATTTTATCAAACATAATTATGACACCTTAAATTTTTAAAACGTCTTATTAAACATCCTTATTACAAAAAATTAAAACTATTAATTTATTATTAAATAATTAAATTTATAATTAAAAACTAAAATTATATTTAGTTTTAAAAAATATTTCTCTTTTAAAGAAGTACATATTTTTATACCTTCACCCGAAACCGTATTTTGAACCATACAAAATACGCTCATTAGTTTGTGCTCTTACTTACTTTGTTGAGATATACAATAATTTTATTTTTAAAATATTAAAATATTTAATAAAACATTTTAAAATTTTAAAATGCGACGTAACTTTTTTTTTTAATAAAGTAAAAACATATTTTTATACATTCATGTTTTTTTATCTCTACTCTCTTAGAGAATGCATACCAAGAGAGAACGGACTTGATGCAACGGAAATGAGAATAAGATTCATGTTAAATGGAGAATGAAATAGTTTATTCCCTCAAATGGTTGAACATACGTGTTCAAATTACATTTTGATAAGTTAACAACATATCAAATCTGCTCATTGTTTTGCTCCATATCATATACAACAACACTAACATTCTTAAAACTCTCTGCATCAATAAAATAAATGAGTACTCAAAGGGTAACATGACAACTGTTACCTCCTGCATCTTCATCTTGCAATAATATTAACATATGACATCTTCAGGCACTCAGAGACATGGAAACAACCGATGATAGTTTGAATTTGCGCGATTTAGTTGAATTCTGCAGCTGAAACAGCACCTCTGTATTTGATCTAACAGTTACTTCCTTCCAATCGGAAGCAGAAGCCCCTTCATTTCGGTAGTCTCGAGAACAATACAGGACTTGGAGCTTGGAATGGGCTGCATTGGTAACCCCACAGGCAGTTGATTAGAAATATAACAGTTGGTTAAAGCCTTATGATAAAGGATCCTAATAAATACGTATGATGAGATATTTGGGTCATGAACACAAGTCAGTTGAGTCTGAGAATGAAAGCCAATATTAATAGTCCAGGTACCCTTGTGCCTTGCTCAAAGTGGCAGGGCAATTTAGTATTTGATGTGTTGTAGATCATGTGCATTATCTAGTGTTTGAGTAGCATTATTATTAGGATCCGAAAATCATATGAGATAAGAGTCTGAAGAGAGGAGACTCCTGAAGCCGAGTTTTGAGAGTTCTGGCTTATCTTGCTTTTAATGCGTTGTTCCTATTCTTCGTCATTTGCAACTAACGAACAGTATGATAAAGCAATAGATTGACATCTCCATGCCGATCTCTTTCTAAAGCCGTTTCCCTCCTTGTAATTGGCAAAACCTCGTTCTCTATTGCAGTCCCAGTCTTGGCACAAAAGACCCAACCTTCGTTTCACACAATCCTGTGCACATGGCGTACCTACTAAACTAATAGGGCCAAATCTCGGATTGGGCTGGAGTGTCAAAAAGGAACATGGCAAAGGCTGGTAATGTAAATTGGAGCACTATTCAACCTATAGTTCTCAAAAGCAAAAGGTGCAGTGAGGCGCAAAGAGTGCTTAGGGACTAGGCCTCGAGGCACAAGGTGAAGCAAGAGTTTCATGCAGGTGATGCACATACATACTAAAAATATATATATAATGCTTATATCATTTTACTTTCAATTTAAAACTATAAAGAGAAAATACTGATATATAAAAAGAAACAGAAAAATTAGTTGAAACAGGAAAGAGAGAGAGAACAGTTAATATTTTCAATTTAATACTTATATATAAATTAGTTGGAACTAAACAAAAAATTGAAGAAAAATTGAAACAGGACACAGAAAAAAAACACACACAAAAAATATAGCAGAATAAGACACAGCGCTGCAGCACCGAACAGAAAAATCTAAGCAAAACAACACAAAACACCAGGTAAAGGCCTACTAATTTCTCTTTGTCTTCTTGTTGTAGGATAGATTACAAGTAAAACGCTGTTGGAGGGCAGTAAAAAGATGTCACTGTCCATGTGACGCACAGAAGATAAACCAACTGAACATGCATCACAGACTCTGCAATATATTTTTAATATTTTTAAATTTAGCACTCCAGAGTAAGCACCATTTACCCTGGAACATGTTATAGCTACCACGTATGAGAAGGCACAAGAAGGGTAGAAAGTTACCGATGCCAAACATGCTCGTCTTTTGGATGATCAAACGACTGATTTTGGACCTCTTGATGGCTTTTAAAGATAGAACATCATCCTGCTTCCCTTTAAAGTCCAGAAATTCACCAAGGAGGTACTTGTTACCTTTGAGCTCCAACCTGCAAGGCATGTGAATCTCTTTATTTTCTTTTCCAAGTTACAAATATCCAAAATAGGAAAAAGAAAGGTGCAAAATACTCGGGACTGTACAATAACAAGAACAGAAAACAGATGCCCAGATCAGTATCACCGAAAATACCCATAAAACACTTGACTGGGCAACTATTATTCACCAATGAGACTGCAACTGAAAACACATTTAATACATCCATCTACGCTCCACACTCTTCAATAGCTTCTCACTTATCTTCGCACAACCCCAATTACTCCATGTTTTCGTTTGTTCTTTTTGGGTAAAATTCTGCAGTTTCCTCATCTATCTGGTTCTTTTCTAACTCAACTTTACTAGTACTTGCCCGATAAACTTTGATCTCTATCATTCACCTGATTACATGATATCAAAAGGTAAAATCATATATAGCATGGAAGTCTAGCAAATTTTTCACTTTCCTGCCATACAGCAATTGACATAGTCCACCGCCTTATCCTAACCAAGTTAGAGTCAGTTGTAATGTTAATTGATTTGTAAAAGTCGCATTGATAATACAAACCTATGTTAAAGAACAATGTGGCAAAATTTTATGTTTACCCTTCCTGAGGCAACCCTCTAGAAAGGGAATAATGAGATAAAGTTCCAACACCATTTTCGAAAAAGTTTAATGAGATGATGGTGAATGAAGATACATTTTATGTGGAAAATGTCAAAAAAAATAAAATAATGGAATGGTAAAAAAAGAGAGATTTTAAGCAGAGACAGAAACAAACCTATCCCATGTCGGGGCAGTGCTGAGGACAAAATTAAGCTTCTGTATTGATTCCTGCATTTCCTTCTTTCCACCCAAAAATGCACCCTTAATCCATCCAGAAAACGTACTCTTCAGCTCAGGTTTCAGTTGTATCCACTGTTCATATGTGACAACCTCAGGTGGAAAGTAGTCTGAACGAATGGCACTGCTTGAATGGGATGAAAAAGCTTGGTGTAAGTGGCAAACAAGAAGTTAGAATGACAATTACCCCAAATCTGACATTGATAATATCACCTACATGCAATTGTCATAACATCTACAACCATGTAGGCCAGAGCGCATTAAGTAAAAAGGCCATATCTTTTGATTAAGGTCCTGTTTGTGGATGGTGCAATTAAATGGTTATTTTCATTTTTTTCCTTTCCTGAACTCTACCCACACAGAAGCAAGTTTGCTATGAAAATTTGCTTTGGCAGTATGCCCGTTGCTCATAATCAATCCCACAATAAGATGTAAAGTCAGTGCATACATTCCATTGGCAATATGCCCATGGCTCATAACCAATCAATCATAAGATGTAAAATCCATGCAGCAATCTCTAACATTCATGTCAGAAAAAGGTAATAAGAGATGAGAATTCATTCTAGAGGTTCACATAACAAGGTTGATTCCATGAAGGTTTGATTCCAGCAAGTTATCAAGAGAATTGAAGGAAAACAGAAAGCCTTGTTTGACCAGAGCAAACATGGTTGGTATTACTCCCAAAGGAAGAATTTGATACACACCGGAAATTTGGATTGGGGCATATAACTTTGCAGGACAAATATCCTTCTGGAACAGTGGTGTTCCCCCTTCCTTCAATATAGTATTTGAGAATAGCAACTTGTCGTTTAACTTCTGCCACCTGAAATTTATGCACTGTGAGGTAAAAATACTTCAAGGTCTGATAAAACACATAATCCTGCTTATTTGTCAAACTTTTGACTAAAGCCTTACAGCACAAATGATGGAACCACTGTTAACATGAAGGGAGACAGGCTTCTGGCAAAGCCATAGAAAAGAGTAAGAGAAATACTCAAGTATTCAGCTTGTCTAAAGTAAATATCTGAGCTATATAATCTAATCGTAGATTAATAATTCACAAAAATTCATTTGTCTCCCCCAATAACACAAGTAATATCATCCCAAACATACTTCAAATTGAGAATTCATTACAAGTGATACTCATAAAACTCAGTCCACTCTTGGCTCAGCACTCACTTCCTTAATAATCAAAATAGAAAAGGTCTATGATTTTAGCCAGCTTGATCACTCATTCATCCCACCAATTATGATGTTATAAATTTGATTGAAAGGAGGCAAACATGCCCAAATATTTATGCTAAAAAATGTTTAATAAAAGTTATTAAATAAGTTTAAAACTTCTGCGCATGAATTTAAAGTAAAAAATTGGGTAATTTTAAAACCTCAGTGCATTAATTTAAAGTAAAAAATTGGTTTTGATACTCAAGAAACTGAATCCAACCTAATAATCATAAATAAAATTTTGTTTTTTGTTTAATTTTGTTATTGTTTATGACCCATCATTACAGATATCAAGCTCTAAAATTATTTAATACATCTATTGTTATGAAAATTCAAAAAGTCATTCATATAGAAACAAAGAATGATTTACAAAAGAGATGTTTCCTTTACACAATTTGTCACCAAAAGTTTCTTTAACTGGACTAGGAGAAATACATGTCTCTTCTTTTTTTAAGGAGATGTCTACGTTTAAATATATTCTCTTACATGATTTCAAATGAAACTTTTGTACAGTAAACAAAGGTGTCGTTAAAACTTAAATTGCTTAACTATTGCATAAATAATAAATTTCTTACATTATTGCAGATGCAATAATTAAATCATATGATTAATCAGTCACCAATTTTTGACAGGATTGTTTGGGGGGATTTTTTTTTTGTTTTGGATGGGGGGATTCTCCATCCAGCCCACTCTCACACTATTCTCCAGTTAATATAGTTCCAAAATTCAACGGCTCTTTTTGCTATGCAAGAAGTGTAAAATGGTTAACAGAGAGGGGGATGGAATTGAAATAGTGGAAGAGAGTACTCATTTGGAAGACTCAGTAGACAAAATAGAAATGGAATGTAAAGAAAATGTATGGAAAATATTTCCATCCATTCTCCTCCAAAGCCTATTTTTTGTCTCCCTTGAATTGGGGGAGAATGGATGGAAAACTTTAATTTTGTTTGCTGACATTAACCTTAATAACTTATTAAAACTTCAAAATTGTCCTTGATTTAACAAAACTCTACTTTTTCATGAAGGGGGCATTATTTGTCATTTGTTATTTAATCTCTCTCCACTCCATCCATTCCCATTGCTCTCTCAAACAAGGAGAAAGTATATTAAATTACTTTGTATCCCCTACTCCTTCCAAACAAGGAGAAAATATTTTACATTCCATTTCACTCTTTTCCATTCCACTCCATTACTGACTCTCTCCCAAACAAAGCATAAAACAAAAGTACTTGCAATTAACAAAGCATTTCACTAGAGAAGAATTATGATTATAGAGTAAGACTTGCAACATAAATTTTGGTATTCAATCAACCCATGCATGCATGACAGAGTCCAGCAGTTAAGTACAAGCCAGAAAACAAAAGTACTTTCACACACTATATGAATTTCATAAACCAACTGAATACATATTACTTCAGCATGTTGACATAATCATTTAAAAACATATTATCAATCAGTTGGATGAATTCTAGTTCCGCTGTCCTCTCAACTATATCTACCAATACAAGCCTTCACCCCCAGTAGCTTGCAATTGGGTATAAAAAGTCACATCCTGAGTTAGGTATAGCTTCAATAAAAGGAGCATAAGCCCGACCAATAGACATGCATAAAGCATTACACAAACACATCAACATGGAAAATTTTAGATGCAGGGCTTGATAGCAGGCTGGAAAAGTTATAATTTCGTGTGAATGATAATTCTTATGACATTTTCAGATAACAAGTGCAGTATTAATTTCATATTAGCTTTTTATTTGCTTTGTCACCTTTTCTAGATACAAACTAAAAGTGAAAATGGATGGGCTTGAGTTTCATCACAACAGCCCACAGATATAGAATTGGCCACAACGGTTATCAGATGATGATGACCAAAGGCCTAATTTTTGTGGTCAAACTTGGAACCAACCAAAGACATGACTACAGAATCAAGGTTATATCTGCTGACTTGCTGGTCATCCTCTACTCTCCCAAACAAGAAGAAAACATTTAGCATTCAATTCCATTACTGGATCTCTCCTAAACAAAGCCTAAAGGCAGACTAAGATTAGACATCCAGATGGCTAAACAAGAAGAAAGCATTTTGTATTCAATTCCTCCTAAACAAAGCCTAAAGGCGGATTAAGATTAGACATCCAGAAACCTAAAAATGTTAGAAGAATGGCAAATTAAATCAATGAAAGAGCAGATATTTAAGCCCTAACTTACAGGATCTGGATGATGCTCAGTCTTGAGATTATGCCCACTTGTGGAAACCCAACTTCCATCAGCATTAATTGAAAAAAAACCTGAGAGATTCTGTACACAAATTACCACTGCTTCTCCTCTACAAGAAATGAAAGCAATGCACCCAGTTATGACCAAGACAAAACGTGAAAAACAGAAGATAAAGTTATGAACTTGGATCAGGAAAATTTGAAAATATCAACCCAAAATAAGCAAAAACAGTCAGGTAAGCTCGTGAATCACACTGGTGGTTTATTGACTTACGTACCCTTTGGTGACGAGGACCATATCAATATTTTGTAGCTGACCAGTATCGGCATCTGGAATCCGCAGCCCAGTATAAACTTTCCCACCATAAAGCTTTTCAAGTCTACAGACAGAAAAATATGAACAAAACCAAGTTTATAAGGAGCACATGTTTTGTTAGAGTTAGAAAAGAACGGAAAAGAGAACAAAATTCAGTACAAGTTCGGGTAAGGACAAGTAGTATTAGGTTCAACTAAAAGAGGGTTTGCTTTTATTTAGGGCTGAAAAATGAGTCAGGCCTACATGTTGGGAAAAAAATAAGATGGAAAACTAAAGATCCACTCACACTCAAACACAAGAGATTTTTATACGAAAAACCCTAAAAGGGAAAAACCATGGTTAGCAAGATGACAGAGAAAAATATCACTATGTAGTAAAGTTTACAATTACAAAACTCAATATTCTCTCTCTAAACCTAAGACCCAATTACACCCAATTCCTAACTATCACTGATCTCTCACAAGTGATTTGCATACTTTGAATAACAAGCAAAGTATCATATTTATAGACTAGTTTCCTTGTTCATTAAGGTTAAGGTTTCCTTGCCTAACAACAATTAACAACTGATTAGTAAATAGGATTACACACTAAACAGGAAAACAATATTAGGAATAGAAAATAATTTTCAAAACTAATTAGGATTTCTAGCTGAAAATCCCAACAAACCACCAGCTTAGCAAGAATTCTTAAAAACATTCGCCCATTCCCCAACGACGACCATGACTATCTATTACCGATAATTACCATGATCTTAATCACCAAGATCACCATACCCCCACTATAAAAGGTACAACCACTTAGGCACATACCGCCCAAAGATTTTCACGACACAATGTCAAAAAATACCTTGGTGAAAAACTATGGTGCAACCCCCATGCTTGGCTTTCCTTGGGAGCTTTTCAGCTATCAACATCCTTCCACCACACACCTTGCATCACCGTCAAACCAATGCTCGCGTGCAAACTTATGGACCCGCTAGAAGTATCACATTTTCTTTTATGGCAACTTTGATGGTCTAGCGACATGCCATGAGGATGTATATGCCATCTCTTTATAGGAAATCTTCATCTCCCACAATATTGAGAGACGAACTTCCAGCGTTACAATCTTTGGAGCCCTTTGCCAGACTTGCTCCATCAACGCAACAATCCCTTTTCACATGACCAGATTGTTTGCACCTCTTGCAGATCACTTTCTTCTTGGAGTTCTCCTTCCAATTTCTGACAAATGCTAAATCCTCATAAGTTTTATCATCACTTCTCAGCCTCCTTTCCTCATAAATTAATTTATTTGCCACCTCCTCAAAACTTATAATTGGACCCCCATGCATCAAGATACGCTTCATGTGTGCATAGGAAGATGGAAGTGACAACATGAGTTTCAACGCTTTGTCCTAGTCTTCTATTTTAACTCCAATTGATTCTAGTTTAGCAACAATTCCATTGAGTGCCCCCAGATGATCAAAAATTTCCATACCTTCAATTATCTGCAATTTGTGAAACTGCTCCTTCAAATAAAATCGATTGTAACGTTTTTTGCTTAATACAATTCTTCAAGCCTCTCCCAAAGTTCCTTCACACCAGATATTCCTTGAACATTAGCAAGAACATTCTTGGCTAGGCATAATCGAATTGTACTTGCAGCCTTCAAATCAAGTTCCTCCCAATCATCATCGGTCATCACGGATTTTCCAGAACTAACACCAACCATGTTATATCTAGGGTTGCTGGAACTAATTTCTTGGACAGAAATTCTACCACACTTACTCTCACACACTCACGGATTTGATCTAAGGAACAGATTTAATAGAATTAACAGAAAATAAAACAGAAAACATAATTAAACCAAACAAGAAACACAAACCACACATCCACAAGAACATCAAGATTATCCTGGTTCATGCCATGTGAATGGCACTACATCCAGCCTCTAAGATCCTCCTGAGAGCAGTCTTTATTTCCAAAAATCGATCAGTACAGAAGCGGCCCTTCTCTCCCTTCTATTCCCGAGCGCCCCAATTGTTTTCCCCCAAGATTACAAAGCTAACAGCCCTAGCCTTTCTCTCAGAAACAATCAGCACTTGTTACAAATAGAAAAATGAGAACTCTCTACCCATTTGCTACCCCTTGCCCTCTATTTATAATAGTGGGTGAATATCCCAATGAATATTATTAGATATTTACAGTTTAACCCCCAAACTATAACTAATTACAATTTGGATTACAACTTCTATCCAAAAACTTCAAAAGGAACTCTAGCAAACTGCCATCATTCACTGCTACTGCCATCATCTTCTTTTTATACCATATACTCGAGACAACCTTCAACAAGCCATTTCTTTACCAGATTTTTCAGAGCCTTCAAGAGTTGGTTTGCCTTTCAATACCTTGTGTAACCCGCGTTGGATCAGGATATCCTTTACTTGTATTTGCCACAAGCCAAAATTGATCTTCCCATCAAACTTTTCACAATCAAACTTCAACATGCTTGATATATCTTTTGCATACTAGGCAATTGATAAACAAATCTCTGATACCACTTGTTGGGGGAGAGGGGGAAAAAAGATGGAAAACAAAATATCCAATCACACTCAAATATAAGAGATTTTTATGTGAAAAACCCCAAAAGGGAAAAATTATGGCCAGCAGGACAATAGAGAAAAATATCACTATGTAGTAAAGTTTACAACCACAAAACTCAATATTCTCTCTCTAAACTCAAGTCTCAATTACACCCAATTCCTAGCTCTCATTGGTCTCTTACAAGTGATTTGCAGAATTTGAATAACAAGCTAAGTATCATATTTATAGACTAGTTTTCTTGTTCACCAAAGTTAAGGTTTTCTTGCCTAAAAACAGTTAACAACTAACTAGTAAGTAGGATTACACACTATACAGGAAACCAATATTATGAATAGGAAATAATTTTCAAGACTAATTAGGATTTCTCACTAAAAATCCCAACACTACAAACACTCAAGTTCATTTGTTTAAATTTGCCATGCTTGAGTTCAGCTCAAAATTGTGATCAAGCTCATTTGTTTATAATTTTGTTACGCTCAAGCTTGCCTATTAAACAAGTTTCAAACAAGCCTTTTCATGAGCTCTAGATTTAAAGCTCTGTTTTAGGCTCATTTATGTAAAAAAAAACAAGTATAAAATTAGTGTATTTCAATATATATTTAAATTTTAAATAATGTAAATCATATGGAAAAAAGAAAAATGAAATCTCAATTGCAAAAAAACACACATTGTTTCGGAATGAGCCACAAACAAGCCAATATATATAAACAAGCCACAAGTGAGCTTACAACCACACACTTAAAGAAGCTTGTTCACGAGTCCAAATGAGCTGAGACTCTCAAGATCAAGTTCAATTTATTTACAAATGAAACTGAAAAAACAAACTCAACCTTATTTATTTAAACAAGGTCAAATCCAGCCAAGCTTCGACCTGCTCACAAATGGCTCTGTTCATCTGCGGCCCTCTTACGTTTATTTGTTTGATTTCCTTTTATAATAGATAATTGTTTTGAACACCCCGCTGATAAACTATTACTCGCATTTTTACTACATTTGCTCCTGGTTTGGTACTAGTAAGCAAACAGAAAACTAGAATTGTGACACTTGCTTCTGGTTTGCTCTAGTAAGCAAACACAATATTAGAATTGTAAAAATTACAATAAGCAAACAGGAGAGGATGGCAAAAATACCTTGCAGCAACGGAGAATAGTGCATTGGAATCGGTGGTCTCGACGTCGAGGATGTCGTCGTCGCCGTAGAAAAAGCGCCGGAACAATTTATAGATAACCAGACCGCAGACTATCTCCACCCACATGGTGTGTGCTGCGAAATCAATCGATCGCTAGGTCTCTCGGATCAATTGAAAATGCCCAGTGAGAGAAACAAACACGAATTAGGTTTTTATTGGGAGAGAAGATCAGTGGCAACCCCGGTTTAATAATATTTGTGCCTAAGAGTTATTTTGATGATTTCTTAATAATATAAATAAATATTAAAAATTATTTAAAATTTACTTTTCTTACTTATTTAATAATAAAATGTGGAGAGTTTACAATTCATCTAAATTAAAAAGTCATCTTTTTTTTTATTATTTTTTTATTTTTTAAGACTCAGATAAGTGTAGATTTTTTAGACAACATTTTTGTCATCTAAATAATCATTTTATTAAATTATATTTTTCAAATAATATTATTTTTTTAATTTTTTCATTGCTTTACTAATTTATAGCTCAATATTTATTATTTAATATTAAAAAATAATTCGTATATTTTAAGAGTTGAGGATCTCTTTGTCTAAATGACATCTCACTATTCATTGTTTCAAATTAAAAAGGGTAAATTATATAAAATCCTCTTACGCTTAGGATCATGTGCAACTTACCCCATGTGTTTTCAATTGCATCAAATAATCTCTTTACACTTTTAAAATATTGTAATCAACTATAATTTATTGTTATTTTACATAATTTTGTACAATAATCTACATATAAAATACATAATTCTACATATAGAATTTTAATATATCAAAAAAATATAAAATTTTATATTAATCAATCAATAGATTGCATAAAATTGTGTAAAATAATAACAAATTGTGGTTGATTGTAACATTTTGAAAGTGTAAAATGGTTATTTGATGCAATCAAAAGTACATGAGAATAAGTTACACATGACTCTAAGTATAGGGAGTTTCATATAATTTACCTAATTAAAAATGATTCGTAAACTTTGGGAATTGGGCTACTCAAATAACAAAGTAAATAAAATATAAATTAAAATAAAAAAAATTATAGAATATAATTTTAAAGGGGCCTGAGATCTCAATTTTTTTAAAAACTTTTTTTTTTTTTGGTGTAGGCATAAATCTTCTTGAGCCCACCCTCCTTGGTAAGGCATTGAGAACTCATTATAACGGTTCTTTAATATTCATGGATAGGAATGGAATTATTATAAACTTTATCAAATTTATCTAATGAGTTTGTGCTCGTATGAATAATTGAAATTATCACAAAAAATGAATTTTAATTTTATATTATCATATTAAGATGATATGATGATTCAATTGTAAATTAACATATACCTATACTTAATAGAATTATCTCTATTAATCTTATAACTTTGTGAAAAATTATTAAATATGATACATTCAATATCTAAATATACAATAAAAGACCAAAACTATATTTTCCCTCATAAATTTTATATAAAAATTATATGACGCAATAAACTTTAATTTTGACTCATCAAATATTTAATATTTATAATTTATATGTATTGACTAAGTAATCTGATTTGAAATAATGCGCAAGTTACTAATGAGCTGAGATAGAAAAAAATAAATAAAGAGCAAATTGAATCAATTACTCTTTTTGCCTTCCCCTTCACATTTGAGTGTCGTCTTTACTCTCGTCAACTCAAACAAAACAACCAAGTTTCTTGTTGATTATTGTTGTCGCCATCTCAACTCTTTCTCTTTATTCTGACCAACGATTTTTGAGTTATCACCGATCCACTATTCATTTTTTCTAACGGACAACCCATTACCAAACCACATTTCTTATTTCTATTAGTTCTAACCAACAACCCATTCACAAGCAACTCATCATTTTTCGCATTCTTTGCTTTGACTAATGACCCATTATTTGTATATATAACTTGTGTATATATAAACGTGCATATATATGTGTGTGGTAGTTTGTATGTGTATATTTCATTTTTTTCGTCCAACTATTTTGTTATTATTTAAGTTGTTAATTTCATGTTTATTACACGTTCAATACTGACTAAATAACTAAATAGTCAATTTATGTAAATTATAAATATTAAGTATTTAATAGGTCAATTTTGAAGTTCACAATAGTGATAGACTTTTTATATAAAGTTGACCAGAATAAATATAAATTTGGTGTACAACAAAATATGATTAAGTTAGATATAATAAAACATATTTTCAACACAATAGCATGGTTGCATTTATTATTTGGCCAAATATATATTTTTGTACATGTATTTGTGCGTTTTTTTTATTTAGACACTCAAATTTTATATGATTTAAATCACACTTATGAATTATGTAATTTTAAATTAATTTAACTCTTATATATTGGCATATTATCATGTAAACACTTGAACTTTTTATTTTTTCGATTACATCTATGAATTATGTATTTATGAGTCAATTTAATTCATTATTAAAAATAATATTCTATGCAATTGGTGAATTTAACACTTGTATCGATTAAACATGCAACGAATTATACAAATACAAAAATGTTACATTAAAATGTCATTTTAAAGTATTCAGATATTATTTTTTAAAATTATTATTTTAAATATGTGTTGCAAGGTTATAAATTAAATAAATAATTATATAATACTAACTTTTTTTTCATATATAATTAAAGAATAAAATATTAAAATACTAAATGGAAATTAAAGTAAATTTTAAAAAATAAATCTACATATAATAAAATTGAAACTTTTTGGTTGGAAGTTTCAATTTTATTATGTGCCGATTTAGTTTTTAATTTGTTGTTAATATTTTAATGCTTTATTTTTTAATTATATGAGAAAAAAACTAGTATTATATAATTATTTATTTAATTTATAAGTTTGAAAAACATATTTAAAATAATTATTTATAAAAAATAATATTTAGACACTTTAAAATGACATTTAATATAACGCTTTTTGTATTTATGTAGTTTGTTGTATGTCTGATCAGTATAAGTGTAGATACAATAATAACACAGAATATTATTTTGTTGAGAATGAATTAAATTGACTTAAAAATATATAATTTAAGACTATAATTGAAATATCAAAAAATTTAAGTATTTAAATAAAAAAAATAAAATATAAGAATTAAATTGATTTAAAATTATATAGTTTAAATGTGTAATTAAAAAAATAAAAATTTTAAATAAAAAATATAGAAATATAAAAAACATATATATATTTAGCTTTGATTATTTTGGTAAAAGAAAGAATAATCTAGAAAGTTCGGGGTTAAAGAGGAAAATCTCCATTTTTATCCAAAACCTATGGAACGAACCATAAAATAGGAATAGGATAGAAGAGAAGGGAGAGGAAACAAAGCAAAGGCCGAGCAGTGGAGGTGCATGGAGATACGTGGTGCTGCTGCTTCGTCTCCATCTCCATCTCCATCCATTGCCAATTAAAGCTTCTCTCCCAACAATAGCCTACCTTCCCCAGCCATGCCGCCGCCTTCTATCTCCCTCCTCTCTTCTTCGTCTCTTCTTCCTCTTCCTCCTCCCCCCGTTCCTCATTGCCGCTCCTTCTTGAGACGCCGCTTCCACGCCTTTCTCTTGCCCAACCGCGCTGTTCCGCCTCGCCCTTCTTCTTCTTCTTCCTCCAGGTTTTCCGCTGTTTGTCGAAGCTACGGCCAATTTGGCGAGGGATTCGACATGGACAGCGACGGCGACGAACACGGGCAGAAGGAAGGTGTTTTACGAAGAGAGGAGGAGGAGGAGGAAGAAGAGGATTCAACGAATACTTCTCCCTTTCCCGACAGATGGGATGTTTTGGGTCTTGGCCAAGCTATGGTACTTTTAATCTCAACTTGTCTCGCCTCCTTTTCGTCCCGCCTAATTACAAATTGCTACTTGTCCTAGGGTTTTGGCAACAATTATTATTTGTTTCATTAATTTTGTGTTTTTCTTATTAGCTTCACGATGATATTGCATGCCTGGGTAACCCTGCATGTATGAATTGTATATTCGTGTCTGTTTTGGTACTCCAGTAGGACAAACGTAATGATGTCGTTGTTGTGGTTTTTTTCTCTTTGTTTTTGCAATGGTAGGTAGATTTTTCTGGCACGGTTGATGACCATTTCTTGGGCAGACTGGGATTAGAGAAGGGGACAAGGAGGCTTGTGAATCATGAGGAGAGGGGTAGAGTTTTGCAGGCAATGGATGGGTGCAGCTACAAGGCTGCTGCCGGGGGTTCTCTCTCTAACAGCCTGGTGGCCTTGGCCAGGCTTGGTGCTCATACAATTGGAGGCCCTCCCTTGAATGTAGCTATGGCAGGCAGTGTTGGTAGTGATCCCTTGGGTGGGTTTTACCGGTATGGTCCTCTGTTTAGCCACATTCTTATTCTGTATCTATTATTACCTCCCCCCTCCCGCCTTCTCTTTTCAATATCTCTATATATGTATTGTAGAATGGATTTCTAGCCAACTTTCTGGCTTGTGATGCGATTTATTGATAGATTTTATTTATTTTTTCATATTAGAGTGCAAAACAAAAAAACAAAACAAACCAACTAAACAAGTAACACAAAAGAAAAACCTCTCTGTTACTCTATTTTTTGAACATATGTTATAAACGTATAATTTTCGAGATTGAAAATTAGTTTTCTGCACTTTAACGTTTGAATGTGTTTTTAAAATTTTCTATTGAAAATGAAAACAGAAGTTTTATAAAAAATTGGAGATCGGAAACTGGAAAACATTTTCCACAACTGAACAACCCCTGTATAACTGCTATGCTCTCCATTTTCTTACATTTTTGGTGATCTCTAGTTGGTATTTAACTGCCAAAACTCCTCAGAAATAGCTGTAGGTTTTCTCCTTCAGCAAATTGGTTGATAAACTCATCAAGCAGCCCGTTGCTCACCTTCTGCAACCTCAACCTCAACCTCAACCTCACTTCGCACACTTTTATATTTGTCTTTTAAATCAATTTGAATTGGTTTTAAACTAACTTAGGATTATTATCATTTTCAAATTTCCCACTCTAGTCTACAGCAACCAGCTCATTGGTTGCATTTTCTTTTATGCTTCAGCTTTACAGAAGCATCTAATTCTAGCTCCCTCTCCAATCACTATCTGCACCTTGCCTACCCTTTGGTGACATCCACTCTTCCTGTGTCAAATGCCAATACTCACTATGGAGATCCTGGCTTCTGCCAAAAGAACTGAACCGGGATCATCTTGGTTCAGGTCAAAATTTTCACCTCCAGCCTTATTGCTGCATTCTTGGTTCTCCTGATAGAGTCCAAAATTTAGCATTAAACCAAGAAATTTTCAGAACACATGTCAACCATCAAATTGCTAGAAGAACTTTGGTATTAGCTGAACAAATCACCAGATCGTATAATTCATTTAAACAACAGAATGATATTAAAAAGCTACAGTAGCTACTAGTACACCAGTTAAGATAATTCCTGAACTATCAACTATCAAAATGTTTGTCCTTTTTCAGGTAGACTAACAACTATCAAACCAGAAAATACTGTGCATTTCATTATAATTCATTTACAACAGAATTATATATGAGCTACAGTAGCTACTAGTACACGAGGTCGTATGATTTCTCAAATGGTTTTGTTACATCTCATTATTCAAAAGCAAACCTCATTAACTGCATTTAGATATGTCATATAACCAATTCTGAAGTTCAGTAAAATCATGGAACAAAGCTCAAATGACCCACTGTTTTTCTGCCTAGAAAATAGAGCATGAAATAGCCGACGCCTAGCCAACTCTGCTCTTCCTCACAGCTTAAATCTAAGCATTGACATACACACATAAAATGCATCAAAATGCAAGCGCAATGAATTGGAAATGCATAACTTTGCACATGCAATTTCATGACAAAAACACAAAAAATTTGCATCAAATTCATATCAACACCTTTCTTCTCTCCTCTGATTCTCCATGGTGGACATGCCATCAAAATTGGATCAAGAGGTTTGTTCAGACAGGCTTTTTTTATCTATACAAACATTTTCAATGCAATGCAATGCGATGCTCTAAAACATTTTCATAGAGAATGCACTGCAATTCAAAGAGGAATTTTTCTTATATCTTATCGAGAGTGGCTGTTTGCTCTTTATTTTTCCACACAGAGATTCCAAGCCTCTGAAATTCCTTCTAAACTTCCTTCTTTGTCAAATCCTCAAATAAATAATTTTTGGTCAAATCCTTTTTTATTTCCGATCTCTCCATAGAATTCCATTAACATACGTCTGTTTTTTTATTCCATTTTATCAACTTGGGTATTAGGAAAGCAGCATCATTCCCCATCCTATGGAGGAAAATAAACTTCCAGTATAATCTTTTGTGGCAAACACTAAATGCTTTGAGATACACCTTCAGTTCCCAGTTACTGTTGTTAACAAAGTCTGAGTAAGCCTTCACATTCATTAGAGAATTCTTCTCAAAGGTCAAATTCTGCCAATGCTGCTCATGGCTCATATCAATGCTTATCTAGCATTTCAGCTTCAGTGTCAGAGTAGCAACCAAGTCTTTGCTACAACCGCATTCCTGTATCAGTCTTTTACAATGGAACCTCCCCCCTCTTCCGATGTTGAATCTGTATCACAGTTTTATCTTTTATGTATCTAAAGCCAGAAGGCTGCCAAGTCAGCTTTGCAAACTATATACTTTTGTGTTTTGCATCCATCTTCTTGCTGCTTGTCTGCATGGTCAATCCATGGTTTCATAAGTATCCTATTCAAAAATGATTTAAGATCCAAATCTGATTAAATTCCTTCATCTCCAGTTCTCTTCGTCATAATTGCACCACAAAAAATTAGCTGCATCATTTCTAGACTGACAGCCATCCTCAATTCCATGGGATTATAAGTACAGAAATTCATTGTTGAATAGATTTGATCATTTCATATCATACAAGTTAGAATGAATTCCAAAACAACAAACCAAATTCTTCGAGCCAATGGGCATGTCACAAAGATTGAACAGCTGATTCACAAAAAGATCCCCATGGATATATATGATAATCAGTTATCCACCAGTGAACTTAGATGCAAGATAAACTTTAGTTTGAATGGCAACCAAGACCACTTGTTATACAATGATTTCTAATCTGATATGGAGCTTTAAGATTGAAGCTTCTCCAATTCATTTGTGTTTTAAACAACAGGAATCCCAATCCAGAGGCCAAGAACTTTACGGTTAGCAGCATTAACTCCAAAACAACTGAACTTTTCCTATATCCAACCCAATTCCAGGAATAAGATTTTTTATAATGTTCTCTGCGGACTTCTGATCATACATCCGTACCAAGGGATCAATATCCCAGAATGATAATTGCAGTCTGTGAGAGATTGTGCCTTTTCATTCCATGTTGATAATAGACAAGTATGTTGCTTTAAATTAATTTACATTGGCCACCCTGGATCCTCCAAATATCAATATCCTTCACTTCTATGCTCTGACAAGCTTTTGTACTGGTAAAGATCTTTGCATCCTAGGACACATTTCCACACAGCAACAACAAAAACACCCAGCCCTAATCCCACTAGGTGGTTTGGTTACTTAGATTATAGCTCGTGAACCATCTCTATCCATAACCATATCTTTTGCAAGGCAATTAACACTTTTCTACATGTAAGAATCAAATTTCATCTTTGGTTTGCTGAAAAGAGAATTTAGAATTCCTGATGTGGGACGGAGCCTGAATCTTGTGAAAGATTGAAGAAGAGAGGAATTAGGAAATAAAAGGAGAGACGAAGAAATTGGAGAAGGGAATCAAAAGAGTGGAAAAATTCCCAGGAAGGGGATAATCACCAAAAGTTGTACCCAATATCAATAAAACTAATTTTTTGATTACTTTCTAAGCCTATTTAGAGGCTGAAATCCAGCTAAAAGATAATTACCTTAATTACCCTTATCCAGATAAATAAATAAAATTTTAAAATCTAAAATCTAAATTCCAAAATTCGGATAAAACTTAAACCCTAATATCAGACATTAAAATTTAATAATTCTAATTTCTCATTATTTCCCCTTACTTCTCAGCATCTAATCCAGAGTTTAGCCTTCCAAATTGCAAGGCTTTTTCTAATATCTTCTATGCCATTTTTGCACGCAAAGCTTTGTTCAAACTTACTAAAGCCTAGCCTACCAACTTTTTCTTCTTCCTGAGCAATCCCAAGTTCAGGAGATGACTTCTGTCCGTTGTGATTTATTGGTAGTTCCAGTTATGGAAAATGTAAAATTTAGGTGCCAAATTGGGCGTCATTGAAAAGATACTGACCTGTGTTATAATTTACTAAGAGCAATATTTGTTAAACATCTGATGGGATCTTATTTTGCAGAGCAAAGCTGCGTCGGGCAAATGTGAATTTTCTCTCTCCTCCGGTAAAGAATGGAACAACAGGGACAGTTATAGTTCTTACGACTCCGGATGCTCAGCGAACAATGCTTGCATATCAGGTCTGATTACATTTTATAATTGAAGTCAGTTTCTATAATATTTTAGCATGTTATTCTTCTGTTGTCAAAATACAATCATTGTTGAAGCCGATGTCGTGTTGCTTATTGCAACAAATATGATTAAATTTCATTTTCCAGCAACCATTTTAGTTTATGAAACCATGAATACTATTCTTGGGGAAATTGCTGCTAGGTGAGAGTGTGACTACCCTGCTAAGAGTAATTGTCCATTTTTTAATTTTTAATTTTTTTAATGCATATATAAACCTTTTCAGACTTGTTCAGCAATATAACGTGCCTTTCTAATTTTTACCAAATTTTCCAAGCACATTTTTGAAGACAAGTGGCCTTATCATTTCTGTTGGGCCTGACTTCCATGAAATCAAGCACAACCAACGACTGTTGGCTTCAGGATCCGTCCCATACTGATTCTAGATTTACAAAATTTTAACACCATGTAAAATAACATCTCGGTGGAGTATTTTTTATTTTTCTAGATTTTTCCAGATTCATTTGACCCCTCTATTAGCCTGGAGAGCTTGGGGGGTCCAAAATTATCTTTTGGTTAGTGCACCATTTCTCTGCTGAATCCTCTCTTTTCAGGGCTTTCCCATTTTTCCTCAATCTGAAATTTTGCCACACTATTCTCCATAACGTTCAGGGATAAGTTTTCATTTTTTAAGGATTTTTCAGAAATTGTTGGGGTCCTCAGAAATTCACTGTTCAGCGGTTAGAGTTTTGTTGCCTTTAAATCACCCTTACTGCCAAACAATCAGTTCTAGCCTACAATTTTTGCTTGCTATGAGATATTACCACAATCTTTGTCAATACATTTGAAAAATGTTTTCATTTTCGGGGATTTTGCCCAAATTATATGGATTTTAGTTCAGCACTTCCACTTCCATTAGGAATGAAATATCCAGGGGCGGATCCAAGGGGAGGGCTGGAGCTTCAATTTCTAGAGTTGTGAGTATATACATATAAATGTTTTGGTTGGGGCTGGGATGGGCCAGCCCGTGCCAGCCCCTCCCTGGATCTGCCACTGGAAATATCCATTCCGACTAATTGGCAGCACCCCATAGGTTTGACTCATTTTGAGACTCATACAAGTTTTTGTTGAATTTAAAACTTTGCCAGCATTTTTTAGGGTCTAACTTGTATGGTTGAGCCATATAGTTTACCGAGTTTGGATGCTTTTTAAATCTGACATGAGGGTGCAACTGTATAGAAGCAATAGACCTGTCCAGCCGGTACACAGAAACACGCATCTGTTCATGATTTTCTTAAGGATTGATGAGTAACCAAGTGATTCTAACAGTTAAATATTAAGATGCCCAATATGAGTAAAGGTGGAACTGTATTCTCCTCTCTCACTAATTGTTCTCATAGAGGTATTAAAGCTCTTAAGATTCTCACATGAAGTTAGTGGTCTGCAAAAGCATTTTAGATTTTCCATTTGATAATGATGCTTGGAGCAATACATGAGACCCTGATATGTTCTCTCTTTTGTGATGACAGGGTACATCATCAACTGTTAATTATGATCCTTGCTTGGCTAGTATAGTTTCAAAAACAAACATATTAATTGTTGAAGGATATTTATTTGAGTTCCCTGATACAATTAAAACAATTACGAAAGCATGTGAAGATGCCCGCAGGAGTGGTGCTCTAGTTGCTATTACGGCTTCAGATGTATCCTGCATTGAAAGACACTACGACGATTTCTGGTAAAACATTGACTGACTTTTGTCTGGTGAATGGTGTTACATTCTCTCTGATTAGCACTTGAAGTTGATTAACAAACCCTGTATTTAGGAAGCTGTAGTTCCTAAATAAAGTGGTTCCTCTCAGTTTGTTCACAACAAAATTAATACTCTAAATTGTAACCTTTTTTTGCTTCTGTTGTTTTGCTCCTGTCACCACCCATCTGAAAATGTAGACAATTTTCAGGGAAATCATGGGAAGCAATGCTGACATTGTATTTGCAAATAGCGATGAAGCAAGAACATTTTGTGATTTCTCCTCCAAGGAAAGCCCCCTTTCTGCTGCAAGGTATCTAAGCCATTTTGTACCATTAGTTTCGGTTACAGACGGGCCAAGAGGCTCTTATGTTGGTGTCAAAGGGGAGGCCGTATATATCCCTCCATCACCATGTGTGCCGGTTGATACATGTGGGGCTGGCGACGCCTATGCATCGGGCGTCTTATATGGTATTTTGCGAGGCGTCTCAGATTTGAAAGGCATGGGGGCATTTGCGGCGAAGGTAGCAGCTGTAGTTGTCGGACAGCAGGGGACGCGGCTTAGGGTTCAAGATGCTAGGCGACTGGCAGAGTCATCGTCTTCCCATCTCGAGAGCTCCATTCTTCGGACAGATGTGGGTTCTGATCAGATATCCAGCTTGTAGTAAGTTGCAATAGGCCTCGCTATCATGCTGATCCCACAATTGGTCACGTAATCTTTTTTCTTTCTTTATAACTACATGAACTCATTTGTTTAACAACCCAAAAAGAACTGGGTACACTCTCATTCTTTGTACATAATTATGTTAAAGAGAAAGGCACCAAAAGTTGGAGAAATTGTGTTTAGTATCTCGAGTTGGTATGTTGCTTAGGTTTGGAATGTTATTGATCTCACGAGTGATTCTCTGCCCCCTCTTGGTTAACTGATTGTTGCCAATTTGTTATTGCTAACATAAATGTTTGTGCAAAATTTATGTTGTGATATAGTTTGGTAGCCACCATGGTCTCTATAACTAGGATGATGATTTATGAGTCACAGTTTGTCTTATTAAAAGTTATGGACCTGTTTGATTTTGTTGTTTTTTTTTATTCGCTTTAAGTTTTTAAATTTGGTCAATTTTATATTTTTATTCATCAACTTTATGTTTTTTTATGTGGTTATTTTAATTTTTTATTATTTTAATTATATCTATAAATTTAATTTTTAAATTAATTTAATTTTTTTTAGTATGTCAACTTGAATTTTTTTGTTGTTTCAGTTATCTCTTTGAATTTATATTTTGGACTCATAGTATATGAATTACATGTTATATTTTATTTACAATATGAATTAAATTGATTAAAAATATAAATATAAATATATAATTAAAATAATAAAAAATTTAGGTTAACATGAGAAAAATAAATTAAAGTATAATGTTTAAATTAATTCAAAAATATAAGTCTAATGGGATAATTAAAATAATAAAAAATTTAAGTAATTATACGAAAAAAATATAAAAATACATGAAAAAAAATTTAATTAACCTTGTTTATAATGTAAGATCTTATATGTGATATAGAGTATTTTGTCTTTTTTTTTTTTTCTTCATTTCTCTTTTATCCTTAGTGGTCAAATGGGACGACCGGGTTATTTGCACGAAAATCCCCAAAACAAGAGACGTAAATGCAAAGCCCCAAAATTAAAGGGGAAATGTGTATTTTAAGAAACGGCAGGGTAATTTGTAGAAAATTTCCCAAAATAAAGAAGGTAAATGCAAAACTCCAAAATCAAAGGGGAAAATGTGTATTTTAAGAAAACCTCAGACACAGGGTAACGTGTAAAATTTACTTACGTTATAAATAGGGTCCATTGCTGTCTTCCAAAGCACGATTCGAATTCAAAATTTAAACCGAAAGCTCTGAGACGAATCGAACGATGGCTTCATCAATGAGGGGAGGAAAAGGCGTCGTGAAGGATTTCTTCCGGCAACGGAAGAAAACCGCCGGCATCTCGAAGCCAAAGGGAAAGGAATCTAAATCTTCTCCCAAACACTCGGTGACGTTGGGCTCCAACGTTGTCCAGTCGCCCGCCCTCATCTCCCATGGCTCTCTCGATCTTACTGGTAAGTGTTGTTAATCGTTTTCATTCAGTTCGTGTTCCTGTTATTTCTTGATCTTTTTTGTTTTAAATCGATGTCGGTTACGGTTTTCTGTTCGTACTCTCGCGTGATTTCCCTTACGAGATCCCTAGGGTTTTAATTCGCGAGATTAGACTAGGGCTTGAATTTGAGGATATATTACGTTTCTGTGTACAGACGAATACGATTGCGATAAGAATGAGATGTTGTTGAGGCAATTCGACATGAACATGGTGTACGGGCCTTGCCTTGGGATAAGCCGACTGGCTCGGTGGGAGCGCGCCTGTAGTTTAGGTCTGAACCCTCCTAAAGAAATTGAGCACCTTATCAGGAACCCCGATATCCGGGCCGAGTGCCTCTGGGATGGCCGTGTCTAGCTTTGCTTCCTTTCTCTGCCTCTCCGTATGCTGTTTTATTACTGTTATTATGCCTTTCGTTTTGTTTATCTTTCAGTAAAAGCCAGCTTCTACCTCTGGTAGTACAAGCTTCTCTAAGGTTGTGAATGTAAATTTCGTCGAACTTTTCAAGCTTCATGCGCTTGTGGTGAACTCAGTTTCTCTGGCAACTTCGGTTAGAAGGCATTTTTATCTTTGTATTGTGGTTGAACTGTTGCCGCTTGGCATTTATGACAAGCTTTTTTTCTCAAATATATATTAAACTAAAAGGAGGAGAAATGGAATTGAATGAAAATGAAATGAAAATAAGAGGAATCGCTGAAAAATCTTCTCTTTGTTTGGAAGAGTTATGGAATTCAATGAAATGTGACATTTGTTAACAACATATGTGAAATATACTCTCACGATGGATATATAAGTTGGATTTGTACAAATGCATTGAGCGTAGTTTTGGTCATGCACAATAACACAATTTTCCTCTCCGTCCATTCTCGGACATGGGGGAGATAAAAAATGGTGATTTGAATAACATTGGATCGAAGGGTTTTCCCTATTCTCCGACCAATTTGGTTGCAAGAGAATGGATGGAATATATAAATAAGATTAGTCTCAATATTTAAGTATTTAGCTTTTTTACATGTTGATTCTGACAGTATTATTGTCATTTGGTGTTTGAAATTTGTTTATTCCCTCCATTTTCAATACCTCTTCCTTCCAAACAAAGAGAAAGTTCTCTCTCACCCATATGGAAAGGAAAGATTTTAGCTTGTCTTTGATTGCAAGTATATAATTTGTATGAAAAGAAAATATTTTTTAGACAATTAATTTATCTAAAATTAAATTTCAAAGAAAATATTAATTAAAAGTGTTTGATTGGTTTAATTTTTTACTTAAAAATTGTTGTGTTTTTTTAACTTTTGATATTTGATTGTCATTATTTTTTATGAAAATAATAACATATACACATGCATATAATCAATAATTAAATATACAAATTAATAGTTAATTATATAAAATAATCAAATATACGCATATTCAAAAAATAAATTAAATTTACATACACAAAATAATCTAGTTGCCTAGCAAGTTTAGTTACAACCGTTGTTGCCATCATCGTTCAACCCTTACCATTGTCGCAGTTGTTGTCATGGTCGTCGCCTACGTCTTCTCTAGTCATTGTCTACTATCATTGTCGTCACTGTTACTATGGTTGTTGCCCACGTTTTCTCCAGTCTTCGCCTACTGCCATTGCTGCCGCCACTGCTATGGTCGTCGCTTATGTCTTCTCTAGTCACTGCCCACATATTTGTCGTCGCAGTTGCTGTCATGGTTGTTGCCTACGTCTATTCTAGTCACTACCCACTGCTATCGCCATTATTGTTGCCATGGCTGTCGCCTATGTCTTCTCCAGTCATCGCCCACTTCATCGTTACTGCTGCTGCCATGGCTGTCGCCTATATCTTCTTTAGTCATCACCCATGTCTTTGTCGTCACCTATGTTCTGCAAGTCGTCGGTGGTCGTCGTTGCTTACTATTGTTGATTGCTGTTGCAATTATCGAATTTGGTTTATCCTTCTCTTCTTTGTTGATGGATAGTGGTGGAAGGGAAAGGTCATCGTGAGTTTTTTTATTTCCATGGAAAATTGCATCTGCCTCCTACCCCTTTAAAAAATGACAAAACTAATTTCAACAAAAGTGAAAAAATAGCACCATGTGATCACAGGTGAGAAAATATTTTTTATGAAAAATTTGACCAATTAAACATTTAAAAAACTAAAATTTAGGTGAAAAATGATCAAAGATGGCCAATCAAACAGATCTTTATTTTTATTGCATTTCACCCCATTTTTGTTGAAGAGTTTTGATATGTTGTTGGATGTTGACATGAGAACATTGCTCTTTCTTTTAGTTCAATGTCTCTCTCAACCTAGTCCAGTGAGAAAGAGAAGGGATGGAAAATGGCTGAAGGAGAGAAAGAAAGGCCACATAATTTTTGTTACAAATCACTTTGATATCCGTAGCCTTCCATTGATGGCAATTTTAACAATTCTTTACCTTCTCTTATCTTTTATAAAACACCGACTTTTTACTTCTGAACTACGTCAAACTTGTGTCTTAAATTTCCGATAAATTTGAATTTTTGGATAATGTGCGAATAAGGGTAGAGGGTGACAGATATTATTAGTATAAATTCAATCAAAATATGATGTTTGATAGTAGATATTAGGGAGATGCTTTATAAAAACTATTTATAAATTTTGAGTGTAACATAAAAATTCACAATGCATATAATTTTGAAATATTGATAGCCTCAAACCAAGTTTGGGAAATTCAGTGGATTTTCTAACTTATTTAGAGTTTAATAAATTGTAGTTAGGTATTAATAAATAACTTCTATATGGGTAAGACACACTTTATCTAGAAAAATGTGCATAGGCAATGAATTATGAATGTGTACAATGCTACACGAATAATTTTATCGTGATAATTTTTGTGATAATCCAATTTATTGTGATATTTTAACATTGATATATTGCGATAAATTAGAAATTCAAAATTTTGAATACACTTTAAAATCTTCTATCTTCCCTTCCTTCCCCTTACTCACTATCTCTCTCTCTCAAAGATGGTGTCGTTGATTGAAGTAGCTTTCCTCTCTCTCTTATTAGTTTTGTTGTCGACATAAGAGACGCACAGAGAATGACAGTAAACGCCAGAAGTGCAGGAGACGTTAGATTCAAATCAGATGTCTTCGGCATCTCTCTCTTTTGCTGCCATTGGCATCTCCCCCTTCTTTTATTGCCGTTGGCGTCTCCTCCTTCCTTTGTTGCCACCATCGTCTCTTTCCTCACTTCTACCATTGACGTCTCTCTTTTTTTTTTTTTTTTTTTTTTAATGATTTGTTTATTATAAGTTCTATATTAAATCTCTATCAAAATTAAAAATATATTCATACTAATTTGTTATGGAGCCATCTTAGTTTTTTGGATATTATATGGAGTTAACGGTAGGTTCTAGCTCAAGCTCTGCTTGGGAGAGAGCTAGATAGGCATGGAAGGAAGCAAAAAATAAGAGCTCAAAAGTAGTTGTTGTCATAACCGAAGCCATGAAGAAAAAACCCAGAAACTGAAAATAACAAAAATCTTAATGATAGGAACCAAGCAGAGAGGCAATCGGAATTGGGACTAAAAAAAAAAGGAATTTGGGTAATAGCAGCTCCTTCCACTAACATGATTCCCCAAACTAATAATCAATTTGACCACACCAACAATCACGTGGAAACTGCGACTCTGAAGCAGCAGCTCCCTCTCTTTTTGTTGTTTCTGTTGTATTCCACGCCTCACTCGAAAGAATAATAATATATATATATATATATGTATGTAGTATACATATGTAACATATATTCTTTAATGGCGGTGGCAACACTGGAATGACAGGGAACGGCGAATGGCGATTGAGGCATCGGCAGTGGCTAATGGTGACCAGAAAAAGCGTAGCAGAATAGAGAGAGTGGGGGAAAGAGGGAGGGAGAGAGAGAGGGGGGGGAGAAACTGGGCGGTCGGAGATGGAGGCAGCACGCAGTGGGGAGAAAGAGAGTAGGTGAGGAAGATGAAGCCTTTAGGTGGGGTGGGGTATTCAATTTGAGCTGAAAAATTAAGAATAGATTTGTAATTTAGAATGAGGATAAATATATAATTTTGATTGAGTTATCAACCAAATTGTCACTCAAATTTGGCCATCTTCTATTATTAACAAAACAATCCAAAAACAAGCAGGCATGTTCTCCCTACTAATTCACGAAAAATGTTTGAGAGCAAGACAGCATTATCGACAGGCTTACAGAAAGGGGGTAAAAAAATAAAATTGCCCTTTCCTCTCATCTCCCTACTTTGCTCTCTCCTCTTGCCTCCCATGGCCACTGCTTCACCTCGTCGCCACGCCTCGTTGCCATGCTGTCGTATGTAGCGATGGTCAGCGAGACGATGGCAGCGAGACTTGGTGATGAGGCGATGGCCATGGGAGGGGAGACGAGAGAGTAAGGCAGTGGCCCAATTTGCAAAGTGGCGGAGGTAATTTTGTCATTTTGCCCTCACTTGGTAACTGTGTATGTAGGCTTGTCGGCCCTGTAGAAGGACTCATTAAGGCTTAGTTTGGCTAGGCTTTTTTTAACATCGTTTAAGGTAGATAGTGTTTAAACTGATAATGTGTTTGGATAAGTTATTAATGTAAAGTTATGTGTTTGGTTTATAAAAATTGATAACTTATTAGAACTTGACAAAAAGAGTAAAATGGACATGGCATTGAATAATACAAATAAAATTAAAATATATATATATTTTTAAAAAAATTGTAATTGATGTCTAATTGCTAAAATACTTACAATTATATGTTAATAAATTATAAAATAATTTTAAAAATATATATTTTTTACTTTATGTATAAATTTAAATTTAATTCATAAAAATATTCAATATATATGTTGAAATATTATATAAAATTATTTAGTTTTTTAATTTTATCAATACATAAAATTATTGAAATTTGAATAGGACAATTTGAAAGCGGGAAGAGGCATCAACAGACACGATAGAGGAGACCTCGGGCGATGGCAACGATGAAGGCGGATCTGGAACCAGGAGGCGGCGATGGCAGCTTGCTGTGCTAGAGGCAATGGCAGCTATGGACGTCATTGGCGACCGTTGTGGGAGGAGATTCGGCAATGGAGGAGGCACAGATGTTATGGGAAAAGAGACATTCGTTGAAGGAGAAGAGGAGGGTTGGACGATAAGAAGTGTAAATAATGAAATTGGAAGATGGCAAAATAGTCATTTCTTTGGTCAACTACAAAAGCTCTCACAAGCTTTTCTACAAAAATTATTGCCCAAAGCTTTCTTTAAATGCTAATACAAAAACATTTAAGCTGTGGAGTTTTGAAGCTCTTGATAAATCCATACAGGTTATTAAATAAACTTTACAACTTAAACGCTGTACTAATATCTTATAAGTTGTCAAACCGCGTTGCCAAACAAAGCCTCTGAAAATTGCATTGCCAAACAAAGCCTAATTCACAGGCTCACAGTACGACATGGCCGAGTAGGAATAGGGCACTTCCAGCAACCACTTTTTGCCGGCTCCCCTGCTGTGCGCCGACCATTGTTGCATTCTTCCCCTTTAAGGTGAAGAAAAAAAATACAGTGATAGTCGACGCACACAAAAAAAGGCGGTGATAGACAATTGCTGAAGCCGGCCATAAGAATTAGGGAGAGAGTAAAATTGTAATCTTCTATTTTCTGTAGTCTGTAGCGTGCACTGGACAAGTAGCAAAATCCTTTAATAATTTGTGTGGAGCCTATTGACCGTATGGCCAGTTGCCTGGCCACAACCTCCACTAATATCCCCATCCAATCCAACTCCACTGTCCAACATGAGTCCAAAATTGGATGGTGGCTACTCTCTCTGCTGTCTCCCTCCGTATTGTTCTTTCTTGGTTTTATCTTCCTAAATGGACTGAGTATGCATTAAGTTATTTGATCATGAATGATTTGGAGACAAAATTGCAGAGAGATTGTATTTCATACAAAGAAAACACAAAAGGATGGGTTGCGGGGTATACACACTGACACTGCTTATTAATTATACCTTCCTACTCCTGTCTTCCCATTAACATTATTAAGCAAAGGACTAGGACTGAACCTGCAAATTGTTCCGATGGGCTGCTTCACATGGCCGACCGGAGGAACATAGGGGTCTTATCCTGACCGGAGCTCAACAAGGCCTGAAGCTCAGTCACGAACGTTTTCATGGCCGGTCCCGGCAAGCAAAACGGCACCACAATCCCGCGCTCGCCCTTCTTGTTCGTGAACGGTATATAGAAGCTCGCCACGCCGGGGATCGCCCCGACGCCGCCTTTCGCCGGCCCTCCGTACGCCGGCTTCCCCCACCCGAAATCCACCTCCCCAAAGCCGGCATGCGTCACGTCCGACACCAAGAAGCTCCGCACCACCGTGAAATGCGGCCGCCCCCTCACAACCATGAGGTCCGCCAGCGACCTCATGTACTCCTCCGTCACGTCCGCCTTCGCCTTCGCCACCAGTTCCACCGCGTATGCCAGCGGCTTCCGGCACAGCTCTCCCGCCGTCGAAACCGCCACGGGGAAAGCGAACGCGTTGCCGTAGTAACCGTCGGGGAGGAGGCGCCGGAGTTTCCCACGAGCATTGACTATACAGATGATCCGGACCTGGTAAGAGTAAAAATTAAAGATATAATCACATAAACTTAATAATTCGTCATTTCTAAGTTTAATTAAGGTTTTGAACAAAATGGCGGTTAACATGACAACCGACCTCTTCCTCGGGATCGGGGTTAAGGGCGATGGTGCGGGAGCGCCAGAGGCAGGCGGTGAGGAGCTCGAAGGTGGAGCGGGTTTGAAGGTTGGGGGGGAGGAGGGAACGGAGGGCGGCGACTTGGGCGGGGCCGAAGAAGAAGGAGCGGTGCGCCATTTGGTCGAGGGGGATGATGGTGCCCTTGGTGTCGGGGACGACGTCGTACTCGCGGTGGACGCGGGTGACTCGCGGCGGCAGCCGGGAGTTGAGGAGGTGGCGCTCCCAGACGGGAAGGAGTGACGGGGCGGCGGCTCCGCGAGCGAGTTCGCCCACCGCCATCATGAACTGAACCAGTCCTTGGGCGTCGCAGATGGTGTGGTTCAGGCGCAGACCCAATATGAAGCCGCCGCACCTCAGACGGGTCACCTGCAAATTAACAAATTGTACGTACAGGTACATGTTACTATAATCGTTTAATTAATTAATTTTCTTTCTAGTCTAATAATAGAATAGAATAGAAAGAAAGAAGGGTGAAAAGAAGAAGAATTGTTAAGGAAATTGATGGAGAAAATCTCCATTCCCTTCCCTTTGACCATCTCCCATCTAGAGAAAAAAAGCCTCAAAAATTGTTATTTGAATATAAAACTTTAATACTTTATATACACGCAATATATATTGATGTAAACCTAGCTACACTAATTCACCAATAAAGAATGTGAATGTGTGGAAATCACTGAACCTGATTCATTTAACTTTTTTGCCATTTTAATTACATCATTAAATTTGATTTTTAAATTAATTTAGTTTCTATATTTTAATTTTTTTTATTATAACTCAATTTTTTTTTCTTATTTTTATATTTTTTAATCAATTTAACTTCTTTAATTTTATGTGTAAAAAAAATAAATTAAGATGATAAAATAAACATTACACACTAAATTGGATGAATTTCTTTCAATCAAAAAGTTAAGACGCATTAAGATAAGATAAGATGTGATTTAAGTTAAAAGGGCATGATTTTGGATGAATTTACTGCACACTTAAGTTGTAGGCTATGCCTGCCTATACCTGAATGAGCAGCAGAGGAGCGTTAAGGACAGGTTCAGAGCCCGGCACATCGTAGATCAGCTGCTCCAAGCCGGGGAACGGCGGCTGAAGCGCGTCGCCGAACTGCTCCAGGTCGACGTCCGCGTCGGCCTCCGTGAACATCACGCCTTCGCCGGTGCAATCCACCATCAGCTTCCGGCCCTCGCCTTCCCTCAGCCGGCCCGCCAGAGGATGGTACGCCACCAGCGCCTTCGCAACCGCCTCCCGGATCACCTCCGCAGGATCTCTCCCTCCCATCGACGCCTCTCTCCGGTAGAACTGTATCACCGGGATCTGAAACCGAAGCCCCTCCTGGTCGTCTATGTCCGATAGCAGCTTGTACCCGCACGGCGTCGCCCCCGCCGGAGCCACCAGCTCCGACTTCTTCCTCGTCACCGTCAACATCAAACCACCATTCGACGCTGCTGCAGCCATATCTATATAAATATATATATACCTGCGTGTATGTATGTATATATTGCAGTAACGCAGTTGCAATGAGAGTGAGTGAGAGAGAGAGAGAGGGGAATACGTTGGAGCAGAAAGGGCTAAAGGGTTCCCAATATATAGGCGTGGGGGCGCCCGGGCGAGGGAGGGGAGAGGGGACAGCCACTGGTAAACTTCTGAGCAATGAAAGTGAAGCTACAACTAAATTTTCTGCATGCAAGCCAAAGGAGTCATCGTTTCCATTGGTTGCATTTATAATTTATTCTTCATTTAATTAATGACATATATACCCGACACCTTCAGCTTGTCCTGTTGTCACACTCCCAATATATATATATATACATATCGTGTCCCCGTGATAGGTAAATACTTAGTTAAATTAACACTACTCCATTCATTACTATTATTATATATCTAGTAGTAACACATAATCATGATGATGACTATATTATAACATTTTACAATTATTGACTCATCGATTATTTTTTAAGTATATATTAAAATATTAATAATATTGATATCATAATTAAAAAAAAATACTAAACAGAAAAAATAATGATATATAGCCTTTTTAACATTCTGGGTTTATTATGCTTTAACCCTATTTGCCTTTTAAGTTTTAACCCTATTCCTTTGCTTATTTACGGGGGCACAGACAAAAGGGGGTTTGGACTGATGTGATGGGAAAGGAGAAAGGAAAGGGCCAACAACCCGTCCGCAAAGTACAGGAAATTACGGGGGCTGTAGCTGCTGCTGCTCCATTGACCACCACATTAACCTAATAATATATATGGCTCATCTTTAATTTATATATGGATAGTAATGTTTTCAATTATTGGTCTTGTTTTTATTTTCTTTAAATTACGTCATTTAATTGAGAATGACGAGATAATAATAATGTATTTAATACTAATTGAAAAGTCTAGATCTAATGTTAAGAAAATCATAAATTTGGTATATAATTAAAATAAAATAAAAATTAAGTCGTCGTTTTGACCATTGCAATATTTAATGTATTTTTCATTGATCTTAACAACCAAAATAATAATTGTTAAAATTAATACAAAAAAAGGGGGTAAAGCTAAGCTCGAACAGAAAATATCTTATTTTTAATTTTAAAATAATTTTAAAAATATTCCAAAATTTGATGCATTTATCATCGATTAATAAAATTATTTTAAAAATAAAAACAATACATCTTATCTACAAAAAAAATATATATATTTATTAAAATTTAACTATCGACCTAAAGACAATAATAGATATCATATCAACTCAAACTAAATATCATTATTCCGACATTTGTTGGCATTATATCAGCAGCAGCTTTGGGTTGAGAATGAATGGGAATGAAAATGACCACTCACTATAAATGGGGCTTGGAATTTTGTTGCCGTTGTGCGCACTGCATTAATGAATAGCATCAAAAGAGGGGGTTGTTAGGGACCATCTTCGTGGGAATGGGAATGAATTCATAACTAACAACTAAGCAGCAATTTCACTGTATCCTTCCCTTGCCCTCAATTGGAAGTTGCGTGCACACTGCCGGGAAGGTTTGATTAGTTTTGGAAGAAAGATAATATTTAGTCTGAATTGTGACTTAATACATCTGGCGTGAACGTAAATAATAATAAATATTTTTGTAATCAGTGTTCGAGAGGTTAGTTAGTTCATCTGATCCACAATGCTATTAGGACGTGCCTATCTCTTCAACAATTGACTTTAGTTCATTTATAGTATCTTCTTTCAAAGTTGTCTTAAATCGCCTGTAGTTTCTTTGAAACTTTTAACTTTCGAGTCGTTGTGTCTTAATTTTTTTTATTCTTTTATTTTTTATTGAGGGTATGTCTTATCTGTATAGTTTTTCTTTCTTTTATTTTCAAAGATTGAAAAGGAACAAAATTTATTAGTGAATCAATGTTTAACCAACCTAAATCAAAATTTAAACATTCTTACACATCTCTAATTAATAAAAGTATTTTGATCTAAAAATAAGACATCATGAATATATTTAATTTATTTATGCTTAAGAAAACACACACACACACAAAAATTGATCACCAAACAAGACTAACATAACAATAACTTTCCTTAATTAATTATAAACCACTTTGGCAAGTTAATTACTTAATTCGGCCTGAGGTTTGGAAGTTCATTCACACTCCAACCCAACAACCAAAGCATTAATTAATTATTGAATACAATAATAGGCTTGACTGGACCGGACTGCGTTCAGACTTCTTCAACGCCCGCCCAATTCACTGAAATTTCACACTCTTTTCCCTAAATGACAATATGCATTATTATTACTATAAATATCAAATTCACTTGACTCTGACATTTATCTTAATTTTAACATTAAATGATATATGAATTTATATTAACGAAAATGCTACTTGAATACTCAAAAAAAATGATGATACTTTTAATAACACTGTTATATTGGTACACTGTATTTTATTTATATTACATTAATATAAATATAGGACAAACAGTTTAATAAATAATATGTCGATGTTAATCTGATGAGTTGTGAGTTTGATCATTGCTCTGCTCAAGAGTCAAAGATTCAACCTACGATTTATCTTCCCTAACGTTAATACATTAAAATTAGTGACTATAATATATTAAAATTAAATTTATAATTTGGTCAAACATTGACTTGACCACAGCGGTCAAGCAGCAGCTTCCACGTGAGTCCATGGACCATGCAGATTGGACGAACAAGATGCATTTAGTCAAGAAGATATAACACGAGTTGGAAACTGAAAAAGTGAAATTTAAAAAAAATATATAAAAAATGAAAATATAGAAAATGAGTAAATAAAAAAATATGAGATTTTTTTTTGTAAATATAATTTTTCATATATAAAATTATAAAAAAAATATTTAATTTAAAAATAAACATAAATTCCATAATACATTCAACAAATTCCAGGAAAAAATTTAAAATTGTATTAGAGAGAAAAAAATTTCAAGATGCGACTTTGATATTTTTTTATTATTATAAAATAATTTTAAAAAAAAAATTAAAATTGTAAAAATAGTTTGAATTTTTTTTTTAGAGTTTTAAAAACAGAAACGTTTTAAAAACCTCGCTTCCAAGAAGAGAAATTTTCGTGTGTCGTAATTTAAAATTAATTAAAATATATTTAAAATATGGGTTGAAGCCATATATATATATTTTTGTGAGGAGTGAGGGTAGTGTAATGTGGTGGGAGCAGCCTCCCTTCCCACCTCTTCAATGTTTAATCACATCACTTCTTGGGGGGGTTAGGGCTTTGCCCCCCATTTCCGAATCAATAATTCAGCCCCACCCCCACTTTCATTTGCAAAAGCAAAAGGGTTGGAAAGAAGGAGAATATTTTAAAAAAATTATTATCAAATTAGTTAATTATCATGTTAATTAGTTGTGTTTTTAAATAAATCAACTTGTCTCGTAAATAATTGCATGTATATATGATCCACGAAACCCCTACCACATGACGCCTAAATCTTAAATATTAGACAACGTATGGAGATGAATAAATCTTGGAAAGAAGTGAAGAGCCAAATAAAATAACAAAGTCTTTGCTACCAAACATCATATATTTTTAGTGGGGAGTAAGAGGTTGGATAATATGGTCTTTGTTTATTCCCAGATATTATAAAAGCTTATGACAATGACTAGATGAGGACTGTAGACTTATAATGTGATATATTGGAAGTCATGTGGATTGAATCAATGACGGGTGGGTGGGACAAACAAGTTGGAAAAGTTTTAGCAACTTAGATTAATTTGGAATATTCAACACTACGTTTAATAGCAGTAAATTTATGTATTCAATCTAAAACTCTTTTAATTTATTCATATTATTTATAAATGGAGGAATGTTCAAATCGACTCTTTAACTATTTCATTTAGTTCTATTGAGTCTAAAATTAAATTTTTTAATTCAAAAACTCAATCATTTTATTTACGGGCCTATATTGAGTCTAATTTTTGCTCGACTCCTTTGCATGACTTACCGGCGCTATCTCCATCGCCACATCGATGATTCTAACTCCCTCAAGAGGAATAAGTTCTCCCGCAACGATGATTCAATCGAGCACCGAGGGGGTTTGTGAGCCACTGCGAGTGGATTTCCATATACTGGAGAGCTTGAAGTTTGGGCTCTAATGGTGGCCATTCCAATGCATCTTGACCAGCCGGTAAAAGCTCGGCCTGTGGAGGAGGCTGCTGTGGCAACGGAGATAACGCATGTAAGTCACACATGAAAACCATGCAAAAATTGGATTTAATGGGTTCATAAGTAAAAAGATTGAATTTATTTCGATGAAAAATTAAATTTGAGCTCAATAGATCTAATTGAAATAATAATTGTCAATTGTCACAAACTATTAATTATGGTGCAGTTTAGTGAACTTATGTTCCTCCTCCCATTTTGAATGTAGTCAATTTATCTAAACACATTAAATTTGCTTATCTTTAATTTTTTTTTATTAACTTGAGATATTCTGAGTTTCCCCTAATTAATTCCTAGAAAAGATGAACATCACCCTAACCCACATCCCTAAATAAATTATGATATAATATTCATACAGTATATCTAAGAAATTTTAAATTTAAAACCTCAGACATATCTACTCTTTATTCTTACCATTAAAATTACCCATGAAATATTGTTTATCTTTAATTCTTATCTCGTGTATAATTGTTAAAAGGATTTTTTTTTTTTATATATATATATTTGCTTTATTCTGCATCAGGGAATATCAAAGGATACCTACTAGAATCAATTAAATTTAAATAAAGGACAGTGCAATTCCCAAAACAATGGGGATATTGACCAAAGGGGACAAGAAGTGGAACATAATTGAGGGCAAAGCCATGGAGACCTTTTTAGCTTTGATGATGATAGAAAGTTGTTCCCCGGAAAGTTATTTTGTGGCTACGAAACACCATGCTACTGTAATTTTTTGACGTCCCGAATCAAATATTGCTGCCATACATACATACAACCATCTCCAAGGGATACGGATTTTGTCCTTTTGCCTGTCTCCAAATGAACAGTATGTAGGAACAGCAACTTAATTGAGTAGTAAGATACTCAATCAATATCCCCAAATTATTTAACAGCAATGACAGGAATTGCAATCAGATTGTCGCAAAATCAGCAAATATCCACAACAGCAAATGTAAATATCTAGCAACAATATATCTCACAAGCTATAGGCAGCAAGTATGGGAGAATATAGATGCAAACCCAATTATCAACAACCACAACTAAAATGAAAATGTAGGAAGATTGAGGCACGCAGAAGGCGCTGACCTGTAATGCCTTGCTCTGGTGATTGCCAACGAGATACAACGGTCTATTTCGAACGGACGACGACCTCGATCGATCGGATCTGACAGAACTCGAGGGACTTGCTCTCGTGCTTAGGGAAGGAGAATACTCTGCACTTCGATGATGAAAGAGTGCGGCACGACCAGCCTTTTATAGGTTGAGTCGAGACACCGAAGAGACTCCGCATTGACGGGCGGGTCGACGGCGTGAGCGGGCCAAGGGGTTCGCCCGCTCACAAAATCCGGGTGCCCCTTAAGGCCAAACCTAAGTGTGAGGGAAGAATATAAATACCCACTCTCACCTCTTTACACAACCAATGTGGGAGAAAAACAACACAGTATTTCATCATCCTAAAATGGCATGATGAACCGTGAAACATCATTTTTGGAGTTCAATTATTCACCCACGACATTGTTATTGTAAGAGATTTATCTCCAAATTGCCCCCTTTCAATATGAAAAAATATTATCCCCATTATATCCTTTCTTAATTTTGTTTTAATATGTATAATTATTAATTTTGACCTTAATTTATATATTTAATTTGACTATTATTTTTAACAACATAATAAATTAAAATTAAACAAAGAAATTATAATTATTTAACAAAATAAAATAAATTACGCCATAAAAGTTAAAAAGTTGAGAACATGAATATTACGATGACATAAACATTAAAAATTAAAATGCAACATATATTAAACAAAAAATAACTATTTAATATTTAGGTAGATTATTTTTGAATTTTCCAAAACCATTAAAATAATAATCAAACTGAGTTGAGAAACTTTGGAGTTCTTTGTCCTACAATTCAAAGATTAATTACATTTTTTGTTTATAACATTTTTTTCATTCAAAACTTCAAATATTCTCTTTTGAATCTTGTCCTGTTAAATTATAAATCTTATAAATTGTCATATTATGTATAATATCATATTTATTTTTTTAAATAAATATAATATTTTATGTAAATACATGTAATTTTTTTTACATATTTAAGCTGTAATTAGGTAAACAATCAAATAATTTTTTAAAATAAATTAAGTATTATAAATTTAAAAAATAAGAAAATAAAAATAACACTCTTCATTTGGTGAAAATTTTAGTGTAATGGGTTGAAAATGACTTTTATTGGGATAGTGCAAAAGCTGCACCATTTTGAAATTTTGAGTTGAAGATGGTCTAAGTAATGAAAGTAAATTCATAAAAACATTCAAGTCACTATAACTACTTGGTGACTCGGAAACACAAACTAATTTCTCCTAATCGGTTCTCCTTTTTCGACGACTCCAAAGTATAATACAACTGAGTCCTCCAAGAGACCTTAGCAACAATATAATTTACCAGCCCATCCATAAGATTATGTTTAGGTAATGACAATATTTCATAACTAGTTTAACTCTCTCTCTCTCTCTAAACTATGACCCAGTAACTCTTAAAAAAGCCTATTTTGATACTCGGTGGTTAACAGCAACGGGTGAAAAATTTTATGCAATTTTGAGAATAATACGTGAAATTTAACAGATTTACCGGCAAACAAGGAGTCAATTAAAGTTAAATAGGCAAACAGAACAAAGTATAAAGTGAGATTAATCGTCTCAAGGCAAGGTTAGTTACAAAGTGCTACAAGCAAAAAGTAGCTATCAATTAATCATAAGTAATTTTCACTTGGTGGTCAAAGTAATTAAAAAATATATCAAATAGATGTTAAATCTACACTTTTAAATGAGACTTTGTGTACCGGTTCGGTTCTCAACCTGCCCAATGGGCCAAGACTTGTGGCTTCAACCTCCAACGCATCCAACATAGGAACCCAAACAACTTCCAAGGCCTTTCCAACGATTCATCAACTGTTAATAGCTTCCTATCAGTTAGCAGTCCAAACTACTAAAACATTTTAGAATTTGCTACTTGGTGCACTCAAAAAGCTATCTTAAACAGACAGGTAAACCAACCTTCTGTCACCAATCCTCTGCTCTTAAATCATAGTTTTCGACAAATTGTCATGCCATCACCAATGGGTACCTAAAATCAAAGGCGTCAGGGTCATGCAAGAACAACTCACAACTTTTTAGTTGCTTAGAACATTTCTCAAGTGGGGCAAACAGCCATTCACCTACCGTACTGATGCTTATGCGCTTGTCCTCGAAAATGCTTCTGTTGAAATTTCTAATGCTGATGGTCTTTGAGTCATTTACCTGCCCAAAAAAACAAACCATAGTTATATACCATCTCCATGGGAAGGAAATATATAGTTTGTATTTTAAATCACCAGCGGGTCAGCAACTTTGCCATGCCAGAGCACATTATCAATGACTATAAGACCCCCAACCCTCACCTGGAGCAGGATAGTAAAAACAATCAGTACATCCTCATACACTGCTACCATAATTTGAAATTTGACACACCCATCAGACAAGCGCAAAGATCTAGATATGCTGTTTAAACAGTGTGTTGAGGCCTAACCAATTGCAGCAGCAATTCAAAGTACTCCTGATACATTCTCTTATCAGCATCGACAAATGCAAAGTCATAGCTGTATAAATAGAAGAGACATGTCATGAAATTCCATCCTATGGATAAAATACCCAGTCAAAAAAATACAGAAATGCCGCAGTGTTCTAAAACACGGCCTAGGCGGCCGCTGAGGTGTTAAGCGGCCCCTGGCCGCCACGAATACATGTAAATTGGCACCCCTAAGAGCCCCGGGCCCGATTAATAGGGCTCAATTGGCGCCGAGGAGGCCCAGGCAACGCCTAGCCGCCTGGGTTGCCCGGACATGCATGTTTGAAATTGTGTTGTTCAGTCAGCCACATGGCCGAGAAGACGTGACTCAACCGGTTGGCCACTCCGAACCCACAACCACGGTGAACGCACAAGGAGAAAGCGGCCATGGCGAACAGAAGGCAGAGGGTTGCAACCATGGCTGCCGGCGACAGGGAAAGGTTTGAATCGATCGGTCATGGCAGATACCCACACTGAGATGCAAACCATGCTTCGCCGGCAGTTCGATTCAGACTCCCACTGGCCGCAACACCGATTAGATCTGGAACTATCGGCCATGGCAGATGCTAACAGTGGCGGTCATGGAGAACCACGACAGATCTATCCGTCCCATCGGCCGCTGCAGATGCTAACGGCCTCTATCGACCACTCTCTCTCTATATATATATAATTCACAGTATATGAAAACAGGTTCTATATAAATATGTGTTTGGTTTGATACCACATGTTAGAGGAATACTTTTACAAAATATATGAAATCCGCATATCATATAGAACACCAAAAGATTAAAGAAGAATAATACCTCTGAAATCTATGATTAGTGATAAAATAACATCAAATTACATTAAAAAGTTAAAAAAATAGCAGTTTTCCTAGGCCCCAGTTTGGCGCCCAACTAGAACCTAGCGCGTTTTAAAACACTGAGAAATATCAAGTGTACCATGGACTCCTAACACAAAGACAGCACATATTGAAGGGCAAATGAAAGGACCAGTTAATTTTATCTGACAAATTTTTTCAGCTTGTTCAATTTTTTGTCTGCTATACTGCATACTCAGTTTATAGAACCAGTATGACTAAATTAAAGCATGCACACAGGAGATACCACAGCACAGTTTCAAAAATTATTATCTACATTTGACAGGGTTCAATGTACTACATACCTGCAAGTTTCCCCACTTTGAATCATAGATTTTAGAGCATCTACTGCGAGACCAAGTTTCATGACCACCTAATACCAATTGTTTTATTTAAATAACATACGTTAGTTTGAAGGCATAAGAGTTAGCACATATATGTAAAGATAGAAGATGAGTTAAATACATCTACATCTTTACCACATTTAGGTATTATACAGTGACAAAAATGAATTACAGGATATATTTTTGAAGGGGGGAAAAAGTAAATAGCAGCACTCAAAAAGTTAAAGGTGGGCATTAGCAAAATAGCATAACTCTAAATGTCACAGGCTTTACCAGTAATTGGAAGCATGTATCATAAAGAACCATTTACTGGATAACCAAGTATTTCTATAATGCAAAAAACCAGCTTGCTTGAACTTGAAAGAGTACCACAAACATTAGAGATAGAAACATAAAGATATAAAAGTTCACCCAATCAATGTAAAAAATAGTGACAAGAAAAACTGATGGACTGCATATATTGAGGAAAAGGCAGTAAAAATCAAGGACTTCAAATGTAACAAGAGAGAAAAACAAATGTAATGAGTCAACTTTGAAGTTCTTTTGGGAGCATGTTTAGCAGTTATTCATTTGAGAATCTATTGCTTGCAAAACCAAGAACTTCTACAACAAAAAATCCTAGCAGAAGATATAAACTTCACCTTGTGCAAAACACCAGCTCGTTCATAATACTTCTTTGCAACTTCTATGGATGCTTTGTCTCTTTCACAAGCAACTATACAGCCTGATTCTGGTAAAACTAAAGCAATAGCCAATGATGAGTACCCCTGGATGTCAAAATCATTGTATCGGTGAATTTCTGATTCATAAGATTTATATGATATCGTTACTCTCCTCCATGAGATGAAGTTATATGCTAACTGAAAACTGGGAAACAAAACAAGCACCATAGCAGGAACCAGCAAAAAGAAGTGATCCCAAGCTTATGGGTCACATGAATACCAAGACACCAGCAGCAAATATAACACAAATACTGACGCCATTATTGTCAGACGTTCACTACATGACGAGGACTTAATGACTAATATGTGATAATTAATCCACACTTGAAATTAAACAAATGTTGGTAATCCATATATTAAACTACTATTAGAAACAGAACAAAAATTATACATTCAACCAAACATAATCTTCGTCCCAAAATCACAAATTCATCATAATTTCTAAAAATAATTCTTACAAGGACAACAAAGTTATTAGTATTTGGCACAAAAAGAAAGGACTATGTTAAATTGTGAGGAAAATTTAGTGAGATTTGATATGTGAATACATACAGTATAAACACCAACTTCAATACATCTCTTTGCACCAAGAATCTGAGCAAGCATTGCAAGAAGCTGCGCTTGATCAGGAGATACCTGTCAACAACAACATATCATGCTTTAGTCCTCCTAGGTGGGGTCTAACTACATGGATTCTAACTTGCCAAGCTATGCTAACTGAAATTGAGAGGAAAAAAATATTTCTCTCTTATCAATGAAAGATCCTTCAAATTTTTTTGTTCTTATTTTAACTACCAATCACGTGTTTCTTCTCTAAAAATATGGTTAAATGTGGTGCAACAAGCATTCCGTCTATGAAAACGTTGGGCCAAGCAAAAAAGGAGTATTGAACTTCCTACACCTTTCTGCTAGAAAGTTTGAAAAGGTTGGCCTAGTAATGGGTGTCATTCTCATTTGCAACTCACAAAATTCAAGGTGCAAAATGAGCACATTTTATGCAGACGTATATAAAAGAAGAACCCAGTGTACAAGGGTACAGACTCAGGGGAAGGTTACTTAGCAAGGGAGCAACCTTACCATGGGCTAACCTTCTGTGGACGTACATAATTCTACATGTATAGGTCCAAATATATAAACATAGACGGGAAAAAGGCAAAAATAATATATAAGAAGAAAGAAGACGCAGCGATGACAGGATTACCTGCATCTGGCTACCTCGCATGGTGGCGGTCTCCTCTCTAAGTTCCCGAAGAATCTGCAATGCTCTCAACAAGTTATCACAAGGCAGAAGTAGACCAAATTCCTGTTACGTATTAGAGCCTGGGGAATGTATGTAAAGAATTCACCTCCGGCTCTCTGGTGTGCATCAGTAGGTAGTCGTATAGCTTCGATGTGACGCTGATAACTTGTTTATTTCCGTATTTTCTGTCGCTGGCGACGGCGGGTGAGCCGGCGCAGCAGCGTGTTTGGAGGCGGATCGATTTCCGAGCCCTAGATCGACGGCTGACGGAGGCAATGGCAGAGGAGGCATGTAGGCCTCTCGCCGACATCCATTTGAGAACCGAACGTCCCGCTGGAAGATTGCTGCAACGCAATGATAGAGGATAGAAGATCGCCGAAGGGTTCGCCGACCGAGCAAGCACCGAGCTCGCCATGGATGGGATAGACGAGGCCACTTCAGCTCTTCTGTTCGCACCGTTTGGTAAAGTTTTTGTTTTGTTTTAACTTTTTATATTTTAAATATATTATTAACTTTCCCTTATCTACCGAACATTAAACCATAGTGTCTATAGTAGAGATAGACTATACATAGATAGAAGAGAAGGAGAGAGGCGAAGATAAAAGAGAGGATAAAAGGCAAGAAAAATAAATTATACATTCTAGTCATGCCAAACAGTTAAATATAAGAATATGATAATTGATATATTAATGACGGTTTCATATAATAATAATATTTAAATAATCAAAATTTTAATAAGAATTTAATATATTATTGATATCATCAATAAGTTATCATTATTTTTGAAGGGTTATTATAAATTTTTTACTAAATTCTAACTAGCATGTAAATATTATGACAAATTTTAAATACATTATCATTTTTAATTTTGTATCAAATATACAATACTATTAAATTTTAAATAATTAATAATTTTTTGATATTTTATTAATTTCTCTCTATACTTTTCAAATTCAAGCTCATGCGACTAAAGATTGTCATTATAAAAGTTTATCAATAACGATTGTAATAATACAATGAGAGATTTAAAATGTTTGTACACATTAATTTTTATGATTAATCGTTAAAATAGTCAAATTATTTGTACAAATGTGTAATTTTATTTAATTATTTTAATTTTTATAATTAGGTCTAAATTGTTTTAATTGGTATAATTTTATTCAATATGTAAAATTGATTCAGAATAAACATATTCACGTTGATTTAGCATGTTAGGTGTCATATAATAATAATATTTATAGATATATATAAGTAAAAATAAATAAAAATATAATATAATATATTAAAAATAAATAAATTATGTATACATAAATTTTATAAATATTATTATTATATAATACTTGACATATTAAATCAATATAAACACATTATCTTTAAGTCGATCAATAAAATTATACTTAATTGAGTCAATTTAAATTAAATTATTAAAATTAAAATAATTAGATAAAATTATAAATTCTTGAAAATAATTAAATTATTTTTATGATTAACCATTTTTTATTATCTCTTAAATTATTTAGTAATTTATATTTAATTGAATCAATCTAACTAAAGTTTTGGATCCACCAGTGGGGCTTGCAAAATGCCCATGCTTGTTACATTTAACACAGTGCCGTGCCCTTATTATAAAAAGTATTATTATTACATAACACTTTTTCATAAATATTTATCTTTTATAGTTTTACTTTTAAAAATTATGTCAATTAAAATTTAATTTTTCTTGGACAATAAGTCTGGAATATATACTGCAAACTCCAAGTACAACCCGAAGAGCCACGTCATCACGACCAAAGAAATCATCGACGGCTCCAAGAAGATAAAGGCCCCGTTTGTTGTAACTTAATTAAAAAAATTATAACTTATAACTTCTTAAATTATAATTTCTAAAACTTATAATAAGTTGTGAACCTGTTTGCTGTAACTTCTTAGAAGTTGTAGTTAAATAGTTATGGTGTTTGATACCATAAGCTGTAAAATAACTTATTTTTGTATAATTGTCCATAATATCCTTAGTAGTTATAGAATGATAATTTAAAAATTAATTAGTATATATGTATAAGTTTCAAGTGTTATAAAAAAATTAATTAAAGTATAGAGAGAGAGGAAGAGATTTGAAAATGAAAATGGAGGTGGAAAAGAAAAACCCATGATCGCGTAGATAAGAAGAGTAATTTTTTGCTAAAAATATGGACAAAATTATCATAAAAATGTAATTATTTAAGCAGAAGTTGTAAAAGTTAGGGTACCCCAGTTTTGAAAAAGTCAACTTCTACCCCTTCTAAAAGTTAGAATTATATAAACTAAAATAAACACTACATCCTAACTTTTTTGAAATTAGAAACTAGAAGTTGTAACTTTTAAGTTGGGGCCAAAATCCAAATCCGCTGCCGTCATCCAGAAGGTGCCGGAGGAGCACCGGAAGCTGAATTAATTATTTAAATTACTATAAATATATATTTATTTATTTATTTTCTGAATATTGCAGGGTTAAAATTACCAAAAAGGTCACGGGTGAAAGTAATTTAAGAACGTAAAATCGTCCCAACTTGAAGCCCTAATTTGTTTAGACCTCCTCTCGAACGTCGACTCCCAAAACCTCGTAGCTTCCTTCTCTCCCGCAATTTGCCGGCTGTCCTTTCTCCCGTCAGTCAGCCAAATCTCCGGTCGACGCATCCGTCGGCCGATCTGTACTTGCGAACTATCTGGTTGAAATCTCCTCATTCCTCTCCTTCGGAGAAGTCTCGCCGCGCGAAGCCGGTGATCGTTCCTCCACCTGGCGAAAGGCACGTCTCTCCGTTCGCCTGCCTCCGGTGTCTCTATTTTTCTGTCTACTGACTGTTGCGCGATTGCTTCGTCTCTATCTGCAGGCTGTTGCCCGCTCTGCGTGGATATCTGTATAAATCTGCTTTGCAGTTACTGGCATTTACTTGTATTAATTATTTATTTTTGCTTGGATATCTTTTTAAAACGCTGGATGTTGACTGGTGTTGTACTATTGTACTGAAGCTTTGGAGGGTGATCGCCTATTTACGATGAATGACTTAGAGCGATTTTTATTCGTTGGTTTGTTCCTATGTTGGCATATGATCGTGTCATTAAGTAAATGACTTAAATTTGCTCCGTCGATTCAAAATGTCTGTATTTTCGTTATTGTGGTTTGGATGGTATGTCCATGCTAAATGTTTGGAGATTTTTCAATATTGCTACTGTTTTTGTTGTTATGTTCATAAACATTGCTAAAATATAAAAATCTCATTTTTTGAGGTGCCCCCACTGTTTTACGGCTCTTGTGTTCCTAATTTGCCATCTCCCATATTGTGTCCATATTGACGCCTCTTAGGGTTTGAACTTGGCCAGCCCTTGACAAATTTATACTTAGATGCCCCCTTGCCTAGCTAATATTTTGAGTGTCAGAAGCAGGGATTTGTTCCCAGCTATTATGGAATTGAGATTTATTATCTGGTCAACAATTCTGTAAGACTGTAACAAATCAATAGCAATTATTATATGGTGCAGCTTATAACTGCTATGGTAGGATTGCATATGATTCAAAATATTACCTTCTGATAAAATAATCCGTGGAATCTGAAAGCTTTATTTTCTATCAGTGATTTGCGGCATAGATCTAATCATAATTGATTCCAGTGAATAGCTGATAGCTGACATGTTGGGATTGTGAATAATATATTTTGTGTTAAAATGAATCTTGGGAAGGTGTTGCTTCTGTCAGACAACACATTAATTTGGCATACATTTGTTATACTTGTATGGAAGTCATGGTGTTTTCCTTGGTGTTATCTTTCACATGTGTGTAGAATAAGCTAATTCTACTTGCACATGCAGGCCTTTCCGATGGCAAACAAAGAGTTGAGTACTATCCCATCAATTGAAGAAAAAGGAACTTCAGAGTTTGTTAATTGCCAAGAAGCTACTAACATTTCTTCTGCATTGCAAAAAGAAGTTGAGGAGAAGGTAGATGGTCTGGCTTTAGATGGGACACCAGGTTTGTCTTCCATAAAGAAGCAGCAATATAATTAATTTAATTAAGTCACTTTTCTTTTTCTTTTTTTTAATAGAGGATGATCATGTAAATCATCAGAATTTCTGAAAATATGTATTGGTATCTGTATTTATCAAACTACCAATATGATTCCTTGTATGTCTTGGATAAAATAATTTCAAATGTTAATGATTTTTGTTGTCATATATAGTTTTCAACATTTTGAAAAAAAAGAAAAGAAACCAATACTAGGTGTTTTTTTCTGTTTGCAATGGAAATATATTTATATATTTTGGTGCAAAACATGGAACAGAAAGGTTTTTCTTTGTTGTGTTTGCTTCCTATTTTTGTCCTTCTCATGGTTTTTTGGCCAAGACATAGAAGTCAGAAACTAGCTTCTTCTCCTTTTTTGCTTTTTGCTTCTTCATCGGTTTCCTTCTTTTTTGGCTAGGTTGTGAATTGTACTTCCTTTTCTTCTTCTTCTTGTTCATTGCCAGCAGGGCAATCCAAATCTAGGGTAAGTGGTAGTGGAGAAGACAAACTGGAAAGGCCGTAATCGAATTATGTGTCATTACAGATTGTCGTAATCAAACTCCCCCACGATGAAGATTACCTGGAAGGCCATAATACCTTTCTTTAGAATTATGTCTCGTTGTAGAGTGTTCCAATCAAACAAATCTTCTTTGTTGAATATTACAAGACCAAACATTTTTGTTGACTTTGACACCACATGTAATGATTCAGAATTTTATGAATGGAGTGCTTAATGGGATTACAACAGCATATTAAGCCTTTGAGATGTGTTTTTGTGTGTGTGTGTGTGGTTGATTGCACTAAATCCCTGAATTGAATGGTTTGTTTCACATGCCTCATGGTTTTTTTGAACATATGCATTGGTGGATGATTGTAAGAAAATGTTATAAACTAATTGGATAAAATGTAGCCTGTTGGCCTTTTTCTTGCAGATATGGGTTGTATGTGTCAGAGCTCCTAGTCCCAACCATCATTCTAGCAATATTTTTGTTCTATCTCCTATTTTTGTGGCAACAACAACATTTTCAGTCTTATCCATTAAGTGACATTAGCCACATGGGTCCTAGTTCGCCAATTATCTGTATTTATTGCCATATCCTCTGGACGGTTGTCATGTCTCATGTCTTGCCTAAGAGTTTTCCACTAAGTTTTTTTGATTTTTTCCTTCCTGTTTTGCTTCAACCTGTTTCATCTAAAAGGAGCATCTTTTGCTCCTCTTTTTTCATGACCAAACTATCTTATCTTATTGACATCTCATGTCTCTTAGCTTCAATATTAGCTATTCCAATCTTATCATGTTTGTATTCTTATTTTGTTGCATATCTACCATAACATCTTTGTCCCAGTTACGTTTATATCTTACTTAATTCTTTGAGTATCAGTTTTGATTTTTTAAATTTTTTTGAACAATTGATCCAAGATATTTTTCTCTTTGACTAACTTGATCTTCAAGTCTTATAACCATTATTCATATTTCTATTTTTACTTATATGAAGTTCCATATATTTGGTTTCTATGTGCTCAATTTAAATTTTTCTGAAGGAAAGTGTCTCTACATTCAATAAGATTTGAGAATAGTGTTTACGTTTTCTTTTGTCATAACCACCGGGACAGTGTCACTCATCACTAGAGAAAAGAGATAAGGGCTATGTACGTATCCTTATTATAATCCAATTTTAATTAGAAAAGCCTCAGTATCTTCTGCACAAATTTTAACACATTTATAGTAAGCAATACATGTTTTTAATTAACTTATATCTAAGCAATTTAGGTTCATTTGTGCTTTAAAACCCTCTATACGACTTCTCTTGAGTTTTTATTATATGTCCCATGTGTAAAAATTTTTACTTATCTCTAGACATTTTCATTAGGTGCGTTTATAGTTTCCATTGTTGATCTACTAGCCATGAAATCAAATTGATTATTAGAAGACCTTTGGTTTTTCTTCTTAACTTTTGCTTAGTCACCCTTTCTCAAAGTTCTATACTGAGACTTGTTAGCTTAATCCTCTGTAATTTTCATAGTTTAGAATATTTCCTTTGTTCTTGTAAATGGAAACTAATTGGTCCCAAGCTTTAACCTGTGGATTAACTGGTTCTCTTAAGACTTCTATTGTTGAGGTATTGCTCCTTATTATAATTGGTCCCAAGCTTGGATGGAGGAGGATGACTGCATTAGGTAGCAAGCAAGTAGCATAAAAATTGTTGATACATGGTATAATGAATGGAATAAAAGAAGTTATATATATATATATGTATAGCATAAAATCGTAAAATGATGCCCAAGAAAACTTGGTTGGAAACTCTTAGGCATGGTATGCATTATAATGGCCTTATAGAAGATATGATCATGGATAGAGATAATTTGTGGTATCCATATAATCAACTCTATCTAGTGGGGTTGAGGTTTGATATGTTTTTGTTATTGTATCAAATTGTTTCATTAATCATAAAATGCATTTTCTCTTACGCATTTTTTATGTTTCTATCAGGATATTATTTAGTCTAATGAATTGGTTTAGTATTTTCATCTTTTTTTAATGGTTTGCGTCACTATTTTTAGGTAAATACATTTATTGAACATATATTTTTATCTTCTTTGATATTACCAAATTTCCCAACATTATATTTATCTCTTCACAAATATCAAATAGCTAGAGAAATACTCCTTTTATGTATCCTTGATTTCCCCCTAATTTACTTGGATCTTTTGGTTTTTGCCTTCTATTCGCTTGATTTTGGTCAAGTCCCTTTTTTCTTTTTGTCTTCTATGATAAACTGGTGGTATATTTTTTTATAAGCTTTTGACCTTGTTTCATCGGCTGCCTTTTTTTTTGTTGTTTTTTTAGCCAAAATATACATTTTTACATTTTTCTCATCAAGGCTTGATACATATCAGTTTGGAGTTTTTCTGGTCAATTCTCCTAGAATAATTTTTGTTGTACTTTAAAATTGTAGTAGTCATCTCAACCCACACTAGAATAACCTTACTTTCTACAATCCAATCTCTTATATTTTTTTGCTAGAGACAATCCAATCTTTTTCACGATGCACTTTTTTTCATTAACAACTACTTTTTTTTTTTTCAAATTTTAAATCTCTTTATTTAATTCTTGTTCTTTTTTAAAAAAAATTATTTCCTCCTCTCTTTTTTATATGGACATCAAGGTTGGTTGATTTGGTACAACTTTTACAATCCTTATAAATGATAATTTTCTTGTAAGAAATCTATTTGGGTCGTTAATAAGGCCTTTTTTTTTTGTCATCTGATCAAATGTTCATTTCTCCTCTTGAACATGGTATTAGCTACAATGAGACTATATTTCGTGATGAGATCCAAAATTGCTTTTCCTTCATTATTATTATTTTTTCCGAAGTCATAACATCCATGACTAATCAAACAATTAAGTTTTCTATACTCAATCCACAGGTGGAGATCAGTTATACCTCTCCTGAATTATTGCAAAAAGTAGATCTATTCTGTGGAATTTTGGGCTATGCATAGTCAAGGGGGAAACTGAGGCAATCCAAAAAGTCTAAAAAGGAATGAGTGATTTTGTTAAATTCGACAAGTTTCACCTGTCTTCAGATTTCACATTTTCACACATGGAACTGTCCAGAAACTCAACGCAGTATTTAGAATTTTAAATATCAAAGATTTCAAGAAATTTCTAAACTTTTACCTTGTCTATAATTGTTTGATTGCTTTGTAGGCTTATAACTGATCGATGAATTTAAATAAATTAAAATTCAAACAGATAAGCCTCTCAAGCCACAAATATGCACCATGTAAAAAGGCATGTCAGGGATGTTAAACATTTTTCTCTGAGGTTCCGGTCGATATTCATCAGATGCATTCATTGCCTATGATCGTTATGTTTCTGAAAATTGAATCAGATTGCAGCATTTTCTCTGTCAGTTTCCATTAGGGTAATGTATTTTGTCTGTATTAATTCTGTGGAGTGTTATTGATTACTTTGGATTACTGTACTTTCTGTACGAATCTGGAGCACTATTGAGTAAAACCTGATAGTTTTATTTGCAGGCCAAGTATTCAAATTCTAGAACTTATACCGTTTCAACTATAGTACATTTGCTATTTACTTAACTAGAGTATTTTTTTCACATTTATTGGGGTGAAAAAGGCTGCTTCTCAAGTTAATACTTTCCAGAGCTGCATTTGTTCCCATAGACATTTATTGCATCTCTGCAGAGCAATGTGCTGATCTGTCTGCAGGGATAGCCAAATAATTTCCCTTGTCTCTTATGTGGGCTTCTACTCATTGAAAACAGATGCAGCAGAAGGTGCAAAAAAGAAGAAGAAGAAAAGTAAAAGCAAGTAAGGGATCTGTTTGGAACTGTTTGTTCTGTTCCAGGCTGATGTTTTTGGTGAAGACATTCATTTGACTAACTTACATTTGTCATGCACAGAAAAAAGAAAGAAGTTCCAGAGCAAACTTATCCACCATCTATTCCTATCACTGAACTTTTCCCCTCTGGGGAGTTCCCTGAGGGTGAAATTCAACAATACAAAGATGAGTAAGCACATGATAATTTGACTGTTACCCTTGCACTCTGTATCATGCATGTACCAATTTTTCATCTCGCACGATTACTGGACTTCTCTTTTAATGTACTTTTATGGTGCTTGGATAATTGGTTGCAAACAGGGTTGTTGAGCTTTATTTATTAAAATTAAAGTAATCATTTCTGAAATGGCAAAAAGGATACTGAATCACCATCGAACAGAAGTATAGTAGATACTAGATAGAATCAAATTGTCTATCATAGTGTGAAAGTGCCAAATCTAAGTTACTAGATTCTTCGAACATGACCCCTTAATGCCATTAACCTTAATTAGTGTGAAACATTAAGCCTTAAATGCCTATTTCCTTAAGTTGATCTAGAATGTGATGTGGCAGAACCAGCAAATTATATAAAGAGAAGAAAAACTTAAGAAGAAGGAAACAGATAGAAAAAGAAGAGAAGAAGATGTTGAAGAAGAAAAGGAAGAAGCAAAAGCCAACAGAAAGAGAAAATTCAGGGGAGAAAATCAATAATTCTGTATTCAATGATCAAAAGCGGATTCTAACCATACTTATCAAAATAATAAAAGATAAAACCTATGAAAATAGAACAATTTAAAACCTAAACCCAATATAACTTTAAAATCTAAACGAACTATGATAAATCAACATACTAAATATCCTATCAAACATTAAATTTTAAAATCCAGATTTCTCATTTTCTCCCCCGTTTGGGAAAAAAAAAAACTTGGCCTGGAATTTTGTGTAGATTTGTTTTATAGATAATCAAGGATTGTTGTCAACACCAACTTGCTCAAATTGAGGAGAACTACTACCATGGCTAGATCTGTCTTGATGGTGCTCCAGATCAGGATGTGTTCCCCTCTGCTTTGGGCTCTGATGAAGTGATTAGGTTCAAATACAGGAACACTAATCATAAGGATCAAAACAGCACCTAGTGAAAGACTCAGTAGTCCTCTAGGTAAATCAGGTTGCCCTCTCAGTATTCGACCAAATATAGGGTGGCCAGGTTCTACAGACTTGCCCCCACCAATAAAATCACCTTTGCCACGATACATTTTAGCATCGACTCAGGAAAGAACTCACCACTACCAACAGGGGGAATTGGGGCGTATATAAATTCGGTCGGATGAGGTTGAAGGTTGAGTAGATGAAATTTTTGGTGAAGCACCATTCAATTTTGATAGAATATCTCTATCTATATTGCTGACCAGCTTATCCTAATTCTTATCCTACAGCCATAATTGGTGCCCCTGTTTTCTCTGTCATAGTTCCCAAAATTGATTTCATGATGAAGAGGCTTTGATGAACCACCCTCACTGAAAGCATTAACAAGTAATTCATTGTTCAGGGTGACACACTTAACCAAGACTTCTTAGAACTGCTTTTGACATTTGTCTAGAGGAAAGAGTAGCTGCCTTTGACTTTGTTCCATTGATTGATCCCCACCTCATCGGCGGGGGAGGAAGAAATGGTGTGGTTTGCGAAGGCGGACAGGCTGGTGTCATGTAGGACATAGCTGCCGGTGGAGAATGCGGTGTGCACGACAAAGGTCATCTTTTCGTGGGTGTTTGTTGATTTCATTGCACGAATCTCACCTGTAGATTGCTTAGCTGCCATTTTGGTTTGGTCAATTTGTTTGGTTTTTGACTATGAGTTGAAAGTAACCAAATTAGGTTTGAGCAGAAGTGTTGGTTAGGGCGTCTGATGCTTCGATGATGGCTTGTCAACCATGTCAAAGGCTTCAAAGTTTTTTAATGCTTGTTTGGAGGCTTTGACGGCCCTAGTTAGGACCTCCAATTTTAGTTAAACCTGTACCAAAGTTGTCACGTAGTTCTGAGATAGTCAGAGTGGGGTTCGGACAGCTTTTACATATCCGGTGGATGAAACAAGAAGTCAGTGGGATGTTGATGATGCTTGATGACAGGCTTTGAGCACTGCAATGAGGTCAGGTGTGCTCCAATATTGTTGGATGAAGGCTTTGACTTGTATGCGATAAGGCGATAAGTCAGCAAGGCTTGAGGAGCTCCTTCAATGGCTGCAGTGGTGGCTCCCATGATTTGGATAAGTGGTGATGGCTATGTTGACGATTGTTTGTGTTTTTTATTTAAGGTTGCTTCGATGATTAGTAGTGAGGATGAATTCCAGAGTTCTTTGTGATGCTCTGTTCTTCTGAAACAAACTTGTGTTTCTGGTTGCAGTGTTCGTGTGCTTATTGTGCAAAACTGTTGGGAATTCTCAGCTCTGGAAACTTATGAAACTGATGAATGCTGAAGTTTTGAAAAACTCAGAACTGATGTTTGCTCTCTGATACCAAATTTGACGTGGAACAACCAGCAAATTATATAAAGTGAAGAAGATGAACTTGTCAAACTTGTGTACAGATAAACAAACAAGGCATAATAGTATAACAGAATAAAAAAAAATCAATATGTGGTCCCAACACAAAACGTGCAACATATGACACAAATAATTACATTTAACTAATTTCTTTATTCTGCGTTAGTCTCTTTATCTGCATACAAGTTTGACAGTTTTTTCTTCTGTTATTTTATTTTTTGGATTTAATTTAAAACTGTTGGTTTAGGTTCAACCAGTGGTTTTAAGTTAAATGCTGGTGAACCATTGGTTTAAGTTGCCCTTTATTCTCCAACACTTAGTATATTATATTTTCTAAGTGTTGGAGGAGAATTATTGTTGAACCAGCAACTTTGTGCTGAATCAGGTCACGCAGGTGCCTTTTTTTAGCGCAGCTGGTGGGTAGACTGGTAGTTTGGTAATATTTTTTCTTGGGGTGCTATTTTAAGAATTATTTATTAAAATAATATTGTTTAAAAAATTTGAGAAAATACTTCCATTTAATTTCAAATTTAGAGAATAACCAATCTGGTAAGTGACATTTCTATTGATATATCTTTCTACAGATTTGGAGCTGACATTGTTTTATTGCTGAAACTTTTATTTTTCTTTTTTGCTTGCTAGCTTCAATATGTAGTGGTTCTTTAAGATTGCTTAAAGGAAACACTAGTTGATTTGGTTTTCCCTGCACTCATGCATCTTGTCATTATTTTATGGAAATCTTTTGCGGAATTCTTGATAAACTAAATATTGTTTTCTGAACATCACTGAGGGTATCGGGGACTTGTGCTGGAATGCATTTAATGTGCATTGCCTTTTTGTATGTATTGATCTTGGGTCTTCATTTTCAATGTTGATGATTCTGTTTTCAGTAACCTGTGGAGAGTTACATCTGAGGAAAAGAGAGAGTTGGAACGCCTACAAAAACCTATATATAATTCTGTTCGTCGAGCAGCAGAAGTTCATCGTCAGGTTTCTATTTTCTTTTTAAATGAAAACATGCTTATGCAACTGCTCATGGAGGAATGAAAGAATCTATTTTCAGTTAATCATTGAAGATTTGAAGTTTTTTTTTTTTTTTTAGGTTCGAAAATACATCAGAAGTATTTTGAAGCCTGGGATGTTAATGATAGACTTATGCGAAACCCTAGAGAATACAGTCCGTCAATTGATATCAGAAAATGGTCTCCAAGCAGGCATTGCGTTTCCAACAGGGTGCTCTTTGAATTGGTAAAATGTCAAACTCCTTTTGCTTTCCTTTTAGTTTTTTGTTTTATTGTTGTCATTTTACATAAATATCCTTTTATTTTGTTCAGGGTTGCAGCTCACTGGACTCCAAATTCTGGAGATAAAACTGTGCTTCAGTACGATGATGTGATGAAATTGGATTTTGGAACTCATGTTGATGGTAGCAGATTCTTGTCCATTTATCTTGCTTTACTTCCCACACTTTTGCTAAATCATTTAAATTCAATGTAAGCAATACACCACCTTTTCATGGATGGCTTCGTTTCTTGCAGGACTCATAATTGACTGTGCTTTCACAGTGGCATTCAATCCTATGTTTGATCCTTTGCTTGAAGCCTCTCGAGAAGCTACAAACACGGGTATCAAGGTAGTTGAATTTATATATTAACAATATAATATATATGTATATATCCTCACCATCATCAACAACACAACAACTCTGCCTTATCCTCGCCAAGTTAAGGGTTGGCAGCATGATATTCATAATGGTAATTGACTTCTAGAAGTCACATTGACAATACAAGTCCATGCAAACGAATAATGTGGCAAAATTTTATATTGGATGCTCTTCCTAATGCAACCCTCTAAAGCAAGAGATGATGAGATAAAGTTCCAAACCATCTTCATATGTATAAATTTCATGAGATGGTGATCAATGAAGATGATATGGTCGTGTTGCATCACATTGTTGATATGGTGAAACAAACCCATACAACATGGGAACACATTACAACAATATAATTTATATATACTGCATACATTTTTGGCCTGATGGTGGCAAAGTTTTCCTTGAATGCACCAATATTGGTGTTAGAAATTACCTACTTTTCTTTTGAGGATGTAAATCGAGTGAGGGACTTGTTGACAAATGAGGTTGGTCAAAGCAGTTAAATATTGATGCAAATCTGAAATTGAAATCCTTATCAATCCTTTGATTGATAAGTATATTATTTAGTTATTTTTAAAAAAAAATCCTAATCCATAGGATCGAGAAGCTTGTTAAATTTATATTATCATGTTTGTTTTATCTTTTCAACCAATCCTAACTTAAGTTAGGATAAGGTGCAGTTAATTAATATGATGTTTGTTTTATCTTTCTTAGTTGCCTAGTCTTATTAGGTGTCTTGTTAATGTGTCAGAAGGCAGCATGAATAATGCATTGAAGTTATAAAGGGACACCTTAGAATCTGGAAGTTTTTAAGTTGAGCACATAGAATGTGAATTTAGTAAACTTAAAAAAGTATGGATGGTTCCGTGGTGAGATTTAATGGTTGAGTTATTTTATGGAAATATTGTTAAAAATTTCATATCACTTGTTCATAAAGACAGATTATTGAGGATGTTATTTGCATAATTAAGGTAGAATGGTTAAAGCAGAGAAGTATCTTCAATATTCTATGAGGTTGTAAAACCTTTTTAGAGCTAGGTGCATGTCTTATTGGATGGCTACAATACTTTTCTGATTATATGGTAAGAAATGTTGGAAATTAAGTGTCACTGTATGTATTCTGTGTGTAATTGAGCTGAAACTATTACGATTGATGTGAGGCCATACCAAAGAAAAAGGCAACCCTAATGCACAAGACACCTTGCTTTCAGAGGGTTGGTAGAAGGTTGTTTTTGTATGCAACCTTACTCTTGCTTCCCAAAAGGCTATTTCCACAACTCAAACTCTTGATATTCCGGTTATAAAAGATCAGCCTTGCCTTCAATTTGCTGCCATACTAAATAGACATAATTAAAAATAAAATTATCCATATGAGTGGTTGGTTATACCATTCAAGTATGTGGCTTATGAATCAACTACTAAAACCTGTTATTAATAAATTCATTGTTGGTTGTTTTGACAATACCTTGATTTATAGTAAAAGTGAACAGAAGATTTAGAACATTTGAGGGAAGTGTGGGTTACATTGCAAGAATTAAGTTGTTTAACTTGAAGAAGTGCAATTTCATTACAAGTTTTTTCTTGTTCTTGGATCATGGTGAGCTCTAATGAAATGCATTTGGATGAAGATAAGGTTAAGGCAATTTGTGTATGGCCTAAATTGAATGTTGTGGCATATATTTGAAGCTTTCATGGTTTAGCAACATTCTATTGGATTTTAATTTGAATTTTCAACTTCGCCGGAGTTAGAATCTTTATCTAGTGTTTTACTAGATATGGATAATATTTAGTTATTTTTTAATAATCCTAATCCATGAGATTGGGAAAGGTTTTTCATCTTTTCTTCTTAGGTTTGTTTTTATCCTATCTTGTGAGTTTGTTAGTCTTACCAAATATCTTTTTAGTTTTGTTAGTCTTACCAAATATCTTTTTAGTTTTGTTAGTCTTAACTGTTCTAGAATTGTAGCCTAGATGAAGGCAATTGTTGACAATTTATGTTGATAAAGTTTTGCATATTTTCCTGAGTATATTTCTTTATTACTCTGATTGACTTGAAAATAACTGGTTTAATACGATCAAATCTCCTTACACACCTTTCCTTAAAACATAGTGTGCCTATGAAAGTAGTTTCTTATCTATAGTGGTTCCATTTTGTTGTTTTTATGCTACATATACACAAAATTCAAGTTGTAGTTTTGTCATCAGGTACTTATATTTATTGCTTTTGTGGAAATCATATAATAACCAACAACCAACTATGAGGAGTTGATTTTTTGTATTATTTAGGAGGCTGGAATTGACGTGCGTCTTTGTGATGTTGGGGCTGCTATCCAAGAGGTCATGGAATCATATGAGGTTGATATCAATGGGAAGGTGTTTCAAGGTATTGTGCTTGTCTAAGCTGAGGCTAATTCTACCATAGCTTCTACACGATGGAGATCCTATTAAAGCTTGATGTAATTCAAAATCTGGTTGGTTTACCTTGTACTCTTTAAGAAAGACATGTTAGCCTTCTATGAAGTATATACTCATCAGTTTGTGTCATGCATGTGTTCAACACATTACGCATACAACTGCTCATCTGACAAATTGGAATGTTTTAATACACAAATGACATGTCATAATTTTTTTTAACTACCATTTTCTTTTTGGACATAGCTAGGACATGCATCTCCATGCATTGGACAGCAATGAATTGGGCATGCCTAGGGATGCATGAAGTGTTTTAGAGACATTGTTGGGGGTAAAATTTTTGGTTGAGGAATAAAAACCACAATGTTGAGCCTAGTTACAAGTCTGACAAGAATATAGTAATAATATTATTGCTTGAATGTTATTTTCATGTTGGCTTACTCTTTTTTTTTTTTAGTGTTTTTGGTTCTTATGTTTTACAAACATTACTGTAATATTAAAATAAAAAGATATTTTCTTTTGCTGTATCCTTGTTGTATTTGTTTCCTTATTCCTCGTCACAATATCCCTTGACCATGTTTGATACCATGCCTTGCATCTATATCAATGTTTCATACAAAATGGATTTTGTGTTGTCTTCTATTATTTTCTTTCATTGTTGTTCTCCTGATGCCATTGAATGCACACGCATCATTAAGAGCGGGCATAAAAATGTAGAGCTGTTACTGCAAATGATATTTATAAATCCCAAGTAATATTGCTTAATGTATAGCTGAAGTAATATTGCCATACTTAAAAGTGATAATTTCATGCCAGATAAACATATGCAGCCAAGTAATTTGGAACTGAGATGAACCTAAAAATATTAGTGCTGCTCCATCTAATTCATGCTTAAAAACTTGCCTCCATTTCCCGCCTGGAAAACTCTGCTGAATTTGTGGTACAACCAATTATTAGGCTAAGCTATTTCAGCTTTCTTATCCTGTTAACTCTATTAGGAGAGATTCTCCACAAAGCTCCAGGACATTCAATGCCGTTGTTTCTTGAACTTACACTTGCCTCTTCAATGTTTGTTCTAGCACCTTCAGCCTCTTTCTTTTAGAAAGTAATATAATCTATAAATCTATTTACTTTTTTACTTTTCTGTGATTCTTTAGCTAGTCCTTGAGTTTAGACAGAATGCAGAAATTGAATGAAGATGAACTTTGAAAAATGAAATAAAGAAGATAATTATAAAGAATACAAAATTTCATTGACTGTCCACAAGTCAACAACCTAATATTTATCATTTCTGTTAACATGAAAGTTTGTTAGCCCATGCTCTTTCTACATGGATGATATCATCTTATATGAGTTTGCTCCATTATTTAATTGTGACTGCATTTGTATAGAATGTTGGATGCACTTTCTGCACTTTAACCATCTGTCAGAAACTTGATACTTGTATGAGGGCTGTTTGGTATTTTTGGCTTAGTAGTTATAGTAGTTGTACTGATAGCAAGCTACTATAGATTGTACATTTGAAATGGCAGCCTCATCGGTGCCAATTCATTAACTACTGCCAATACTGGATTAGTATATAAGCTAATCCAGCTGAACGAAAGAGGGATGGAAGTACATTTTTTGAAACATTCTGTCTTTGTCTCTTGATTTTCTCTCGATTCTGCTTCTCTCCCTCACCACTTTCTGTTCTTTCTCCTCCTGTGATTTTCTCTCCAATTTCTCCCTAAATTCTGCCCTAAGTTCTCTCAGTTAGCAGGGAATTTCCCTGTCAGATCTGAGGACGTGACACCATCTTGCCTTTATTTTATGAATAACATCTCAATCTCCCTTTCTTCTCGTACAATTGATCCAATATGTGAAACTGGTCTTTTGATGGGATAACTTGGATCATTTGCATTTCTAATTTTATGTCTTTACATTCTATATATTCAGTTTTTGACCTACTCAACTAAAAACCATTAGATTCTAAGCATTTCTTCATAATTTTATGCCTTTTTTGTTTGTCTCATCCACAAGACAATATTGCATGCAAATAGCATACACCAAGGCATTTCTTATTAGGTGTATTTTCTTGGTTCATCCATCACAAGGGCGAGGAGGAAATTGAAGTTACACTTCCATACACAGAAAAAAGCAAATGGATTTGCTGGAGCTGTTTGGAATTGTACTAGACTTGCCTGTTAAAGGAGTAATTATGTTTCCACATTTCTTCACAACGGGAAGCATTAGAGTAGAAGAGTACATGATACATGTAGATGATCTGATTGCAATACAATACTTGTATATTATTATTGAAATGTATATGGAAGTGTGAAAGACATCTCAGCTATAAAGTTATAACATCTCATATAAGTTTCCCAACTGGTTAGCTGGCTAGATTTCCTACACTCAGATACTTCTGCATACTGTATCATCTGGTCTGCTGAAATGCTCTGGATCTAGATTTTTGACATTTAAACACTACCCAATATGGTCAGGTAGTTCAGATCTAAGGACATTGATATTAAAGTTGTAATACAGAAATGGATAGCTAAAATATATGGATATTTATCAAATATTTAATCCTAAACCATGCTACAACTTTATAATCAACCCTATTGCATTGGTTCTTTTACTTCTACTTCTGTTTTTACATGTCTACTTGCAAGCCTCTAACCAGGAATGCTCATTTTTACCATCCCATGGATATCTCTTGTTACCACCCCAAAGTTATGAATTCTCTTTCATACCTTCTCTCCTTCAATGTGCACATAATAATACCCAAAATCACTTGTGTGGAATTTGTCTGTTTTGGCAGTTAAAAGCATACGAAATTTAAATGGACATAGCATTGGGCCCTATCAAATTCATGCTGGAAAATCTGTTCCCATAGTTAAAGGAGGAGAACAGACAAAGATGGAAGAGGGTGAATATTTCGCGATTGAAACTTTTGCTTCAACAGGTAATGTTTTTCATGTAGAATGAATGATATTTGACCTGAATGGCTTATGGTGGAATAAAAATGTCATTAACATTATCATTGTTCATTTGTTAACTTCTGAAGGCAAGGGATTTGTCAGAGAAGATTTAGAATGTAGCCACTACATGAAGAATTTTGATGTTGGCCACATTCCTCTACGGCTACCCAAAGCAAAACAATTGCTGGCAGCAATTAATAAGAACTTCTCCACATTGGCGTTTTGCAGACGCTACTTAGACCGCATTGGGGAGACTAAATATCTGATGGCGCTAAAGAATTTGTGTGATACTGGTATTGTTCAGGTATGTCTTTACGAGTTGCTTTATGTCTCCAGTTTATGTTATGTAAAACTAATCTTTAGATATAGTGTCTGTATGATTTTAAGAGTTGTTCCCTGAATATTCTTCGTCAGGATCCAAATCTTCTTAGCATTTTGGTCTTTGAAATTCCATAACCACCTCTGGTTCAATTTCTCTAGTCATGGAATCCCAGTTAGCAATCACAGTCCTTTCTTCTCCTTGATCATAGCACCTGAAGAAACAGGAGTTGTAGTTACTTTGGTAGTATTACAGAATCAGAAGACTACTTTTGAGTTCCCATAACTTGGTCCAAATAAGAGCTAAATGAATTGAAACCTTATTATTTCGAAACATAATTTGGATAGCCTAGTTTAATTGCTATAAATCATTTGATTCATTACATAATTATCAAGACCAGGCCTGACAAACCACAGAGACCTATTTATCTTAAACTTATGCACTCATCAAAAAACTGAACCTAGGACTGAAGCAAAGAAACTATCCTTTTTCGTGTTCAACAATTGGAAAATGAAAAATCAGTCCCTTTAAAAAAGTCAGAATATTCAGCCCTCTAAATCTCTAAAATTTTCTTCCTCCAAGTAGACCACATTTAATATAGCCACATCTTTGCTGAGAAAATGTGATGGACACCCTGTTTCAAGAAAGAGAGAAATCTAAATCACAAAAGCTGCATTGTTCACTTAACATTAAAAAATAGTAAAAATAAGACTCAACATTGTGAGCCACCGCATAATGGAGGAAGAGATGGTCTGTCAGCTATCCACTCCATTTTTACAAGAAACACCAATCCATAACAATACACCTCAAAAAAGATTGATCATTAATATGGCAGGGGAAGTGCATTCGTTTTCAAGGATATATTCATCATTTTAGGATTTGTTCCATTGATGATAGTTGGGAGTGGTAGAGAAGGTTGAAAACACTTTCCATCCCTGCTGTTAACAGTGTTAACCTAGAAGGATTAAATTGGCATTTAGTCTAAATTGAGGGGAGTTTAATGGTCTTTAGTAGTTTAAGGTGGTTAGGGGTAAGTGATACAAGATGTTTGTTTGACAGCATTTCTTGTAATATCTGTTAGGATGAGGAGCTCTTTAGATAACTCAAACAATGCTTACAAGTGCCAATCTCTCACACTCCTCACCTGAAATCAACCCAATCAACAGAAATAAGAAACTGAAATTGAAAGAACAGAATTAATGGAATGAAAAACAAAGAAAGAAACAACCAAACCACAAACAAGAGGCGTGCAATATATCCTGGTTCGGATTGAATGAAAAGCAACCCTACATCCAGCCTCATTCCTCTAGAAATCCAAACTTTGAACAGTGCAAGAAGTCCCTCACTCTTATACCACCCGAGTACAATCTTTCTTGGAGATTACAGAGAGCTTTCTTGACACAAACCTTTCCTCTCACACACTGCACTCGCACAATATTAGAATGAGAATAACTTGCACACACCTGGCTACCCCTTTCCCTCTATTCATAGAATAGGGCGGACATCCCAATGAAGACTCTAGATAATTACAGTTTAACCCCATAATTTTCACTAATTTCACATGGGATACAATTTCCTATCTAAACCTTCAATAGCCACTTATGTGCACTGTCTTCACGGATCTTCTAGGAATAATTTTATCGTATACTCAAGACAACAACATAACAATTCTCCATCATTGTCTTGAGTATAGATCCATTCTTCATCCATCAAAGCCTTGGACCTTCCAACAGATGAACTGAACCTGCTCTCATCCAGACTGCTACACAAACTTGATACTCAAAACACAACAAACATTAAGAATATTTAAAACAATGCTGCAAATTTTATCAATGGAACAACCTTGGATAACATTTCAGCTACATTGTCTATACCTGCAACCTTTTATTTACGATTAATTCCTCCTTCTCAAGGATTTCCCTAATGAATAAATTCCTAACATCAATATGATTGATTCTTTCCATGGTGGGATTGAATCTTAGTCAAGTGGACTGCACATTGGCTATTCCATCTCAACTCAACCTGAGCATTCCTCCTAGGAGTTCTGCTGTGTAATCAGCAGCCAATAGACCCTAAATGCATGGTTCTTCTTCCACACTTGCTCCACCATAAACCAAATCCATATCCAATGTTAATTTTACCTGCCAAAGAGTCCAATTTCACAGCATCCTAGTGAACCTTACCCAGATTGGCCTTAAATCCACTAGACTTACTCATAGCATTCCAGCTCCGGCCTTTAGGCTTTACCACTGCATTTGAGTAAGAGCCTTGCTCATTTCTTTTTATGCTTGCTTCCTTATTAGATGACTGCTCATCTCTCTTAACTTCTTTATCATCTTACAAAAGTATGTCTATTTTTGTATAAACTAGGCTGCCTAAGCTGTCTTTTCTCTTACTTCTATGCCTAATATTTACCCAGCTTCTCCTAGATCCTTCACTTCAACAGCTGACCTAAATCTCAGCTTTTAACTTGAGGATTCCTATGGTTTATTGTCTAGCAATTAGCTTACCAATTCACATATGGGAGAAGATATATTGACTCTTATTAGGCATATCTTTGTAATAATCACAGCTACCAAATGCACTCATTTTAAACCCTTGGACTATCATAAGAGAATCACATTTCTTATACCAATGCCTTGGGGATTGACTTAATTCACAGGGAGACCTTCTAAGCAACCATAGTTGCTTACCTTTCTCTCTAACTTCAAATCCCTTGGGCTATTCTATAAGATCATTTCCTCTTAAACCTTCATGGAGAAAGGCTGTTAGTGACAACCATTTAGACATGAATTAAGTCTTAATGTGCTGTCATAGCTTAATAGCCATTAGCTTTGTAATACCCCGCGTGCCCAGAGAAAAGTAGTATATATCGAGGATAAGTAAGGAAGGAAACAATACTAGCTGGATACCTTTTGGGCTGAATGTTGACAAAGAACTCCTGGGTTAAGCGTGCTTGAGCTGGGGAAGCTCAAGAATGGGTGACCCCCTGAGAAGTTCGCGTAGGCCCATCAAGATAAGTTGTTCCGATCCTTCCTATCGCTCGATGCAAGATATTACAAGTGATATCAGAGCCGACCCCCGAACCTCTGAGTGCGGTGGTGGGACAAACCTCAGTGAGGACGCTGAGTCCCGGGGGGGGGGGGGGGTGCGTGTAGGCACCTTAAGCGAATCCCACATCGGCCATGCAAAGGGGGGAGATCTGAGACCGTTTGTAAGGTCGCATGACGAGAACGTCATGTGTTCAAGGGGGGGAGAATGTAATACCTCGAGTGCCTAGAGAAGAGTCATATGTATTGAGGATAAGTAAGGAAGGAAACAACACCAGCTAGATGTCTTTTGGGCTGAATGTTGGTAAAGAACTTTCGCGTTAAGCGTGCTTGAGCTGGGGAAGCTCAAGGATGGGTGACTCCCTGGGAAGTTCACGTAAGCCCATCAGGATAAATTGTTCCGGTCTTTCCTATCGTTCGATGCGAGATGTTACAGGCTTAGTCTTTTACCTAGGCTTTTCTCATTTGCACCTACCTTAATCTCAAATAGTCACTCTCAGCTCACCACCCCTTTATCCTAAGGGTTCATCCACTTAAAGTCCAAAGCAACTCCACTTCTCATTTCATGGCACCCTACCATTTGATGGAGTCTTTGAGTGCATCTCCTCTTCATAGAAAAAGAGGTTCCTTACCAGCCTCTTCTATGGCACTTAACAGTGCATAGGAGTCTAAAACCGAAAATTCCATACCTCACTGGTGGTCTTATGTTCCTTCTTTTACCTATCCTAGGCAACAGTATACCTTCCATTCCCTTACTCACTGCCTATACTAGATGATCTTCCTTCCCTTGCCCTTTTCTAACCTGGATTTTGATCAATGGAGCTGTCTACATCATTTTCCAGATTATCTACTTCTAAGTCCTGGTTCATGGGGCTGTTGAAGACATTTTCAAGAAGTTCTACTTGCTGTTTATATTACACAGCCTTCTAGATTACCTTCCTTGACATTAGCTTTATCTAATTTTATGTCTTTCATGGTGAAATTTCTATCATAGGAAAGTTCCTTAACTATTAAAGACCTAGGCACACCTAACTCCGAACTCCACTACTCATAACCCTTCACACCAGAGGCAACCTTCCAGCAAGCTCATGTTTGCTTGGGATTTCTTAGGGAAACTTCATCTTTAATAGGCACGAATAACCTAGCTCCACCATGAGACAAGGTTTGGATAGGGCCCCATAGATCCTAATGAATGACCTCTAATGGGGCTATAGACGAATTCAAGGCCTTTTTGGAGAATTTAACTTTGGTAGCTTTACCAAATCCGCATGATTCACTCTTTTCCACATCTGCAACTTTTCCCTCTCCTAATATCCCTTTCTTAGATACCTCCTTTTGTCCCCGCTCACTATTGTGAGCCATCCTCAAATGCCATGGCCTACACTTATCATAGGCTTTTCCTTTAGTGGCTGAAGCTTCTCCACACAAAGTGCAAGCTTGCATCACATAAGTACCATTGTTGAGGACTGCTTTCATCACTATTAGTGATCCTTTAGCAACTTTTAGGGCTCCATTTTCTCCTTGATAGGAGAAACCAATTCTATCTAACTCACCTAGGGAAATTAGATTTCTTTTCAAACTTGGGACATATCTTACAGATTTTAAGATTTTAACCAATCCATCATGCAACTTTAATCTTACATATCCAATACCCTTGATCCTATACTCTTGACTTGGGACATATCTTACAGATTGTAAGATTTTAACCAATCCATCATGCAACTTTAATCTTACATATCCAATACCCTTGATCCTATACTCTTGGTTGTTGCCTAATAACACCTTACCACCTACCAAGTCTCTATAGTTCACAAACCACTTTTTATGTGGGGGACATATGGAAAGAACACCCCGAATCTAGTATCCATGCTTCTCCATCAGCATTTTCAAATACTACTAGAACATCGGCATTGTCATAGTTGTACTCACATAGAGATGAGGTGATTTCAGAATTATTTTTCTCTAGGTACTCTTTCTTTCTCTTAGGGCAATTCTTCTTGATATGCCCTTCCTCTTGGCAGTAATAGCACTTAGTTATTCTCCTGCCATTTCTTGATTTTGACCTAGACCTACCCGTTTGCCTAGGATCATTCCTATCCGGTCTAGTTCCAACCAAGAGTACATCACCAGCAGCACTTTTTTCTTCTAATTTCTGCTGTAACTCCTTAAGAGTTCAATGCCCCAAAAACTTTTTCTAGGGTTAATTTATCCCTACCATGTTTTAATATATCAACAAAGGTTTCATATGACTTAGGCAAGGAATGCAATAATCCAAGGGCTTTGTCTTCATCATCATAGTTTATATCTATGTTTTCTAAGTCAAGGCATAGTTTATTAAAATCATCTATATGACTTTTAAGTTTCTGCCCTTCTTGCATTTTAAATGTAAAATTTTTTTCCTTCAAATACAGCTTATTCGAAAGTGTGTGTCATATATAGACTCTCTAATTTAGACTATAAAGCCTCTGCCATTTCCATCATAGAAACTTCCCCAAGGACTTTTATCTCCTAGACTCAAAATTAGAGTATTATAGGCCTTTTTGTTGATTTCTTTTCTTCGTTCATCGACTTTTTCTGCTCATCAGTGACATTTTCGAGCAATTTCTTTTCAGCCTCTATGGCTTCTTCTCTAGCCCTAAGTTTCCTAATAGGACCCTTATCTTGATTTTCCATAGACCAAAATCGTTTCAACCATCAAACTTCTCTATGTCATACCTAGCATAAGAAGGTGCGGAAGCCATGGTAGAGATTAAATCCTATTTATTTCTAGGGATCTTGGCAATTATTGAATGAGTTCTTGGCTCTGATACCAATCTATTAGGATTAGGAGCTCTTTAGATAACTCAAACAATGCTTACAAGTGCCAATCTCACACACACCTCACTCGAAATCAACCCAATCAACAGAAATAAGAAACTGAAATTGAAAGAACATAATTAAAGGAATGAAAAACAAAGAGAGAAACAACCAAACCACTAACAAGAGCCACGCGATATATCCTGGTTCAGATTGAATGAAAAGCAACCCTACATCCAGCCTCAGTCCGAGAGCAATTCCACTAGAAATCCAAACTTTGAACAGTACAAGAAGTCCCTCACTCTTATCTCACCCGAGTACAATCTTTCTTGGAGATTACAAAGAACTTTCTTGACACAAGCCTTTCCTCTCACACACTGCACTCGCACAATATCATAATGAGAATAACTTGCACACACCCTGCTTCCCCTGTCCCTCTATTTATAGAATATGGTGGACATCCCAATGAAGACTTTAGATAATTATAGTTTAACCCCATAACTTTCACTAATTTCACATGGGATACAATTTCCTATCTAAACCTTCAATAGCCACTTATGTGCACTGCCTTCACTAATCTTCTAGGAATGACTTTATCCTATACTCACAACATAACAATATCCCCCAGAGGAAAATGAGCACAAATGGATAAGGTTTTGTTTTCCACACTGAATATCTTACGACTGTCAAGGCATATGTGTAAATCCTCCTGAAGATACCTACTGGTTGATTAGCGCCTCTGTTGAAGACTTTCAAGATAATGATCAGAAGGAACAGAAATTGAGATTTTATCTTTGTGCATAGAGCTGGGATGGAAACTGGTCAGATTGGCCTGGTGGGATTGAGGACTGAGTATTAAGGAGAGTAGGATGCTTCCAGAATCCCTCAGATTGTGCATCACCTGGTGGACTGAGTATTAAGGAGAGTAGGATGCTTCCAGAATCCCTCAGATTGTGCATCTTCTGGTTCTAAAAGTCTGCATTACTTTTAGCTAATTTTTGTCCTTTTTTTAGCATTGACAGCGTATCTCTCTTTTCTCAATAAAAGAAAATTTGTTTTCAATTTTATCCTTCTCTTACCGAATGATTTATTGCAGAAATTGTGATATCTTGATGTTTTCATTCTTTGTTTGTCCTCCTTCCCATGTATTATTGTGGGTTTGGGTCGTGGGCCAGTTGGAATACCTCAATACTCTCCTGATTATGGGACTCTAAAATCACCTTTTGCCCTTTAGAAATTGCCAGCATAGTTAGGGCAGGTGAGGCATCCCTATGTATCTTCCCACACATTGGGGTAATGGTCGGATAGCTGTCTATCTTATTTGCCTAATTCTTCCAATTTTTGGACCTTTTATATTTGATAAAAGGCATCAATATATTTCACCATATGCTAAATAATAATAATAATAAAATACACTAAATCTCAACTTCGTACCTAGTCTTCCCGTTGCTTTCTTTGGGAAAGAGGTTGTTACTTGTAATCTTTATAGGAATGAAATCTAACACACAGCTTTATGCAATTTTGGCAGCCGTACCCGCCTCTCTGCGACATCAAAGGAAGCTATGTATCTCAATTTGAGCATACGATATTACTGCGGCCAACTTGCAAAGAGGTGATTTCTAGAGGCGATGATTATTGATTGCAGTTGTGATGATGTTTTGCTTGGAAACCACCAGTTTTGTGAGAGCAGCAGCAGCAGCATTCTAGTTAGGGCTTTTACTTATAATAAAAGCAATGCAATCCTAATTTCCATGTTGTGCGATCATCCTTTATCATGTCCATTTGCAAACCTCAAAAAGTACTTTGGCTTTGTAAATTATGATACACGATCATCAGTGTCCTAGGTGTTTGTTGCAGAATAGATAATCAATGATGGCTGGATATATGTGACTTGTAAAATAGATTACCTTTGTGCTTTTATTTATAGCTAAGCTAGTTGCATTTGTTGCTAGCTTAGGGCAACTTCCTATAATTATGGGTTTAGCATTGGAACATTGTTTTTTAACCAATTTACCTTTGGATGCTATCTCCATCAAACAGCCTTTCCACGCTGTTGCCCCACGGGCATAGTACAGTGGCAAAGGTTAACATGAGGGTCAGGAGTTTGAATTTCACGGGTGTCTTGGAAAGGTTGAGCACTGCTTTGGGGGGGGGTTGAAAAGGCTGAAATGGTGGATACCAAGGAGTGTGAACATATTGAGAGTTAGGTTCTGTGTATAAGTTGTATTTATATTTGGATTTATTTAGGGAGTGTATTAGGAGAGAAGGTTGCCAATTCTTGGGGATTAGTCGAGTGAAGTTTGGACATTTTAGGATAATAAAAAAAAAAACAAAAAGACTCCTGTCTAGGCTAGTCTAAAGTCCCAATAGTGAAGTAGTAGGGGGGTCCAAATATGGCCTGGACCCCTTGGTTAACTAGATGGTGTTTGCCAATTGCCACCACTATGCAATTATTTTGCCTTGTGTTGGGATGTATGGAACCTCCTGTTTGCGTAAGATTGAATATTTGATACATTGATTATTTCTCCTTATTTTTTATTATTATTAGAAATTGTCGTTTTGGTATTTAAGTAGTTTGCCAAGTACTTTCTCTTAGGGAAAAAAAGCCCTTTTAATAATAATTATTTATGTTGTTACTATAAGCATAATATTTTTATTTTTTATGTTAATTGAAGGCAGTTCTCTAAAACGAATTTTATTTTGTATTGCACAGTGAAAACCTTAAATGTCTATTATTGCATCATAGCTAAAAGAATACTTTTGTTATCTATAAAAAGTGCTTTTTAAATTTTGTTCAAAAGCACTCTCCAAAAAAACTCATAATATGATTTTATTTAAAATTAACAATAGATCCGATCAGATCATTTTTATGAATTATTTTTAATTTTAAATAATTGTTATGAATTATTATTAATTTTTAATAAAACTAATATGAATTTTGTGGTGCCAAATTATATTTGAACTCGTATTTATGAATTTTTTAATAATATTTATGTATAAATATGTTATATTTTATATTATTTTAATACAAATATACATTACGTTAATGTATAAATGTTATTAAAAATAAATATTTTAATAACATTTTTATTAAAAATAAAACTATTCATGTACTAAAACAAAATTATTTGGGTAGGGAAAAAAATTATTTTTTAGAAAGATAAAATCACAAAGAAACCATAAAATCAAAGATTAGAATGATACCAACCAATATTGGAGGATAATGGTTGGTATCAAGTGACACCAAAGAGTATATGTTTTTGTTGAGTGGAAGGTATGGGTGGGATCATCAGGTAATAATGGTTAAATAATTTTTTAAATATAATGTAAAATTATTCTATTATTTAATTTAAATTATAAATAACTTTAAGCCAAACTCATATTTTTTTCTTTGAATTTTTCATGAAAACTCTATCATTCTTCTAAACTTTAAATATGATCTATCCAATACTTAATCTTTATAATTTACAAATATTGACTACCTAATTTAGTTTAAAATAATACATAAGTTACATACGAGATTAGTTGGAAATAAGAGAAACATGAGAAGAACCGACTGAACTGATCCTTCTTTTCTTCTTCGGCCATCTTCTGTGCTCCTATCTCCTGTCTCTCATTGACCCGAATGGAAGAACAAAGTCTCCTATTGGCTGTCATTGTCTTAACTAATCATGACATTTCATCTTTGCTCTAATTAGCGATTCATGAGTTACGACTGACCCATCATTCCTCTTTTTTAATTGGAGACTCGCGACTGATCTACTCTTTTTCTTTTTCTTTGATCGACAACCTGCAACTGACTCATCTCTCTTTGTCCTCTTTGTTATGACCAGTAACTTGTGAGTTACTACCAACCCATCTTTGTCCTTCTTCTTTACTTCACTCAATTACTTGCGATTAAGCCACTCTTTTTTGTCCTCCTTGGTTCAACCGATGACCCACAAGTTATTGAGTTTATAATTTAATGGTTATTAGATATAGTGTTTTGCTATTTTGTTTTCACTTGCTTAATGACAAATCCATTACATTCTTAATGCTGACTAAATAATTAAATAGATAATAAATATAAATTATAAAAATTAAATATTAAAAAAGTCAGATTTAAATTCAGTGGAATAATAAGGCTTTTATGTAAATTGTGGGAGAAAAATATGTGGGTTTGCCTAAAGTTAAATCGATCAACCTAAGCCGTCGGATCAAAAATGCAATTCCCGCAAACCCGAGTTTGATGTTTAATGTTCAAGATTCGTTCGCACGGCTAGTAGCAGCGCCGGTCTTGAAAGCAAAGGTGTATGCATCCATGGCGAATCCATTCAAGATTCGTCCCCACCGTCGTCTCGCAGACGTCGACTGGTTTTCTCTCTGTGAACGTGCCAGCGATTAACCTCAACACTGAGAATCCGTCTCCTCAAAAACTATTAACTAATGGCTTCGCCCAAACCACTTTCTCACCATTTCTTTCTTTCTTATATGTATGCAGCTGAGCTGCTGGCACAGCTCATTTCGAACCTTCTCCGTTCTCTCTCTCTTCTCTTCTCTTCTTTTTCAAATTCCGAATCAGTCATGGCTACGTGGTGATGCCAGTATTTGCACCATTGATATTTCTATGCCAGCCCCCACGTCTTTTGGTTTCCAGGTTTTCACATTTCTTCGAGAAAGGCTTTTGTGGAGATTATCCAGCGTGCTATATAGTTTCCCCTGTTCCGTTGCAATGCCAGTAGTGCTTTCGGAGATCGTCTGATTGATCTGCTTCCTTCGGACACTATGGCACAATCCGACTTTCCCGCTGCCGCCGCTGCTTTTTGTTAGGTATGTTTCCCCCTCGAAATGTCGGTTCGATGCTATAATGCAGTCAATGTTACTCAATTCCATCTGATTCCACCCAATTCTGTAAATTTGGTTACCACTCTTTGTCCTATCATATCCATTTCAACTCTTAAGATTTCCAGATCCAGTGATGAAATAAACTATAAAAGTTCAACATAACTTTTAGCACGTTCTGCAATGGATTGAAGCCAAATTTTTTGTTTGAAGTCCTGTCCTAGTGTTATTATGCTCCTATTTCTGTGCTACAAGTTCCGCTAATTTTGGCTTATTTTGAGGAACTGTTTCGAGGGCATTTATTTCCGACTGAAGTTTTTTATATGCTAAAACTAGGCTTAACGCTAGCAAGTATAACGGAAGCTGGGAGAATTCACATTTCCTACTTCTTTCCAAGATGACATGCTCTTTCTACTGAGTTCATACTTCTGCCTGATTTGAATGAAATACACCTTCCAAATGTTAACATAGGAGCAGTCTGATGCCATTTTTTCTTTCATTTTAATTTAGGATCCAGGGATAGAATCTAATATTTTCATGCTTCACAGATGTTTCAAGGTCGGGACTAGATAAGTTTATGGTGGTTTAAGGTATGGTATCAAAATCTTGCAACCTAAGCAGGTCGAATCTGTCAACAACCTCGGATGTGCCAGATTCACATGGAAAACCTCCATTGCCCCCGACAGTAACATTTGCCCGTAGGACTCCATCAGGACGATATGTTAGCTATTCAAGGGATGACCTTGATAGTGAACTGGGGAGTAGTGATTTTATGAACTACACGGTACACATTCCTCCCTCACCCGACAACCAACCAATGGATTCAATCTCTCAGAAGGTTGAAGAGCAATATGTATCGAGTTCACTTTTCACAGGTGGATTTAAAAGTGCTACTCAAGCTCATCTCATGGACAAGGTGATTGAATCAGAAGTCAATCATCCCCAACTGGCTGGTGCAAAAGGATCTTCATGTGCAATTCCTGGATGCGATGCTAAGGTGATGACAGATGAGCGGACTGTGAATATTGTCCCCTGTGAGTGTGACTTCAAGATATGTAGAGATTGCTATTTGGATGCAGTTAAAACTGGAGATGGAATTTGCCCTGGTTGCAAGGAGCAATATAAGACCATGGATTTGGATGAATTGGTGGAAAACAGGCAGCCACTTCCCCTTCCACTGCCATCTGAGATGTCAAAAATGCAGAGGAGGTTGTCACTGATGAAATCAACAAAGTCAGTGCTAATGAGGAGCCAGACTGGAGATTTTGATCACAACCGGTGGCTGTTTGAAACAAGGGGCACTTATGGGTATGGTAATGCTATATGGCCAACGGGAGAAAGAACAGGGAATGGAAAAGATAATGAAATATTTGAGCCTTCTGAACTGATGAACAAACCGTGGAGGCCACTAACTCGCAAATTAAGGATACCAGCTGCCATTATCAGCCCATATCGGTATACATTTTTGCTTTCATGATCCTTCATCAGTATTCTTATCTGACATGTTATTTATTGTATCTGGATGAATAGTTTTTTCGTTCTTTGTTTTTCCTTTAACCGATATAGTCAAGTTTTTGAAATCTCCATCTTGCTAAGTTTTATTAGATTGATTGTATGACTAGCACAATAATTTGGATGGCATCAAGTTGGTTGATACGCTCAAAAAATTATGGTAACATAATGAGGATAGAGTTAATAGACAACTAATTAGATTAGCGGATCTTGAATGTTGTGATTAAATAAATGCCTTTTTCTAGTTTGATTCAGGTTAGTTTCTTTCAATCATGCCCTTTGATTGATTTTTAGGGATGATGAGGCAAAAATTATTGGTTCTGTGCTAAGTTCAATAATGGAAAGCCACTTCATGCGATGCATGAAGGGTCCCATCTTTAGACTTAAACCAGTTGAGTACCAATTAGATGGTGGGATACGTGTGCATATCCTTTTGGCTCCTGCTGAAATTAAGCAGATGAAATTCCTTGTCATAAATTACAGCCATTGAATAATGACTTGGGAGGAGAATTGCGTTTTCTATATATCATACGTTCATTTTCACTTCCATGACTGTGAGTGCTCTGCAACTCAAAAAATAGAAAAAGAAATGTCACTTGGTTGGGAACTTGGGATTATAAGTTTAAGCTGGTCTGTAATGTTTCTTGGTAATTGAATTGGATAAGTATTCCTTTTTATTTGCACATATGATGTAGTTTTTTATTTTGACGAAAGTGTTTGTATGTGTTTGAGAGAGAGAGAGAGAGAGGATTCGCATGTTTTAGATTCACTTGGATGTATTTTGGCTGTCTTGTATTTTTGCTAATTCCCAATTTGATTGATTTAGCATATATTGTTGGATGTTCTCTTCATATGATGCATGCTGATAACTACCGTTTTGTCCATGCTCTCAGGCTTCTGATTTTTATTCGACTGGTTGTTCTTGGATTGTTCTTGGCATGGAGGTTCAACCACCCAAACAACGATGCCATCTGGCTCTGGGGGATGTCTGTGGTTTGCGAAATATGGTTTGCCTTCTCTTGGATTCTTGACCAACTACCAAAGCTGTGCCCTGTTAATCGAGCTACAGATCTTAATGTCTTAAAAGATAAGTTTGAAACACCTAGCCCCAGTAACCCCACTGGAAAATCTGATCTCCCAAGTATAGATGTTTTTGTCTCTACAGCAGATCCAGAGAAAGAACCCCCTCTCGTCACAGCAAATACCATCCTGTCTATTCTAGCTGCTGATTATCCTGTTGAAAAGCTAGCTTGCTATGTTTCTGATGATGGAGGTGCACTTCTAACCTTTGAGGCCATGGCGGAAGCCGCACGCTTTGCAAATACATGGGTCCCATTTTGCCGTAAACATGGCATTGAACCCAGGAACCCGGAATCTTATTTCAATTTGAAGAGGGATCCTTATAAAAACAAGGTGAAGACAGACTTTGTCAAGGACCGTAGGCGGGTGAAACGAGAATATGATGAGTTTAAGGTCGGCATCAATGGCCTGCCAGACTCCATTTGCCGTCGTTCTGATGCCTATCATGCTCGGGAGGAAATAAAGGCCATGAAGCAGCAACGACAGAAGACAGATGATGAACCTGTAAAGGATGTCAAGATCCCAAAAGCTACATGGATGGCTGATGGAACTCATTGGCCTGGGACTTGGTTGAAGCCTGCTCCAGATCACTCAAAAGGTGATCACGCTGGGATAATACAGGTAGTCCTGAACCCGTAGACCTATTCTCAACAAACATTTACGTTTGTTAAACCTAAGAAAGCAGCAGAACCAAAAAAAAAAAAAAAACAAAAAAGAGAGCGAGCTTACAGTTGCATTGTAAATGGCGCAGGTGATGCTGAATCCTCCTAGCGATGAACCTCTGCTGGGAACAGCTGATGACTCCGGAATAATTGACCTGACTGATGTCGATATCCGTCTTCCAATGCTTGTTTATGTTTCTCGTGAGAAGCGTTCTGGATATGATCACAATAAGAAAGCAGGGGCCATGAATGCCCTGGTTCGAGCCTCTGCAATCATGTCTAATGGCCCCTTTATTCTTAATCTTGATTGTGACCACTACATCTACAATTCCCAGGCTTTAAGGGAAGGTATGTGTTTCATGATGGATAGAGGTGGAGATCGCATTTGCTATGTCCAGTTTCCACAGAGATTTGAGGGTATTGACCCTAATGATCGATATGCCAATCGTAACACTGTCTTCTTTGATGGCAACATGCGTGCCCTTGATGGACTTCAGGGTCCAGTTTATGTTGGAACCGGATGCCTCTTTCGAAGGATTGCTCTTTATGGGTTGGACCCACCTCGATCAAAAGAACATCACCCTGGCTGCTGCAGTTGCTGCTTACCTCGTCAGAGAAAGCATGCCACAGGTTCAAGAATCCCAGAAGAGAACCGGGCACTGAGAATGGGTGATTCAGATGATGAAGAGATGAACCTTTCCCTTGCTCCTAAGAAGTTTGGAAACTCTGCTTTCCTCATTGATTCAATCCCGGTGGCTGAGTTCCAAGGTCGCCCCCTTGCAGATCATCCATCTGTGAAGAATGGACGGCCTCCTGGTGCTCTCACCATTCCCCGGGAGCTTCTTGATGCGTCAATTGTTGCTGAGGCAATCAGTGTCATCTCATGCTGGTACGAGGATAAGACTGAATGGGGACATCGTGTTGGATGGATTTATGGGTCTGTAACTGAAGATGTTGTCACAGGGTACAGGATGCACAATAGGGGATGGAAATCAGTTTATTGTGTGACCAAAAGAGATGCCTTCCGTGGGACTGCTCCAATAAATCTGACAGATAGGCTCCATCAGGTGCTGCGCTGGGCTACGGGCTCAGTTGAGATATTCTTCTCCCGCAACAATGCACTTTTTGCTACCTCAAAAATGAAGTTTCTGCAGAGGATTGCATACCTCAATGTCGGGATCTACCCCTTCACCTCAATTTTCCTCGTTGTCTATTGCTTTATCCCCGCATTATCCCTCTTCTCAGGCCAGTTCATTGTCCAGAGCCTCAACGTGACCTTCCTTGTCTACCTGCTCATCATCACACTAACGCTCTGTCTGCTTGCTGTGCTCGAGGTCAAGTGGTCAGGCATTGAGCTAGAAGAGTGGTGGAGAAACGAACAATTTTGGTTGATTGGAGGAACTAGCGCTCACCTAGCTGCAGTGCTTCATGGGCTACTAAAAGTCGTTGCAGGGGTTGAAATCTCTTTCACTTTGACATCAAAATCAGCCGGTGACGATAAAGATGACGAATTCTCTGATCTCTACATTGTCAAATGGACGTCCCTTATGATCCCACCTCTTACAATCATGATGACTAACTTGATAGCTATAGCAGTTGGGGTCAGCCGGACTATTTATAGCATTATACCACAGTGGAGCCGGTTACTGGGTGGCGTTTTCTTTAGTTTTTGGGTGTTGGCACATCTCTACCCCTTTGCCAAAGGGCTTATGGGTAGAAGAGGGAGGACACCCACCATTGTTTTCGTTTGGGCGGGACTTCTGGCAATCACCATATCCCTCCTCTGGGTGGCGATCAATCCCCCAGCCGGTACCAACCAAATTGGAGGTTCCTTCCAGTTTACCTGATAAGTCATTTTTCTTCAACATTCCTTCATTCAATTATTTTATCAACAAATTGACTTTGCCGGTGAAGGCAGTTGAGATGTTTCATATTCTTTATACTCATCTTCAATTTGAGTGAGATGGACTAGGCTAGGGATTGATATCACAGTTTTATTTTTATGTTACATGGATTGTGTATTTGGACATCAGTATTTCTGGAAAATTAAGATTACAAGGGTGTTGGTGGGACGTGGCTGATTACTTCCTAGTCTACTTGTATATTTTATTCCTAAATTTGAGTTGAATACCCACCAGGCCATCCACACGCACTAGGTAAAATCCCCGCTATAGAACTCCTAGATAGTATCACAGCCTCATAGTCTGTATGGTTAGAGAACCCATAGTTCTATGGTGGCTCGAACTCGAGACCTTTCTCGAAACTCATCAACACTCTTATATCACTTGATCTACCACCTGGGTGGTCAGGGTATGTCATTTTTTTGAGGCATATAATCCTACCTTAGCTTTGAACTCCTCTATCTCGTCATGCAGGAGTTGTGACTTATGTTTGTTGAAGCATCAGATAAGCATGCTCAACCTAACTTCACCTCAAAAGCTCCAAACAGTTACCAGTCTTTCTTCATAAGACCATATAGCACAGTGAGGGAAATTCAACAAGCTAAGCTCCAGCGCAGCCCCCATGGCTACTTGCATCATCAGCTTGTCATCTCTACTTGCCATGGCAGTAGTACTCATCTCATCGCTGGCAGCCAGCGAAGACGACATCGTTTCTTCGAGAAACCAAGATCTCGCTGTCGCCACCGAGGAGATGCAGACAGCCAACTACTTCACCTTCGTCATGCTGATCAACATGGAACCGGCAAGCCTAATTCAAGGCAACGTCACCTTCTTGATGCCTAACGACCGGACGCTGGCAAAAACCCTGATGCCGGAGAATGCTGTTGTCGATTTCCTACTGCGACACACCATCCCGTCGCCTTTGCTCATTGACCACCTCTTGCATCTCCCAACAAACTCCATCATCCCCACAGCAGAGCCCGGGTTCGCGCTCAAGGTTTCCAACCATGGCAGGAAGAGCTTCTACCTCAACAACGTCCGAATCACCAGCCCTAATATCTGCACCGCGGGCTCTTCCATCCGGTGCCACGGCATAGATGGGGTGGTGCAGCATGCCACCGTGACAGTCACACCCCCACATGACAACTCTACTAGCCACACTATCAGGTCCAGTCCCCCTCCTGCACCGCCCTCGCCGCGGTGGCCACCACCACAGCCCGGCGGCGTTAATCTGGCTCCTTCAGGGGCTCCGCCGCCGGCTGGTCACAATGCCAGCCCCCAGAAATCAGGCTCTTCTAAGCTACTGCCTCTTGGTGGAAAATCTTTGGAATTTATACAAGATGGCTTGTCCAATGTACTCAACCATGGAATTACTATGCACAGGGCATCGGAACTGTACCATGGCCAAGTCATGATATGGCTTATATCTATATTTCTCTAAAGGTTTAATTTCGTATCATTTATGTGTGTGTGTGTGTGTGCACCTACAATTGATAGCTCTTAAATATACTTATTTGACACTCTTTATCTCTAGTGAGTTGAATTATTTATAGGCCAAATTAATTTCATTTTTTGGGTGTAATTTAGGCAACATTAATTGGATTTTGGTTGGGCTTTAATTTGTCTTCACAATGGCGTTTGGTAACATTAATTTCAGCAAGGTTAGGGATTTTGTGTGCGCACCTACAATTTAGAGCTTTTAATGCGTGAGTTGCATTTAATACGTTTTATTTTGAGTATTTGAATATTTTTATTGGATCTTGCTATTTGGATAAAATCTATCCAGATAGAATTGTCATTTTTTATCATTTTAATTATTGATGTTAGGATAATTATGTTATTTAACATTTTATTTACCAACAATACCCTCTCTATTCACAATTCAAAATTCAATTCTCTCTCTTCCTTGTTAAATTTAAATTTTAGTCTCTCACCTCATTTAATGAATTTTTAGAATTCCAAGAGTCACAATGGCTTTAAATACGGATTATTCTACTTTGCTCAAATTAATTGACGCACGAAATCACTAAAGACATCAAATAAGCCCCAATTTTTGACGGATTGCATAAATTGGCGGACTGCATCTAAATGCAATTCGCCAAATGCAGTGCTGGCGAACTGCATCTAAGATGCAGCCCACTGGGCTGGTAGACTGCATCTAAGATACAGCCCGCCAGTCGCCTGTAGTGCCGGCGGGCGCGGACTGCATCTAAGATGCAGTCCGCCAATAGCGAACTTCATGAATGAAATAAAATAAAAGTTTGTAATACAAAAAGAATAAAAATTTGTAATATAATATAGATGAAGTACGCTCGTTCAATTCGAGGTAATGCGACAATTTTAAGATGAGAATATTTTTATCATTTGATATCTTTAGTCATCCGTGCGTCGATCAATTCGGACAAAATAAAATAATCCATGAACGGAATAAAATAGAAAGAGAATGCAAAGAGAATACATTGATTACAACCAATGATGTACTGCCATCTAAGTGTCATGATTGTCATTATTCATTTTCATAACTAATTTTGTTTGCTTTGAAAATTTGCAGCTTTAATGTGTTGGACAGTAATTTTAGGCGAGAGTTTTAGGTGGGGAAGCATATGAGTGAAGAGTTAGAATTTTTATAAGGTTAAAATTGTCTTTCTGTTTTGTTTAATATAATTAAAATATTATAAAATAATATAAAATAAGTATTAAATACCTTTCTATTTGGATAGATTCTATCCAAATAGATTTATCGATTTTTATTAATTGATAAAATATTTTAGAATATAATGCATTTATTACTAACTAATATAAATATTTAGTGCTAAAAATAAATTACGTTAAATACAATGTATATCCCTATTCTGATTTGGTCCGATATGTAATAAACTTATAATTATGGAATTGACTCGATCATTATATTATAAATTATATGTTTATAACCCTAATCCATTCTCATTTTGGACAGAGTAGATTTATTAATTCTTTGATTCCAATTCATAAGAGGGGTCTTGAACTAAGAAATAAATCTTAGAAGCTAAAAAAAGGTATCCTAGCGTGCACATATACAATTTAGAGCATTTAACGTGTGAGTTGCATTTAATGCATTTTATTTTCAATATTTGAATATTTTTATTCATTAATAAAATATTTTAAAATATTTTAAAATATAATGCAATTATTACTAACTAATATAAATATTTAGAGCTAAAAATAAAGTACGTTAAATACAATATATATCCCTATTTTATTTTGGTTTGGTATGGAATGAATTTATAATCATGGATATTATAAATTATAAGTTCATAACCCTAATTCATTCTTATTTTGGATGGAATAGATCTACCAATTCTTTGATTCCAATTAATAAAAGAGATCTTGAACTAAAAGTGTGTTTGATTGCACACATTTATCATAGAAAATGTATAATTAAGCAATCAAACACTTTTAACTTTTCTATAGAAAATATATATATGTATAAATATTTAAAAGTTCTTTCCATGGAATTATTATCTGGGTAGTTTTTGTTAAATATATATAGTGTTCCATGGATAGTTTTTGTTTTCTAGGCAATTATTACCTAGAATTTAATTCTAGGTAATGCAATCAAACACATTCTAAGAAATATACCTTAGAAGCTAAAAAATGGTATCTGGTGTATGCACCTACAATTTAGAGCTTTTAAAGGGTGAGTTGCATTTAATGCATTTTGTTTTTAGTATTTGAACATTTTTATTAATTGATAAAATATTTTAAAATATAATGCATTTATTACTAACTAATATAAATACTTAGTATTAAAAATAAAGTACGTTAAATACAATTTATATTTCTATTCTGGTCTGGTTCGATATGGAATGAACTTATAATCATGGAATTGACTTGATCATCAAATCATAAATTACAAGTTTATAATCCTAACTCATTTCTATATTGGAGAGAATGGATTTACTAATTCTTTGATTCTAGTTAGTAAGAGGGATCTTGAACTAAGAAATTGACCCTATAAGCTAAAAGAAGGTAACCTCAGCTATTGCAATAATTGGGTTCATTGATATTTTTGATACAGTAGATGCTATAATTTATTTTCAGATAATATGTATTTATTTAGGGGTGTCAAAAAATATCAAAAAATTGATGAACCGAACCGAACCGTGCCTTTTGAATTGGTTTTATAGTTCAATGGTTAGGTTTTGGTTCTAAAAAATTAAGAACTGATATATTTGGTTTGGTTACTAGTTTTTTTTTTCAAACTATGATTCGAACCGAACCGAAACTGATATTATATTTATATATATTATAATTTTTTTGGTATATATATATACACATATGCATAAATAATATTACTTCCTAGGAAACTAGCAAAATTCATGAACTCTTTTATTTCTAGACTTTTTTGCTCTATTATTATACTAAATGATCGATGTAATCTTATTTGATGAGATAGTCTATGAATTATTTTGTTCTACTTTTACTTCGAGACTTGAAGTATTAATGAAATTATAAGTTTATTTTAGTTAACAAATTTGTATGTAATTTTATATTTTGCGAAAATGTTTAGAAGCCAAATGTTAATTGGATAGAATCAAAATCGAATTGAAACCGGTCTGGTGTGACAGATTGGTCACGATTTGGTTTTATATATGTAATAGTTCGGTTACGGTTCTTATTTTTTCAGAACCATTAAAAATGATTCGGTTACTGAATTCTTATAAAATCGAACCAATTCGAACCATTAATACCCCTATATTTATTGTATATTAACATTCAAGTAATTTGATTGTACGAGGATAAATGAATCATATTTGTTTTTAATATTTAACCAAAAAAAGTTTCATTTTCATTTTCATTACTTTTACAATAAACATAAAATATGACATTTGATTTTTTAATTTTATTTTCAAATATAATAATAAAAAGGCACTTTTTTTTTTCTTCTTTCCCACTAATATCCTAATGTGGTTGGAATATCACACAAGTAACCATTGATGACCTTCAAAAATTGTATCTTATCGATAGCTCTCATAACTAATAAGAGTTACTAATCGTATATATTCATTGAGCAACAAAAATGACAAATCCTGTCAAATAACCCTTATTAATTTTGTGCATCATTAGTATTTTAACCAACATAAAAAAGAAATTAATTAATTATTATTTTTTTACAATATCAATGACAACATATAATTATTATTTTTAATTTTAAATATACATTAAATAAATTTATCAAATACATGTAATAATTCACGAATCACATAAATTAAGTCAACACATAAAAATTACTTTGATCACAAAGAAGTAGTTAGGCATCATGCCAAACCCTAGGGCCTTATCTCATTGAAAAAGGGCAAGGGATCAAAGGAAAATAATATTTACTTCTCTCACCCTTAAGCCCACACCTACCTCCAATCCTCCATTGCACACAAATCTATACTTTTTCGTCCTTTTAAATGAAATATTCATACTTTAATCTGACTAATTTTGTTAAATTTTCATAACCCTACTCCCTAAACTTCTTTCTTACACGTAAACCCCAAGCCTTTCTTTGTCCTTTGGTCCACACATACTTGTGCATATCTGCATGCCATCTCTGTCACATAATAATTAAGATATTAATGATAACATATTTCATTTTTTTCAAAAGGGCACTAAAAAAAAAGTCTAAACAGTACTTTACGTACCTAATATGTGTAGATGAATTGGGGAGTCGGGTCATTCACACAAGGGCTAACCGGTGTGACTATTGGTGTTATTTGGTCAAATTTATATTTTTAGAATTTTTTGATAATTATTTAAATTTTTTGTTATTTTAATTATATCAATGAACTTGATTTTTGAATTAATTTAATTCTTTATATTTTGATATTTTTTTGTTTAATAAAATTATTATTTTTTATTATTTTGATTATATTCATAAATTTTTATTTTAAAATTAATTTTATACTATGAGTGTTATTTTGAGGTCGACTTTTGTGCTGAGGCGGGGTGGGTAGGTGGGAGCGTAAGGGTTGATGGGGCGTGCTTGGGCTTGGCTCCTCAACCTACCGGGCTAAGCTGCCACCATTTCCCTCACCCTCACCTCACGTTGCCACCTACCCTCTCTCTCTCTCTTTGTATTTATTTCTCTTCCCCTTCTCTCTCGCCTTCTCGCTCTCTCCATTCCTTTCTACATTCATCACCACCATACAAACATCCATCGATTGATCGCAGATACACAGGCAGATTGACAAGACAGATACATAGATAGATACATAGATAGAAAGAAAGACAGAGGAAAGCAACAATGCTATCGGTTGCTAATTCCGTCGAAAACCAGAAGCCGGCCGAGCTGTCCCATGAAGTAGTGCTCCCTCCTCCTCCTTCCCCTCCCCATCCCCAAAACCCATCATCGTCCTCCTCTTCGTCCCCCTCTTCGTCTTCGTCTTCCAGTACTACTCATATTTTCAAATCAAAACTTCCCGATATACCCATTCCCACCCACTTATCGCTTCATGACTACTGCTTTGAGAAACTGTCTGAATTCTCCGACAGGACCTGCCTCATCGTCGGCTCCACTGGAAAGACCTACACTTTCGCCGAGACCCACCTGATCTCGCGGCGAGTGGCGGCTGGGCTCTCCAGCCTCGGCGTCAAGAAGGGGGACGTCGTCATGCTCCTCCTCCAAAACTGCGCCGAGTTCGCCTTCTCCTTCACGGCCGCCTCCATGCTCGGCGCCGTCACCACCACCGCCAACCCGTTCTACACCGCCGCCGAAGTCTTCAAGCAGTTCAACGCCTGCAAGGCGAAGCTCATCATCACCCAGTCCCAGTACGTCGAGAAGCTCCGCGACGCCGCCGAGAACCACCCGAAACTCGGCGAAGACTTCACAGTCGTGACCACCGACGACCCGCCGGAAAACTGCCTCCATTTCTCCGTCCTTTCCGGAGCGAACGAAACCGATCTCCCGGACGTTGCGATCGACCCAGATGACGCCGTCGCGCTGCCGTTCTCGTCCGGCACGACGGGCCTCCCGAAAGGGGTGGTCTTGACGCACAACAGCTTGATCACCAGCGTGGCTCAGCAAGTCGACGGCGAGAACCCGAATTTGCATTTGAAGGAAGACGACGTCGTCTTGTGCGTGCTCCCGTTGTTTCACATATACTCGCTGAACTCGGTGCTGCTGTGCTCCATGAGGGCCGGCGCCGCCGTGCTGCTGATGCACAAGTTCGAGATCGGGGCTCTGTTGGAGCTCATTCAGAGGCACCGGGTGACGGTGGCTGCGGTGGTTCCGCCGCTGGTTCTGGCTCTGGCGAAGAATCCGATGGTGGCCGGGTTCGATCTGAGCTCGCTTCGGCTGGTGTTGTCCGGCGCGGCTCCCCTGGGGAAGGAGCTCGAGCAGGCTCTCCGGGACCGAGTTCCCCAAGCCATCTTCGGCCAGGTTTGCTCCATTCCATTAATTTCCACCCATAATTGGTTACATTAATTCGTTTGGTTTACAATAAATTAGCTGCTAAAACAGTTACCCAAATAACTAATTTTTAATAGCTACATCTTTTTTTTTTTTTATATTATTTTTGGGTAACACGAGGTATCTGAATCAATGATATTCACATATCAAATATTAGTAAAAGAAAGATGTATTTGACTAATATCACTACTTGTCACAATCTGAATCTAAACCGATAGTGATATCAATTAATGACACTCATATATTAAATGTAAGTAAAGTGATATATTTGAGTGAATATCATCACTAATCTAAATATAAACGTAAACGGATAATGATATCAATTGATGATACTCATATATTAAATATAAGTAAAATAATATATTTGAGTGAATGCCATGACTTGTTTAGAATCAAATCTGATCGACTCTTAAAAAAAAATAATATCAATTAATCCTAAATGTAAGTAAAATGACATATTTGACTCCACCCAACTCATAATAAATTTATTTACTAATTTATAGGGTTGAGAAATGTGGACCATGAATTTATATGGATTCAAAAAGAATGCAATAAATGCATATATAGCAAAGCGACCCATTTGTTACATATATAGCACTATAGATTAGTTGGGAAACGTTTGCAACCCACATTGTGCCACGCTGCCGCCTGCCGCTGCCTCCTTAACTCTCCAATGCTTGCTTTGCCTCCACCAACTAAATTTTATGGGTTTTATTCATATAAAATAAAGACTTGATACGTTATTATTGTCACCGTCGTAGGGGTACGGGATGACGGAGGCAGGGCCCGTGCTATCGATGTGTTTGGGGTTCGCAAAACAGCCTTTTCAGACGAAGTCCGGGTCATGCGGCACGGTGGTGAGGAACGCCGAGCTCAAGGTGGTGGATCCCGACACTGGCTGCTCCCTCGGCCACAACCAGCCCGGCGAGATCTGCATCCGCGGCCACCAAATTATGAAGGGTTACTTGAACGACGCCGAGGCCACGGCCAGGACCGTCGACGCCGATGGCTGGCTCCACACCGGAGACATCGGCTACGTGGACGACGACAACGAGGTGTTCATAGTTGACAGAGTCAAGGAGCTCATCAAATTCAAAGGCTTCCAGGTCCCCATATGAATGACAATAATTATTCCTTCTCCAGTTTATTGTCGTCACGCTAAGACTTGATATGTTGTTATTGTCGTTGTTTAGGTGCCACCGGCTGAGCTCGAGGCCCTCCTCGTCAGCCACCCGTCCATCGCTGATGCGGCCGTCGTCCCGTAAGTATAATTAATCTCATATATATGTGTATATCTACTACAATTATGTATAAAGAAACTAATAATATGGGATTGACAGGCAAAAGGATGAGGCTGCAGGGGAAGTTCCAGTTGCATTCGTGGTAAGATCTGAAGAAGGGCTTACAGAAGAGGCAGTGAAAGAGTTCATAGCAAAGCAGGTGGTGTTCTACAAGAAGCTGCACAAAGTGTACTTTGTGAATGCCATTCCCAAGTCTCCTTCTGGAAAGATCCTCAGAAAGGATCTGAGAGCCAAACTCTCAGCCCCCATTAACTAGCAACCTATTACTGTAAGATTATTTCTTCATTTTCAGTGATTTCATATGTATTTATATCATTGTTTCATGTTCCCCCCTCCCTCTTTTGGAGGGTTTGAGTTGAATGTGTTTTGACGACGACGATAATAATGATGAATTGCGTATGGAATGAATGTTTTGGAACAATAGAAAATTGTGCATCCATGACCAATTTATCAAATTTTTAATTATTGGGTTCGATCGGTATATAAATTTTAGTATTTATGATTTTTCTTTTTATAAAATTTTTATTATAATTCATGTGTCCGTGTTAAATATTAAGAAGCTTCAAGTGCCGCCCTCGGGCATAGCTCTAATAATAAAGGATATATCGTAATATGCTGATGTTATTTCAGTGAATTATGAGTTTGAACCATACATTTTTCGACACATTTCCTGATTTATCTTTCCCTACATAATTAAGAGTATGAGCACAGAAAGACCGCTCAAGGACGATCATATTAAAAAATTTCAAGTGTTAGATTAATCAATTTAGAAATAGGGGTCTTAACGGTTCGGATTGGTTCGGTTCTATAAAAATCCAGTAACCGAATCATTTTTAACGGTTTCGAAAAAATAAGAATCATAACCGAATCATTATATATATAAAACCAAATCATGACTAATCCATCACATCGGATCGGTTTCGGTTCAATATCGATTCTATCCAATTAACATTTAGTTTCTAAATATTTTCGTAAAATATGAGATTACAAATAAATTTGTTAATTAAAATAAACCCATAATTTCATTAATGTTTCAAGTTTTGAAGTAAAAGTAAAAGAAAATAATTCATAAACTATCTCATCAAATGAGATTACATCTACTATTTAGTATAGCAATAGCGCAAAAAAATTTAGAAATAAAAGAGTTCATGAGTTTTGCTAGTTTCCTAAGAAGTGATACTATTTATGCGTATGTGTATATATATATATCCTAAAAATTATAATATATATATAAGTATAATATCAGTTCCGGTTAGATTCAAATCACAGTTTGAAAAAAAAAAATCAGTAACCAAATCAAATATATCGATTTTTAATTTTTTAGAACTAGAACCTAACCATTGAACCATGTAACCAAACCAAAAAGTATAGTTCGGTTCGGTATGCTTCACCGATTTTTGCATATTTTTTAACACCCCTACTTAGAATGATAATTATAGTCTTTTTAATTTAAAAAAAATAAATTTTACGGTGGGATGATTTTATTGAATAAATAAATATATAATAATTAAAGTATTATTTTATAAAAAATAAAAAAATAAAATGAGTAAAAATAGATGTTTTTATATTAAAAAAAGAAAATACTTGATTTTGTGGGGCCATGGTCGAATATTCCAATTGTACACAACATTTTCATTAACAATAAAATATTATGCCCCAATGTAAAAAAGAAAATATATAGATATATAAATATATATAAGAGGTAATAATAATCGATATTTTATTTTTAGATAATGTGTAATTATTATACCTTATTTTTAATTTTAAAATAATTTTATTAGTTGATAAAATATTTTTAAATATGATATATTTATCATCGAGTAATAAAATACACTTTTTAGTAAATATAATAAATATATTTTGCCTAAAAATAAAATTATGATGATGGTATTTGGGACCAACCACCACGTGCCACCTCTGCGACTGGACCTCGGGAATGGTACCTCGGACTTGGTGATGTCGGATCTCGGGTGTAGAACCTGCAAGACAATGGAGGGTCGGGGTTAGGATCCCCCGGGGTGGACTCCGACGCTCAAATCAGTAGAGTAAATGCAAGTAGAAGTAAATGAGAGAGCTGTAGAGTTTGGGTATACCTGGCGAGAGTCCTTGTCTTTTATAGGTAAACCCGTTTTGGGATATCCGAGATAAGCGGGCACAACTCCCGAGGGTCCCGGTCAAGTTGGAACGGGTCTTGCGGTTCAGCTCGGATTTCTCGAGCTCCGCTCTGGAGTGTTGACTGGCCACGTGTCGGTCTCTCAGGTGATCCACGTGGCAGGTGAGACTATTAGCGCGTAAGGGTATTCTAGTAATTTCAGTTGGTGCCACATCACTTGCCCCCCACTCCTTGAGCCGAGCTGAAAATCATGCTGGGTCGAGGAGTAGGTCACTTGACTGTTGATTTTTCTCAAGACGCACAAGAGTGTTTTTAAACTTGAGATTAGTGCTTAAAAACCTCATTTACTACCTTGAAATTATAGGGGGTCTTTGGTTGGAGGGAAAAATTCGTTGGAGGGAAACATTGTCCTTTTGAAATTTTTTTTTTTCCCCCCAGGTCCCCACTATATAAGCCCTAAGGCCCCACCCCACAATTATTATTTCAAGACAAGCATTCAACTTCTTGAGGTTAGTCTTTCCCATCCTCATTTGCTTTTATTTTTCCTCACTTGTTATTTGTTTATTTTTTTTGCATTATGCTCCCTCTTTGTTTTTATTTATTTATTTATTTTTTTTTAAAAAAAATTAAACTTTCCCTTGGCCAGGCACCTCTGCCTGGCCGAGGTCGACTTGGCCAGGCCGCCTTGGCCATGGCCGAGGTCGGCCTGGCTTGGCCCGACCTCGGCAGCGGCCGAGGTCGGCCATGCTCGGCCTCGCCAGATCTCGGCGAGGCCGAGCTCCTCGGCCACGGCCGGGGGGCTCGGCCATGGCCGACCCCCCCTCCAGCTTCTTCTTTCTGCATTTTATTTATTTATTTATTTATTTTTTAACATCTAATTTATATATACATACATACATACATATATGGGCGTCTATGGGTCGGCCATGGTCGACCCTTGGGACTTTTGCCCTTTTTTTATATATATATATATTTATAAATGGGCTCCATGGGTCAGCCATGGCTGACCCTTGGCCTTTTGCCCTTTTATTTATTTTTAATTATTTTTTTTAAATATACATATATGATATATATATATATATGGGTGAGTATTGGGTCGACCATGGTTGACCCTCGGGCTTTCCTGACTCCCCATTATTATTATTATTATTATTATTATTATTATTATTATTTTATTAATAATAACAAAATAGGCTTTAAAATAAGGCTTAATTTGACTGACCCGTTTCTTTGGCCTTTCTTTGTCGCAGGTGTGACTCGAGATTTCCCAAGTTAAACCGCGCCTATTGAGCATCTTTTAGCTTGTGCTCGGTTGTGATTTTCCTTCCCTGACCTTCTACATTTCTTTAATTTGAGAACGGTCCAGGGCTCTTGATCCTTGGATTGTCGCCACTCCCACGCGAAGGAGTGTGTTGAGTTTCTTCCGGCCACTAGTCCACCTTCGTCTTGGGGACAGCCTAGGGCTCTTGACCCTTGGATTGTCGCCACTCTCACGCGAATGAGGGTGTTGAGTTTCTTCCGGCCATTAGTCCACATTCGTCTTGGGGACAGCCTAGGGCTCTTGACCCTTGAATATTAGCCACTCTCTCGCGGAGAAGGGTGTTAGGCTAGAATTTTTCCTTGGCCCTTAGTCCATCTTTGGGGACGACCTAGGGCTCGTGACCCTTGGATTTTAGCCACTCCCTCACGGAGGAGGGTGTTAGGCTAGAGTTCTTCCGTGGCCATTAGTCCACATTTGGGAATGGCCTAGGGCTCGTGACCCTTGGATTTTAACCACTCCCTCACGGAGGAGAGTGTTAGGCTAGAGTTCTTCCGTGGCCATTAGTCCGCGTTTGGGGACGGCCTAGGGCTCGTGACCCTTGGATTTTAGCCATTCCCTCACGGAGGAGGGTGTTAGGCTAGAGTTCTTCCGTGACCATTAGTCCACCTTTGGGGACGGCCTAGGGCTCGTGACCCTTGGATTTTAGCCATTCCCTCATGGAGGAGGGTGTTAGACTAGAGTTTTTTCGTGGCCATTAGTCCACCTTTGGGGACAGCTTAGGGCTCGTGACCCTTGAATTTTTCTTTGGCGAAGTATTGGCCTTTGTGAGATTGCTGTTAGATGGAGAGAATCCGAAGTCTTGCCATTAGTCGTAAAAAAGAGTACAAAGAGGTTCGAGGAATTCCCTTCCTTATTGAAAAAACTTCCTTAAGTTTTGGACATTCCAGGTATGCTTCAAGGACTTGCCTTCCATGTCATCTAGTCGATATGCCTCTCAGACTTAAGGATTCTACCACCCGGTACAATTCATCCCAATTCGGAGTTAGTTTATTCGCGTCTCGAGGATGACTCAAGTCGAACCGTCACAATATAAGATCTCAAGGCATGAAACTCCTAGCGTGGACTCATCGGTTATAGTACCTAGCAATGCGCTGATTACACGCAGCTTTCTAAATTTGCAACAGGTTCCGGAGCTCATCCATCCCCAGCGGGCTGTTTTCCTTCTCTCCGGGACTGTGTCCAACTTCGCTCTCGGAAGCGATCCCATGTAGGAGACCTTCTCCTATTATCCGACTTGGACTCAACTCTACCCGAACTCATGCCTTCTTGGCCAACGAAATCTCGGAGGTAACCCCGGTTGATAAGCTCTTGAATCTCTTCTTTTAACTGGATGTAGTCCTCTGTAACATGACCATGGTCGTGGTGGAATCGGCAATACTTCCTTTTGCTTCGAGTGTTGGGTGGAGACCTCAGCGGTGGAGGACGCCGCAAATAATCCTTATCCTCCAATGCCAGTAGAATCTCGGCTCGACTGGCGTTGAGAGGAGTATAACTCATCGGGCTTTCACGTGCACCCTGACTGCACTCTCACCCTGCAATTAAAACACAATAAAAACAAATAATAATAAAACTTTTATATATTTTTTATTTTAGTGAGAGGTTTATACTCGCCAGTGTACGACTGCAGTTGTAGTCCAAATTTAAATTTGTATTTTCTGGATGAATCTAGGTCGTCCACTGAGAGATTTATTTATGGCAAAAGAAAAAGAATGTCACACACACGCACACGCATTTAGACAAATTGACAACAAGATTTTTTATGGTTTTGTTTTTAGACAACAGATACTAGAAAATAAAGTAAGGAAAAAATTGAAATAAACATTAAACGTAAAAATATGAATTTGGATAGTGCTTGAGTTAAGACAATTTCAGTACCAACCCGTTGATTCCCAAATTTTAGCATAAAAGATTAACAACATTAATTTAATTTCAGATATGAGGGTTTGTTATTAAATGCAATTAGAGATGATGATAGTTCTAGGTTAAGCAATCCCCATACATGATATGCGGGATTCTAATTTAAGCAACTACCATAAATCCAATTACAATTAATATACAAAACAACTAAATTAATCATCCGGGTTTGGGTATGATAGCGTTTCCAGTTCTAGTAACTCTCATACATGGTATGAAAGCTCTAAGTTAGGCTTACGCTCCAATCCAAACCTAGTGATTTTTTAATAATTAATACACACTCATACTGAAATTTAAATTAAGGTTACTTATTTAAAACGCAGCTTTCTTTGGGAATCATTGGCGTTGGACACTGTCCTTGCCTTAACCCAAGATTAAATTTAGCTACTCATCTCCATTAAATTAATTGACAGGAATTTAAATGACATAATTTAAATAACAGAATTTAAATGACAGGAATTAAAATAGAAGAAACTAACCGGCCATTTAGGCGGTAGATAATTAAAATACAAGAATTAAAATTGCAAGAATTTAAAGGCATAAACTAACCGTCCATTTAGGCGGTGAACAATTAAATGATAAGAATGAAAATTGCAAGAATTTAAAGGCAAAAACTAACCGTCCATTTAGGCGGTGAATAATAAAGTAATAATAAATGACATAAGAATTTAAAAGAAGAAAGGAAGGAAGTAAGATCACAAGAGAAAATACTAAAGAAAATGAGAGAGAACAAAAGCAATTCTCAAAGAGAGAATTCTAAGGAAATAACTAAACTTTTATTCAAGAATAATAATCACACTTACAAATGCAATCAAGTGATCTATTTATAGGCCACAAAATGCAATACAAACCACACAATTTCAATTATTCAACTAGACATAATTATATCTAATGGGCACTCACACACTTAAAGTTAAATGGATTTTAGCTATAATACATACCTAATAAAGCACTCATAAAGTTAAATGGATTTTAGTTATAATATTCACCTAATAGTTAAATGGATTTTAGCTAAAAAACACACCTAATAAATCTCTCACATAAAAAATAAAAATAGATTTCTATAAATTGGTTTTTAATCTTCATTAGGATTAAAAATAATCCTTGGGCCTTCTCCAAATAATATTTTCCATGGGTTGCTCAAATTGGGCCTTAATTCTTCATGGGCTTGAATTCTTCATGGGCTTGAATTCTTCATGGACTTGATTTCTTCATGGGTTTGATTTCTTCATGGGTTTGATTTTTTCATGGATTTGAATTCTTCATGGACTTTAATTTTTCATGGGCTTGATTTCTTCATGGATTTGAATTCTTCATGGACTTGAATTCTTCATGGGCTTGAATGCTTCATGGCTAAAAATAAAAAAATAATTTAATATTATTAATAAATTATATATTATATATATATTACACATAGCACACATATATATTAGATTATATTATATATATAGTACATGCATGCATATAATGATGTATATATATTATATATAATTTTATATATTATTATTATTTACTTTAGAACTTCATTTTATTTATCTTTCAATTTAAACTTGCATATAACCATAAAATATATATTAATATCTAATTTAAACCATATTTAAGATCGAAAGAAGGGTATAATTATAACAAAATTTTTACAAAATTAACCACTAATCACACCCCCGAAACCCGAGCGATCTGGAGCTCGGGAGAGGCGATAGTCCGTCTTCTGCTCCACCACTAGCTTTTTCTTCTCCTTTTCTCTTTCCTTCCTTTCAGGTTGTTCCGCCCGCTTCACCTTCATCACCTCTTCAGCATTAATGTACTTATTAGCCCGGGCCAAGGCCTCTGTGAAAGTACGAGGTGGAGTCTTGGCCAAGGACTGAGCAAATGGCCCAGCTCTCAAGCCATTCTGAAGAGCCACCATTGCGATCCGCTGGTCGAACTCGTCGATACTCAATGCCTCCTCGTTGAACCTCGCCACGAAATCCCTTAGGGATTCACCCTGGTTTTGCTTGATGCTTACCAGAGCCATGGAAGACTTTCGGTGGCGCTTCAAAGGAGCGTAGTGGGCTAAGAAACAGGTCTTTAGCTCTTCCCAGCGGTTGATGGAACGATGGGGAAGACAGGAGTACCAGGTCCGGGCATGTCCTCCCAAAGTAGCCCAAAATGCCCGGCACCACATCGCGTCCGACCCCGATTGCACCAGCATGTGAGAGGAGAAAAGCTCGACGTGATCATAGGGATCTGTGCTTCCGTCATAGAGCTTGATGGAGGGGATATGAAACCTTTCCGGTGGAACCTCCGCCATGATGCCCTTACTCAAGGGTTGGTTAGAGCCGAGGTGGAGCAACTCTTCCTTTCCCTTCTTGAGTTCCTGGACTTGCTTCTCTAGGAAACACAATCGCCTCTCCTGCGAAATCCCTCTTTCTCGCGAGGGGGCAGAAGTGGATCCTGTCGCCTCAGAGGAGTGGATTTCCTGGCCCGTCTGGTGGGATTGACGAGGCTCCCGAGCAGGAGGAGGTGACTGATGCTCCGCCCGCTGAGAGGACACATGCGAACGATGTTGTTCAGTCTGGTGTAGATAACCAGTCAACAACTCAGTTAGCTGTTGGACCTGGTTTTCCAACTTGGTGAGTCGGTCCTCCGGCATTAGATTGGCTGGAGGTGGTGGATTCACCCCTTGCTGCGGGGCTTCTAGATTGGCTCTGACCTGGCTACAAGTCACGTCTCTTCGGGGAGCCATGTAGTTAGTTATGACAAGGAGCAAAAGTCGTTTGACACTCGTGGAAAGACCGAGGTCCGAGGTGAGGAATTGAAGTCCGAAGCGCGAGGTAGGGAATGAAGAGGCTAGCGAGTTTGGACGTCGGCCCCACGGTGGGCGCCAAATGATGATGGTATTTGGGATCGACCACCACGTGCCACCTCTGCGACTGGACCTCGGGAATGGTACCTCGGACTTGGTGATGTCGGACCTCGAGTGTAGAACCTGCAAGACAATGGAGGGCCGGGGCTAGGATCCCCCGAGGTGGACTCCGACGCTCAAATCAGTAGAGTAAATGCAAGTAGAAGTAAATGAGAGAGCTGTAGAGCTTGGGTATACCTGGCGAGAGTCCTTGTCTTTTATAGGCAAACCCGTTTTGGGGTATCCGAGATGAGCGAGCACAACTCCCGAGGGTCCCGGTCAAGTTGGAACGGGTCTTGCAGTTCGGCCCGGATTTCTCGGGCTCTACTTTGGAGTGTTGACTGGCCACGTGTCGGTCTCTCAGGTGATCCACGTGGCAAGTGAGACTATTAGCACATGGGGGTATTCTAGTAATTTCAGTTGGTGCCACATCAAATTACATTTACAATACCTTAACAAAAATAATATCTTATTTTGGCGCCACAAAACTCTACTAATAAAGTGTTTTTCTAAAGTACCTTTTATCTATGTAGTTTAAAAAAAACAAAATTTACTTGTTAATAACATTTGAACTTATAATTTTTAAATAATAATTAACTTCAAAAATAATTTTATCCTTGCACCAAAACTTTTTTATATTAAAATTTAAATAATTATTATCAAATATCACCTAATAAACTTTTTTACTTAGAAATTTTTTTTTTTTTATACACGTAGCAGACTGCTCCTCTAATATATATTACACTCTGATATTATTGCTAAATGAGAGGAAAAGAAGTTATTTTATTGTGGAGGAAATTAATTGGATTTGGAGCCAAACATACGGTGGTCTTGACAAATGACAAGGCCAAGAACAAGCTTGATGATGGGATGGGATGGTGAGTTTCATTCATATTAAGTTGAAGTCATACAGTGGTAGCTACATTCCTTCTTGTTCTTCTCTTATAACTTGTCTTTCTAACCCACCATTCTTTCTCCCATCCCCCCATATCTACTTCCCCCCTTGCTAATGTATCTACTTTCTTTGTCCCATTCAGTTGGTTGAAGGTATAGACCCTACCATTAATGCCTATGCTTAAGACTTAAAAAAAAATAAATAAAATTGAGGGATTGTTCCCGAGGCATAATTCTGCTAGCAAAGGAACTACATTCTGGGGTATTGTTATTTAGGCCTTCAGGTTCAATGTTCGAGCTCTGACCAAGGAGAAAAGGTCAACAATCAGAGCGATTCTAAAAGTTAAAAATCACTTGTCATTAGAGATGTCAAAAGGGTCGGGCTATGGCTCGGCCCGTCACTGTTCAAACTAGCAGGGCCAAGCCAAAGAATTTGGGCCCCAGCTCGACCCGTTGGGACCTTATGGGCTCAGCCAGTTAGACCCATTGAGCCCGGCCTTTTGAGACCTTATGTTATTTCCAAGTTATGAATCACAACATTCCTTGCTCATTTATTTTTTTTAACTATGTTATTTTTTTTATTAATTATTGATATTGAATGTTAGAAAATTTATATTTCGTAATATATATAAATAATAACCATCAATATATTTAAAATTTTTAAACTAAATTTTTTATATATTTAAATTATAAATAAACATTCTTCTTTTTATATGTGTATTATTTTTTATATCAATTCACAGGAAAATTTACAAGGCATATAGAATTTTGAAATATAAAATGATAAAATAATATTTAAAACTTAATATAGAAAATTGTTTAAAAAGAAAAAAATTAATTTTTATATATACATTATTTTGATATTTATATATGTATTATTTTTTAAAAAAATTATTTAAAAGAAAAAGGAGCCGGCTTGGTGGGCTCGGCTTACCAAGGCCTATAGGCTAAGGCCCACAAGCTCGCTAGGCCCATGGGCTAGCCTAGCCTCCCTATAGAGGGTCGTGGGCTGGGCCAGGCTCTACCCATGGCGAGAAAGGCCCGACTCTTTTAGTAAACGGGCTGGACCGGCTCGTTTAAAAAGCCTATGGACTGACCCGAGCTAGCCCTTTTGAAATTTCTACTTGGCGTCCTCACGTTTGCAGCAAGGCTAGAGATCGAACTGGCTGCTAAGTCCTCTAATTTACATCTTCGGCTGATATTGTGGGGTCGAATAGTGGGGGACGCTCGAGATGGTAAGTTAACAAAAAAAAAAAAAAAGAAAAGGTTTTTTTAAAAAATAAGGTATCTTTTTTAAAAATTCTATTTTATGATAATTTTTTTATTTAAATTCATACTCTATTTATTTGTTATTCTATTTAGACAAGGAAACCCCCTTATTCATCAAGTTCACGAATTATTTTTTAATATTACACAATAAATAGTGAGATATAAACTAATAACACAACAGAAAAAAGGGTTAAAAGTGACGTTATTTTAGGAGGACAATTTGATAAAATAATTTTTAGATGACGAAAATTTCATTTTGATTCTATTCTTTCTCATTTTTTCTATTGTTACTAATTAATTTTTTTTAAATAAATTTCACATATCATTCTTGAGATTTGATAAAAAGAGTATTAACCATTCTCTTGTTTTTAAAAAATAACATGCAACTATCTTATCATTAACTTGTTATTATGGAAATGATATTTAAAACCTTGTCATTATAGTTATTTCTAATAAGTTAATTTTGGGATTTCTTTCCTATTATGAATTCGCTAGAGATAGTGACCGAAATGTGATTGAAAACAATGACGATATCTCTTTCTACATATTATTACTTTCTCATTTTTTTTATAAATCTTTAAATTAATCTGAACTCAAATTTTGTAAGCACATATTAAATTATTTTTATTTTATCTTTTTTATACTTAATATTTGAAAAAATATTACTAATTAGTAACAAAGATGAACTAGTGGATGATTTTTATATGATCAAGATAAATAGATTTGTTAGTTTAAGTTTTAGGGTTTAAGATTTATAAGATTTAGATCACATTGATGCTAAATTAGTAAAAATAAATAATATTATTTTGACACTGAAGGTAAGATCAAAATAAAAATAAAAAATGTTATTTAAAAAAAAAAAGAAAATTCTAAAGTTCTAGGGCTGAGGTACTTTCAAGCAAGAGCTCGAAGCCGCCATGGAGGGACAGAAACCCTACAAAAACCCTGAACCTTCCCTTCGCTCTTCTCCCTCCTCCGTCTGTGGGGTCGCTCAAATACAGATCAATGCGACCCCTTTCTATGTCTTTCCTTGCTCAATTCAAAGCCGCGGCTCGTCAATCTCAACCGTATTAGGGTTTGAAATCTAGCTGTTGCTACGCTACACTTGTACATTTCTTCCTTCTTTCTAGTTCTTCTCTGCAGTTAGGGTTTTACATAGGGAAAGCGAATAACAGTAACCATGGTAAGAGGTTGTGGTGGCGTCGGTGGCGGTGCCGCAGCTACCGCGGCGCTCTTCTCAGCCGTAGCCTCCGCAGCATGGCGCGTTGATCATGCCTATGCCGAAGGGCCTTTCAACTTTCCTCCATTCTCTTCTTCTTCTTCTTCGTCTTTGCCGCCGGCTCAGTCTTCTTCCGTACCTCCTCAAGCTTCTTCGCAATCTCCTCCGACGCCTCGTCAACAAGCGGCTGCCAATGCCGAGTCTCCTCGGCCTCGCAACGATAACCCACGAACTACTTCTGCTGGATTCGATCCCGAAGCGCTTGAGAGGGGTGCAAAGGCCTTGCGAGAGATCAGCAACTCTTCCCAGGCGAAAAAGGTCTTGAATTTTTTGTTATTCCCAAGTTGTTGTTATTATTATTGCTTTTTTCCCCCTCAATTTTTGTACTTCTGTGGAGAAAATGTATGGCGGGATTTGGATGTTCAGCGCCTGTCTGATAATAGGTTGGTGGTGATGTATAATTTTCACCGAAGGTTTTATATACTAAGTCCTCGGCAGGTCCGTAATGTTGGTTGATGCCGGTTTAGGTGTTCGAGGTGCTGAGAAAACAAGAAGAAACGAGGCAGAATGAATTGGCTGCAAAAGCGGCGGAGTTTAAAGCCATGCAAGCTCAAAATGAAACTGTATGATTCACATCTCTGCACTTATTTATTAAATTTCCTTTGTGTTGATAATTCCCTGTATCATCAAAAAAGAAAAAACAAAAAAAAAAGAAGAAGGTACTTAGTACGCTTCAACTTACTAATTTTGTGAGACTGGTTGAAGCAACTTATTTAATTGCATAGTTTTGTGGAAGGATAAGATGGGGAAACAAAATAAAGGTTTTGATTATTTATGCATGGATCACAAAAAATCATTTTTTATTTGTTTCTCAATAAAAACTTTATACATTCAAGTAGTTTTTTCTATCTATTTTTCCTTTCCTTTGAGAAATCTAATTCCGGACGCTTGAAGGTGATTACGTTGAGTCCTTTGGCTATCATCTATATTTACTGGATGCAAAAACTGATATTAATGTTCTAGATTGATCCTTCAGTAGGAAAAGAAATTGGAGCGCTTCAATTTATATATGTAAAGAATTACAAAAGGAGTAAAAACATCTACATTTTATTGAAGAAGAGGGAATTTTGTTTATGCTATGCCTTTGTTTGATCAAAGAAATGCACTTCCATTCCATGGTATAATTATAATACCTCTGAATCTTATGCCTTGTCTGTATTACTTTTCTGGATTTCTGTATTAATAAACTCAGGCTCTAAGGAATAAGACCTAATGCTAATGAAAAATGAATTAGTCCTCCTCACCACTGGCATTTTTCCTTATTGAGCTTTCTAGAATGCACATGGACTTAACTGTTAAAATAAGACTTAGAACTGTAAGGCACTTTATAGCAATTGTAGATAGCTTTAACAGGCAATAGAGATCCTTAGTTTCATAGAAATACTTGGTTGGCTATTAAGTATGACACTTTATTGGCCCCAATTTTTACAGATATATAAAATGATCAAGACTCAAGATAGGTAAGAGGATTCAGATATTCTGATTTGGCTCCTTTTTGAGACAGATGATCTCAGAATGGGTTCAGCTCTATTGGGCTAGTCAAATGTCTATAATAATGGTCAACTGTCATTATTCGGATGGGGGACCTAATATCTTGCAGTTTGTTGGCCCATTTATGCTCTCCTTTTTTGCCTACAGAAAAAAGCAGCCAATTTTCTTTTGTTAATTGTTTGTGGCACTCAACCATGTGCATTACTGGTTAATAGTTGCCTATTCTTCATAAGTCAGATTGCTTCTGTGTTTAAAATATACGCCAGTACGATTTCATTATGAGATATATGTTTAACAGGAGAGGCAAAAGGTAATCTATGAAGAACAGAAGAAGCTGGCCCAGCAACAGGCACAAATAAAATCCCAGATGGCTCGCTATGAGGATGAACTAGCAAGGAAGAGGATGCAGGTATGTTTATTATTTAGTTGGTTATGTTTACTATGGAGGTTGTTTCAGTGAGAATATGCTGTTGTACTCCCCTCTTGCAGGCGGAAAATGAGCATCACAGAGCAAGAAACCAGGAGCTTGTAAAAATGCAAGAAGAATCAGCTATTAGGCAAGAACAAGCCAGAAGAGCAACAGAAGAACAGATTCAAGCTCAGCGTAGGCAAACAGAAAGGGAGAAAGCTGAGATTGAACGTGAAACAATAAGAGTTAAGGCCATGGCAGAAGCAGAAGGGAGGGCTCACGAAGCAAAGCTTGCTGAAGAGGTAAACAAGCGCATGCTAGTAGAGCGTGCAAATGCAGAGAGAGAGAAATGGGTTGCTGCCATAAATACAACTTTTGATCATATTGGAGGTATTTTCTTTTAACATGCCTGCACGGACCTGCTTCATCTTTATTTTTGGGTCATTAAGACCAAAAGCTAGTGCTCATTATAGTCATTTATACCCTGAGCTAGATCAACTGTTATCTTCTTGGTTCATGAATCAAATACATCCAACGTTTCTGCTGGTCACTATCAGACTGTTGAAAGTGTATCTGAGGTAAAAGTGTATAACAAGGATGAGCCTTAAGAAAAAAGAAGATAAAACATGAAGTGGAACAAGTTAAAATAGAGGCTGTTGACAGATGATAGGAGACTGTCGACAGGTATAGTAACACTGTCAATAGTCAGTAAGCCAAGAGGTGTAATCAATCTTCAAAATAGAGCTTAAGTCAACAGTATATAGAGAAATGGCAAGAAGCTGAGAGCTTGAGTGAAGACTGTCAGTGTCAACTAGAGTCCTCTGGCTGCTGACAGTTGTCAGCCAGAAGTGAAAAATTATCATGAAACTTTCTGCAGTTTTATGAGGAGGACCTGAGTATTAGGTTTTTCAATTGATGGAGGTAGTGGGAAGACTCCATTGAGTGAGAGGTCGGGCTGTGACCAACTAATGGGCCTTACAAGAAAGTGCAGGTGAACAGGATAAACCAGATAATTTTTTAACTCTAATACTGCTGGCATCTTATCATAAAATTTGCACCTCTTTTATTCCATCCTCTCTTACACAGGTGTGTGTATTGGTTTTCTTTTCATCAACTCATCTTAAATGTCTAATGCGTCTTGGCTTTAATAGTTACAATTTCTATCTTATTTTTAATTTTGTCTCGTCATGTATGGCCACACATCCAGTGTAACATCCTCATATTTTTCATGTGTTGGTATCTAACTGCATAATTTCATGTTGTATAACAAAATTGGTTTTATAAACGTCCAGTAGATCTGTTTTTTTATATTTAAAGGGATTTTGCAATGGCATAAAATACTAGAGCATTTCTCAACTCCAACCATCTTGTCTTTGATTATTTGGGTGGCATCCTCAACAATCTTTTTCACTTCTTATTAATTGGTCCACAATATCTGTATTGATCTTCTCTTAGAATGACTTGATGTTCAATTGTGTGAAATTTGTGTTACTGCGGGCATCCTTGGTTGAGTTATATGAAGTCTTTTCATCTGGCTGTTTCTCCCTTAGAAAGCAGCTGAGGGAAGACAATATGATCAAAAGAATGAAATTTTCTACTGTAGGCTAAATATTCCCTCTCAGCTCTGACTGTTAGTTTCTGTAAAGATGTTTGATGGGATTTATCTTTGCTCTGCAGGGGGTTTGCGGGCCATATTAACTGATCAAAACAAGCTGGTTGTGGCTGTTGGGGGAGTGACAGCTCTTGCAGCTGGGGTCTACACAACAAGGTATTTTGCTTTTTTACTTTTATTTTTCTCTGGCTGATTGAATCCAGTTGAGGAACTGAACTCCTTATGAGCCATTTAGCATTGATGATCGAAGTGTTATTTTCTTGTGTTGCTTATTTCACTTAGAATTAGAAGAGTTTGGGAATATTAACAGAAATGATTGAAAATTCGCTACATCCAGAAATGTTAGAAACAAGAACTAAAACCCTATATAAATATTTGTAGTACCAGTTAGAAAAATATTTATATGCATACCAGCCCAATAATCAGTATTAAGCATAATCTTGGTCTATGCATCTTTTTACGTAAATGACACATCTGAGTTCTTTATAATAAAATCAGTGGTAACTAGGGTATTGTCAAATTATTTAAGCAATTCAATTTTTATCGAGCACAAGCTGGGATGAGGCCAAACCCAAATAGAACTTGTAATATCATCTGACTAATTATAATTAACTACAATGGTATAAAACTTTCTTCTCAATTACTTTCTATTAACAAATAAGATAAATTGAAAGGACTCTTGCTAAATATTCCTAATAGGTGCCCAACCAACTCAATTGTTTGGGGATGTTTAATAACGTTTGGTGGGTTTCAGTTTTCTGTCATTATTTCATTTTTGTCTTATAGAAATTGAAACCTCAGGCATTCCATGAAAAAGAGAGAAAATTTTGTTCTTATTGGTATTATTTCCATTTATATTATTTAGCTGTAGTATTTGCTTTTTTCATGAACTCAAAAGTCTCAAATGCAATGTCCTACTAGAATTATGCACTTCTCCAAGTGCTGAATATATTGATGGTTTCTCTATTCAAAATAATATTGGTGTTGTGGTGTTGGTGGGTAAACAGTGGTGTTAACATTTACTATTGTCCTTGCTCATTCAAGTTTGTTTTTTGTAACACAGAGAAGGAGCCAGAGTCCTTTGGAGCTATGTGGACAGAATATTAGGACAACCATCTCTGATCAGAGAGTCCTCTAGAGGGAAATATCCTTGGTCAGGATTGTTTTCTCGTGGTACGAGCATTCTATCTCGTAAAACAGATAAAGTGCCTAGCTCTAGTAATGGGAATGGATTTGGTGATGTGATCCTAAACCCCTCTCTTCAAAAAAGAATTCATCAGCTAGCTAGTGCAACTGCCAATACAAAATCCCATCAGGCACCATTTAGGAACATGCTCTTCTATGGTCCTCCAGGAACGGGGAAAACAATGGCTGCTAGAGAGCTTGCACGCAAATCTGTACTCTCTCCATCTCTCTCTGTTTTTTTTTTTTTTTTTTTTTTTGGGGGGGGGGGGGGGGTATGTTGCAGATTTTACTTGTAGTCTTACCACTACATTCTTTCTGATGCTCATTTTTATTTTGATGATGGCTTTAAAGTGTGATTCCTGGTAAAGCTTTTGGCCTCAAAGGGGTATGTGGTCTGAAGTCTGGTGTTGTGGATAATAGGTTCTCTTTGGTTTTGTAGCTTAATAGAATAGTGCTAGCAGAATATCTTAGTATCCTTGGGGATGCTGTTACCTGTATAAAAAAGTACTTAGGGAAGCTGCTAATTATTTGATATTCTCTCAGGGGCTAGATTATGCATTAATGACTGGTGGAGATGTTGCACCACTGGGTCCACAAGCTGTTACTAAGATACACCAGTTGTTCGATTGGGCCAAGAAGTCAAAGAAAGGTTTATTGCTTTTCATTGATGAAGCAGATGCATTTTTATGCGAGTAAGTATCTGCATTGTTTTGTTTTCAAAAAATGATCCTTTGAGAAGTGTTATGGTAAAATGGTTCTCCTTGGTGTAATATGGTTAAGGACAAAACTTATGTGCAGTCCTCCACACTTTGACTTGAAATAGCCATGACATCTATCAATAGATCTACTATGCCACAAACTCACAGCTTAGTACTTTTTTTGTTGTACTTAAAGAGAATATTTCTTGCATGACATATTGTAGATTGACTAAAATATTTGCAGCAGTAACTTGGTTTGAGATCCCAATGTAGTTTGGGATATGGTACTTAAAACATTTCTCAAGCACGCATTGCTCAATTGGAATATTTAAGTTTTGCTGTTCAGCAATTGGGTCTTGTGCACCAATGGTGGTGAATTGCTCTAGGCTTTTAGGAGGGGAACTCTTTCTCCACTGTAAGATTATGAGATAAAATTGATTGATGGAAAATGTTGAGATACTGCACCTCTAATTATGATGGAATGCAAAGTGCTTTATTGGAAATACTGCAAACATATCAGGCTTGAAGCTTCTTGATCACCCTGAATTTTTAGGACACCTTTTTTTTTCTACATTTGGTAAAAGAAATTTGGTTTTGGGATTAATCCTACTGTTATGTTAATATTCTGGACATAGTAAACATCTTTGGTTTGACTAATTATTTTGAAACCTCGAGTTTGAGTAACTGGTTTATTAAATAATGTTTTCAGGCGAAACAAAACCTATATGAGTGAAGCTCAAAGGAGTGCACTCAATGCCCTCCTTTTCCGCACAGGTGACCAGTCCAAGGACATAGTTCTCGCTCTTGCTACAAACCGCCCTGGCGATCTTGATTCAGCCGTAGCTGATCGTGTTGATGAAGTCCTTGAGTTCCCCTTGCCTGGTGAAGACGAACGCTTCAGGCTGCTGAAACTCTATTTGGACAAATACATAGCTCAGGCCGGGGCAAGAAGACCGGGCTTGTTTTCCCATTTCTTTCGCAAGCAACAGCAGAAGATAGAGATCAAGGGCTTGACTGATGAGATTCTAAAGGAAGCTGCAGCTAAGACCGAAGGATTCTCTGGAAGAGAGATAGCAAAGCTGATGGCAGGCGTTCAAGCTGCCGTCTATGGGAGTGAGAACTGCATACTTGATCCAACCTTGTTCCGCGAAGTAGTGGACTATAAAGTTGCGGAGCATCAGCAGAGAAAGAAACTGGCTGCTGCGGATTAAAGTCGTACCTGATGGCAGTGGCATTGATATGCCTACTGCAGGAGCACTTTTGCCTGCATTTTGCCAATTGATTGAGAACAAGGTGGTGAGTAGAGAGTAGCTGTAGTCAGTTATTGGTCGTTTTGACTGTTAAAAGAGTAACACATTCAGTCATTTATTTGCCCTTGACGAGGGAGTTTTGGTCTGTCTACCATAGGTTGTATTCAACTTTACAGGTGATGATAGTTATGATGAATTCATGGATCATTTCTACGTTTGTTTTTTTTATCCAAGTAAATGGCATTGGATATCTTAAAAAACAACTTAAGCTAAATAACATAAATTGTCATTAAATTTTATATTAAAATATAAAATAATTATTAAATTTTAATTTATAATATCATTAAATTTTAATTTATTATATAATTTTATAATTATTGTCAATTATTATTAAAAAAATTAAAAAAATATTAATATTCTTATATTTTAATATAAAATTAATTAATATTTTGTATGTTAATGTAAAATTTAATAATATTTTCATATAAAATTTAATAATTATTTATATTATTTAACCATCTACATTATTAAATCTCTTTTAACGGTAATTAATAATAATTATAAAATTATGTATTAAATTAAAATTTATTAAACTCTTAACTATAAATTAAAATTCAATGATTTTTTTATATTTTAATGTAAAATTCAATAATTATTTATGTTATTCAACCAACAATGATTTGAGGTCTAAGTGAAATTTACTTAAAAAGAAAAATCTATTCTGCACCCAAACAAATTCATAAGCCATTTACAACATCATTTCTATCTGTACATGTCTGTTATATGTAGTCAAGCCAACGGTATATTTCAACAGCAATTACATCATATAACACATGTATACCTCTACTCAAAATCTACCTGGCCAACCTGCTTGTGCTAGCAAATGCATCCACAGTGCCATCATCTTCACGAACCATCACCATTCGCCAAGAGAGAAAGCCTCTCCACTCAACCAAATCACCAAAAGATGATACATTCCCACCAGATGCAGATGCAGTGCATTAAAACTTCAAAATAAGCCAACAATGAGAGCAGAAGTCATCTGAGAAACCAACACCAACCCCTTTCAAACAACAAAACCCCCTTCTTCAAACAGTCGCATCCTCCACCAGATGGGTCCATTGCCATCTTTATTGTGTATATCCTTGTCCAATTCCTTCTTCAACTCCATTATATAACGGTGCATTCTCTATACTACTTGCAGCACTAGGGAAGTTTAATTTTCCCTTCCGTCCAACCTCGAGTTTTTTCAGGAATGGGATCCCCAAACTGTGCATGGAATTTAAAATTCCTTCAGCCCTCAGTTCCTTGCCCGCTGACTTGTAAAAGTGCACGGCTGCACTCATGATAAACCTGTCCGGTTCCATGGACCCCTGTATGCTTTCAAAGAGGGATATACCATCTTCTACCTGCCCATAGTCCATATAACCCCTCAGCATGGTCCTATAACATGCGGGATCAGGACTTAAACCCGATTTCAAGAGGTCCTCAAAGACCCTTTGAGCTTCCCCAATCAATCCAGCTTTTGTGAAAGCAGAGAGTAAGAGGTTAAAATGAGCACAGGAAGGGGAAATCCCTCCTTTCTGCATCGAAATAATGGCTTCCTCTGCCTCTGAGTACTTTAGTCCCTCCGCATAAGCTCGAACAAGGGCAAGGTAGGTCAAGGAGTCTGGTAAGATATCATCTTCCTGCATGGCTTGGAAGAGTTCCTCTGCTTCCCGATGAAGTCCTGCAGTACCATACACATTCATCATAATATTGTAACTGACCTGCATTTTCCCAGGAAAATCAAGTAAGCATCTTCTTGGTAGTTTCAAGATCCAGAGAATTTAATGGACAACAAGGACCGATTGTTTAACACAACATCATGTTTCATCGAAGTACTAAAGAGAGCAGAGCATCAAAATCATGGTATATTCTTTTCTAATAACTTTCAAGCATTTGGGAGCACAAGCTCTGATTTCACCACATTTTGATGAGCAGAGAAAAGAGGAGGGGAAATAATTATCAAAGTAAATCATTTAATATTGGAAAAAATCAGAAGGCCAATTTCCCTAAATATGATCCTACAGGAATCAATAATATGGAACCATTTCTAAAAAAGCTTTCTTAATTATAACAACGATAATAATAATTAGGGCAAATTACACTCAGCACCCCTAAGGTTTGGTAAAAAACATAGACACCAACATTTGAGAAACAATAGTGACCTCCCCTAATTTTTTCTACTCTTACTACACTTCGCCCCTGTCGTCATTAAAATTATTAATATGACGAAAATACTTTCACATTTTCTCTGCCTCTCCCTTTGTCCTCCTCTGCCTAGCAAACTGGCCAAAATCTAGCAATTTGTCGATCTCTTTCTCTCTCTCTTTTTAGTTCCACTACGGCTAACCCTAAACACTAAACCATCGACAAACTAAAAAGAGAGAGAGACCAACAGACAACTGGCTTCTGACTAGTTTGCCATACGAGGAGAAAAGACAGAGAGGGAGAGAAAATGTGAGCACATTCTCCTCATTAAATTTTTTAATATTTGTTAGGTAACAATAATGTACCGAGAGTTGAAAAGTGAGTTGAGGTTTCTATTATTTGAGAAATATTAGGGGTGTCTCAGTCTTTCTATCAAACCTCAAGGGTGTTTAGTGTAATTTACCCTAATAATTATTAAGGCCTCCTAGCATCTGAAATTTATTACAACACCATGGGGCATACATTATTTATCTATCTTTTAATTTTGCATACAAATGTCCATACCTTCCCGGGTATTATTCCTTCATCCTGCATCTTGCTAAACAGAAGGGATGCTTCATGAACTTTACCTACAAAGTGGTGGAAAAACATAAAATTGCATGATAGTCTCAAGAAACATAACAGAAATAGCTAGAAAAACAATATGCTTGCTCATAACAGATCAGACTTTTCCAGGTAGAAAAAGTAGCTGTTTCCTGTTTTATTCTAACTTGTAATCTCCAGAATCTCTTGCAAGACCTAACGGTATTAGGAAATATTAGTTCTTAATTTCTCATGAGATGAATGCAAAAAAAATTCTTCTCTTAAAATGCAGAAACATATATCATTACCATATTTTCCATAGTAGCATATCAAATTGGTATATGCCTTCTCATCCAAAGAAACACCCATAGTTTGAGCCACGTTGAACATCTCTACAGCTTTATTCAGATTTCGGCCCCGTCCATGTACACTGCAACAACAATAGCTTCCATTATTCTTCCCTTTTCTAGGTCTTCCTTCCCTTTTTTAGAATCAACAGAAATTTCACCTAATCATTATGCTATATGTCTGAATTGATGGAATGACTCCCGAAGAAAGCATGCGCTCATATAAGCTGGCTGCAGAATGCAATTTACCTGTAAATGCAAAGAGGTGTCAATCTTAGCAAATCACTATACAATCCCCCACTAAATTGAGTAAAGTGGATATGTGAACCTGCTTCTAGCATGGCCTTGATGAAGGTGTTGTATGCCACTGTATCAAGGTCCAAGTTGTTGCAAAAGCTGCCATGGATGACATCCTCTGCTTCTCGATATTTTCCTGCAAACCAAGAAATATTTATAAAAGATGGAAGCTATAAACACTTATATAGCATATCAGACTACAATGGGGACTCTTCAAGCCAGGAGTACTAGTGTCTGTGCAAGCAGAGCCATCATGAATGATGGTTATAAACGGATTTGGAATAAGATTGGCAATCTAATTTCAAACTTAAGATTGGCAATCTAATTTCAAACTTAATATAAAGACCTTTGAAGAACATAACAGTTGGTTCAAAATCATATCAAACGGTGTCTAAAATTGTAATGGTGTCAGGACTGTTCAATATCTATCAAGTTGGTGAAATAGAGAAATGCTAAATACTTCGTGATCCATCAGTATTCAGTCAGCAGAATCTCAAGACTTTATTTTCCTCTAAGTATACAATTTAATAACTTTAGTTTAAACTTATCAATACCCTCAGAAAATACTGCAGTTTCCTCAATACTCACCAACGAAGCAGATAGTATCAAAGTAGTAAAGAGACTTCTTTTTTTTTTTCCTTTTTTTTCTTTTTTGGGCATATTATAGATTATAGATGGAAGAACTTCAAAATGGGCATCCCTAGTGCGAGGCTCTCTGTTTTGCCAGGATTGGGAGATGGTTGCTTTTGTACACAGCCTTACATTTGCTTTGCAAAAAGGCTGTTTCCACAACTTAAACTCGTGGCCTTCCAATCACAAAGGAGAAAGCTTACCCTTGTTACCAAGGCTCACCCTCAGAGGATATCCAGAAACATGGAGATAAATGTACTCAATTATGCAAGTACATCTTACCAGAGAACGTTTACAGAATGGCTAATTGCTCAATATGCAAGAATTATTTCCAATCAGTAGTAATAGCTTCACAAATCTCAAACCCGATTATATCATCTATAGAGCACACTACTCGGTATTTAGATTCACCACTCTTACCACCATTACTTAGAGCATTTACAAGCATGCTGATAGCCACAGCCCCCAAATCCTGCTTTTTCTCCAATGCTTCCTTGTAAAACAAGTATGCAGCTTCTAGTTGACCGCTTTTAGCATATGCATCAATCATTGAATTATATAAAGGTTTTGCATTTATTGGAGAGCTGCCCACCATTTCAAAAACCTTTTGTGCCTGTTTTAGCTTTTGTTGCTTTCCATAGAAGCTAATCATAGAAGCAGTTGCAACATGCTCTGGGATATGGCCTAGTTCAATCAATAGCTTGTAAAGATATTCTGCTTTTGATATGTTACCTACAATGAACTTAATGTCAGTGATTAAATAGATCATAATATTAATTTGCTTCTGTTAAAACATAATACTGAGAACATGAAGAGAGAGATTCAAAACATTCTGAGAAAAGTTGTGCAGCTGAGCGACATTCAACCCAAGAAAAAAGAAAAAATGGAAAAGAAACTGAAAAGGGGGGGAAAACAAATTACATAAGTAAATTCTTGCCTTCTTTGATCAATTTATTAACAAGCTGACTGGCAACAGACAAGCCATTAGCACTCTTCAGTAGCAATTTAAGTATTTCTTTTGTCTTACTGGATTTCCCATCAGCCAAACTCAAACTAAGCATCAGCTCAAAAGCTAGAGCACCATGTTGATCTAAGTGCTCTAAGCTGTCTTCAACTTTGTTATATCCCCTTGATTCTCCATGCATCAACATATAAAATATTTGCATGAACTTAGAGTTCTCAAAGAGTCCACTTGCACTCGTTTCTTCCACCAAATGTTCCACATCTCTTAACATTCCTTCCCTGCAATATAATTTAAGGATGTTCTTGAGAAGTTCCGGGTCAATTTTGACTTTATCTTTTCTTATATGAATCACAAAATCCTTGGCCTTTTCAATTAGGCTCAGTCTCGTGTACAATTCAAGCATGTTATTGCAAGAACCAGTGTCAGGGCTTCCAGTCTTCAGTAAAGCCTGATACATAAGTTCAGCAGAAACTAAATCTTCCTTCATTATATAACATTGCAATAAGACAATATAAGCAAATCTAGAAAACCAAATATTTCTACTCTTCATCTGTTCCATAGTACTCAAAGCCTTATCACAAGCTCCAGAACTGAGATAGACTTGAGCCATTGCTATATAAGTTTTCTCATCACTAAGTAGGCCCAACTTCTCAATCTCTTTAAATGTCCTCTGGGCATCTTCATAAAGACCAAGTTTGCCATATATCCGAATAAGTAAGCCATATATGACTTCATCTGGAGCAATTTTGTGCCTTTCCATTTCAGAAAACAGGGAAACGGCTTTATGATAATCTCCACTTTTATAATGCAGTGTTAGCAGAGAAGCACACGTGTAATTACTAGGAACTATTCGTTGCAATCTCATGTCTTCGTAGAGTCTGAGTGCTTCATCCTGGTTACCCTTTTTGCAGCTTAAACTGATAAGCAAGCTGTAAGTTACCTCCTCAGGTACAAGACCCAGATTCTTCATTTCATTAAACACCTTAAAGGCTTCTGCAGGTAGACCTTCTTTCACAAATGAGCTAATGACAACAGTATAAGTAAAATGGTTAGGCAGAACCCCTTTGTGAACCATTTGCTTCCATAAATCTATAACATTTCCATGGAGTGACTTCTTTTGTAAAGATGAGAGTATGAAATTGAAAACTGGAATAGAGAGCATGATCCCCCTCCCTTCTATGGCAGAATAAAAAGATAGCATACTCTTGTGGCGTCCCCATCTGGCATATGCACACAGCAATGTACCACATGCAACCTCATCTGGTTCACATCCAGCCTCGAGCATCTCCAGGAAGGTCTGTTCAGCAAGTTTGATTTTGCCAACTTGGCCATATATTCGCAGAAGAATTGTATACACAATGACACTGGGCCGGTAGCTCAACTGCTCAAGCGTAAAACTAAGATTACATCAAATTAATATGTGCAGGTCATTACCAAAACTAGATGAAAAAATGGTAGATAAAATGTTTTGTTTCCAGGAAGTTAAAAACCAACAGCCACTATTGCAGTCTTCAACTAAACACCTTTGTGAAATGCTAGCAACCGGATCTAAATGAACAAATAAGAGGAAATGGCCAAAACTTATGATGTTAACTTGAATAATTCAATATTGCTTTTGAGCAGATAATGGACCATAGGGACTAGAAAACGACTATCTAGCCTAGACCATGCCTAAGCAAATTAGGGTTGTCCTTAATTGCAACTTATCTTAACCAAATTAAATCGGTGGCTGACATTCTCAATGTCAATTGACAATACAAATCCATGCAAAAGAACAATGTGCCAAAATTTTATACTGGATGGACAATGATGAGATAAAGTTTCATACTGTCTTCACGCAAAAAGGTTTCATGAGATGAGAATGAATGAAGATAACTGATAAGTTCATGTTCCATCAGATAGTTGATATGCGCGAAACCAACCGACCAAGATAAATTGAGCAAAATTTAAGGCGGGATACATGTGAAAGCTAGAAGTGAAGAAATTATTGGAGACACCTGAAGTTTCATCCAGGCAAAGAAGTCCCTCGCTTGCCTCCAACCCTTCTGCTCCTTGAGCACAATGCACATCTCCTTGAAGGTAAGCTTGGCGACGAAAGAACCCATCACTCTCCTCATATCGTACGACCCATCCGGCTTCCCAGAGAGGCTCCGAACCGTTTGAATGGCGGCGACAACATGCTTACCGTACAAATGGCCATTTCTATCATCTTCAAGGTACCTAACCATCTGCTCGGGAGTCCGCTTGATCCATTTGGGGGTTTGGGCGTGCGAGCCCTGGTTGCGCCGCAAGACGCTCAGGTACTGGGCCTTGGCCTTGATGATGCGGCGGGCGTTGTCGTCGGAGAGAGGGTTTTTGGGGTTCTTAGACTTGGGTTTGGGTTTGTTAAGGTTGTTGTTGTTGCCATCGCTGAGAGTCCAAGGGTCTGGTCGGGTGGCAGAGCAGAGGAAGATGGGAGTGGGTTTTGGGTTGGGGTTTCTGGGGGGATTTGGGTATGGGATGGCGTGGAAAGTGGGGGTGAAGGAGGAACTCAGGGCTGCTTCCATGGATTGGGGTTCCAAAAGGAGGGGATTTCAAGAGCAGCGAGGCCTCAGTGCCATGGACAATGGATTTGGAGACGAAGAAGAAGATATCTACAGCTACTAGGGAAGATAACGGCAGCGAACACCGGAATAAACAAAGATCTTTGGACAACCTCGGCCCTAGTGTCGAACCTGCCAAGATATGATATTAAACGACAGCAGCATCATGCACTCATGTTTCAAGAAACAGATAAAATCGGAGGTGAGGGCTCAAACTTGACATCCCCCTCCACTACACTTAAAAGTTCCGTTTGTTTGGTATAAAATGTTTTTTTTTAGGGAAAACAGTTCTTTAAAAAAAAATTGAAATGTGTTTTATGTTGTTGTTTGTAATTTGAAAATATTATAAAAAAATAATTTATAGCGTTTGGCTGAGATTTAAAAAAATTACATTATTTTTTTTATTTATTATTAAATATATAACATACATAGAGAGTAAAAATATAAATAAAAAATTAGATGGCTGATGAGCAAAATAATAATAAAGAGAGACGAAAATGATGATGCACACATAAATCGAGAAAGATGAATTTGGGCAAAGATGGATGTAGATGATAATGCAAATAGAGCTTGACAAATAGAGGTAGAGAACGATAGAGATTGCAACGTAAGTAGGAGAATTTAGAACAAAATTAGAGCTTGACAAATTAGAAAATGTAGGTGGAGTTCGATAGACAAAGGCCGCACATAAAAAGTCGACGAATGACAATGATGCAAGAGGAGATGACGAACAAAGGTGACAACGTAGGAGGAGTTTCCTAGGAACCTGGCCTAATTGCATCTTCGTTGATGAAATAATTGAAAGAGAAGAAAAAAGATAAGGAGAGAAATGAAGGGAGAAGAGATAAATTAAACTTTCTGATTTTTTCCTAATTCGAATGCCTCTTGCGGATAGTTGATATAGCCCACTCTTACAAGAATAAAGTACTGGGAAGATACGTGGATGGTAACTTATATTGCAGCACCGAAACGAGAAATAATTTTAATAGGAAATAAAAATGTAAAATTGGACATTTTTCTAAAAAAATAGACATAAATAGAGTTCAAAATAAAAATGAAAATTTTTTTGAAAACGTTTCAAAAAAGGAAAAACGTCTTCTATGAAGCATTTCTGTGTAACATAGATGATAACTATCGTTACTATATACAACTATAAGTACTATTCATGCTAAATTATAAATACAGGAAAAAAATAAATTACAAAAAATAATATTAAAATTAATAACAAAAATTAAAAATAAAATTAGGTAATAATCTACTACACCAATGGCCAGATGTCTACCTACATCCAAGTTGTGACAGTCGAGGGACAACAGTGGCGATGCATGAGGAGCTCAATGAAGGTAGAGAAAACGCTATGAAAGCTAGATCGTTGTTTGATCTTGTAGCTTTGGAAAATGAACTCTTAATTTTAACTTGAAATGTCACTTTGAGTCACTCTACAGGGTTCGACGGGCCTATAGAGGAGGCAAAATGACGATTTTGCCTCCGCCTGCTTTGCAAATTTGCAAAGCGGGCCATTGCCCCCCCTCGCTCTACGCCTCCCCTACTTGCCATGGCCGCCGCTCGCCTCTCCGCAGTTGCCCGGCCTCGCCTTCGTCGCCTCGCCTCGCCTCGCCGACAGTTGATAGGTGAGGCGAGGCGTCGATGGCGGCGAGGCGACGAAGGCAAGGCCGGGCGACTGCGGAGAGGTGAGCGGCGGCCATGGCAGGTAGGGGAGGCGCAGAGCAGGGGGGTTCCATTGGAGGGGGAGGGGGAGAGCAGGACGTGGGGGCAAAATGGTCTTTTTGCCCCCTTTCGATAAGCCCATCAGTAAACTCGTCAGGCTCTCTACCATTTTTCTGTCACTTTTGGATTTTTGTTATATCTTGAGAAAATTAATCTTCATTGATTTCCTTTGACTTTCATGTTTTTCTAGTGCCAAACATAAAAAAACACGAAACAAACTTTTGGAGAAAATATTTTCAAACAAACACAACCTTGAACATACACCCAATCACTTAAGAGCATCCACTGTTACAGTGGAAGGTTAGATTGGAACTATTTGACTTTTGTTTTTAACTATTTTAAATTAAATATCTTAATTAAATCATCACCTTTTGGGGTCTACCTTGACTTCTCCCATACAAAGTTTAGTTTTCTTAAATTATATTTTTTTTAATTTTCATCAAGTCAAATGTATTTGCTTTGTTCAAGTGATTGCCTGTTTATTTAAAATTTCTTTTAAAATAAATTTTGTGAATTTTAATATTTTCATATGCTAATGTTTGAAATTTAAAATTTTGATGTAATTTTATAAATTTTGCTTTGTTTAACTGCATCTACTGTTCTATTTCCAGCATCTCCATATAACTCACACAAATGAACGTATCCCAAATGATTAACAAACATCTAGCACCAAGAAAAAACGTATGCTATATAGCAAATATAATAATCTGCAACAAAAGGTCCAAAAAGATAAAACCTAAAATAACCTAATTGGCTTGGGCAAAGTGATTGACAAGACAACCTTTGTCATTTCCATAATAGCTACAAAGGGAGCTGATATGTCTGGTCTGGTGTATCCTCATCATTCATTCCAACATAGCATCATCTGGACCCTCATTCCCTGGCTTTTGAGATTTCTGCTTGTTCTTACCTGTACACAAATCAATAACCTCAAGTTGCAATTTCCCACAATGAGAATAAAAAAAGCCGAAAGGAAAAGTTTTTACACAGGAAACAACTTAGAAGTGAACTTGCCTTTCCTCTTCAATTGCTTGACTTTAAGCTTCGCACTCTTCTTTAAGTGGAATTGGGCGGGCTGCTTATTGGCATCCTTGGATGTGTCTAATTTACAGAAAGAAATTGTACGGTTCAAAATTGTGACATGAGCTTTACAAATGGGAAACTAAATACTTGGGCCCCTTGGTATCAAACTGAAATTGCAAGCATCCATTGGGAGGATATTCTAGTGTCCTAAATCCCCTATTTTCCAATGCCGGTGCTCATAATATCAAGTTGAACAACCAAATACCTAAATACCATGTGAAGAAAACCACATTTGTAGGACAATGGCATGCGCGTATTTTCTAGTTCTTAAAATCATCAAAAGTCTAAGAATATCAGCCCCACAAATTCCAGATTAAAGCTAGATTAACAAAACTAAGCAAACAGATTAAACATGAAACAACAATAACTAATGAAGCATAGTGTATATCTAGTTTGGCACAGTTGCATTTATTGTGGGGAATAAATTGGGGTTTTTGCATTTGTACTCAACAAAAATAAGTACCAATAGCACACATCCAACCTACAAATAGACTCCTAATCACAACCATTTGACTACCCTTTTTTCTTCTTTGTCCAGCTATAATCCATTCAACCAACCCCACCTAGCAGGATTAAGGCTTGATAAATTGTAGCAGTGGAATTACTGCCTCGGAAACAGTAAGCACAAATGACCACAAGGATAAAAGGATGGATTCTTCAGTATGCAGTGCCGTCAAATTACAGAGTACAATATAAACTTCTGAAAACGAATAAGCACATAAAAGAGCAGGAACCAAGGTAAAATCTCAACAGACAATTAACATATAGAAAAAGAATGAAGTACCCTGTGCGACAGCCATCTCGACATCGTCCATGGTAACTAGACCCTTCCCCAAAGCCTCTTTCTGTTCCTGTTCCACAAAATACATTGCACACATAAATACACGCAAGGACACAGAGAGGGGAGAGAATATTCAACATTGCAATATCAAGACATCATGCTGATATGGTATCACAGTCCAATGACATCCAGATGAACTCTATCCTAAATTTTAAATTTATCAAAGACATCAATTCTCGTACGGATTATGATACCATGTCAACACGATTAGATGGTAATACAGTGAGATTGAATGTTTGAGAGAAGACGAACTCGGCGCCATTTCTTGAAGAGCTTGCGCTGGCGCTTGCCGGAGACGGAGAGGGGTTGAGGCTTTTGCTTAAGCTTGGCGGTGAAAGGGTGACCGTGACTGGCTCTCTTGCGCTCAGCAATCGCCGCTCTCCTCCTCTTCTGCACCTCGTTGAATTTCGCCATCTCTCTTCTCCCTTACGACCCCTAAAAGCTAAAACCCTAGTTCTGAATCTCCTGATTTCCTCCCTCTAATATGGGTAAATCCGATGCTTGCCCGACCCGGTCGAATTGCGGCCTCGGTTCAACTAAACCCGGTCCAGCTCAAAATAAATAATTTGTTATTGGGTGATAGAAATTGTGAATTATAGAATAGATAATAATTTTTTATAAATTTAAAATAATATTTATTTTTATGACATGGTAAGTAAACGTGGCAAACATCTATTGGCGAGATGTAACACCGATGACGCGAAGAAGAGACGAGACGATAAGCTGGCATATATATCGTCCACATCACCGTGATATATATATGTGTGCGTGTGTGAGCGCGCGCGTGTGTTCTTCTTCTGCTTGGGGATTTCAATTCTTCTTCTTCTTCTTCTTCTTCTTCGGTCTGAAGGACGAAAACCCATCGGAAGAAAGGCTCCGGCAGAGAGAGATTCATGCACAGAGAAATCTAGCCTCAACAGGTATTTTGTTTTTATGCATATTTTCTTCGTCGTATCCCAATTTTAGGGTTTATTTCGTTTATGCATACGGCTTCGTGATGCTATATAATTTGCCCTTGTTTGATCTGAATTTGAGTTTGCATTACTTGCCTTGGCATCTGGCAGCGCAAGTCGTGTTCGATCTGACGTGCTAATTCACATTAACGCCGGGTTCGGTTTTGAGGAGGCTTAGGTTCTTGGAAAATTCGGGGTGGCAGTGTGGAGGGTAGCCAAAATGATGAGGCTGCGAACCTATGCGGGGTTTAGCTTTGTGGCTACGCTGATGGTTATATACCATGCGTTTCACAGCAGGGGCCAGTTTTACCCCGCAATGGTGTATTTATCGACGTCCAAGATCAGTTTGGTGCTTCTTCTGAACATGGGTCTGGTTATCATGTGTATTTTATGGCAATTAACGAAGCGGGTCTTCCTTGGATCTCTGCGTGAAGCCGAGGTTGAGAGGCTGAATGAGCAATCGTTCCGGGAAGTGATGGAAATACTGTTTGCAATCACCATCTTCCGGCAAGACTTCTCTGTCACATTTCTGGCTATGGTCACGGCCCTTCTGTTAATTAAGGCTCTGCATTGGTTGGCTCAGAAGAGGGTTGAGTACATTGAAACAACGCCATCTGTTTCTATGTTGTCTCATGTCCGGATCGTGTCTTTTCTGGGAGTCCTCCTTCTCATAGACAGCCTCTTTTTGTACAATTCTGTTAAGTTTTTGCTAGAAACGCGACAAGCTTCGGTTTCTCTTTTTTTTGCATTCGAGTAAGTCTTTTACTTTTATGCAATAATCCTCGCTAGGTGGTTGTTGTTACTTTAATTTTGGATGATGATTTTTGAGATGAACGCCCAGGCCGAGCACCTATGCCGACAGGGGAGAATAGCTCAGCCTGTGCCTTCGGTAAAAAAAAAAAACACTGTCCCTAATTTTTGAGTAATCCTAAAAATTGAGTTAGCTGGAGATGGGTATAGGGTAGTATCTTGTATGTAGTCTCCATTCAAGAAATAGAATGCATCATACTGTGAAGCTAAGCATGAAACTAACTATGATATGCAGTTAGATCTACTTGTAGGTATAGGTTTGAAAATGCTCACTAGTAGCCTCGATCCTGCAACCACCTAGAATGACATGATTGACTGGAACTCCGATATGTTTGGGGAATTGGTTTATGGACAGACACTGAGGACGAGGGATATAAAACAAAGATGGTTAAATGAAGAAACATCACATTGAAAAATAGTAGGCACTGAATATCCATATCAAGAACAGATCTTCTTGGCTATTAGAGGCATGTTAGTATTTACTGTAATGGAAAGACCTTTGAATCTGAAGAGGATACATGTTTGTGCATAATATATGTTTTTTTTGTGTTTTTAAGAATTCTTTGGTCGGGGCTTATGTGAAAGTTGATGATGGAAGTGATGTCAGATATTGGTAAAATGGATTGGGCAGACCCCAAATGATTGGGATAAAAGGCTTGCTGAGTCGAGTGATATACTTGCGCTGTTGTTACACATGCCTATACAGATTTTGATGGTAGTATTTGTGCTGATATTTTTTTTGCTGGGTTCATCTTGAAGACTTAGTTATTTTCTATCTAATGTACTAATATTTGTTTTGTGTTTACAATAGGTAAAATTCAGAGTACTGTTCTGTAAGATAGTTCTAATGTACATCAACTTTCTAATTTGTATCAGGTATATGATACTTGCAACGACGACGGTGTCAACATTTATCAAATATGTTTTCTATGTCAGCGACATGCTTATGGAAGGGCAGTGGGAAAGAAAGGCAGTTTACACCTTTTACTTGGAACTTATTCGTGACTTGCTGCACTTGACCATGTATATGTGCTTCTTTCTAGTCATCTTTGTGTAAGTGATTTATCTAACCTGGACTATCAGCTTAGCTATGTTAGAATCATAATCTGGTAGCACTGGCAACACATTAACATGGGCATTGAGTACTTGGATCTATGTGCCCAAGCACATTGGATGTATGCTTGCATGCATGCACGTGTCTATTCATGATGTAATATGAACATTAGCATACTGCTTTCTTGTCTTGATGGTTTGTCGAACTTGCCCATGCACTTTTTACCACGAGATGATATGACTCCCACAATTCTTCCTTTACTTTCCCTTTTTAGGCCTTGATTCTTTAGTAGGTCTTTATCAAATGAGCACCCACACCTTGAAGAAGGTACCATTATGGAGTTGGATAATGTCGGGTAGCAACATTTGTTGGATATTTCAGACACATTAGCTACGGAACATATTAATATTTTTTTTTATTTATGAACAACTAGACACTTGGCAGACACTTATCCAGTACACACAGAATGTGTTGTATAGTTGAAGAAGATAAATTAAAATGTAGTGATAGCAATTAAATGCACAAACTTTTACATATTAGTTTTTCTCCTTCTAAGTTTTCAAATTTTTAAGGAGTATAAAACTTAAAATTTTTGTTTGCTAATGGAACTTTCTAACTTAATGCTTTCATGTATTTTTATAGAAATATGTATTTATTTCCTGTTATGCCTTGCCATATTATGTCTGATTTTTTTAGTTATAGAGTGGGAATGTTTTTGTTATGCTATCCATCTCACTTGTTGATAATTTTATATTTCATGAGGGGATGGTATTTAGTTGTGTTCTATTGTTTAGGAACTATGGCGTGCCTTTGCATTTGATTCGGGAGCTCTATGAAACATTTCGCAACTTTAAGGTTCGCGTTGCAGATTACATACGATACCGAAAGATAACGTCAAATATGAATGATCGTTTTCCAGATGCAACGCCCGAAGAGCTAAATGCGTGAGTTATCCACTTTATCTACATTGAATCTAGGCCTGCATATTAAATAATGCTGCTGCATTACTAATGTGATTTCTTGCTGATGCTCATGCAGAAGTGACGCAACCTGCATCATTTGTCGTGAGGAGATGACTATAGCCAAGAAATTAAGTTGCGGGCATCTGTTTCATGTGCACTGTCTCCGGTCATGGTTAGAGCGACAGCACACATGCCCTACTTGCAGAGCCCTTGTTACACCACCTGAAAGTGGGACTACTGCTTCTGGATCACAGGCAGACTCTCATCAGCAAGGTGATAATATTCTTTGGTTATTTCATTATGTTCAGCTGTCCCTGATATTTCCCTTTTTAACAAACTTAGTTTTTTAACTTATTCTATGGTTATTCCATCATGTTTAACATTATTGGACAATTTTGCAGTCCAGTAAAAGTTCTATTCAATGTAAAGTTTTCTGACTTGCTGAATCATTTGGCATTACCAGAGAAACTAAGACATCAGGGAGACAGAAAACAGCCGGGCAAAAAAGATAGGCAAAGAAGAACCAAAAGAGAGTGACAGGAAAAAAAATCAGGAGAGGGTGAAAGAGAGAGAAGAAAGAATGGACCAGCCCACATGCACACACACAGAGATAATCTATATGGTTTTGAAAGAAGAAAAATCTTTCAATATATAAATCGTACTTTGGTTTTTGTTTTTGGTTCTGAATTAGGCCACAAGGTTTGAATATTAAGTCTAGTCAAATATTTATTAACCTATTCATATTTCCATGTTCCATGTGCAAGAATAAATAAATGACGAAGTAGAAACATGTCTATCAAGATGACAAAACCATTCTTTATACTGTCAATAAGATCAATCATAACAAGCCCGACACTCTTACTTCAGAAATGTTTCGAAAAGCCCCAAAGAGTCCCTAATTAACACAAATGCAGACACGGACATGAAACAACATGACACTGACGCAATATAGAACTGATAAGGTGTTTTTAAAAAACTAGGATATGAAAGGGTAGGGACTGCTGAAATAATAAATTACATATCTTACTCATGCATTAAATAACTGACATTTACATAGCAAGAAGTAAATATTAGTGATAGCTTTTATAGAAAATGCTCTTTCCAAGGTTTGGGAATTTTAGATTCTTAATTAATAAATGAGAGAGGATCAATAAAATATATCTATATTATTTTTATTTCACTGTTGATTTTTAACTTATAATTTTAAAATTGTAAATTGGTTTTAGTTTAACTAATGAAACAATATTTCCTCCCATGATGTGCTTGTAGGGTGTCCAGCAATTAAAAATTTGAAAATTCATTCGACAGTGTCCAGTAGGTGTTCTACAAGTGTGTCTGATGGGTTTCCAAGACTGTATTTCACCTTCGTAGGAGTGTTTGTGCTGCTTTGAGACCAAAAATGAGTTTTTTTTTTTTTCAGGGAGAGGGGGATGCTGAGAACAAAGGAAGAGGATAAAGGGAATGAGTGATAGGGATGTTTTGATTTTAAAATAAAATTTACATTAGGTTTTATCTTGTCCCATTTTGATTTATTATAGTTGTTCAGATGATAGTATTTTATTTGATTTAGGGATTATAGTGTTATATTTGATTTTAGAGATTATAATCATATTTTGATTAGTTATCTTTTAATTGCCTATAAATAGGCAACATAATGCAACCTTTTATTGAGACTTGATGATTGAATATTCTTGATTTTCTTCCCTTGAAAATTTCTGTTTCTTTCTTGGTTCTCCTCTCCCTGCTTCTTCTTCTTCTTCTCTGTTTTCTGCTATTTTTTCTTCTTCATATTCTCTTCTTTTTCTTCTCTGTTTTCTGCTATTTTTCCCACTGCCGCAGCTAGGAGAATGTAGAAAACAGAAGAGGAAAGAGTGAAGGAGGAGACTTGGACAATAATATAGACTTGTTGGGGGGAGGGGGGTTGTGTACTCGGGGGGCTAACCTTTGCGCTTTTCTAAGCTTTTCTTGTTCTTAAATTAGAAGGCCATTTTATGTGTCCTATAAAAATCCTAATTGCAAGTAGTTGTATTTAAACTCCCTGTGCCTGTTGTAATGATAATTAACGTCCGATATTCCATCATTAAAATCTCAATAACTTCAAAAAATAAGAAGATACCGAACGGTAGACGAAAATGTACTCCACATTCAAGATATTTGGCTTCATCAAGAACTTAAATGGATCAGCAATGTTGCGTCGTATGACATTTTGTTGGGTCATTAAATTCTTAAACCTTGCTTCTGCAATTTCTCTAGCTGTATGTTTAATCTAACAAGTTGTTGAATCTAACTTCATGTGTTGAAAATCTTGGAAACTATTGGGTCAGGTACAGGGACAACAAGTACTTCTTCCCAGGGTTCAGCTGGAGACTCAGCAAATGAAACTATCAGCCAGCATCAGGCCAGACTCCAAGCTGCTGCTGCCGCTGCCTCAATATATGAGAGATCTATGGTTTATCCTTGTCCAAATACATTAGTGTGGTATATACTTCTTTAGCTTTTATATTTATGCTCTTTTTTTTTTTTTGGTTGGGGGGGGGGGGGGGGGGGTGCCTTATGGCATGCTAACTTTGGCTACTTGCATTGTTGTGGAAACATCAGCTTGGGGGCCTAATTGCGGGCCTTGTCCTGCAAAAGTGCTTTCCATGGGATTTTCCTGCATAAGGTGAAAGCTAGTGGTTTGGCTTTTACTTGTTGGGAACTTTAGGTCAGATGTCAAAATTAATGTTATCCCTTTTTTTTCCCGGCATTCTTGTTTCTATTTGTAAGCTTTTCAAGTGCTGGCACAATAACAACATGCTATTTCACCTGCCTAGCAAAAAAGTAGTTTATGCTATTTCACTTTGTTGGTGGACTTTACACACACAGGGAGGAAGGGAGAAATATTACCATTACACGGCAGCATAATCCTTGATTTCAGTTTAACCACTCTGAATTGGGCTTTACCCATCCAAGTTGCCTAATGATCCACCTAGTTGGGTTTATATACATGCTATTTCCCATCCTTATATATATGGAGAGAGAGGGAGGGAGGCAGGCAATCCTGATAGTAGTCAAGGAGCCCAAAATTTGAGAGGGTGAGGGACTGCATTGTTCATTGTTGGGGTGAAATCTTATTAAGTGGAGAAACATTAGCATTGCACAGCAAAAGATTCCAATGTTAAAACACCAAATTGTACTTTACATGTCTAAGGGTGTTTGTGATCCACCATACTTGGGTTTGTGTTGATTTGAGGTAATTTATTGAGCATCGAGGATGAGTGCCCTTTTCTTTTGTCTAATTTTCAACGACTTTTCACTTATTGATAAACGATGATTGATTTGTTAGTTAGTAATGGAAATTCAAGAAATGCCACTGGCTACTGTTTGACTGGGATTTTAGATCATTTTTAATGGATGGAACTAGGTTTTAGAGAGGAACAAAGTGTTCTGGGTCATGTTTAGCAGTCTCAGATCATTTTTAAGGTATGCTTTGTGCTACACCTGGTAGGATTTTGTATTATGTTTGCTCATGCTGGGAGAGTTCAGTCACAAATATCTATCTGCTGAAGTTTGAGGAGTGCTTATTAACACACACACACATACATACATATGATAAGACAGGAGAGGGGGTTGGGGAGCATTTAAGCAGATAAGTTTTCATAGGTTTGACTTTTCTCAAGAGTGAACATGTTGTAGGATAGATTTGCCCAATTCGTTAGCATTCTGAGGACAATTATATATCTTTATTTCACAATATCAACTATTTGATAGAATGCTACCGTATCAGTTATTTTCATTCATTACCGTCTCGTGAAATTTTTTTGTGTGAAGATGGGATTGGAACTTTATCTTATCATTCCCTCGCTAGATGGTTGCATCAAGAAGGTGCAGTGCCACTGACCCCAACTTAGTTAGGTTAAGGTGCAGTTGATGATGATGAAGATGACTTACAAAATACAGCTTATGCATTGTTCACATTATACTACTTGGGTAAACCTTGGCTGCTGGTTGATAGGGTTATATTTTCTCTGGTCTATGGCTGCATGGGCTAAAGAGGTGACGCCTAATATTGATGGCGGGGTCAGGAAAACTGTCACAAACAAGTAAAATGATTAGAAATGCAATTATTTGTTAAGATTCACTGAGATCTTTTATTATCTTTCAGAAAAAAGTTGATTTTTGTGGTTTCTATGTTTTGGTTCCTTCTGTGTTGTTCTGGTAAGAAAATGTATAGTGGTCATGAATTTTTGGCACTGTAATTCTAAATATGGTTGCAAGAATATGAGGCTAACAGAAGTTACTATTGAGTTCAGGTCCCCAGGATATGCTCTACTTCCCCAAGCATATGGACCTCAGGCTGACACTATCAATACAGATTCTAGTGGAGAACCATCATCAGCTGGAAGGCCGCAACAGCTTCCATTTGCAATCCACAGTGGTCCTGCCCCCATTTCCTTTCCTCAGTCTTCTCACTCCAGTTTCATTCCTCTTCTTTTTCCTGGTGCGGATGTGAACTATGGAGAGAGAGCTGGCATAAATCTAAGTGCACCAGACTCTCAGTTAGATGTGCAGAAAAGAATTCTTCAGAACCAGATTGAGGTATAGGCATCACGTGCTGTTCTCATAACATTATCTCCTCTTTCAAACAGTTCATCCTATATTTATTTGAACTCCTTTGTGTCCTTGATTTGACATTTTTGTAAATCATGATTCATCTTGAAGTCTACAATTCCTTCCCATCTAATTGTGTTTCTAGGGGTGAATCTTAGGAGGATAAGTTTGGAATTTTCCCTGATCATCACAAACTGCTACTTGTGTGTGTGCCCGCTTGTGTGCATTTGCATGTGTTAAAAGGGTCTTCAATGCATTAAACACGGTTTAAGATATGGATCCTATAGTATGCTCTGCCATATTGGTTGAATGAGGAAGTGGATATTCTATTAGTCAATTTTTTTTTTCTCTTCACAATGATATTGCTAGGGCATGGTTATTTCTTTAAAAAAGTGATATACTTCATCATCACGAGGAATAAAAAAGATAACCGAGTTGCTGCCTTAAAATGAGTGATGGGTTTTGACCACTTTAAAGTTAGGGTGGTGAGTATGGGATTGTACTGGACATTGCATCTGAATCAAGTTTAAAATTGTGACGAAGACAGCATTCCATCATAAAATTGTGAATCAAGTTATATAGTCTGAAATGTTAACAGTGCTTGGAGAAATATCTAATGTTTTTGCACTCATAGTGCAAAAACATTAGATATTTCTCCAAGCACTGTTAACATTTCAGACTATATAGATGTGTAAAAATGTTTCAAAAATCTTCTTAGTTCCTTACCAAAGTTTAACGACAATGATATTAATATGTGGTGCTCTAGATTCTAAGAACATATGTTCTCTCCTTTGACTGATCTGTGTAAAGGGACGAAATCTTCACAAACTTCAGTCCTGTGTAGGGTTGCACTTGGTCATATAATACTGACAATTGTTTTCTAAACTGAGTTAGCAGTCAATGGTGCCTTTATATGTGTTCTTTTTTGGTTCTCCTTTTTCTTTTTCTCCCAAGAGATTGCATTTGAGTATAAACAAAGTAAATTGGTTTATTGCATTGTTATAGTGATTATTGTCTCCTAATTTTGTTTAACAGGTCTTGCAAAACCAGCTCCAGCTTGTGCAAAATTTAAAATCTGAAAAAAGCGTGGACATTGGTGTGACAGCTACTTCAGACGGCCAAGACACGACAGTTGGATCATCATCATCAGCTGTTCCGGGTAGTGATCCGCATGGGGAGATTGAAGGGGCATAGAAGATTTAACTTGCCTTTGCATGAACGTGGACCTATTAGAGTGACTAGCGGCTGTGAATATAGGCCAAAAAGAGGGAAAAAATGTGACTGGCATGTCAGTTTTGCAAGTCATGGTGGGTATAGTTTTACCAGTTCTGGAGGTGTTGTACCCCTGTTATCATGTAGTCTATTCCTTATATTACAGAGAAGTCAAGGCGAATGAAAAATAATGCCCATTGCAGGAAACAATACAAGTTGTGCATGTTTGATGTTTAGACGTGACATACCCCTTAGCTGTCTTCTGATGTTTTCGGTCTCCTTTTTCCTCATAGCTGGCAGGACTATGGAGAGTATTTGAAACATTACTCCTTAGATCCTAGTAGAGATGATAGCTTTTCACCTTTTATTTTCCTCAGTTTAATTCATTTCAAGAAACTCTATTTTGAACTTGCATCATCTGTTCCAATTGTTTCTAGATGTTGATTTTGCACACAATTTTTAATCATGTTTTTGTTCAGAAACTTAAGTGAAAAAACTAGCACAAGCAAAATAAAAGCTTTCAGCTTCTATTTACAGGATCAGAGAGCCAATGGTATAACTAACTCCAGGTTGATCAAACTACTGTTAACCAAAATACAACCTCCAATGCAGAGGTTCCAGGTTCCCCCATATATTAAATTACGAACACTGATTGGGATCACGAAGTGTCTCAAGGAAAACACAATGTACACTTTGTCTCTTTCAAGTTGCCGCTATCTACCTCTCTAACTCTCACAAGAACTGTGGCAGCCTGCTCTTTGGTCTACATTCTCTATAATGCTTCTTCAAAATCCACCAACAAACAGCCATGGCTCATCCTGAATTGCTGGAGCCACGTGAGATTGAACTTGCAGTAGTCACCTGCAAAATTTCCATGTCCTTCAAATGCTTGCAACAAAGCAAAGATGGGAGTGTTTTTGTAGGGCAGAAAACCCCATGCAGCAGTATAAGATCATTGGTTTGATAATAGAATTTACATGTAGCTGTAACTCTCTGTACCGGGTGGGTCACTGGCAGAAGGGCCCATGACCAGATTTTATTGATGCCGGCCAACTAACTCCTCTGACAACCTACTGAATACTAATTTAACAGGGATACAAGCTACTACAGTGGGGCCAGATTCCCTTTTAATTAGCCCATCCACTTTGTTGCTACCTTGTTCGAAATCACTACCAAGATCCTCTTCCTGGCTAATGGAACACACAGTTTTCGTCTTCTGGTTGGAAGATAAGCTGATCATTTTTGGCAGCGTTCTTGAAAACTTCCTGTCTGTTTGAGGCCTCTTCATCATACCTGCCTTGTGACCAAAACTCCTCATGCTAGATTTCTTGGTTAGCATTTTCTTGTCTTGATCGACATACTGACACTGCTGCGCAGTTTCTTCGGCGTCCAGTGTCACTGATGGATGTGAGCGAGGGACCCGAAAATTGGCTGTTCTCCTGGCAGTTCTCCACATTGGAGTAAGTGGGGTATCGTTATCTAAAGTTTCGGGGTTAATACCATCAGCAGCTGAAAGAAAAATTTCAGATGAACCATTTTCCAGTGCTTCAACCTGGAGAGGGTGCCCTACTATTGCCTGACCATTTAACTTGCTCATCAGGGAAATCATAGGGACATGCTCTCTTTGATAGCTTGATTGGACCTTAAGATCCACATCTATCAACATGGATTTCATCCTGCCCCCAAAGCTTTGATGGCCTACAACAGGATGATCTAGGTAATGGCTTGAATCCTCCCAGTATCCTCTCGGTAGAGGTTGATCAGTCCAAGCCAACTCCCCCCAGTCAATCATATTAAGCGTCATATCATCTAAATCTTTGGATGTGGCTTTTGAGGTTAATAAGCAGCCTCGGTTGTCAAATGCTCTCCTTCGGGTTGTCAAGCTCTTTATAATTAGCTCATCACAACCATCGATATCCCTGTCTTCATGATTTATTCCATACATGGAACCACTTGAAACCCTTCCCCTTGGATCGATGGATCTTTTGGCAAGACCACGGTTATTCCTTTTCCCTTTCAGTTTCCATTTGGATACCCCCATATCAGATGACACAGGGTCATGAGAGTAAGACATCTTACTGGCAGACACCAAGTCATCAGGCTCCCCAATATTTATGTTTCCATATTGAAATCGTGCTCCAGACAGTTCCAGACATTTTGGTTCCAATTCTGTGACTGCAGCAAGTATCAGAACAACCAACAACAAATTAGGACGCCTCAAAACATAAATATCCAAAGAATAGTTATAAAAACAATCTGCTAAGGAGAGAGACTGATTCATGATGATTACTTATGTCTGATACATGGAAAAGTTAATAAATAATCAATAGCATTCTTGATGCCATTTTCATATCATCGGAGTTATTAACTCTCAAGGGGGGTGGTGATTTTATAGCAGTGGCGGCAAAGTGGCTTTGTTACCCATTCCATTAGGAACCGCAAGGAAGCAAAAGCAAATACAATCTATCAGGGGTGCCATCATACTACAAGGTGCAGTTCGATTGACAGAAAATAGCAACAGATAAAGAAGGGGGTAGGGAGCATGAGTAACTTAAAGAAGATAATATTCCCAACCATAAAAACCTTTATTATTGTATAATTCATGAAAATTATCCCATATAATTATATAAACTAAATCTTATCCTCTTCTGTTAACACTGTCTACTTACCAACTATACCAGTTTGACAGTTTGATCTCTACTCTAGAAATTCTTGGCCAGGTATCAGAAAAGGTTTAACGGGAAAGATTTTGCAAAGCTCTCAGTAAATTTCCGCAAAAATACAGCCATAACATATTCCAAAAATATGGAGAGACCTTCATACAATTTTTGAAAGTTAGTGAGGACAAACAGAAATTTTATCTGTGAAGAGGTTAACAGAATCACTAGATCAAGAACTTCCAATAAGCCTTACAAGCGTAATAAGGTGTATAAAATCTATAACATTCGACACAAAAAAAAAAAAAGAAAAAGAAAAAGGAATGACATTTCATCGATCGTTCCTGTAAAGAAATGGCCTCGTTCCACTTGAAGAGGGAGAAACAAGAAGTGACTGCATCTGTCTGCATATTTACCATGACCAACTGAATATGACCCAGTTATCTTTTATACTACAGTCGATTGCTGAAAAGCTCAACACCTCTCATCTCTTTATATCACCAACCATTCCTAATTTGAACAACTTTAATTGAATAATAATTATAATATTCAATTTATAATCACTTCAAATTTGCCTAAAGATGAGCAAAATAGTGGGGGCATGCGGGGTTGTAAGAAAACGAAAGGGAGAAAATAATGGTTATGGGGGACAATTTCTCCTCCAAATTAGGGTCTGGTTAGGGTCAAATCTACTTACTGGAAATGGCCAAGACTATGGTGAGCTATTGCCTATTGGGACATTAGCTACACCTAGAAAAAGATGGCAGTAGCAGCAACGAGCTAGCTGGTGCTTCACATGCCTTAATGTTGCACTAAAAACCAGAACCAGAGAGTGAGCATCTGATGATTGAGATGTCAATATAGGTGAACTCTGGTTGGGGTAAGAGTTGAGAGAAAGAGAATCAAATGAAAGAGAGATGATGCTGGTTGCAGCAGTGGGATATGATTGTGGTTCACATGCTTGTTCGTTGAAATTACTAGAGAGAGCGAATCAACAAGAGGAATCATTGTTGATGTCATAGGTGGTGTGGTGGTGGATTGAAGCAATCCATTCATGGTTGATGAAGGGCACAGTGAATGCTGCAGATTAGAGAAGAGGTCACAAAAATCTGAGCTGAGATTTCAGATTAGGGAGAGACAATTGTAGCAGTGGTCATATAGCCTCAGGTGGCAACAGTGGCACCAACAGCAATTCACCATACAATAAGCCACCTGACCATAGAATCATAACAACATCTTCATAAAGGCCACTAAAATAGCTTAAACGGCATACACCAGATATACCACCATCTATGTTGTCAAAATCAGTCCCTTCCAGCACCAACAGCTCACTGTCACAATATCCGCCCCCACCCCAAACAACACACACACACAAAGAGTAATTGATGATCATAATGCAGCCCTAGGCTTAGTTGAGTGAGAAACAATAAAAGGACATAATTCTAGACTCTATGTATTTCTTTTCCCTACTAGAACAACAAGAAGCCAGCCCCACATGGTGGGATAAAGGCTTGTGTTGTTACTAGAACCACGAGAGTTGGCCCGCCACTGGCACTAAATGAAAATGTAAGAAAAGAAAGAATAAGAGTTGAATCGCAAAGGGACAGGAAGTGAATTGAGGGAGGGGGGAACACAATGGTAGTTTAAAACTATATATATCCGTGAGGGTATATGGTGATGAACAAAAAATCATGGAAAGCATCAACTACACGTGAATAGTTGAAACTAGGAAAGGAGAGAGCCAGCAATCACCAGAGAGAGAGAGACACACACACACACACAATTAATGGAAAATTTCAAATTCTAATCAATGCATTCCTAATAGCTTGAAAACCCCTCTTTATAGTAAAGGTTTTAAGCCTTAATGCTGAAGTCCAAAGGACATGGCCATTGTTTAAGCTGACACTTTATTAATGAGCAATTATGAGAACAATGGAGGTAATGACATCACACTATGGACACAGGATCATGAAAATAATGGAAAGGCCAAAGTTGATAGTCGGTCTCTCTATCGTGATGGTTCCAGAAAATCCTGCACAAAATGGGCCTATCTCAGCCTAGACTGTTGGGGTTGGGTTGGACATCAATTTTATGGAGGCAATACAATTGGAGACCTCGTGTCTGTATGGCAAAGGGGTGACATGGCGAAACACTTCGGCAGTCATGAAAGTATGGAGATGGAATATGCCATCTGGTGAGTCTGGCAGCTGAAGAAACATCACATAAAACTTAATCCCCAGAAGAGGTGCAAAACTTGAATCCTGAAGGGAGAATTAAGTGATTCACGTGTGACTCAATCCTAGAGGGGAATACTGAGGGTTCACAAGCCACCTCAACAGGCTGGTATTTGAACATTCATACAGAGACTCAATCCCTAGAGGGAGACATAACGAATATCTGGACAGCGGATGTGGAAATGATCTGGGATGTCACCTCAATACATATGATACACATACTCACAATATCTATTGTCAAATAACACATTAAACCTCAAGTGTATGAAAAGGAATTTATAATACATATGAATAACTACTACATTTTGGACTTCTATTGAAAATCAAATAATATAAGGCTTAACACAGGCTTCACCGAGCCTAGGTGTTTTCCTATGATAGTAATGTAGATAGTTGCAGACACACATATATATATAGACACATACATGAAGATTGCTAGTGCTTTGTTATTTACCATGTAGTTTTTCTTCGTTCAAAGTTTTTCATAATAGGTCTTCTTGTATTCTTGAAAGCGTAGGTAGCCAAGTCATCTGAGCTAAACCTTTGGTTTTTGTTTTTGTTCTTTTCCTCATAAGTGTATTTGAGCTAAACTTAGGGCAAAGTCATTCAACTTTTGCTATATTTCATTAGCATTTACAATGTAATTGACATGCACGTTTCCTCATTTGAAATTGAATAACCCAATTAAAAATCCAACATGAAAGTATCTCAGAGGGAATTTGACATCAGGTACAAAGCACACAACTTATGCAAAGGGTGCAAGTTCACATTCACATGATTTAGATGGTCAAGGGCACACACATGAATGTGTAGGTAGATGATGGATAAAATAACAACGCTAACCTGAAAGTTGCAGCATCTCCTCATCTGCATCTGAATCACTGGAATCAGTCTCGGAGGAATCAGTTTCTGTACTTTCTGTAGATTCAGAGGTGCTATCTTCATTCAAAGCAGCAGGATGAGGACATTTACTCTCGTCAAAATGGTTAGGTGAAATTGCCATTTGATTTGAACAAATTTGTTTATCATCCGAGCAATCGCTAGACTCACCAAGAACAGACACACCACTGTTCCTCCTTGCATAATGTACCACTCCTGTCTGAGATTCTCCAGTCAAATGTGCTGGAACATCACCATTTCCATGGTGGAAGGAGTTACCAACTGGCAAGTTTCTGCTACTCTGTAGTACTTGAACAAGAGGACGACGCCTATCACGTCTCTTAACAAGGGATTCATCAGTTAATACATCATATGCCTTTCTTTTTTTGTCTAGAAAGTTGCTGTTGGCTTGATCTGTGTTTTCTGTGCTACATCTATTGCAAGGAAGAGCATGAGCATAATTTTCACCCTTAGGTTTATGAGACCCACTGGAAGTGACAGACGAAGATAACTTTTGCCTTGGAGGGGATATCCTGGGACCGATGTCCTGCAGACCTCTCATCCGCTGAGTTGCTTCAGAAATATCCTCAGTCCCAGGCAATTGACTTCCTTCTTTGACTTTTTTCCTATATGGAGGATGATTCAAGCTCTTATCCTCAAGGGATGAATCTAGTTTCGTGGAATGTGACTTGTTTACACGTTTGCCATTGCCATAGTTGGAGCATTCTAAAGATGCAAGTGGCTCCTCCTTAATAGCATCAGAAGATTTACTGCTGTTACCGTTACAAGAATAACCTGACTTACCATATTTTTTCTCCAGCAGTTGCTTCTCAAGTTCAAGAGCATGAAGAATAGCATCTTCACGACGTGCATATTTCTCTCTTTTCTTTGGAGGCATGCCCTGGGAAGATTCAGCCCTTTCAATACAATCATCAAACTCACCGCATCGGAATGCCTTCACACGCTTAGACTTCTCCAAATTGTACCAATCCCTGACAAAACATGACACAGGAAAGACCTTGAACAAAGACAGAGAACAAAGACATGATAAAACAACTAATGTTTCTTGAATACTCAATAATACAAAATAAATTGGCTAAGAATTGACTAGTGAGGAAGTATATATAATAAATATTACAGTATTTAATTGATAAATAAGATTAAAAATTTTGTCAATATTTGGAAACAAAAAGACTTGGTTAATCAGTGCCCCAATTAAGAAAAACCAAAATTCACTCTCAGGAATTTCTAGGGGTACAGGAAGTGTGACTTTGCAATTAGCATAATTATTTTCTGCAAGAAGTGGCCCGCCCTATCCATGAAAACTGAGTCACTCCTACCAGTGATGCAAATAATTTTATCCCTTCGAAAGAGGAAACCAGCACCTATTACTTCTCACCTTTTTGTTCTTCATTCCTCAATTTTGGTACTAACTGGTAAAACTAAAGATTTTGAGAGTTCAATCTATGTCTGTCAATCAAGAATGTTGGTCAAAATTACATCAAAAATTACTTATATAGTTAATATCCTCAGTAGATTTATTTTTATTTTAAGTGCATGTTGAACCCCTTTTACAAATTTTGGTAGTCACCTGTATAAGGTCAAAGCCTCACAAACTTTATTTCCATCTAGACAAAAGATCCAAACAACTTCTAGTCCAGATTCCAAGATGATTTTTCTTAAACGGAGAGTATATTTACCTAGAAAAGGTTTTCAAACTACAAACTCTTCAGTGAGGAAAGGGTGTCCCAGTGCAAGATGCTCCCACTTACCCAAGGGGTTTTGGTGGGGGGGGGGGGTGTTCTTTTGAACGTAACGAAGGAGCAAACTTATTGTTTGTTCACCCTCTGGAGTAAGTAAAGTAGATTAATTCATTAATCCATTAAAAAGATTTAGTGGCAATATATAGTGATGAAGCTGACTTAAGTTATATCAAGTTCATCTTAAATCCTAATGAAACCAAATTGTATTCTATTACTTTGTTCTCCAAGGCATATAGAAGAATGGCTGATTTAATTTATACATATTCCTCTAAAACTTGACATCTCTTCCCCTAAGGAAGGGTGCAGGGTGAAAAAAATTCATTTGAGGCTGAGTTCTGGCAATTTGGCCTGAATTGTCTGAGCCCTTGAGTCAAGTGGATGGGAAGGGGGAGGGTCACAATCCATTACAAAAAGAAATAATGGCGTACCTTCCAAACAAATAGTATATGCACAAACAATCCAGTAAACTAGTTAATCATCTTCAAATAAAATAAGTATGGTCAAAGTGTGGTGAGGATCAAATACCCACAAATTAATCAGAACAACTGCTTGTACAAAGACCTACAAATATGAAAACCACATTTGACTTACAGCAATCAGCTAGTGAACGTGGATGAGAAAATCAATACACAAAGTTTAATATCATATGCACGGCCCAAACTAGAAATGGTGGGGGGGAATAGGGAATTGGGATTAACAGACTTACACACTTGCATCTTCCCTTCCAAGAAGCTTGACTGGAGTCCCAGATCGCGGAGACATGAGATGAACTGCTGAGAGCTCCTCAGGACCCAGTATCTTGCCAGGCCACCATGACCCATTCCGTCGCCGAACCCAGACAATTGTTCCAACGCTGCAATCAACCACTCCTGTTAACTTGTCCGAATCCTGCATCTCTCTCTCTCTCTCTCTCTCTCTCTCTGCGTGTTCTTATGCTGCTTACAACAAAATTCTCAGTTCAGAGAGCTCTCCTTCTAGTCTCCGTCTCTTACAAGAGTATCGGCAATTCTTGACAAGCTCAGAAACCTAATTGTTCAATCTCTCTCTAAATCAAGCTCTGCGATCCGAGCAAATTGAACTCCCTTCACGATCCTAAAAAAATAGAACGAAAGACTCCTATTCCTCAACCACCAGAAAAGAAGAGAGCGAAATGACGATATTTCCATACGATCGGAAGACCACCACATTTGGAGGGTGCAAGGGGCGTGAATGGGGTCAAGGCTAGGGTTTCCATTCAAATTTGGGGATTTTTCATTCCCAATGTTTCTGGTACAATTCTACGGAGCGATGAGCGATCTGACTGAGGACATCGATAAAATTCAACTGTAAACCGACACAATTGGAGGATACAGTGGATACGTCGATTTTGGTTTAAGATTAGGGTTAGGGTTAGGGCTGTCATACAAATTTGGGAGAAATTCATTAACAACAATTTCAAAGATTAATTGGCAATTAGGTCCCTAATTCAAGCAAGTAATTAAATTGTACAGTGTGTTGGAAACGGACTGCGGGTTGACTCAAGCGATTGATCAGCCAAAACAAATCTGACAAATACGGTGCGGATATGTCCACCCGGTTTTGTTTCGAACCCGGCTCCGACTTTAAATTAGACTTTGGGTTTTTTTTTTTTTTTTTTATGGATACGATTTGCTGTCCAAATGTGCCACATATTTTATTATCTAAACTCTAAATCTTAAATATTAAATTTAAAATCTTAAAATATGTTAATTATTATTTTAGATAATAATTAAATATTAATTATTATACCCTATCCTTCGATGAAAGATAAAATTTTTCAAAAAAATATGTATTCTTTGTGAAGAGAAAATTAAAAGAAAAGTTAATGAAACTTCTCTTGAACAACTATTATCTCTCTCGTCTCACTCGTTAAATTATTTTTTAAAGCTTGATAGCTATTTTACTCTAAAAAACAAAGACGTGAATTTTCTTGAACAACGATAAATTTTCATTATACAAATAGGTGACTAGTTATACTCCAACACTCATTTAATCATCTTGTTCTCTACTTGGTTATGCCTTACCTTGAACTATCTTGAAACAAATTTTACTTATTGTATTTTAACAACGTTAATAAATATATTTGAATTTTACAAAAAATACAACTTTTTGATTAATTAAATAATTTAAAATATAATACATTTTACCTATTGTCTTTGAAACGATGGTTAGTATTACCCTGAATACCTGTTATGGTAACTATAATACAAAAATAAAAATCTTATAAATTATATGTAATATAAATTTAATAAAAATATAAACATCTATTATATTATGATAAGATTTAAATATTAAGTCACTTAAAAAAAAATTAATTTAGATATTTTGGATTAATCAGAAGATAATTGAAGATACTTCCAAAATTTTAACGTGGAGTTGGTATCAACAACAGAGAATCAAATTTTGCTCAGGTGCCATACAACGTTACAACTCATTCGTCCACCTTTACGTATTACAACTTGGCATCAGTATTCTAGTGGACATCCAAAGCAAGGATAAACCCCAAATGGTTCGGCTGTGTCCTAGTATATACACTGAAGATGCTGAAACATGAAGGTCCCAATTAAGGCCAGAAGCAAGCGTCCTAAGAACTTCCAACTCCCTTCCAAACACAACCAAAAACCACCACCTAGAGTTCAACATGTCTTAAAGTAGCAGATGGCCAGATCTTCAGCTTTTGCACAAACATCAGTGTCTGAGGTGAGCCTGTAGCAAAATGAAATAAGAAATTAGTAGGAAGGAAGGAGATGATCTACCAATATCTAAAGAAGATCAACTGCAGGGAATAGAAGTTTCGACCTGCTTAATTAGAAAGATGAGGGGCCGACTGAAGTGTATCCAGCGGCTTTTAACTCCTTGAGAGTGCTAGCTAACCAGTCGAGGCCCTCGTAAAGGCCATCTCCTTTAAGAGCGCATGTCCCTTGTATGTGCCATTTTCGGTTCTTAAGATCGTAAAGCCCCAGTCCTTCACACACTTCCATTGGTGTCATTGCCCCTCTCTGAATAACAAGGAAATCATTAATAGACCACTTTGGACCTGGCTGCTTGTCATCCTATTGAACAATAACCATGAGCAGGTAGCATGAAAGAAAATAGTACTATACAAGTTTAATGAGTACAGGCAGTTATGTATAATGTTCTCAGCAAAGAATTCAGAAACCTACAGCATGAAGCTCTTGCAAAAATCATCATTTCATATTCAACAAGAGACGCTGTGAGATCCATCATATGGATCCTTGAAGCAAAAAGCAAGAAGCAACTGTTTAGTTGTCCTTACTCTCAAGAAGTAACTAACCTATATGTTTTCACTAAGCTCCAAGAACCATACCACATTGTATTCAATCAAATGTTAGTAAAAGTTGGCAAAATCAGTCTATACAGTAACGTTTAGCAGAGAAATGGAAGATAAGGATATGCACTCTTTTTCAAAATCAAGCATAGTGGTGTAAGAATCCAAATTATTGAAGAGAGAGAGAGAGAGAAGGGGGGGCGGGGGGGAGAGATGGAGAATTTTGTCGACTCTCATTTGGAAGGAAAGTTGAAGCAGAGATTAATACAAGAAATGTGTGCACATACTTTATAGAAAGATATCTGGAGTACTATGATAATTATTTACTGGAGGTAGTCTCTGGTGAGGTCAAAATCCTAGGCATCTTGGAATAATTTATTTGTGACTTGTCTCTAGTTGACTGGTTATAAAACAAGTGGTACAAAACTAAAAAAATTTAGGAGAGAAACTAAATCTCTGCCCTTTCATCCATTTTAATTTTGATCCTAGGGATAAATTAAAATGTTTTATTGGTTCCAACAAGGTGAGTTCAGCCACTTTTGATACAGATCTCTCTTATATAAAGGACAAGACCTTTTTTTAACTTTAAATTCCCTATGAGATTCTTCTCAACAATAAAGATGTTTTGCAGTTTTTTTTTTTTTTTTGTGGTATATTCATATCAAAGGGAAGGACACATATATAAAATCAGAGCACAAATGATTATGACCATTATAGATGCATACATAGGACTTGAGTACATTAAATGGAAAAATAAATTCTAACCTTTGAATATCTGCTATTCAAAGCAGAAGGAAGATAAACAGGACAATGAGTAATGCATTTAATACAATGTCAAATGCTAGATATAAATGCTATATCAAGGCACTCATATTCAGTGGATGATTAATACGTAAACCATGCACTAGTATTCCATTTATCATAAATAAGAATGTGATACTGATTCAACACAAAAACAAAATAAGACCATAAGTTCAGCACAGAGCAAGGAGAAACAAAACATGACAAAATAACATATGATATTTACAGAGCAGGATGAAGAAAAAGGACTGGGAAAAGCTTAATTGCATTGAGTATAAAGACATAGTTATACTACAATAGCAAAATATCTTCATGGTTGAATTAAAACTACTATTTCTCCAACCTCTCTATTATTCTCCAATTTGGGAATGGGAAAGAATTGGTATCAAAGTCTGTCTTAGTCCTGAGGATGCCCGTACAACTCATAATTCTAAATTTCATTTTTAGCCAATACATATCACCTTTGGATTTATATTTGAAACCAGTCCAAAGCCTGAATTAAGGAGGAGAGTAGCGTTAGGTAGTCGACAGCCAATGTAAAACTTGTTGGATCAAATATCATGAATTCTAGTCAAATGAGAAAATTGTTGGTGCATACCCCTCTTGAAGATGCATTGTAATATTATAGTATAGTGTTAGTTCCTCGCATTTTCATGAACAGATGTGAGTAAAGAAGTTAGTCAAAGATCATAGATTAAGGATTAGATCTTGAGATATCAGGATTTTGACAAGAAAATCTATGGAAGTGGTGGTTGTGATGATTAGGAGAAAAATTAATATTACGTGACTCAAAGAGATGACATGGGTTGGAGAGAGAAGGCTAAAATGTTGATAGAATACAATGTGCATATCAACCCCTGTTGTATATAATGTTGACAGACTATGGCTATAGATAGAAATGATTGGTGAGCTAGATTTCATGTAGCAAACCCCACCTAGTAGAATTAAGGCTTGATACGTTGTTATCAAGCCATGTTGTATATAATGTTGATAGACTATGGCTAATAGAAATGATTGGTGAGCCAGATTTCGTGTAGCAAACCCCACCTAATAGAATTAAGGTTTGATGTGTTGTTATTATTGTTGCTATAATCCAGTTGTTAACACGAGAAAACAAAAAAATATTAAAATAAACAACAAATTTTTAAGCAAAAATGACTAAACATCAAGCATAAAAATTAATTTCGTCCATATAATTAAGTTCTTTGGAGATGGTGTTTTTTTTTTGGGGGGGGGGGGGGCAGGGTATTTTGAAGGTTGTGTTTCGATCTCCTGAGTTCAAACCATTCCAAGCATGGACAACTGTTCTGCTTTCTCCTTAGAAGGGTCTAAATACACACACGTAATCTTTTGGTTCATAAACAAGTAGAGATAACAATCTGGAAATACTAATGAGCAAAAGAAATTCTGGAAATGCTAATGCAACATACCAAATCTTGCTTGTTAGCAAACACCAGGATAACACTGTTAAGCATAAATGGATCTCTTATGATTGCCTGAAAGAAGAAAAAAAGGAGTGAATTATTATGCTCATTGGATCCCTGAGGCAAAAACTATTTAGAATATATCACCTGAAACTCTTCTTTTGCTTTTTCAATTCTCTCTCGGTCCAAAGAGTCAACAACATAAATCTGACAATATTGAAGACGGAACACATTAACATATGCAAGCTGATACTTATTGTATCTAAGATTAGAAGAGTTTTGTTACGAAGGGGTGTAAAATTTTCAATAATAACACTCAAAATTAATAGCATAACCCTTGACATTGTGACAAGGCTACTGGAACACAAACCAATATGTATAACTTCATAAAAAAAGGGTTGTTATCTGTTGATTCAACAATGGGGAACCAGGAAAGAAAAGCCAGAGAGAATATCAGCAATATACCACTGAAAACTAAATCCTTACCAGTCCATCTGTGTTATTGAAGTAATGCCGCCATAGCGGCCTTAATTTCTCTTGCCCTCCTACATCCCACACAGTGAATATCACATTCTTATACTGCACTTTCTCCACATTGAAACCTACACAAGAGAAGAAACAAAAGTAAGTGCAACTTATATTTCAGGTCTTCCTCAAGCACACTGGTGCAGACAATGCACAAGAAAAGGGACAATAATCACACCCCCTCTGTGCAGAAGAAAACTCGTATTGACCAAGATCCTCTTATCTTTCATAGCTGTACTCTTTTAATAAATAGGCATGGGAACTCTAACTAAAAAATGTGACTATAACTAAAAATGGGAACTAGAGACTGAAAAATTTTAGCATGCTTAAGCAACTGGTAGAGTTGGGCAACCAAAGGCAGAAGTCCAACAACAGAGGACCAAAAAGTATATGGATAACTACATTCCCAAAAACATATTTATCACAAAGTTCTGTGGTGTTTCACAATCTACATGCCGCAGCAGTGTCAGTTTGACCAATCATTGGAAGACATCATGCTCAAAATCCCTTGTTTAAAGATATTGTCTCCAAGAAAGTGGCCCAAGACCAAGATAGGCCCAAGAGGAAGAAGCCCAAAAAGAGAAGCCTGGAAGGCCTTTCCGACAAAATTGTCCCTGGAAAACTCTCCCAGAGGCCTCTCCCGAGTGCCCCCTAGGAGACCCCCTAAGAACCCTCTCCCGGGAACAAAAATATGTCAAACCCACCTCCGATGTCTCTGCCTGAAAATCTGAAACAGATGATCCGAAAGACGTGGATGCTCTTCCACCTGTTAACTTCGACCTCTATAAAAAAGAGGTGATTCCTCCAAACAAGGCAGGACAAAAACTCTACTCATACTACAATCTTCTTATTTTTCTACACTCTATCGTGGAGACTAACTTAAGCAACGAAGGGCTTGCAAGGAAGACACTCCAGGCTATCACTTCCTTTTTCGCAAGTCTCTCAAAGACTCAAGGCTCATGACAGACACTCACCCGTAGCTACAAATTTACTGTTGCATTTAGGCAACAACAAAAGAGTTTCAAGCAACATTACTCGAGCACGGGCCAATTACAGAGTCTTGTCCTTTAATATTCTTTCCTAAAGGAATAAAAGGACATACAATTCCATTATGTTACATGATACATAAGAAGCTAGACCTCTAGAGAACTGTAGATATTCTTTTTCTCATATTTTCCAACCAGTTAACTTTCAGCAAAAACTGTACATTTTTGCTTGATGAGCCTCGCGATAAGTAACCTTTATATATGGTATAAGTAAATCAGGTAGGTTGAACACCATGGCAACCTGTACAACAACTCAAAATCGTAGTAAAAGCTTTCTTGTAGTCCAGTGACATACCAATTGTTGGAACAGTTGATAAAACTTCTCCAATGTGCAGTTTGTACAAGATGGTTGTTTTACCAGCAGCATCCAGGCCAAGCATTACAACCTAAATCAGTTAAGATATTGATCACAATCACAAGAGCCCACACGCACTTAAGTAGCAATATATAGTAGTGCATACCAGAATATCAATGTCAAATCAGCTTAAAATATGCTGCACGTGTAAATGGGTGCTAATCAACAATGATGATACTGAAAATGAGAATAAAGAGGATAAAGCAATAAATAAATGTGCATGACAGAGACAAGCCAAATGCAAAATTTGAAGGTCTCCACATTTTTTTGGTTTGAGGACAAAACAAAATGTCTTTTTCTCACAAGTTATTTGATAAAAGCATTAGATGAACAATTATGGTTCCTCGCTGTCAACGAGTAAAGGATTAAGCAATGGGTTGAGATAAGGGGATAAGAAGTTGAACATATTTCTGAAGATAAGTCAAGATTATACTATTTTTTATCTCATATGTAAATCTGTAAAATATAGAGATAATGTTGTAATCTAGTCCTATTAATTAGGGTTGTAATCTTTTCCTAGTTTTTAGGAGAATTATTAGGATGTCTCTTGTATATATAGCCGGCACCATACATGAGATGAATACAAGTTTTCTATTCTTCCTAAAACTCTCTTTTAACATGGTATCAGAGCCAACCATCTAAAGGGCCTTTTTTCTTGGCCTTCATTGTTGGTTTTTTTTTTTTTTTTTCACTCTGACAGTCAGTGCCATTCCGGCCTTCTTTCTATTCCGTTTTTTTCTTTCTGAATGATTGCAGCCAGTTTTGGCCCCCTTTCTTTACCCGATAAGTGTTTCCAAGATCTTCCTAAGATGTCTACCGTCTCCAACAACAATCCTATACCAGAAGGAGTTGAAACGAGCAACTCTTAAGAAGTTCCATTCTCTGGAACCAGCACTACAAGCAGTGGGGGAGAATTACAAAATCTCCAGGCAGCCTACCGGTTGAATGAAAGAAACTACCTAAAGTGGTCTTAGCTTATCCGAACCTTTCTCAAGGGAAAAGGGAAGATGAGCCACCTCTTAGGAACAGGTCCCAAGGAAGGAGATCCCATGTTTGTTGCACGGGGTGAGGATGAATCCTTAGTGATGTCTTGGCTATGAAATTCAATGGTATCAGAGATAAGTGATACCGTGATATTCTTAACAACTGCTAAAGATACTTGGGAGGCTATCAACCTCACCTATTCTAAGGTGAAAGATGCAGCACAGATCTATGAGGTTCGGACTAAGATTGCAACAACTAAACAAGGGGTAAGATCTATCATTGAATACTCTAATGTGCTGCAAACTCTATGGCAAGAATTGGACCATTATCAATGCTTAAAGATGAAATGCAGTGAAGATGCAGCCTTACATAAAAGATTTGTGGAGAGAGAGAACCTACGATTTCTTGGCTAGTCTTAATATGGAGTTTGATGCAGTAAGAGTTCAAATACTTGGTAAAGAGGAGTTACCTTCCCTAAATAAGGTAATCTCTCTACTTCGGGCTAAAGAAGGGCGAAGAGGAGTAATGCTGGACACTGTCCCAATGGAAAGATCAACATTAGTGGCATTGAAGGGTCCTAAAGAAGAAAAGAAGACTGTCGGGGATAAGGCTGCAGGCGATAAAGATCCTCAAGACTCTCTATGGTGTACTTTTTGCAAAAAACCAAGGCATATGATAGAGACATGCTGGAAGCTACATGGGAAACCATCTAAAGGAGGACAGCTGGGAGGCCAAAATCAAGCCTATATGGCCAGCAGCCAACATCAAGGAGAGCAAAAACTAGCAGAACACAAGAACAGGGAGATGGTTTGGAGTTTAACCGGACATAAATTGAGAAGTTAAGGAATTTTCTAAACTCCCTTGACAAGAAAGAAAAAGGTACATGTTCTCTTGCACTTACAGGTATGTCCTCTCATTCTCTTACCCTACATGCTTCGGGAATAACTCAATCTAACTCTTGGATCCTTGATTCTGGGGCAACGGATCATATGACCCATTTACCCCATTATTTCATTACCTATAGCCCTTGTTCAAGTTCTAGAAAGATAACCTTGGCTGATGGGTCCTTAACCACTGTTGTTGGCCAAGGAGACATTATTCTTAATAAACATCTTACTCTTAAGGATGTTCTCCATGTCCCTAAACTATTCACCAACCTTATTTCCATTCAAAAACTGGTCCTAGACAATAATTGCAGTGCCAACTTCTCCTCCACCTTTTGTAAAATTCAGGAACAAGAGTCGAAGAAGATGATTGGGCTTGCTAAAGCAAGGGCTGGCCTATACTACCTTGATGGATCAAGTGGGCAGGAAAACAAGGGCAAGGTGAACCTTGTGTCTTGTTTGGTGCAATCCAATAAAAACCAGATTTGGTTACATCACCATCGTCTTGGTCATCCTTCATTTTCTACCCTTAAAGTCATGTTTCCAGCTTTATTTAGGAGTGTTGATATTAGAGATTTTCATTGCTCTATTTGCGAATTTGCTAAACACAAAAGGGTGACTTATTCTACATCTCATAAAAGAACTTCTCTTCCGTTCACTCTTATTTATAGTGATGTTTGGGGCCCTGCACCTGTTCCCAATATTTCTGGGGCACAGTGGTTCATAACATTTGTAAATGATTGTACTAGGGTAATGTAGTTGTTTCTTATGAAAAATAAATTTGAAGTAAGCAATATTTTTCCTAGCTTCTATAATATGATTAGTACTCAATTTGGAGTGCCAATCAAGAGGCTAAGATCTGATAATGCCAAAGATTTTTTCAACCATTCCTTCACACAATTTTGTCAACAAAAAGGGATCATCGATGAATCATCTTGTCCATATACCCCTCAATAAAATGGAGTAGCCGAGAGAAAAAAATGGACATCTATTGGCTGTGACTAGGGCACTACTTTCCCACCGTAATGTTCTAAAAAATTATTGGGGAGAAGCTGTTTTGACTGCCACTACTCTCATCTAGACTGTCTTCACAAAATCTCGAGTCCTATAGCCCTATTCAACTCTTAAACAAACATTTTCCTGAAACTCACATCTCTAGTCATTGGAAACCAAAGATTTTTGAGTGTGTCTCCTTTGTGCATGTTCATAATCCTTATAGAGGCAAACTAGACCCTAGAGCTCTCAAGTGCATCTTTGTGGGTTATTCCTCCACCCAAAAAGGCTATAGGTGTTGTCACCCTCCTTCTAAGAAATTCCTAGTCTCAACTGATGTCACCTTTGTGGAAAATTCTCCTTATTTTGATCAATCTTCTGATCACCAAATCATTTTTGATAGGAAGCCATATGTGTGTCTCCCTAATCTAGAATTTCCACCTTATTCTACACCTCCTTTGGATCTGGTTCACACAGAGACTGCATCAAACAAGATTCTAGAGGAGACCCACCCAAGTATTCCTCCTCTCAAGGTCTACTCCAGGAGGTAGACGCTGGCTCCTAGCCCTATGCACAACCAGGAATCTAATTCCTCTCCTAAACTTGCCAGCACTACCAGACCTCTTGTCAGTCCAGTAGGTACACATTTTTTTTATTCTTCTACATCTACGACAAAACCCATTGAAGCTAAGAGTGACCTTGCATTTCCCCCTAGTGACACCTTGAATGGACTTATCGCCCTTAGAAAGGGAACCAAGACCTGTACCCAGCACCCTTTACACCTGGTCTTCTCCTATGCCAAACTATCTACCTCCCACAAAGCCTTCCTAACCAGCCTTCATACTATTCCCCTCCCCACCATTTTTCTGAAGTTGTAAGGGATGAGAACTAGCGAAATGCTATGGAAGTCAAGATGGCAGCCTTGGAAAAAAATAAAACATGGGAGCTAGTTCAATTACCAAAAGGAAAACAACTGGTAGGATGCAAGTGGGTGTACACCATTAAGTACAAATTAGATGGGACCCTAGATTGGTATAAAGCAAGGCTAGTGGCCAAGGGATACACTCAAGTCTATAGCATTGACTACCTAGACACTTTTGCTCATGTTGCAAAGCTAAATACAGTCTGAGTTCTCTTGTCTCTAGCTGCTACCTTAGGCTGGCCACTACTTCAATGTGATGTAAAAAAATGCCTTCTTACATGGGGACCTAGAAGAGGAAGTTTACATGGACCTACCACCTGGTTATAGTCCCACAACCCGAGGGCAGTTTGTGTGTCGATTAAAGAAAGCTTTATATGGCCTTAAACAATCTCCTAGAGCTTGGTTTGGCCGATTTGCTCATGTGATGCTCACTTTAGGGTATAAACAAAGTCAAGGAGGCCATACCCCCTTCATTATCACTCGGCCACAGGGGGAGTAACGGTATTACTTGTATATTTGGATGATATTGTTGTGACCAGAAATGATGAAAAATGTATGAGTAAACTCAAAGAATGCCTAATCAAGGAGTTTGAAATTAAGGAATTGGGACGATTAAAGTATTTCTCAAGCATAGAAGTTGCACACTCACAAGAAGGCATCTTTATCTCTCAACAAAAGTATGTTGTGGACTTGCTAACATAAACTGGATTGCTAGGGTGTAAGGCTGCTAAAACTCCAATTGACCCCAACCACAAGTTAGGGGAAGTTCCTGGGGATAAAGGGGCCTACCAAAGGCTAATAGGAAAGCTAATTTACCTAGCCCACACTCGGCTAGATATCACATATGCAGTGGGTGTGGTTAGCCAATTCATGCACAACCCAAAAGAATCTCACATAAGGACAGTCTATAGAATCCTACATTATTTGAAAGGAACACCGGGAAAAATAATTATGTTTAAAAAGGGACAAGGAATGACACTTGAAGCTTATACTAATGCAGATTATGCAAGATCAGTGGTGGACAGAAGATCTACATCCGATTATTGTACTTTCCTAGGGGGCAATCTTGTAACTTGGAGAAGCAAGAAACAAAGTGTGGTGGCCCGGTCAAGTATAGAGACAAGATTCAGATCTATGGCTCTAGGAGTTTGTGAGTTGCTCTGGCTAAAAATTATACTATATGACTTGAAGATTGCCTTGGTGACACCTATGAGACTCTATTGTGACAACAAGTCGGTGATAAGCGTTGCCCACAACCCAGTCCAACATGATAGAACCAAGCATATTGAAATAGACAGACATTTTATTAAAAAAAGCTTGACAGTGGTTTAATTTGTACTCCATATATATCATTTCATGAACAATTTGTAGATGTCCTCACTAAAGGATTGCCTACAACAGTATTTCAGAAGATGACCAGCAAGCTTGAAATGGATGATATCCATTCTTAATCTTGAAGGGGAGTGTTAACGAGTAAAGGATTAAGCAATGGGTTGAGATAAGGGGATAAGAAGCCGAAGATATTTCTGAAGATAAGTCAAGATTATACTATTTTTTATCTCATATGTAAATCTGTAAAATATAGAGATAATGTTGTAATCTAGTCCTATTAATTAAGGTTGTAATTTTTTCCTAGTTTTTAGGAGAATTATTAGGATGTCTCTTGTATATATAGGCGACAGCATACATGAGATGAATACAAGTTTTCTATTCTTCCTAAAACTCTTTTTAAACACTCGCGATGAAGAATATTTTGTACCATTTCTATGATACCATAGAAGCATTCATGTGATACAAAAATTTATTGAAAACCTAAAATTCAAGTATTTCTAGTGAAACATGTTGAAACTCCTAAAACACTACTCAATATTTGGAAATAGTGACTTGTTCAGGCAATGTGAGGAATATGTAACTCCTATCATTTTTATTCTTTTTTATTCATACCCATATGTTTGGGGAAAATCATAATATAGATCTTACGAAGTTTGAGTAAATGTAAAGTAGAGGAGTGATTTGAACAACTTAAGCATCACTTAGTTTCTTTCTTTGTTATTACATGCAGCTACCCTTTTTTTTGTATATAAAAACATAATCAGATGTCTCTTTTATTGTCCAACACGAGCACAGTCTACCTTTTCTTTGAACACCATTCAGCTACTAAAGAAGTAAAACCTGTGACTCAAGCTTATGTCCCACATATTTGAAACATTGTAATATTTGTTTACAATCTATAATGCAATTATTTTATTTTTGTAGATTTTATTTTTCCTGTGACCTTTTAGGCACATTTACACTAGATACCCTCACACCCTTAAAAAGTTCCATTGGCGTTGAGCTCACAAATAGTTGAACAACTTTGTAATCAACAACAAGAACAAGTAGTTGCTACGACTGTAGATTCTTTAAGCAGGTAAATAAGACGAGTAATAGAATGAGTGCCTTATTGCCCGAAAAGATAATCGACAAAAAAGAAAAAGACAACCCTACAAAAGAAAATTATGGCAGAATTCTTATTATAACAACTAAACAGAAACCAACTTGGAAACGATCCATAATCAACTGAAACGAAAGGCTGAAGAAATAGAATATATGTACCCTCATCTCGGAATTGCCGAAGAAGGCGTCGAAGAGCTTTCGGAAGACTTGTCCCATACGGCGAGTTCCGATCAGTGATTCCTTCACTGGCTCTCTCTGTTCCAAAGAATGAGATTAAATTCGAAAAAACGTCGAAAATCCGAACCGCGAATGAAGAGAAGCTTTCTAAATCGCGAATTGAAGATGCCGCTAACTGCAAAGAATTCGACGATCTGAGACTGGTCAGCTTAAGTGGCGGGGCTGCGTTTGCTTTCGGTCCTGTGATTCTTCCCCAGGTCCCCTTTTGTGAAAGTTCAGATTTGTGGAAAATTCGAGTTTTGACCAGGTTTTCCACAAATGACATTTTTCCCCAATATAAAAAATTTGGGGTTAATTAAAATATAAAAAATTATAACTGAATATACTCTTATATTTAGGGCGATGCAATAGGTCAGTCAATTGTATAAGGGTTATTGGTTTGATTATCAATTTTTTGAGTCAAAATAACCGAATAAACCAAATCGATTAACATGTAAAACGACATCATTTGATTATTTATAAAACGATATTTTTTCATGAATAAACCTTAATTCTTATTACCTGTGTATTCCAAAGACTGAGCAAACGGGCGAGGTTTCACAATCACACATATCCAAGCATTCGATGAATCGAGAGAGAGATAGATAGAGAGAGAGAAAGAAAGAAAAAAAATCAATCATAATCGAGAGAAATCCTACCGTTGGTTCATCGCCATCAGTAAGCTCATTGCCTCATTTCATCATACTCCTAACCGAAATCTTAATCCTAAATCCTAATCGGTTACCGTTGGTTAGTTTCAATTTTTTCAACGATATCGACCCACACCACACCAACAACTGGGCTGACATACTTCATTCCCTTGTGTGTTTCAATGATCGACCCATGCCGACGATCGACATATGTTAGTTTCGATTTTATTTTTTTTATCTTAGGGTTTAGGGTTTCTCAAATTAGAGACTTTTAAATTACAAAAACATTGTTGTCTCAAAGGGGTCTATCGTTCTCTTTCTTGCTTCTTGTTGTTGCCATTATTCTTGATTGATGTTGCTGACTTGTTTGTTTAGGTTTTATTTTTTCGTTCAAATTTGTTTCGTGCTACTATTGTTGTTATCCAGATTGGTGCATTTTTTTAGTCTATATATTTTTAAAGCTGTATATGGGTTGGATCGAGTGGCTTAATGTTTTGATTATTCTATCATGTTTTAGGGTTTATGTCATACTTTGTTCTTTATTATAGTCTATATATTACCTCTCGTATGACTTTGTTTTCATTTGAATTTTAATTACAACCCTTTAATTTTAAAACCTTTTATGATTATGATTAATGGTCTTCTTCATGGAAGGAAATGGAGTTTATTCCATGCCTCCAGTTTTGGGTTCAATTTATCAATTTAAGTCTCCTTATGACTATGATTATGGGGTAGTTTGCTACTACTTTTATCTGTTTGACATTGAAATTATGGATGTGTATATAGAAGTGTAAACTTGCATGAGATATTTTTCACCTGAAATGCTATCTCAGACTTAAAGGCGTGGGACCTATTGATCTGGTATGTGATCATTTGTTATTGATTATGCCTTATGGAATTTGCTATTAATTCCTTGATTATGCATTCCTTGTTTTCAGATTTTGGTTTGGTCATTTTTCCTTTTTGTTATGTTTTTATATGGTCATAATATATTTGGTGTGTGTTTCTCTATCTTTTTTGTTGTGGTTCTATAAAAAATGGTCATTTTCTCATATTCTAGTGTTAGTACTAGGACATGGGTAGAATTTTAATTACAACCCCTTAATTTTTCTTTTTAATCAAAAGAGTGTAACTTAATCACAATAAAATATTTAAACTTACTCTTTAAATTACAATTGTACTAATTTTAGATGGCAAGAGAAGAAAACATCAGCCACACCACAAACATCCTTAGTATGGATGATAGTTCAAGGCTTACACCAATAGCACCAAGCCAATGTAGCCAACCAGAAGTTGATGGAGATGCAACATCACTTGGAAAGACAGAGAAAAACATAAGAGATATATTAGAAGTGTGAGATCATTTTACCAAGTTTACAAATTCAGAGAGTCAGATTAAAAGGAGATACAACTATTGCTCTAGGGAGTTCCACTATGATCCCAAAAAAATTGGGACCATGACTTTAAGGAATCATATGAGAACTTGTAAAAAACACTATCATATTATGGAAACCCGTCAAATGCAATTACACTTGCAAACAACTTCAATAAGAGGTGTGAGAGAAATTGAGAGTATAGGTGCATTGATTAGTTGGAAATTTGATCAAATCCTTACTAAAAAGGCTTTAGCTTGTATGGTGATACTAGATGAGCTGCCTTTCAAATTTATTAAGCGTAAAGGGTTTAAACAGTTCATTAATGGTATTTGTCCAAAAATTTTGATTCCTTTACACTAGATTATCTCTCGCGACTGTTTTGAGTTAATCAAATAAGAGAGGTTGAAATTGATTAATGAGTTAAAAAATTATTGTCAAAGAGTTTGCTTAACCATTGACACTTGGACCTTCATTCAAATGATGAATTATATGTGCTTAACGGCCCACTATATTAACAATAATTGGACCTTGAAGAAAAAAGTCTTAAAATTTTATCCAATATTTAGTCACAAGGGTAATGTCATTGTTGTAGCAATTGAGAAATGTCTAATGGGATGAAAACTCGATAGAATTTTTACTTTGACAATAGATAATGCTAGTTCAAATAATATTGTTGTGGGTAACTTAAAAAAAAAAAAAAAAAATGGGATGTTAACATTATGAATGGCCAATATATTTGCATATTAGGTGTGTACCTCATATAATAAATCTAACTGTGCAACATGGGTTGAAAGACCTATAACAAAAGTTAGGGATGCGGTTAGAAACATTAGACAATCCCCATCAAGACTAAGAAAATCCTTATGCCACCTTGTTGTTGGTGGTGGTAGTAATTGAAATAATGAGTTGCAACAAGTTATTACTATTGATGGGAGACCTAAGCCAAAGGATTAGACAAATGTCATAATATTTGTTAGTATTGTAACAATTTTATGAGCTTACTTTGCAGGTTTTGAGTTCCTCATATGTCACCTCTGTAATACTCGAAAAATTTGGGTTAATTAAAAAGAATCAATTTATTTGAGAAATGGAATTTCAGAGAAAATTGGTATCTGAATAGCCCGAAAAATTGACCAAGTCGACTACCGAGAGTGCCCTGGAGACGAGATGCCAAAGAAAAATGATGTGGCATTATCAAGCACCCCGAGATAGGATTTATGGTGTTGAAAGAAATTGAATCGGGAACAGTTTTCAGTATAGCAAAAATGCAGCTGCCAATTAGGCTGCAATACTGAATTTTTGTAGACGACTTCCCGAAAGTCAAAAGAAGCTTGATGGGGCTTCGATTTTTCATAAGGAACAACCCTTCAGTGGTTTCAGGAAGAAACAAAGAGGTTTAGGGCCAAAATAAAGATTCGGCCTAAGTGCAGTTTTTCGAAATTGCTAGAGGGAGGCCGAAACGATATTTTTTCAGAATGCTCAAGGCTCAAATGAATGTTTTAGGACTTGAGGGACTCAATGGAAATATTGAAAAGTTCAGGAGTTAAGTGAAATGGGCTAAAGTGATAATAGCCAAAACTTGGAGGGGCCAAAGTGCAAAAATAGCAAAGTTTGGCCATAGGATTCGATCAACCCATCGAAAGTCGTCGAACGACCAGCTGGAGCACCAGGGCTACACGAGCAATGGTTGGGGAGCAACTTTTGTAAAGGAATGTCTGACAAAAGCCATCGTGGTGGCCGAATTTTGAAGAAAAAACGGTCGAAAGTTGGCTGGATTTTGGTGCGCCTGCAACTTGCAATTGCTGTCGGATAAAGCTCGATCGAGGGCCATTTGAGGGAGGTCGAGACTCTAAGAGGCGTGGGTAGGTCGGCCAAAGGCATTTGAGGCATCAAAGATGCCTATAAATAGAGGTTTCATGAAGGCCGAAAATAGGGAGAAATGGAGCTTCAAATCAAGGGCTAAACGAACGAATTGGGCAATGAGAATAAGGGGCTTTTGTTGCCCATGAGAAGAGGAAGATTTCTGGAAAAAATGAGCCATTTTGGTTGAGGTTTGATGGTCGTTCGAGGGTCGCCGGAAAAGGGGGGCGGTCTGCCTGACCGAGCTTTCAAACGGCCGGTTGGCCGTGCTCCGGTTGTCATTTGAAGCCCAAAGTGGTGCCATTCGGATTGACTGGAGGTAGGCTTTCGAGTGGTGGAGCTATCTCATATCGCCGGCGTCGCCGTGGCCGGAGAAGACGACCGGCGCATACCAATCACGCGCCTCCTTCCATGCGCGCCCACTCGCCCTAGCATGTTGGGGCGCGTGCGGGTGCGTGTTATGCTATAAAATTAGGAAAAAATGCTTAAAAATAGAGAAAAATATTTTATGAAGGTCCGTGCAAAAAGTTTTGAAATTGGGATTCCCGATGTCTCGGTTTTATCATCAAAGAATCTCGTTTTGCGTGAAAACGCAATATCTGGGTAAATCTAGTATTTTTTCCTTGAATTTCATAGCTTATAATGAATTTTTGTGAAATTAGATTTGAGAAAATAGTTTCGAGGTATTTATTGAAATTTTCGGAAAGGAAAAATGAAAGAAAATGAAGGAAAAATGAAATAAATGGAATATTGAGGATATTTAGTGATTAAATATTATTTTATGATTGAGGTGATCGAGATGATGAGATTGGTGCAACTTTTGAGAGTTGGCACGAAAATCAAGGTGGTACACGCATATCGAGGCGATGCACGCTTTTCGAGAAAATGCAAGTTTATCTCAAAAGGTGAGTTGTTCTATCCTAAGTATGATTTGGTGAGTAATTTTATCCTAAACATGGTTTGTGAGTTATCCTATCCTATATGATGTTTATGAGATGGTTGTTTATATGCATGTTATTTATGAATGCAATATTAATTTTGTCATATTGCATGGAAAGTCGTGATATTTGCATGACACGATATTATTGTTATATTGATATTTGTGCATGGAAATGGGATGTCGCCCCCAGAGTGTAGCCGTAATTCCCCAAGGGCGTTGAGGGAATAATGTTAGGCTTATCCTACAGAAGTTCGGGATTTGCCTAGGATTCCTAGTCGGGCTTGCGGGCCAGGGAAGTTACACTAAAAGCAAATGTTGTTCATATTATTGCATCATGCATTCGTATATATGTTTTGGACCTTCACTAGAAGTTTCATCTTCTAATGGGTTATGCCCCTGGAACATTCCATGTTCCAGTTTTAGACTTGCAGTTAGGGCAAGGAGCAGGTTGAGATATGACGGCACGTGATGACGTAGCCGATGGATTTAGCGAGCTGACTCGGATATATTTTAGCTTATGCTTTATTGATGTTTAGCCTTGTTAGAATATTATGGAATCTCCATGTATTTATGTATTTCAATATTGAGGATATGATGTTAATTATGGTACGAATTCTTATATTATAAATAAAGTGATTTGATTATGTACCATATCAGGTTTCGATTATCGTTTTTGCATTTTTAATGATTTGTTGGGGGTTTTTGTTCGAGACTCGGTACTTCAGGTTTAAGTTATGTACCGAGAAAGAAAGAAAAAATGAATTATATATATTTTGGGCCCCAGCATAGTGACACGCTCGGTAAGAGAAAAGCAGGGTGTTACAACCTCTAACACATTTTTTCATAAGATTAGTACCATTCACTATCTCTTACATGAGTGGCATAAGGGTAACGATTTTGAATTAAGTGAAATTGCTGAAAAAATGAAAGAAAAAATTGATAAATATTGAGGGGATTCGAAAAAAATAAATCACCCACTTTACATTGTTGTGGTGTTTGATCTTATACACAAGTTAAAATTTATGGAGTATGAACTTCAAGAAATGTATCTGGGTGAAAAAGGGTTTGCTACAATTTTGTTCTTAAAAATATTGTATATGCTTTGTATGGAGAATATAAGAAAAAGTTGGCACCTTTAAGTGAAGCAGGAGAGCCTCTCAAGTATCTACTCCACCTGTTGTGGAAAATATCAAGAAAGAAAAATCTAGTAGACCAAACTTGTTTTAAAAAACATAAGTCAACTAGTAATAATTAGTCTACAAATGTGCCTTTAAAATGGGATAAGTATTTAAGTGAAGTGTGCGAGGAGAAAACTGATGACTTTGACATTGTGAATTGGTGGAAAGTTAATTGTCATTGGTTTCTTATTCTATCTTTTATGGCTCAGGATGTGTGGGCAATTCTATTTCTATTGTTACGTCCGAGTCTACTTTCAGCATTGGGGGTTGAGTATTTGATCCATTTAGGAGTTCTTTATCTCCTAAAATGGTTAAAAGTTTGATTTGTATGCAAGATTAGCTTCAGTCATCTACCATCCCAATGAGTATTGAATAAAATTTGGATCATGTTGAACAACTTTAAGAATGTAAACTCAATTTTATTTTATTTTTTTAAAAAACATTCCAGTACTTGTTACGTGCATAATTATTTAATTAATTTTACGTATTGTTTTTAAAATTAACAAAAGTTATCTTTGACAACCCGCACCTATAGATTTTTGAAGATCTTGTACATTTGTAAGTAAAAGAATTTGAGCCTTCCAGTATTTCAATATATGTTTATGTATTAAATGTATTACTTAATATATGTTTATTGTATTATTTTACAGATTCAAAATGAAGCATATACGCCATTTTAGTTCGGTCCCCCCCTACACACAAGTTGTTATATCATTTTAGTTCGGTCCAATCTCCCACCTCCATTTTTTGTCTTCTCTCTGCATTATATGAGGAAAGTAAGTAATATTGTATTTTTTACTCTGTTGTTGTAGCTGCTAAGAGAAAGAAATTTGGCCATGTAAACGAATAAGGCAGTAGATATGCAAGGATCATCCTCTTGTTTATTTTCTTTTTCATTATTTCTATTGTTTTTGTTCCTGTGAATTCACTCGGAAACAACCAAAGATCATAAATGCTAAAATATATTGGAGTAAGGCGATTGTAGTATCTTAGAGTTACGTATTTTTGATTTTGCCCCAACAGATTCAATTGATTGGATTGTAGTTCATCAGGTATGACTTCTTGATATATTTCTAGAACGCATATTTTTATCCTAAAAATGTATATGGCTGCATATGTAGTGTTACCTTGTGTTTGATGATGTTATTGTTGTCTTTATGTAGGTTTTCAAGGCTGCCACTCACTCGATGGGGGATCAGGTTCTACAACAACTATCTTATGTTTTATATAGATTTTCAAGTCAATTATTTTTCTATTTGTTAGTTGTGCAACGAAGATAGATGGTCTAACCTTTTGTTTTGCTCTCTTTCTACTAACAATCAATCTAATAGTGTGTTTGCTATGGAGGTTTCCCACGATAATAGAGCTATTACTATTGATGGCAAACGAATAATCTTACTTTCTGGTTCCATTCACTACCCGAGAAGTGAATTATTGTTTATAACTCTTTGTCTTATTGTTATTAATTTGCGTAACATAAACTTGAAAGAAACGGCCATGCATGCATGCAATACTTTTTTCAAGCTTATTAGTTCATTCAAATGTTAAGAGCTGTAAAATACTGTACAACAACTGTCATATCTATGTTGAAGCATAAATATTCAAATATCAAGAGAGACTACTCCTAGCCTTGCCACTAACTGTGTATCAGCATTACACAGTGAGTTGTTTGAGCTTGGTGCTTGTTATTTTTTGTAATACATGTTTTGAGGTTGGATATTAGTAATATGTTGTTTTGAGGATATAAATTCTATGTATTAGATGTTGCCAAAATGTTTTGGGAGTTGCTGAATGTTTCGCTATTGAGTTGGTGCTTGTTATTTTTTGTAATAGTTGTAACTTGTAAGCTGATAGCAATCATGTTGTTTTTGAATTTTGTTTTCCTGCTGGTTATGTCAGATTGGATTTTATTTTAATGATGATGTATTCACGTGGCATTTTTCTGTATCAATTTTACATGTGTATACAACATACATTTGTATTTGTATCCACTTTCATGTGTCAATTTATTTTGGTTTGTTGGTCTTTTAGACTTATGGAAGATAAGCTATGCATAATTGTTGAATTTTAGTTCTAATTACTTGTTTGGTTGTCTGAAACAAACCATATTGTTTAGTTCATTAGCTCATCTTCCTCTGGCTCTTTAGCTCATTATCTGCTTCTTGGATGTGTCGCATGTGTTCAATAGTGTTGTTTATGGTATTTGATAATACTTATATGTATGATTTTTATACCATTTTTTCGTAAGAAGAAATTACTAAGAAAGATAAGGTCATTATTAATTAATGAGTTTAAAGTTAGAGATAGCAACAAGAAGTTTCGGTTTATTGTATTTGAATTCGATTAGTTCCGTTTCTTCAGTTCGGTAGATCAATTATAGTTGGTTTTCAGTGATCAATTTCTTCAATTTTAGTTTGGTCGGTTATTGTGTTAATTGGTTCGGTTCAGTTTGATTTTTTGGTAAGATTTTCAGTTCAATTACCACAAATCTAAATTTGATTAGTTCTATTTCAATTATTTTGATTAGTGTAGCGGTTCGGTCGATTTGGTTCAATTAGTTAATTTCGGTTGATTCAGTGATTATAACCGAACAGATACCCCTACTTATATTCTCTTTTGCTAATGGTGTTAAATTTTTAATAAAATATAGATATATTTTAAATTTTTTATGAAAAAAATATTTTAACTTTGGCATATCCATGAAAATAACAAATTAAGGCAAAACTATTTTTATACTAGCACACCTTCTATTAACTATTGGCCGTTTATACTATAAATTTAAGGCTACGTTATGTTTGAGTTTTAATTTTTAGTTTTAAGTTTTAAATTTATTTTTAATTTTCTATTTAGATAGTTTATTTTAGAAAATAGAAAATGCATTACATTTTATCATTTTGAAAAATTATTTATCAAAAGAGAAAATTAGAAAACTCATTCTATTTGAAATTTTAAAAATAAATTTTAATAATATTTTATTCATTAAATTTGATTATTTAGTAAATTAAAACTATTTAATGTTAATATATTATTAAGAAATATATACATTATTTTAAAGTTGATAGATATTGCAACATTTTTTTCATTATAAAAATAAAATACGAATAAATAAATAAATTACCTCATACTTTCTATTTTTGGTTGAAAACTACTAAAATAACTTTTTATTATTTTGAGTTTTTTTATAATTTTTTTGTTATTTTTAAAAATAGCAAAATAAACGAGTTTTCACTATTTTAAAAAACTAAAAATTGAAAATCTAAAATTAATAAAGAGAATAGACCCTAAAAATTTATAATACTAGTCCAAATCTCTTATAATGGTCAATTTTTCAAAATTTATGCATAAAAAATTTGCTATCTAATAGATAATGACAAGAGGGCCAAACAACATGGCCCGTTTCTTTGGTTGAGTGAGGTAAATTTTTGTTCTATCATTATTTGTTATCTTGGCCAATTTATTTGGTCAACTACAAAAAGCCTCTAGTTTACTCTCCATTGTAATGTAAATTAAAGAAAAGCAAAATTTATATAATGCATTCCGCATTATGAGCATTTGCATAAATGATGACAATGATGGTCGAATTGTCTCTCTTTAGGTTACTAAAGTTTAATATAACAAACAATACATATTTACATGCAAAATATGATGGTTACATATTTAATTTAACAAATAATGCATAAATTACTAAAGTTTCTTGCATTTTCATATTAGTTAGATCAAGTCAATATTACTTCATTTTTAAACAAAAACATAAGTTTCTTTTCAATATCAAGCTCTCAGACATAAAGCTTGTCGCTTTATGCATCTTACAAAAATAAACTTTTAGTTTGCTTCTTTCTCTAAATAAAAAATAGAGTGTTAATGTTAGAACATCATGTTTGATGAGCTTAGAAAGGTATTAGAGGAAAAAGAAGGTATCAAAGACTCTATTATAGGATAAATAGGCTAAAGAAGGTGTTAAGAGGAAGATTCGTGATAATTTATAATATTTAGATCAATATTACATATGTTGTAATATCCTAAAAAAAAAAAATAATAATAATAATATAACCATAATCATAATAAATGAAATTAAATTAATTAAATTAATTAATTTGTTTAATAAGTGAGGCGGTGCGCGTGTGTTTAAGGAGTAAGCAAAGTGGCCAAATTTGATATTTTTATTTGTTTTTGTCTCATTGAAGCTTCTTGAAGCTTCTGGTCGAATGGAGAAACAGAGGAGAAAGGGAGGTGGCTGCGCTCGGCCAAGTGAGGGAGAGATCGAGAGGGAGAGGAAGAAAGTGAGAAAGAGAGATGGAATGAGGGAGAGAGAGTGGTGGCAGCCATGGAAGCTTCGAGTGAAGCTCGGCCATGGCAGCCGGGCAACTTACAGCAGCGACGAAGGTGGAGCAGCAGGCTCGCGACGGTCGGGGCGACGCGGTGGCGACAGGCGAGGGCGGGCGGTTGCAGCGGCAGCCGCGTGCGTGCGCTGGTGAGGCGGCCATGGCTGCGATGTTGAAGCTCGAGGCGCCGGTGGAAGCTTCAATGGCTGGCAACGATGGCCGGCTAATGGCGAGTGAGGACGACCGAGGAAGTCGTGCAAGCAGCAGCCAAAGGCTGCAGCGGCTGGAGCAGCGAGGGCCATCCATGGCAGGCGGCTGTGCGCAGGCGATTGCGCGAGGAGCAGGTGGCCGCGAGCTGGTGCGGTGCCATGGGGAAGAAGAAGAAAGAGCAGCAGTCGCGCGGAGAAGAAGAAGAAGAAGAAGGAAAAGGAAGAAGAAGAAGAAAAGTGCAGGAGCAGAGGGCGCGGTGAAGAAGACGATGAACAGTGCGCGCGCGAGAGAAGCCAGAGAAGAAGAAGAAGAAAAAGAAGAAAATAAAAGAAGAGGAAAAATATGAAAAATAAAGGGATTTTGGGATTTTTCGGCAAAGGAAATGATCAGGTACGTGGGTAAAAATTAGTAGAAGCATTACGTGTTTAAATTATAAATTTTTCGCGATTAAAATTAATTAATTTGGGTCCCGGTTGTGTTATTTGTTAGGAAATGATTTAATTTGTATCGGGAGCTCGAGTGAGGTCAGAATCAGCCGATTTCAGGCAAGATCCTAATCCTTTCCTCGTATTCTTTAATTCCCGTGAGAAACCCTGTGATTTCTCGTATTTTATACCCTCCCTTCATCTGTTTCGGCTCGTTTATTAATTATGGAATTTTGAGTTGTTGATTTAAATTTAATTTATTAAGCTGGCTTCGAGGATTTTATTAGCATGATTTAATTTAAAATAAATATGAGACTCATTGAGATTTTATTTGAGGTGTGCTTACGTGGGATTTTAAACGGCTAAATTAATTATATTACACAGTAGATTTATTTAATTAAAGCTGCGATTTTATTTATTACCAACAAACGTTTTACTTCGCAGCGGGAATGCAAGAAATGGAGGAAACGGCCGTGTAAAGGCAAGCTCTTAACCCTCTCTTCCTAATCTTTACTTCCCGTGAAAGACCCCATGATTTCCTGTACTTTATCCTCTCGCTTACTTTAATTCGGCACCTAACTTTATTTGTTAAATTATTATTCATTTGTTTTAATTTAAATCCGAGACTTCTAGAATTTTGTTTGTTGTGAGCTTATGGGGGTTTGTACCGCCCCCACTCCTTTCGGGAATGATGCTGAACCAATTTGGGGACTAGGTTCCTAGACATGAGGGTTTATTTACGATTTTATTGGGTTTACTTATAGTTTTTCTTAGATTTATTTATGGTTCGGTTAGAGCTATCGAGCAATGGGGCAGGGGTCGGTTGTTGGTGACGTTGGGGTAGACTATGGTACGGACCTGATGTGGACCGTCGGGTGGATACTCCTAGTCACTGGCCGTTGACCGGTGCCACACACTGCTGACTAGCTCTGCCGGTATGTGATTTACTGCATGATTAGATACCTTGTATTACTGTTCATGATTTGATATGCACATGGGTACGGGATGCATGTTGGGATATTCATTTATTGAGTATGCTTGGACACGGACATTCTAGATTCGTTAGGTTGCATCCAGCGCGGCATATGCATGGCGTGTGGTTTACTATGTGGGCGGAGCATAGCCTGATGCCTGGATGTATGGGCGCTTTGTATCACGTTGATGCTCACTACGCCATTGCATTTTTATGTGCATTGCATGGATACTGGTAGTATTTAGTTCTCGGACGGGAGTACCGTTCCGAGGGAGCCTATGGCTCGGTTGTCGGGAGTACCGACGGATACAGGTGACAGGAAATACCGGCCTGGGACAGCGCGCGCAGGTTTGTGGAGATATTTGTTGCCTTTCAGGGCAGCGACAGGTTGGTATAGGACTTGGGTGCCAAGTGTCTTATGTGGGCCCCAAGGACCTGTATGTGCTTTTATTTTGTTATGCTATTGAGCTGTTGTGTTGTAGTGTCTCATGGCTTGTGTGTACCTGGGGGTTTATTTTGGGGAGAGTTTTCTGGTTATGTTCAGCCTTCAGCCTTTCTTTCTTTATGCTTGTTGAGTCTCTCAACTCACCTTGCTTTCCATCATTCCAGGTAGTGGCGGCGTGAGCCATGGCAAGGGAGTCAGCTTTAACGGCAGAGTCGGTGTGGTGTACAGGCAGTCTCGTCAATCCCTATCCACTCTGATGTCTAAGTAGAATTTACTCTATTATTTCGTACTGTGCCAGGTGTTTTCTCAAGTCTTGTGTATGTCGGCACAGGAGTTTGTGTTTATTTATTTATCTTGTGACCGCTGTGTTAGCGGAGTACCCATAGTGCATGCATGTCTTAAGCTTTGCTTCCGCTGTTCTTATTTTTTGTGTATGCATGTCGGGGTGGTCTTTGTCTGGTGTCTCATTCTTTTCTCCTCCCGTAGGCGCTCCCGTTCGAGTAGTCCGGACAGCTAGGATATCCGGGCGAGGGTGCTTACATATGTTTCACCAATGAAATTTTTGATCAACTTTTGCAATGTGTAGTTGATGCCCTGACTCGCTCTATTACTACCAATAACACCAATGGCGTTTTTTTTTTTTATGAAAATAAAATCGACAACAACATAGTTATGAAAATATATAAGTGGAAGTTTTTTTTTTGTTGTCAATTATGATTATTAACAATGTTACTAATTATATTATATACTATCATTATAAAAGTTCATGTTAGGATAGTTATTGCAAGATGATCTCGCAACCCTTTCAACAATGGTGTTTAAACATCTAGTATACTCATTTGTTTCGTTAAATGTTACTTTTAATTACAAATATTTTTATAGAAAAATACGATTAGCATAGTAGCTTGTTCTAAGAATTATTTATATAAATTACTGTTAGATAATTGTAAGGAATAATTTTGACTTTGACAATAATAAATGTTGGTTCAGTATGACACTTATTGTGTGGGGGATATCAAAAAAGGAAAAAATATTATGTTTATTAGTGTTAAAAGCATTTAATAAGTATTTTGTTAATATTTTCTTATCGTAATGTAGATAAATTTTGAGAAGATATTTTATTTACTCATAAATATGTGAAAAGATCTTTATATATATAAAGGTAGAATAGTCTTGAAAAAAAAAATTCTCCCCCAAAACTTACATTAATGATTTGCAATTAATACTTATTGCATTAATAATTTGTATTTTGTAATTTACATTAATAATTTAAATCTTTCAATTGCTTTGAAATAATAAATAGTAATAAATTTTTTCTCAAAAACTTACATCAATTATTTGCATTTAGTACTTATTGTATTAATAATTTACATTTTGTAATTTGCATTAATAATTTAAATCTTTCAATTGTTTTGAAATAATATGTACTAATTATTGTAAAATTAATAATAAATTTTAAATACACGAGCTTTTCAATGCTAATCATAGGTTTTCCAATACATTATTATGTAAATATTAAATATTTAATTAATCCATCAATCAATCAAAAATAAATACTATTTCTGAGTAATATGAATAGACACTTAAACTATTAATTAAGTCACAGAAAATTATTCATTTATATAAAATTATATATTTATATAATATAATATAAATATTATATATTATATATAATATATAGTAGAATAGTATGCAAATATTTATTCTCTCAAAAAATCTGCCAAACTATTTTTTATATCTAAAATTTGTATTAAACTTGCATTAATTTTTCAATGCTATTAATTAATCAAAAATAAATATTTTTTGTTAGATCTTCTCAACAATTAATCCATCAATCAATCAAAAATAAATACTATTTGTAAGAAATATGAATAGACACTTAAAGTATTAACTAAGTTATAGAAAATTATCTATTAAATAAAATCTTATGTTTGTATAATATAATAATATATAGTATCTTTATATATATAAAAGTATGATAGTCTTAAAAAAAGAAATTTCCCCCCAAAACTTACATTAATGATTTGCAATTAATACTTATTGCATTAATAATTTACATTTTGTAATTTGTATTAATAATTTAAATCTTTCAATTGTTTTGAAATAATAAATAGTAATAAAATTCCCCCCAAAACTTGCATTAATGATTTGCATTTAATACTTACTGCATTAATAATTTATATTTTATAATTTGCATTAATAATTTAAATATTTCAATTGTTTTGAAATAATATGTACTAATTATTGTAAAATTAATAATGAATTTTAAATACACGAATTTTTTAATGCTAATAATGGATTTTTCAATACATTATTATGTAAATATTAGATATTTAATTAATCCGTCAATCAATAAAAAATAAATACTATTTATGAGGAATATGAATAGAGACTTAAGCTATTAATTAAGTCACAGAAAATTGTTCATTTATATAAAATTCTATCTTTATATATTATAATATAAATATTATTATATTATATATAATCTTTTTATATATATATATAAAAGTATGATAGTCTTGAAAAAATAAATTTTCTCCCAAAATTTACATTAATGATTTGCAATTAATACTTATTATATTAATAATTTGTATTTTGTAATTTACATTAATAAGTAGTAATAAATTTTTTTCCAAAAACTTGCATCAATGATTTGCATTTAGTATTTATTGCATTAATAATTTATATTTTATAATTTGCATTAATAATTTAAATCTTTCAATTGTTTTGAAATAATATGTACTACAACAACAATAACAACATATCCAACATTTATCCCACTATGTGGGGTCGGCTACATGAATTATAGACTTCCATGTATTTTTATCTTTTGTCATATCTTTATTGAGATCTATACACTTCATATCAAACTTTAATGTCTCCCCCAAATTCTTCTTAGGTCTGCCTCTATCTCTTTTTTTTTATTAATTGTTCAATTTCATCAACTCTCCTCACAAGAACGTCTCTTGGTCTCCTTCTCACATGACTAAATCATCTTAGTCTAGTCTCTCTCATCTTCTCCTCTATTTGCACTACTCATATCTTATTATAAATAACTCCATTTCTAATTTTATCTTTTTCTTGTATGGTCGCACATCTATCTTAACATCCTCATCTCCGCTACACTCTTTTTTTGCTCATGTTGGTATTTGATTGCCCAACATTCTGAGCCGTACAACAAAACTGGTTTTGTAGCCGTCCTATAGAATTTTCCTTTCAATTTTAATGGGATTTTACCATCACATAACACCCTTGATGCATTTCTCCATTTTAGCCAACCTGCCTTAATTCTATGTGTGACATTCTCGTGAAGTTCTCCATCTTTTTTAATCACTGATCCCAAATATCGAAAATTGTATTTTCTTTGTAAGATTTGGCACTGAAATAATATGTACTAATTATTGTAAAATTAATAATAAATTTTAAATACACGAGTTTTTTAATGCTAATCATAGATTTTTCAATACATTATTATGTGAATATTAAATATTTAATTAATTCATCAATCAATAAAAAATAAATACTATTTATGAGTAATATGAATAGACACTTAAATTATTAATTAAGTCACAGAAAAATTTTATTTTTATAAAATTTTATTTTTATATAATATAAATATATTATATATTATATATAATATATAGTAGAATAGTATGCAAATATTTCTTCCCTCAAAAAATCTGCCAAACTAATTTTTACATTTAAAATTTGTATTAAACTTGTATAAATTTTTCAATGCTATTGATTAATAAAAAAATATATTTTATGTTAGACATTCTCATCAATTAATCCGTCAATCAATCAAAAATAAATACTATTTATGAGAAATATGAATAGACACTTAAAGTATTAACTAAGTCACAGAAAATTATCCATTAAATAAGATTTTATCTTTATATAATATAATAATATATAATATATTATATTAAAGTAAAATATTTTGTAAATTTTTGTTCCCTCCAAAAATCTGCCAAACTGTTTTTTGTCTCTAAAATTTGTATTAAATTTGCATGGGTTTTATGAGAAATATTAACAGACATTAAACTATTAATTAAGTTATAAAAAATTGTTCATTTATTTAAAATATTATCTTTATATCTTTATTCTATATATATTTATATAATATTAAAATATGATAGTCAAACAAAGTATTTTGCTAAGTGTCAATCAATGATGAATTTTTTATCTCAAAAACTTGCATTAAATTAAATGTAGTGATTAATTAATTATTAATTACTTTAATAATTATATTATAGTCTTGAAAATGTGATATCTTAACAAATTCATAAAAAATTATTTAAGGTTGTCAAGTGCTAGGATTTTTTAATGCTAATTAATATTTAAGGTATCACATTTTTAAGACTATGGGAGAAATCAAAATTAATATTTTTAAAATTTGTTATTATTGAAAAAATTGATTATTGCTCATATTTTTGAGTTTTAATTTATATTTATAACTATAATATAATAAATAGAAAATAACGAACGTTTTTAAGTGGATATATTATAGATTTTATAATATTTATTTATAAATAAATATAATATAATAAATAAAAAAATTTATAAATATTTTGCCGAATGACCTACTTAATGTGTAAATTATTCTTGAACACATTGAATGATAGTATATTGAATTAAAAGTGTTATCAATTAGCATATTGAATAGTGAATAATTAATTAAACTTAAATTTTGATAAATGATTAAAGATTAAAAAAAATTTTAATCATAAATTCTGTTAAAATTATTTAAAATAACAAGTTTATTTTTTTTATTTTTAAATTAAACTCTCCCGTATATCACACGGGTTCATCACTAGTTGTAAATAAAATTATAATATAATCATTAAAGATTTATTTAAAAAAGTAAATTTAATTTATAATTTTTAAAGAATAATGGACAAACCCATATTTTTGTTTTCGTGTTTTCATATTTTTTTTTTCACGTAGCTATCTAAATTTTTTATTGTTTTAATTACATTTCTAAACTCATATTTTTTAGGCGATTTGACTATTGCATTTTGATACTTTTTCAGGTAAGAACTTGAACATTTAGTTGTTTTGACTATTATATTATTATATCTGTATTTTTTAGTCAATTTAACTCTTATTTTGACATGTAAAAAAATAAAGTGAGATGAATAAATTTAAACTCTTTTTTACACAATAAAGTATAACAATTAAATTAATTAAAAGTATAGGTATAAAAATATAATTGAAATAACGAAAAATTTGAGTTATTATATGAAAAAGTCAAAATATAAGGATTAAATTGATTAAAAAATATAAATACAAAGATGTAATTAAAATAATAAAAAAATTTAAATGACTACAAAAAAAAAGTAAAAAAAACGCTATTGATATATCATGACTTATATTTTGAGCTATATAATGTATCTAAAATGTTTAAAATATCTTTTATCCAAAATGATGAAATAAGATGTATAACTAAAATATCTCTCAGCAATAAGTTAGCAATAAGGCAACAGGAAGAGGTGAGGTGGGTGATGAGATGCAAGATATTTTTATTATTTATAATATATTATGGATTTTAATGTGTAACTCAGGAGAGTACAGTAGCGTGGTCCAAAAGTAAAAGTGCATGCGTACTGGATTTAGTAAAAAATAATTGTACTCAAAAGCACAACTCCACCGCACGGACCTACCTCTCTTGAATGTTCAGTTGCATTCGAAGCCGAAGCCACATGGAGTAACAATGGACGACGGCGACGGGCCAACCCGTGAGGTACGGATTCGTGTGCAGAGCCACCGATTTGGGTGGGGCTGCTCTACTCGTGGGCCATCCCAGGCTCTGCCCGATAACTGTTCACCCAAAGCAGTGAAGGCCGAGCCACCGATTCGGGTGGGGATCGTCTGATTGCGGATAGTGCCAAACCTACCAAATGAATCTTCTTCACCGAATGGCTGATGCTGAGCTCTCCATTATTGACTGTTAGATATTCAATTATGTTATTTATAATTCAATCGTTATCGTTACAGTTTACGAATCATATGTTGGCTTTCTGTCATCAGTTGGAAAGAGGATTGAGAACGAACGCCTGTTGGGACAAGGATGAACAGGAAAAACTCGTCGATTGATGGGATCGACGAAGACGGCCGAGGTCCCTATCACGCTCTTCCCGGAAATGGCGGCGCTGCCTCTGCTGATGACACCCGATTGAATCAGCTTGGCTACAAGCAAGAACTCAGCCGCAATCTGTCGTGCGTTCTCCCCTCCACAACTTCTAACCTATTTAATTTCAGCTTTCTCTCTCTCTCTCTCTCTGAATCATACGCATTTTTGGAATTCAGCTTAAGGTTATTTTGCATAATTTTGCTCCGAATTTGTCGAGAGAGGGGAAAAGGTCTTCACTTGTTTATTTTGAAGTAAGTTTATACGTACCGTTGGAGTGGGATGAAGGAACAGTCTCAGAATTCATATTTGGGTAAATTAAAAAAATTGATGAACTTTTACTGTGTTTTTTAAGCTTAGAATGACTTTTTTAATTTTTTCAATAGTCACTGCTAACTTGTTAAAATGTTCAATGCTATATTGTCGTTTACCTCACTTCCCTAGTCTGAACGATCTTTTCTCGACTTCTCCATGCTTTTGAAATTCAATCTTCCAAAAATTCCTTCTAAACTCTTCATTTTAACTAATTAAAAGCTAATGACTAGACAGCAACAGCAGGAACATCAAATCTCAAACCAAAACTGTATTAGTACAAATAAAAAGTCTGATTTTTTTGGCATTTCTGTTCTTATTTGGCAGCCGAAGGCAGGATGAATTTTCTCTGTTATGACATCTTGTTTTCTGGGCTTTTGAGGATTGTTACCTGCTGGGATGAAGAGGGGATTGAACAGGAGGAGGGGGAAGAGGACTAGGAAATCCTTAGTATCTCCTCCACATGTTCTGTTCTGTCACATGTTTTTGCTTCATGAAATATGTCTCTAGTAACTTGTATAGAAACAATTTGCTCTCATTTCTTCTCTAAAACCCTTCATAAGACTTTTCTTGTGTTGAAGTTTGCACCAGTTAAGTCTAAATTCAGAACGAAGGCATGAAAGAAACTGGAAGTTATGTTTTATTTTAAGCCATTGTAACGGTAACTAACCATGTAACGGTTAGTACCAACATTTGTTTCTTTTTAAGTGTCTTGTAATTGCCGCCTCCTTTATCCTCTATAAATAGAGGGCCAGCTATGTTTCTGATGCGTCTTCTTCATTTTTCATGTACATGAGAGAGAGAAAAGCCTAGGTTCCTAGACTTTGTAATCTCTGTGAGGGAAGCCTGTGTAAGAAGGCTTTGTGGGTGTGTACCTATCTGTTCTATAGTGGATTTTTGTGGTGTCGCCTACAGTCTAGACGTAGGACTTTGATTCATTTAAAGTTTGAACTAGGATAAACCTTTTGCCCCTTGTTTCTTTTCTATTTTTTGCGCAAGAGTGTGAGAATTGTGTGCAAAGTGTTCAGTCAATTACTCAACATCTTGGAACTTTGTCATAAGCTTTTTCTAGATCCTCTTGTTTACCTTTACTTTTCCACTATGTGCCTCAATAAACATATAGTTTTCATTGTTGACCTACTAGGCATAAAACCAAATTGATTTTCCTATGCCTTGGTTTCTCTTCTTAATCCTCGCAAATCACTCTCTCCCAAAGTTGAAGTAGTGTCGCTCATTAACAAAATATTTTTTTCAAAAAATTTGTTTGAGTTTTTAGGTTTGATTTTGTTTTCATTCTTTGGATAGAGGAATATGATTCATAAAACTTGAAATACATGAACCCTAATAATACTTTGTAGGATAAATTAATAGTAACAAAAAAGAAAAAAATAGTGAATCTATTATAAAAGTTAAATAAACAAAGTCTTTCCAAGCTGAAATGGATGCGCTCATAATAAATAGACACCATGTAGTCTTTAAAAAAAAACAATATCTTGAAATTGAAAATTTACACCTAACTCAAGTTGTAATTTTATTTTTTGAGAAAAATTGATACAATAATTATACAGAGTTATAATATATAAATAAAAGGTCAACAAACTTAACCGCAAAAATTGTCAAAAAGGAACTTTGAAGAGAATAGAATTCCTTCATCACATTTCATGTGTAAGCTAATCTATATATACAAGAAAGCTCCTAATAATTCTCCTAAAAACTAGGAATAGATTATAATCCTAATTAGTAGGACTAGATTACAACAATAGCTTTATAATTTACAGATTTACATAGGAGATTAAAAACTTAAAACAAATAAAGCTTTAGTTCTTATCTTCTCGGCTCCTTACCCTCTTCTATTCAATCACCAACTATTCAAACTTTAAACTTCAATCGTTGACAAAAATATTACTATTATATTATTTTAATAATGTTTTTTATAAAAATATTATTCTTCCTATGTATGTGTATATATAAAAAAATATATACAACTCTCCTTGTCCTTTATTGGTATATCAGTGAACCATGTAATTACTGCTTTGTAGATTGTGCAATTGAAAGTCTGCAACTTCAATGGCAGGAAAATGAGGAGGCAAAGCAGTCTTAAGGAGTTTTGTTCTATGTGTTATTTTTTAATATGAGTCCTAAGGGTCTTAGAGAAGATAAGACCATAGATAAAATTGACTAGGAAGCTAAAATTCATGTTATCAACCCATAGAGTGGATAAAGGCTATATATGTGTTGTATTTTTAGTATTTTATTACTTGTAATGCTTATCTTATTGTTAGATGATGATCCCAGCTAGGAAAACAAGTAATAGATTTATCTTGTAAATATTTGTTACTTGTATAAAATTAAGAGTAATAAAATAATTTAGTGCTTTTCTTGATATGTGATGCTGGTTTCTTTCATTACCTCTGATTTCAAGGTCAAATTGATAATAATTTTGAACTTGTCATTTTCATTTATTTTGAGTAAGATATTAGTATATGAGTTCTTTAAAGTCATTTTCAGTACAGCAAATAGTATAAAACTTTTCATGTAACTACATATATAATAGTAGGGGAGTTATAACTATATTGTATTATTTTTATGTAATTTTATATATAAAAATTTTGTAAAATTATTAGTGGTTGGATTGCTTGTATATGAAGTTTTGAGTCGTAATTAACTGCATGTGTGTAATTTTATTTGATAGGGCCATTTCAAACTTTTCACTGACCTTCTCAATCATATCAGTGCTGACTGGTATAACAACGACATATAATACGGGCCTGACGTATGGTGGACCTTTGACGATGATATGGGGATGGCCCATAGTGGGGGTGATGACACTGATAGTGGGCTTATCAATGGCTGAGATCTGCTCTGCCTATCCAACCTCTGGTGGGCTCTACTTCTGGAGTGCCAAACTCTGCGGTAATCACTGGGGCCCACTTGCCTCTTGGCTCACTGGCTGGTAAGCTGTGACAACCTATAGCTCTTTCATCTTTGAATTTAGTATCATGTGGTTTTGGCTAAAAAGAACAATTAAATGTGGCTATGCTTTGTAGCATGCAACAGACCTAGATATGTACCACTGGGAGTTGAAGAACATGAGCTCTTTGGAATAGGCTTCTTTCTAGTTTACTATTATTTGGTTTTGACTTAGAAAGACCAACTTGATCTCTTGGGTTTGGTGTTTCTGTGGATAAATTTTACTTCATCTAATTTGACTTAGGAGGGTTTTGACTTAGGAGAGTTGTGTTAGGTAGCCGACAGCCAACGTAAAACTTAGTCGGATCCAAAACATGAACTCTAGAAAAATTATGAAAAATCGTTTGGGCGTGGGCGTAACCCTTCATAGCGACGCGCTACACTGCCCCCGTATAATGACAAGTGAGCTAGGGCCGCTGCATCGGCGCCCGGATGTAGTGATAAATGAGCAAGGGTTCCCGCATTTGCTTGGACGGATGTGGGTAAAGAAGTTAGTCCAAAATCAAAATCAAAACCAAAATCAAAATCAAAACCAAAACCAAAACCAAAACCAAAACCAAAACCAAAATCAAAATCAAAAACAAAATCAAATTCAAAATCAAGGCCAAAAACAAAATCAAATCCAAAGTCAAGGCCAAAAACAAAATCATAGATTAAGGATTGGGTCATGGAACATAGGAACATTAACAGGCAAAGCTATGGAAGTGGTGGATGTGATGATTAGGGGAAAAATTAATATTATGTGCCTTCAAGAGACGAGATGAGTAGGGAAAAAAGTAAAAATTTTATCAGAAATTGGATAAAAAATATGGTACACAGGAACTGATTGAGCGAAAAATGGAGTGGGGATTATTATGGATAAAAGCTTAATAGATGAGGTAGTGGATGTAAAGAGAATAGGGGATAGGATTATTATGGTGAAGATTAGTCTAGGAAGAATGACTATGAATATCTTTAGTACATATGCACCACAAGCGAGGTTAGGTGATGAGATAAAAGCAAAATTCTGGGAGGACCTAGAGGGACTCATACAAATGATACCAAGAGCAGAGAAAGTGATTATAGGAGGTGATTTAAATGGGCACGTGGGTAGAGACGGAAACGGATATAGAGAGGTACACGGAGGGTATGGATTCGGGGAAATTAATAATGAGGGTAAATCTATCCTAGATTTTGCTATGGCATATGGGTTCATTATAACCAATACTAGGTTCAAAAAACGGGACGAATACTTAATCACATATAAAAATATCACTTCAAGCACCCAAATAGATTACTTCCTCATGAGACAAGAGGATCGGTTATGTTGTAGGGATTGTAAGGTGATACCGGGAGAGTGTTTGACTACTCAACATAGACTTCTAGTACTTGACGTCCAAGTAAGAAATTGGAAGAGAAAAAATCACATAAAACAAAATCCAAGAATCAGGTGGTGGAATTTAAAAGGGGAGAAACAACTAATCTTCAAAGAAAAATTAAGGGGTAGAAGGGAATGGAATGGAGAAAGATAGACAAACCAAATGTGGAAAGAAATGGCTAATGCTCTGAGAAGCACGGCAAAGGTAGTCCTTGGAGAGACAAATGGTAGATCCCCTAACCTTAAGAAGTCTTGGTGGTGGAATGAAGAGGTACAATTGAAAATTAAAAATAAGAAAACTTGCTATAAGGCGGTATATCAATGCAACAATGAAGAAAATCAAAAAAATTATAAAGAAGCAAAAAAGGCAGCAAAAAGAGCTGTTAGTAAAGCAAGGTCAAAAGCATATGAGAATCTATATAAACGACTTGATACAAAAGATGGAGAAAAGGATATATATAAATTAGCTAAAGCAAGAGAAAGAAAAACACGGGATTTAAATCAAGTGAAATGCATAAAAGATGACAATCAAAATGTTTTAGTAAATGAGGGAGCGATTAAGGAGAGATGGAAGGAGTATTTCATAAAATTATTCAATGATGGTGGTGACACAAGAGTTAAGTTGGGACATCTTAGTAACTCCGAAGGGAATGTGAGCTACACATTCTATCGACGCATAAGTTCAAATGAAATAAGGAAAGCATTAAAAAAGATGAAAAATCATAAGGCAGTGGGACCAGATAATATACCAATAGAAGCATGGAAATGCATGGGAGAAGAGGGCATCTCCTGGCTAATGCAACTATTTAACGCCATCCTTAAATAAAAAAAGATGCCAGATGAGTGGAGGAAGAGTACTTTGGTTCCTATATACAAGAACAAAGGAGATGTTCAAAACTGTGAAAATTATAGAGGAATTAAGTTAATGAGTCATACCATGAAACTCTGAGAGAGAGTAATAGAGCAGAGGCTCAGAAAGGAAACAAAGGTGTCAGAAAATCAGTTTGGTTTCATGCCTGGTAGGTCAACAATGGAAGCTATATATTTACTGAGGCGTCTAATGGAAAGGTATCGAGATCATCAGAAGGACCTACATATGGTGTTTATAGATCTAGAAAAGGCCTATGATAGGGTCCCTAGAGAAGTATTATGGAGGGTTTTAGAGAAGAAATGAGTCAAAATAGCCTATATACAAGTCCTTAAGGACATGTATCATGGTGTAGAGATAAGGGTCAGAACATGCGGAGGGGATACTGAACCATTTACAACTACAATAGGACTGCATCAAAGTTCTGCACTAAGTCCATACTTATTTGCCCTAGTAATGGATGAACTCACTAAAGATATTCAGACAGATGTGCCATGGTGTATGCTATTTGCAGACGACATAGTGTTGGTGGATGAAACAAAAGAAGGAGTGAACACTAAGCTTGAGTTGTGGACAAACAATTTAGAATCTAAGGGATTTAAATTAAGTAGAAAGAAAACAGAATATATGGAATGCAAATTTAGTAAAAATGCAAGAGTGGATGATGTTATAATAAAATTAGAAGACAAATCTTACAAAGAAAAGACCATTTTCGATATTTGGGATCAGTGATTCAAAAAGATGGAAAAATCCACGAGGATGTCGCACATAGAATTAAGGCAGGTTGGCTAAAATGGAGAAATGCATCGGGGGTGTTATGTGATGGTAAAATCCCATTAAAATTGAAAGGAAAATTTTATAGGACAACTATAAGACCAGTCTTGCTGTATGGCTCAGAATGTTGGGCAGTCAAATACCAGCATGAGCAAAAGACGAGTGTAGCGGAGATGAGGATGTTAAGATGGATGTGCGGACATACAAGAAAGGATAAAATTAGAAATGAAGTTATTCGTAATAAGGTAGGAGTAGTGCCAATCGAGGAGAAGATGAGAGAGACTAGATTAAGATGGTTTGGTCATGTGAGAAGGAGACTAAGAGACGTTCCTGTGAGGAGAGTTGATGAAATTGAACAATTAGTCACAAAAAGAGGTAGAGATAGACCCAAGAAGACTTTGGGAGAGACATTAAAATTTGATATGAAATATATGGATCTAAATGAGGATATGACAAAAGACAGAAATACATGGAAGTCTAGAATTCATGTAGCCGACCCCACATAGTGGGATAAATGCTGGATATGTTGTTGTTGTTGTTGTTTAATTTGAACTTTAATTGATTTGCACTTGACCAATTCTATCCTAAAGTACTCGAACATTTCTTTTTTATTTGTAGATTTGCTCTTTGTGAAAAACCTAGAATGATAAGCTTTATTTTCACATGTGTTTGAATTGTTAAAGTCTCATTTCTAGCTTACTTGATTAATAACTTATTTCATGGAATTTTAAATAGAATAGAATGTCATGTTCAAATAGGATGCACAACAATTCAGGCTCTGATGATCAATACTAAACTTGGTAATCAACTTTAATCAACTTGAAGGTGTAGTATAAATTTAATATACACACAATGAAAAATGTTAAGAGCATCATGCCGTTGAAAATAATTATTTACCTGAGTAAACATAGTCATAGATAATCATTGGTTGAATGATTTTGCATGAAATCTGCAAAACAGAACTGTTGAACTAGGACTTTCACTTTTCTCATATATATTATATTATGGTTCCAATGGGACAAGCCAATTAGGGTGGCGGTGCTCTATATTTCCTTTTTAATATACTTTTTGGTCTATATGTACGTAAAATATATGCATAAAATATAGTGTTTCCATCTCATCAGACTTAATCCTGTCCATGTTATTGTCCACCTTAACATTCAATGATGCAACCAAACAGAGGGTTACAGTATAAAATTGAAACTAAACACATACCTCCTTCAATGTTATGATATCTCTCTATTGATGGGGGAAATCCCTAGTTTCGATTTAGGTGTTCATCGAATCACTACCTCTCCACCCTACCTTTGTAACGGCCTGGCTCCTGGAGGCCCCACTAGTATAGAGGATCCGTGATAGGGTTATTAATAGAATGATATGCAAGCAATTTGAAGCCAAACTCCATCAATACATCATATACGCTATCATTAGCAAGCTTTATAATGCAACATTATCAAATCTCTCTTTACATTAAACGTGTACATTACCGTGGAAACAAGAGTTACACCCTCTGATTACAATATAGCAAGTCATAGTCACAAGACATATACATACACACCCTCAAGGCTCGAGAGCCTATCTAGCTCTAACCTCTCAACACAAAAGAACCCAAAACCTTTACTTTAGGTGAGCTCTGTACACGTCTAATCCCCCAAAGATCCGCCCTTGCTAGGCTCACACTCTACCTTAGCTTTGCCTGTACTTGGAATGATGTAGAAACAAATGAGTTACAAAGTTCAGCAAGTAACATAGAATAAGAGACAACAAGAGTAACAGAGACCAACTGTAGACGATAGTAAATACCCCACCCATACATGTATAAAGGAGTGGAATCATGTCACACACACATCATGAGCATAACAACGCATGCATCCATGCCATGCTGGCATCAAGCCATCACAATATATGTATAAGATGCATGTTGCCACACATAACCATCCTATGTAGTCATTTGAGAGGGGATCTAAGTCCCACACAAGTCCAACCCTTGTGGCCCACCTGAGCTTACACGAGTTTGGCTTTATAGCCCACCTGAGTTTCGGTTTTAACTCCCATATATCACTATAGCATAATCATAGTAAGGGGTCTAGATCCCACACGAGTCCGGCCTTATGGCCCACTCGAGCTTGACACGAGTTTGGCTTTTAGTCCACCTGAGCTTTCGGTTTATCACTATAGGGGATATCCTGGCGGATCCCGTCCGTAGCGCACATTAAGTATCACATATAATTCCCAAAACTATGCCATGCATAACAAAGACATCATGCTTCACACAAAATCCCATGCATAAGACTTCTTGTAACGACATGCACAAGCCAATTATACTCACATAGTCATGGTTGGAATGCATGGGATATATACAAGAAAAAGGGATAACAGGTTTCATGAAGGAGAGAAAAGGTTTCCAAAAACATCTAAACGTGTCTTGGGACTAAGAAGAAACTACTCAAAACTTGGCCAAATAATTCAAAATCTATACCAAATCGAAGCCTATCAAGTTTAGTTTACAACACAAACGGTTCACAAATCGGATATCTACACAAGTTATGGCCAAAACCGTACAAGGTGCATAGTTTGAGTCGACTTGCATTGAGTCGACTTGGGGCAAGGCCTAGTCAACTTGGAAGAGAGCCTACAAAACCAGGGGTTCTAATTAGTTGATTATGGGGCCAAATTAGTCAACTAATGGCCCAAAATAGTCGACTAATGACCAAATTAGTCGACTCCTAGAACCCAGAAACACACATGGACGAACCAAAATCATCCCCAAACTTTCCATACACAATTCTAACCCAAAATACATAATTCCCAACAAAATATAGGGTGGAATAAACCCTATTTGAAGTTCTAAAACATTTCCAACCAACATAATCAAGAATTTGGAGAGATTTACAAAGATCTTTACATAAACATCAACCAAGAGCAACCCTTGAAATACATGGGGGTTTTTCACCATTAATCCTCAATACACCAAATTTAAAGAGTTTGGAAGAGGAATAGAGGAGTAGAACTTGCCTTTTCTAGCTCCCCTTTGATTAAGCCTTTAAGAATCACCACAAGAGAGGAAGTCCACAACCCCCCCCCCCCCCCCCCCAAAATCAAGACAACCAACAAGAAAAAGGGGAAGAAGATGATGCAGAACCAACACCCAACGAGCTCAAACCTTCTTGGAACTTTAATGATCAAGGAAGTGAAGAAGAAAGTGAGCCCTAGCTCCTCCCTTTGCTCTCCCAATCAGCTCCCTCTCCTCTCCTCTCTTCTATTTGCCTCATAATTTCTCTTCTAAGGCCATTTAAACCCCCCCCCCCCCCCCCCCCCACACACACATATATATTTATATTCTTATTTCATTAATTACCATAATACACATATTTACATAATCACTTAAATGATAGACATATGTGTATAATGATAATTCACATCTTACTCCAACTCCAACACCACAATTTCCAGATAAAATATTTAAAAATATACCTTGAATAGTTGTGGGTCCCATTTCCAACAAGTCATATCTTTAACTTTTCCACATTTTCATCTCTTTGGCCACATCATCTAAAAATAGCATGAATAACTCCTCAAAATTCATTACTCAAATAAAATAAATATTCTACTCCCACAAATATCACTCGAACCCATTAACGGGTCGTTACAACCTTGGTGCTTTGGAAGGAAAGGAGGCTGAGGCAGTCATGCTTATGGTCATTGATGGTGAACTCTAATAAGTTAGATTATTCCCGTCTCTGATATAGCTTGCCTCCTCTCTCTCTCTCCCTCCCTTTTCTTTTTCTTAATTTCTTTTGGATATATGAACTGTTTTTTCCATTAGTCATAAATCCCAACCCCCGTTATGGAGCCCTTCCAGTTGCCTAAAGCACTTGGTCTCCATTTTGGCGATCCACTTTGCAACCCAGGTTGTTTTCTACAACCCAATTCGCAGTTGAAGTGGTGGTATTGCAACCCTGGCCTCTATGAGTTTAGGGTCTACTCTTCTAGTCACTGCTGAGGTTAATTCCACCGAAGGAGCTTTTGATGGCAGAATTGAAATTGCTACCGTAAAATCTCTGCAGCAAGCAAACAAGAAGTCTAAAGTGGAGCTTAGGCAGGAGTATGCTGAGCATGCAGAAAGGAGAAGAGAGCTGGAGTTTCTGGAGAAAGGTGGAACTCCCTTGGACTTAAAATATTGTGATGCAGCTTCTATTATTCTCCAATCTACTCAACCGGCCCCTGAAGAATTTGTGAGAAGTGAAGCTAAAGACAGTTTTGCTTTGACTGCTCCACCACAGGGGATTTTGTCAAAAGTAGTGGAATGGCATTGTGTTGATAATCCCTTGTTATTTGATGGTGAAAGTGAATTCCTTGAAGGTGATGTGACATCTGTACTTCCTACTGGGAACAGGATTGTTGCACTAGAACAGTTTTCTCAGTTGGATGGGAATCAAAATGTGAAAGAATCAGGGGACTCCAATGCATTTGTCCTCCAGAAAAGTTGAGCATATAAGTGAAGAAACAGGTCTTGACCAAATCATGATGGTGTTCAATCAAGTTCAACTATCTGGTTCCATCTTGTGGTGGTCATATCAAGGCCTGTAAGTGCAAATTGTCACATTGCCAAGGATTTACTTTCTGATAGGCAGTTACATATGGTGATTTAGGATAGGGAAATAAATATTTTATGAGATATTATTAGCCTATCTTGTTTATTTGTTTCTTTGATTATGCTTCCTAATTAGGTAGGATTTAGAGTCTATATAAATCCTTTTGTGATATATTCTTAGGGAGCCTTTGATTATTGATATTGATTTGAGTTTAGATTGAGTTTTTTATTTTGTTCTTGTGTTCTTCTTGGTCTTACATTGTATGGAGTTGGGACAACATAATCAACAAAATCAACATTCAGAAGCTGATGATTAGCAAACTTTTGTTATGGGCACTGGAACATGAATCTGTCAGTGGAAGGGAATAAATAGTTTCAGCTGCTCTTGAATATCCACCTTATGCAACCAAAATTGAGAGAATTTATTTCAAGCAAATTGAATGAAGTCATCAATTCCAAGGAAGATAAAAATGCACACAAAATCAAGGTCAAAATAGCAATGTGGCATTCAGCATAAGAGGTTTTGATTTGAAATTCTCATGTATCCTTGTCAGCCTTAGCTTAAATGGAAGTAATGATGGTAGCTGGTGCAATAATTTAAGAAATGTGAATTGCAATGGGGACACCAAGGGACGATCCTTATTGCTTGAGGTGAACATAATATTGAAGGCAATGAGTTGTTACATGAAAAGAATGAGAAGATTGCTAACACTTTCGTTAATGGTGTACACAATTCTGATCATCAAAGCCCCTAAGGTAATTCTTCTACTATTTGACCTGAGGAAGAAATATATGGAAGGGGTTCTCCCTTGCAAAATCAGGTGTCATGCCTTAAAAAGTGCTGAGATAATGGGAGTAGATGGCGGTAATACATCAAATATGAAGGTGACCTCTAATAAGGATGGAGAGAAGGTACCAGAAGGAAATGACGAACCATGTGATGAACCCTAAACCAAAAAATATGTGAAAGAGAGAGAGGAGCTAATATGAAGAAAGAAAGAGGGAGAATGGAGAAACAATGTGGTTGAGTGGTCAAATAGTGTGGTTAGACGGTAAAGAAATGGGTGCCTTTTTGGTATGTGAAGAGAAGAGAAATGAAGTGGGCGCACATGGAAGGAAGAGAAATGGGTGTCTTGTGTCTTTTTTGGTAAGTGAAGAGATTTTTTGGTAAGTGAAGAGAGGAAATGGTGAATAGAGTAAATAGTGGTTGCAGAGAGAGGGTGGAGAGGTAAATAGAGAATTAGGAAAAAATATCTATAATTAATAAAGAAATTTTGTTTATTAATTATTATTTGCTTGTAAAGTTTGTGTTTGTATTGGTTCACCTTAATTTTATTTGATGAATTTTAATTTTTTATTATATTTTTAATTCTTTTACATTTATTTATTTAATAAAAATACATTTCAGTTCGACTTTGGTTTAACCCTAGTTTAATCATTGAACAGTGAACCTCTCTCCTTTTTGGTTCAACACCTTGGTCCGATTTTTTGAACATTAGTTTGTAGTTATATTTAATATATTTTTCTAATTAAAAAATATGGAGAGAGTAGAGAAAAAGAGAGAGCGAGAAAGAGATAGGATAGAGTTATGAGGTGGCAATTAGTTGCTACCTCAAAGTCCAGGTTAGCACTTCCTTGGTGTGATGCCACAATTTTAACTGCTAAAATTAACGAGTCTTGACAGCATTTAACTATTTAAACAAAAAAATAAGCTTGGCATGTGAATTGAAAAAAATTAAAAGTTTGTTTTGAAATTGAAACTAAGCTAAAAGTGTGGTATTGTTTTGGTATTACCCATTTATACAAGATATTAATGTAATTATATAGATTGTATATTTTAGTTTATAGCATAAAATTGTGAGATGAATTATTAATTAAAGATAAAAATTGCCCCAAAAATATTTACGGTACATCCCATTTAGATCACTTATGGTTTCAGCCATCTTCACGCAAACTCCCTGTGGTTTACTTTTAGCATTTAAGTTCCTTGTGATTTACTTTTTTTCTTCGAAGACTGTTAAAAACTACAGAAAACTCTTTGCAACTCTCTCTCTACATATTCAACCTCCATACTAACATAACTATCTCTCCAAGCAATTCTCTCTCTCTAAAATCTGTAATTTTTTCCCTAAAAAATCTCCAGATTTTAAGAGAAAACGACAAACTTTAGAGAGAGTAAAATCCCAATCTTCTTCTTCACTCAAACAAATTAACTCCTCTCCCTCTCTTTCTCTTGTTGATTTTATGAGAAGATCCACATCCAAGTTCTCTCATCAGTGTATTTCACTTGAGAAATCTAAGGGCCTGTTCAGTTATAGAAAACATTTCTTAATTTTTGAATTCCAATTTTCTTTTGAATGTTTGAATATCCAATTAGAAAATAGAAAACTCAAATTTCTAATTTTCTACTTTATACTATGAACTGGAAAACATCAAAAAGATGTTTTCTAAATTTTCTGAAAATGAATGCTTTTGCTTTTTGAATCATAAAATGTTAAAGAGTATATTTAGTTGTAAAATTGAAGTTGAAAAATTAGGAAATGTTTTCTATAATTTAATAGGCCCTAAGATTTCCCAATCATGCGAATACACGCACACAGCAATAGCAGAGGCCCAAGGATGCGCTATCCCATGGAATTTGATGCCCAAGAATATAATGCTCAAGGATGTAGAAAACTCACTGATGAAAGTTTTTTAAGGGTTGTTTATTTTGCGAACTTTGTCTTTTTATATGAATGCAAATGTGATTTGATTCTTTTGTTGTCGCTATATATATGGTATACTATATTGGAACTTACTTTTCACACGTGCACGCATACATTGTTGTTAAAATCGCGATCCTACGTATACGATTTTACGTGTTAACGACCTCTAAATGATTCAACTCGGTTATAAAATCAGAATTGAGGTAAAGTCAATGTGAATTGCAATTCAACTCGTTAAAATCACAAGTTGAATCGCGATTCCACTGATTTTATTTTTGGCTTGTTGGAAGCTTAGAGACGGAAATAATTTTCGTCTCTAAGCTTCTTAGAGATAGAAAATGATTTTGTCTCTAATCTTCTTATAGATTCCCATCTCTGAAGTGCTCTGCGAACCCTAGCTCCCTCATGTCAAACCGCCTTCTGTTGCCATTTCCCCTTGCCGTACAGTTGCTCGGTGCTCAGTGCTACCATCGATCGACTCGATTCACCTTCTGCCACTATCGATTGACTCTATTCACTTTCTATTGCCATCGATTGACTCGATTCACACATGAATCAACGTCGTGTCGCTGAGTCCAAGATGTTGTGTTGCCATTGGTGCTCCCATTGTTCCCCTCCATGCAACACGAACGCCATTCCTCGCAGTGCAACACTGTTATTGCTCGGTGCTGCCATTACCGTAAGTTGGTAATAGCTTCGAATCTTCGATTACTCGGTGCTGCTATCAAAATTAATTGTTAAAAGTTGTCTCGAGTATAGGATAAGAAGATTGGTGGAAGTAGTTCATTTGAGGGCAAATGAAGCATTAAATAGAAGTTTATATCCCAATCATGTATTTAGTGATAGTTGGGGGGTTAAACTGTAAATATCTAAAAGTCTTCATTGGGATATCCGCCCACTATTATAAATAGAGGGTAAGGGGTAGCCGTGACATGTAGAGTTTTCATTTTCTATTTGTAACGAGTAGGGATCATTCCGAGAGAAAGGCTAGAGTTTGATAGCTTTGTAATCTTAGGGCGAAGGCTTGATGTACTCGGGAAATAGAAAGAAGAGAACCAACTGTATATTGATCATTCTCTAAATAAAAGAAGGTTGCTCGAGGAGGTTCAAGACTGGATGTAGGGTTGTCTTAAAAAGGCAATCCGAATCAGGATAAAATATGGTGTTTGTGGTTTGTGTTTCTATTTATTGTTTGTTTCATTTTGTTTTGTTTTGGTTGCATTTATTTTTGTTGTAATGTTTGTGTCCAAAACCGAGAGGATTGTGAGAGTGTCCAAGAGTGAACATATTTGTTGGTTCTTAGGGTGATTTCTTGGACTGCCAGTGCTCCCAATTTTAACATTAATAATAAAAAATATTAATAATAAGGAATATTAAAAACTAATAAAGTTGTTATAATAAGGTTATTAAATGATATTCATTTATTTTTTAAAAAATTATATCATTATAAACACACATTTATATAAATTAAATGATATTTTTAATTATTTCTAAAATTTTACGATTCAATTTTATAATTTGATTTTATGAACCCTCTTTCGATCCCACTTAAACTCTCGATTTTAACAACCTTGCACACATACATAGTTTTTTTTTTGTGTGTGTGTGTGTGGGGGGGGGGGGGGGGGGGTGCTTGGTTTCGAGTTTGAAGTTGACATACACTGATTTTCTCCATTTAATTGGTAAATCCTAGTAAGATTTCATCTAGGTTTTTTGCTTTGAATTTACTTTTGGCGTACTTTTTTTAATGGTGTTAGTAATGAAGAGGAATCTATGAATAAAAAAGAATAACCTTAAATGCCAAAAGTAAACCACATGGGGTCTTGTTGAAAATTGCTCAAACTGTAGAGGGTCTAGATGGAATTTACTCAAATATATACATATGTATATATATCATAATACAATATTATATAATATAATAATTTATGTTTCCATGTTATATAGGTTGGTTTTACAATATCAACTATGTGATGGAACACAACAATATCAATTATCTTCACTGTCATCTTATGAAACATTTCCATATGAAGATGTTGTTAGCAGTTATCTCATGATTCCTTTGCTAGAGAGTTGCATCAGAAAGGGCATTTGTCATAAAATTTTGCCACAGTGTTCTTTTACATGGATTTGTGTGGTCAGTGCGACTTTTGAAAGTCAATTGATATTATGAATGTCGTGTCATCGATCCTAACTTAGTTAGGATAAGGTGCAGTTGATATAATGATGGTAATGATGACAATATTATATAATAGATGTCAAATAAAATATATTTAAAAGATGTATCAATTTAATGTAATATACTTATTAGATTAAAATATATTAAATGAAGGGAAGGCAAAATTTAGACCCAACCCATGGAGGGGTATAATTGATACAACCTCCCATGGGATTATAAATCCTCCATTTCTAGACTGTTGGCTTATAATCCAAATAGGGAAAATTTCACACAGCACCCCTGAGGTTTGCCAGAAAAAAAACACTAACCACCTTTGTGTTTTAAGAAATAGCATGCACCTGCCTTGATTTTCATAATCACGGATTACTTCCTTTCTGCTGTTTATGTTTTTTAAATTCTCCAAATGCCCTCCATTCTCACTCTCCACTATAATTACCAAAAAAAAAAAAAAAAAAAAGAAAGCAAAAAAAAATCAGATGACCTTTGAAAGGAACCTGATTTGGATTACTTTACTTATTCAGATAGAGTGAGAGAAGGGGGGGGGGGGGGGGGGGGGTGTTGGGGCACCACTATCCATATTTCTCCATCTCTCTTACCCTCCCTCCCTTCATTGTCAATTTCTTCAGCTGTCATGGTGATGGTGTAACCCCATCGTGATATCAGTTTGGTGATTGCCAAACAAGAAAGAGAGGGAGAGAGAAAGATCAAATCCCTTGTATTCGGCGACAACGAGAGAGGGAGAAGAAAGAGAAAGAGAGAACATAGAGGAGAGATAAAGGGGCGGGGTTTGTTTAAAAATAAGGGCAAAATGGTCAATTCTGGTGATCTTTTGACAGCAAGGGAGGTCCATGCAATTTCTGAATACTCAGCGATAGTCAGTGTCTTTTTGCCAAATCTTACGGTGCCTTGTGGAATTTACCCATCCGAATAATCGTGGTGGCTTTTGGTGGACTTAGTTTTTGAGTGGCTTATTTTTTATGCATTCAACATGATTATTGGACTGCCTTTTGTTGGGATATCTTTTTACTGTGGAAATGCACCAAGCAAACTATTGTTGTTATCATTGCTAATTCTGTTACCTTTTGTCCTTCTCATATACATCTTTTGCTTGCAGGTTTAACATTGTTGGTCAGGTACTTCTGAGGATTTTCCTGTTCCCAAGCGTGCAAACTTTCAATACACACACACACTCTGAGACCAACTAAGCTGCATCTTCACCATTTCTATGTAATATAAACCATAAATTGCAAAATTTAACTTTCTATGCAGTGGGCTGTTACAGCGAGTATAGATTTCTCGCTTGCGCAGCTGATTCAGGTGATTGTTCTCCTCAGCACTGGTGGAAAAAATAATGGTGGATATGAGGCCTCCAAATATGTACTTATTGCCATGCATGGTGGAATTTTGCTCCTGCATGGTATTATAAACAGTCTTCCTATCTCTTTGTTATCATTCTTTGGACAGCTTGCTGCTGCATGGAATGTTGTGGGTAAGGAGAGTATTCCTGTTCGTTGGCATATTACATGCATGGTATTTTGCACAGGCTGACTCAATGGATTAATCTTTGGTCTTTTAGGTGTATTTGTCCTTGTGATTCTCATTCCCATGGTAGCAAAGGAAAGGGCTAGTGCCAACTTTGTGTTTACTTTTTTCAACACTGACAATGATGATGGAATCAGAAATGACTTCTATATATTTGTTCTGGGACTCATAATGAACCAGTATACATTCACTGGCTATGATGCATCTGCCAACATGGTAAGTTCTGTTCAACATTAAACACTTCAGAAGCTCCAACAGTATATTATTAAGATAGTTTTTGGCTTTGGCTTCACTTGGCTAATTAATCTCCTATTATTGTTTAGTTGAAGATTATTTGGCTACTTTGATTAGAAATTGATTTACTTTGGGTTATTGAATTGAGAAACTGAAAAAAAAAAAAAAAACTGCTGAAATAATGTAAAGCAAATGATCATGTTAGTGAGGTTTGCTTTTGTTAAATTATTAACTATTATCTGATCTAAAAGTTTAATCTGGTAGATGAAAAGTTAACTTTATCTTTTATATTATTTTCCTTAAAAATATCTTTTATATTTACTCTCGACACGCCCATCTCACTTTGGGCCAGGCTTCACTATAAGTGATCCAAACACGTGCAACATATTGTTAAGGAACAAAAGTGAGTAACGAAAGGAACTTTTTCTTTTATAGGGCTATGTCAATTTTTTCATGCAAAAAATTCTTATTATTGTTGTACATTATACTTTTCAGATGCAAAAACATATTGATGCAAGCAATTTTTTTTTTGTATTTTGAACAATGAAACCAGGGGATAATTCTAGGGAGATACAGTTTTCTGAGGTTTGGTAATCTGTAGTCCAGTCCTGACAGAAAAAAACTTTGCAACTAAAACGTAATTTTAACTGCTAAAACCATGGAGATAGTAGTCTTCTTTTTTACTTTTATGTACTTCACATTTAATCAGGAATCTGAAAGCGAGCCATTGTATCGCCCATGAACTTGCTTTCAGACAGAAGAAACCAAGAGTGCAGATAAGAATGGACCAATGGGAATAATTAGTGCCATTGGGATATCGGTAATTGTTGGATGGTGTTATCTACTAGGTATCACATTTGCAGTTACCGACATCCAATACCTTTTGAGCTCAGAAAATGATGCTGGTGGTTATGCTATTGCTGAAGTATTTTACCTAGCATTCAAGAGTAGATATGGCAATGGCACTGGGGGTATTATTTGTTTGGGTGTTGTTGCTGTTGCCATATTTTTCTGCGGCATGAGCTCAATGACCAGTAATTCAAGGTAAACAAGTGTGTGTGTGATTTGTCCTTGTTAATACAGGTTCTCCCTGACCCTACTACTTAAACGATGCTAAAAATTCATTCTCTAGGATGGCTTATGCATTTTCAAGAGATGGAGCTGTGCCACTGTCATCAGTTTGGCATAAAGTAAACGAGCAGGAGGTCCCCATTAATGCAGTCTGGCTCTCTGCTCTTGTGGCATTTTGCATGGCTCTGACGGTATGGGAATCTCACTATTTACCTGCTCGTAATCAGAATCCATCTGTGACGCTGCATTAAGCATCTCTTGCCTTGCATTTATGCTTTCAGAACTTTAAAAAATCTCTTGCCATGTGGGTGAGGGTCAAAAGACTTAGTGGTGAGATGGAATCATATCGCATTTTTCCTTTTTAACAGTTTACTTTACCTTGCGTTTGTATAGATGGATTTCAAATTCTGTTATTTGAAATGACACCTACATAGATGTCATTTCAGTCCTCCGATTTCTCAGGTCCAGGGTCCAAATCCATCCTATATTTGGAACCAAATCCAAATGCCTCCAACAATTACATAACCACACAATTGATTTGGAGTTCCAAATTCTATTTCTTTCCCTAACTTTGTTTTCTGTTACCTTAATTCGCTATAATGATTAAGATGTTCTTCCTGGGTAAATTTTGCTCCCAATGAATGTCTTGCAGTCTCTTGGAAGCTCAGTGGCATTTGAAGCCATGGTGTCAATAGCAACAAGTGGACTGTACATTGCCTATGCTCTTCCCATCTTCTTCAGGGTCACTTTGGCTCGCAAGAGTTTTGTCCCGGGCCCTTTCAACTTGGGCCACTATGGGATCCTTGTCGGATGGATTGCAGTTCTTTGGGTGGCGATCATATCGGTGCTCTTTTCTTTACCTGTGGCTTTCCCCATTACTGCTGATACTCTGAATTATAGTCCAGTCGCAGTCGGGGGCCTGCTGGTTCTCATCATATTTTCTTGGATGTTGAGTGCTCGACATTGGTTTAAAGGTCCCATAGGCAACATATAGATGGCTTTGTATGTCACAATAGTTGCACAAAATAAAATCATTCATTTGCTTCTGCTCAACATGTGTCGAATACCCCTTGTATTAATTAGTTTATGCATTTTGCTGTCATGTCGAAAAGCTATATGTGGTGTTTAGTGCTTCCACTTGGAGGTTGTCGGGTGAACATATTGAACTGGCCAAAATGCTAAAATTAAAATAATCGAACTTTGTGTAGAAAATTCAACCGAATTGATTGAACAAATATGAAAGGTGAATAAATTGAAAATTAAAAAAATCAAACAAATTCAAAAAAAATTGAACCGATTGAAAAGAATAATACTCGAATAAAAAAAAATTATCTATTAATTTTTATGAATAAATTTTAATTTAAAAATATTATTTAATTAAAAATATTTGTTACTCACAAAAAATAAATGTTATTCAAGTGAGAATAAGTATTACAAGAGTAAAAAGAGTATTATTTAATTAAAATTAATCTTTGTATGTAGATTTTAGTTTAAAAATATTACTTATTTAACAAGATTTGTTATTTAAATAAAAATAATATTACTCGATTAAATTTTTTTTACTCAAGTAAAAATAATCTTTTGATTGATTTAATTATTTTAATTATTTTCAATACAAAAAATAGTCAAAAGCAAAATAATTAAAATTGATAAATTTAAAAATTAAATTGAACTAATAATTTCAATTGATTCAATTTGATTATTTGGATTAAACGGAAAGTTTAATCACCCCTAATTGTAGTAAGACAATCTTTGACATTGCATCCATATATTCCTTGAAAAGGTTAAAATAGGTTCATTTAGGTGACATTGGCCCAAGCTATAACTACTAACCTTTCTTTTCTCCTCCTACTCCAAATGGCTTGATTTGATTTGTTCTCTCTGCAAATCAAACCAACTCGACTTCCATGGATTAACAGTCTGCTTGGGAGAGGAGATGGAATAAAAATGAATGGAAAAACATTTTCTTTCCATCGAGAGAGACAATAGTAATAAAATGAAATTTAATCCATTTTCATCTGCAATTCTAATTTTGTTTTCCCACGAATTAAAGAGAATCGGATGAAATGTAACATTGTGCTTAAGCAATGCCCTTTTATCTTTTAATTATAATAGTGTTTATTGTTTGTTTAATATCTCCTTGCTCTATTGATTTTCATTGTTTAAAAGAACCCAAAATAGTTCACCTTTTATTTCACTCATTTATCTTCCATTGCATATTTAAATCCCTCCCAAACACAGCCTAAGTTGATTCGATTTAACTATGGTTTGGATCCCAATATTATTGTTGTGTCAAACAATCTTATTATTGTTTGAACACGACAAAATTGTGCTTATTTCAAAAACATTTTTAATACACAAGACTTCTCACTTTAGAAGAAATAAAAAAGGACAATTTTCATACTTTTGTCACTCATTATTTTATTCGTAAAGAAACTATTTTCATACCTTAAAACCGTGACGTTTCAATCATAAAAGGATTTTCTTTACTATTGCTACCAAACCTAACCATATGTGTAATTTGAGCTACTGCAAAATGAATACTAAAACAGCACCTTACCTGACTAGCGAACCAACCATAACAAAGTAAGAAAATAATTAAGTTAAATTCAATAAGTTGTCAACTTACCATATCAATGGAGAACTAGCACTTAGGATGGATGCCTTGGCAAATTGGCGACCCTCAGACAAAAGGTCCTAATATGTTTACATTCATCAATAAAAACTATCATCAGTTTAGTGTATTTTTTTCACTATAAATAGCTCAAATCTCCCTAAGAAAGCAAGGGGCCCTCCTCTATTGCACAGGCATCTCCTCCAGACTAGCACCTGTATGAGATAAATCAAATAAAAAGTGGCACATCTTATGTCATCAACATCAATGCCCAAGTAATTACAAACCTTCTAGGATAAAGGGATTAAGAAGCTTTAGTGGGGGAGATTCAAGCTGCTGGCCAGGTTTACCTTGCTCTTCGACTGGAGGCTCAATTTGTTGGTATGATTCCTCCAGATCAAGATCAAGAGGTTCAAGCTGCAGCTGCGGTTTAGTTTCATCGAGAGGAGGTGCCTCCAGCCGCTGGTACTTGGGCTTATTTTTCTCGAGGAGAAGATACGTGGTGCAGTACCAGAACATCAGTATTCGACCCTGAGCCATCACTGTATCTCCAACACGACCTTCTCCAAAAGAAAGCCGCTCAAGTGCCTGTAAAAGAACAAAGATGCGTAAAAGCAATCTGCATTGCTATTCTAACGAAGGTAGGTTAGGATGGACTTTTTAACTTTTTTGATCTGGAATTGACTAGAGGTGAGGCCTTTAATAAATTATAAAAGTAAATGATTTTGACTTAAAAGAGTTCTTAAGAGGGTACAGGGCCGGGGAAAATGAGGATCTTAACTATATTCCATCCCTATTGCAAAATGTGACAGGCTACATGGTTTGGTACTTGTAGCCAACTAACACAGGTCTTCACCTGTAAGCAGTAATTCTTCGTTATAGCAATACAACCAAATAGTGATGTTTCAACCAGATAGATTGAAGTCAGGATTTTGTGCCAGACTTTGGTTCAAATTTACAGCAGTGGAAACACTTAGTTTCCTCTAGATTTACATGGCAAATGTAAAGTAACGGACTTGTATATGAACAGATAATGGCAGAAGGTCACAGGTTTGAGTGGTGGAAAATAACTTCTTCACATCAAAATTAAAAAAGAAAAAAAAATCAAGCAGAAGATAGTGCACAAATATGACCCTTCCCTGCTTGCCCAAAATAGGGAGTCTCATGCATTGAGAATGCCCTTTGGAGGGTGAACGTTGGTAGCAATTATAACGTTGCTCCTTTATAATTGGAAGATCACGACTCGCAAGCTTGACGTATGGAAAAGCTTTTTTTTGAGATAAAAAAAAAAAAAGCATAAGATTGCATGAAAATATGACGCTGCCTCAACCCTTGCAAAGTGGGAAGCCTCATGCACTAAGGATGCCTCCTGGCTATCCCCTAGGTCTGCTGCTGAATATGGCATATACTGCTAATACTCAAGTCTAGGGAAAACATTAGAAGTGAAAGCATAATCTTGGTCAACACGTTCAAAAGAAAAATGTCAAACTGAAGAATAACTCTAGAATTATAATGGTCAGTTTCCATATAAACATTGTTGAAAACGGCTTGGTCAAACTGCAGAACATAGTTTATATCTACAATCTCTACCATATGGACCAACCAAGGTAAGAAAGTCAAACTTTATGTTTGCTGTGTATGTAGTGTCCTGTGAGACACAAGCTTCAAGTTTCATCTCTCAAGATAATGCAACCAAAAAAAAGCAAAGGGAGAGAAGAATAAGAAAGGAAGAAAGAAAGATTCATGTTCTTCAATTTACCTGTTCTCCAGTTTGTACATCAAAAGAATGCTGACTATCAAATTGAAGGCCACTAAATTCATTGATGCAAAGCCCTTGAAATGCCCTGAAAGTACCAGGAAATAATGTAGTTATATATGGCCGAGGAGGGAAAGCTTGTTGTCCATTCAGGTCACTAGGAATCTAAGCAGAACAGATACGGATACTAGTATGGATGCAGATATGGAAATGGACACACGATACAGCAATTTGAAAGAAAAAAAAAGGAATACAGCCACAACTGGGATACTGCAAAACTAAGATATTTTTTATTTTTTTATTGATGTTTATGAACATAATAACCAAAAAATACTGAGAACATAAAAATGTACCCATCATTAAGTGACAATATAGACATCATTATCATTAATTGCACCCCATCTAACTAAGGATTGGCGGCATGGCATTCATAATGTCAATTGGCCTCTAAAAGTCACATTGGCAATACAAATCCTTGCAAAAGAACAATATGGCAAAATTTTATTCTTTACTCGAAAGTAGCTATTTTTGTTAGAGTTGTGATTAAGCTCAAATGTGTTTTTTTTATTCTTTACTCAAAAACTTATTGTAATAGTAGGTTTTACCACCAAAAACATATTTCTAAAACTCTACTGAAAATCCTTAAGTGTGTTTTCATGTCTATTGTGTGCCCAACCTATGGGACACACCATGTCGTGTGTCTAACATGTATTCAAAGTGCCCAACCAGTAGCTGTGTTCAATACATGTCAGATGTGTGTATGACACCAAAAATGAAATGTTCATGCTTCTTAACTTGGAATTTGTTACCAAGTTTCTCATACATGAAAGTTACTTACCATCTTATAAGGGAAACACGTGGAATCCAGCGAAAGAAAATTGGTGTGTTATCTGCATTGACATAATAGCCTCCAAACACAATAAAAACTGTCATAAGAGATGGTCCTAAGGCCATTGCTGCTTCAGTGGTTGGAACCATAGCCCCCACGGTTAGACCCATTGCAGATGCAGTGAAGGACTCCATTGTTATGATTCCACAAAACTTTCCAAACCTAGAAAGGCAGAAATCCCTTCAGTAATTTTAAGCTTTCTAATTAGCACGTCAAATCTCACTAACAATTGAATGTCTAGCTATTCTCTTGGCAGTGATATTGCTTAAATTTCTACAGAATATCTACCGACAAATAGTAATAGAGTTCACAGTTTGAGTTGGATTGCTCAGGTTGTTTGGGTTCTGAACAACCCTAATTAATCCTTCCAAACTTTGTTTATATCAAGTTTAGTAATAAGATGTTCTGGCCCTAAACTTCTTTCCCGCGCATCTAGCAGGCTTCTATACTAAAGAGCACAAAATTAACAGGAAAATATCCAGAGAGAAATGAGTCATGTTTTTCAGCAAGCCCAAACAAGGTCCAATCTTCAGTTGACAGACATAGTGCTTAGTCTACAGGCTGTTGCGTATCTTATTAATAGTTTCTTTTACTTGTTCTATGTCCCATTTTAAAGAAACTTCGCAGAGGTTACATGTTGGTGCTTTCTTAAAAAGAAACCCCATTTTATAGGATTGTGGCTGATGTTTTGGCTGACAAAGCAGCAAACATAACTAAATATCAACCAGGAGAGAGGTCTTTTAATGAATAAATCGCAGTTTTTCTTATGAAACAAAATAAATGTACACATTTTTACACGTATTTTTGCATATGTTGCATAAAAGATTAAAGCCCTTTTTCTTTTACCTTCTCTTCTACATTTGTAGAAATAGATGAAATTTTGTGGCATAATGGAAAAGATCCAATGCTGATTTCATTTTCTACAAAGGAAAAGAAAATAACTAATATAATTTTCCATCATTCATGTCTGTCCAGTGCTCTACTGCAAAGATAAAAGTAGGCTCCACTGTAGAACATGGAGAAGTAATTGGAAAACAGCACTCCCCCGAAGCAGCTAAGATCAGAAATCAAACTGGCCTAGTTAACATTACGGAAACTTACCTGGACAAAGTTGGATTAAGACGAGACATGGGGTACAGAATGGTTCCAAAGAGTAATGGGAATGCTGCTCCAATGGGGATCTCAGCTAGTAACTTAGAAAGCAGATATGGACCTAATGCATAAGACCCTTTACCACGCTCTCTATTGACAATAGCACGTTCCTTGGGAAAGACGCCTGCAGTTTTTGTGAGGGCAGCCATGGCTGTATTTATGGCTGCAACCTATGGAAGGAAAAGAGAGAAAAAAAACAAACAAACATAAGAACAATCAAATATCTCCACTTCTTAAATTTACACATTTAATATTCTCAAGAATTATGCATAAGAAAATGAAGGCTTGTGGAAACATCTTTTCTTCATCTTAGCAAGAAAATAAGTAAAATTGAATTTTCAGCAAGCAATTCCAACTCAGTATTCTTCCAGCAAGCAACCTTGGATGTGCACCTATCAATAACACTAATGTCCTGGAACAGACTAAAAAAATCCAAGTAATCTTTGCTAAACCAATGACATCAAAATCTTAAAAAGGTGGAACTGGAATTGAGTTCACACAACTAGAACATGGTTGCTTCCAGATTTTGGAATGCACAAGATGCAAATTGGATCCACAAAATTAGGGATCCCAATCAAAGAGAAAACATTGGCAACTCTACAAGAAATAGAAAAGGAAAAGAGACCTTGCCAAGCAATTGAAAGATGTTAAGATATGATCTTTATATTAGGCAACTATTATATCTTCTATATATATATATATATATTCTCAGATGTTTTGTATATCTCTAGAATATATCATTTCCTTTCTTTAGAGTAGGATGCAAGTATATAATCCTTGTATAACCCATTCACCAGATAAGAAATATACATACATTCTTTTATTTTATAAAAGAGAGGTGAGAAAAAGTACTAGTTCTATGATTTTCTTTTTTATTTATTTAAAGGTTATCACTTTTGTTTGGTTTTGCATTTTATTGGCCATATCAATCTAGTTTAGTGGTGAAAATGCAATGAACCATGAAATTTTTGTTTTCATAATTTCTTACAGCTTGTATAAATAAATATTAGATTTGCAAGTAGCAATCCAAGTAAACTCTAAAGCATACAAGATTCCAAAATGGTGAAACCAACTGAGCCTGTCCCTCTCATACAACAACCTGTAACTTGCCTCATCCAACCAATCTATGGTCAACTTTTGGTACATTGAACAGAGAAGACAACTTATTTGGGACATGCACACGCTCACAGGTGCAGAATCCACATGTAAATTATAAGAAAAAAAAAAGTAAAAGGACAAGACCACATGTTTTGGCAGAGCATGCCACTTTCTATCATGCATAAGAACAAAACCAAAGCATTCTTTCCCTCAATAATTTTAAAATGAAAAATTGAGATATGTTGATGAAACAGACTTCAAAAAAAATCTACCTGAATATTTCAGCAGAGCATTCCATCCAAAAATATTGGCCACAATAACTAATGTATCTTTTACTTTACAATTGTGATTTTATCTAAAACTGAAAACTCCCATTGCATGCTTAACTAGTGTCTGCTCTTCATATAACATCAATCTTATTTAAAAAAACAAATGGCAGACAATTTGGTTGGAGTAGAAGTATTCATCAGCAAAGTTTTGAAAGTAAAGACAGCTTTTTGGGCACATGTTTAGAAGTATCAACCATGAAAAATGTTGAATACATTCATATGTCTGTCTGTCCCCAAGACAAAAAACAGGGCAAAAAAACATAAAATCTAAGACAAGCCTTGCTCATTATTAAAAGCCAAATGACTCAAAACATAACCATCCATACATGTTTATAGAACAATGTATGTAGGACAAATGACCAATTCTAATTATGCTGACAAATTTCAGTTTATATCTCTCCTTGATAGGACAGAATACCCTAATGAACATTCTGTTCTTTAAGTGTGCATATTACATTAACTGTACATTGGTTATCTCAACAGCATTCATAAACAAAACACGAATGACATCAACAATTACCATTATCATTATATCAGTGTCACTCATACATTCACAAAACCATCGATGGCAAATACCTGAAGCAATCCCATTCTGTCCTGTATTGAAGTCTGAGATCTTCCCATCCTCCAGAAAACAGAGCCAAAAATGATTGCTGATGCAATCGACATCCTTGCCCGAACTTTGTTTGTAGGCCCATCACGAGAAGCCTAGTGAGAAATTTGCAGGTGGCAAATCAAGTTGCAGAAAAGATAAAACTTGGGTACAATTACCAAGCATCAATTTTAATTTGAGGCCAGAAATGAATTCAACATTTATAAAAATTTAATGCATTCTATAAAATACTGCTACCATATGCATCTTGATAATTGTTTCACAGTTGGAGAGCAAGGATTTTATTAAGAAACATAATGAAAAATATTCCAATGTTCTAAGTCTGAGGAAGAAGGAAAGGGAAAGGAGGGGAAGCAGTAAGAAAGTGAACAAACAGTAGAGATACAGAAAAGTGAAACAATGAAAATTTTTCACCCAGACTGCATCCTCTTAATGCACTTTAATAAAAATTTGTATTGCTACTTTCCGGAAAAAGACAAAAAGAAGAAGAAGAAGAAGAAATATAAAAAAGGGAAGCAATTAAATATCATGATATGGGTTGCATACCATTGCGTTGATGCACTTTACTACAACATATTAGGCCTTAATCTCACCATGTGTGGCTCCTATTGAAGATAAGATGCATGAAACTCAATTAAGATGGTTTGGTGGAAGAAGACCAACAGAGTTTCCTATGAGAAGAGTGGATGTAATGGAACAAGTCCTTAGCAAAAAAATGTAGAGGAAGACAAAGAAAAACTTGTTAGTTTTAGGTATGATATGGTTATAAGGGTCTTACAAAAGATAAGACCATAGATAGAAATCATGGGTGAGCTAGAGTTCATATAGCTGAATAACCTCATTTCTAATTTCATCTTTTCTCCTTTTTGTATGGCCATGCATCCATTGTAACATCCTCATCTCCATTATGCTCATAGTTTGCACATGTTGGAATTTTACTATCCAACATTATATGCCATACAACCAAGTTGATCTCAAACCCATCTTACAAAATTTTCGTTTAACTTTAATGGAATCTTACTATCACACAAAATGCTGAAGACACTTTGCTACAAATTTATACCACTTATCAAGACAAAGAAGAGATAGAGAGTAGTGAAGCAATGGAATGTGCCAATCAGCTATAAGATCTAGTTTGCTATCCATTTTAATTTAACACGACAAGTAAATTAAGTCACAATTAAAGGAATCACCTGCATCCAAGCACGTCTAAGGAGCAGCCAAAACTGCCTCCACCAACTCCCTTTCTTTTTCACAGTAGTATGCTTCCTTAAATTGTTATTGTTCTTAGAAGTTTTCCTTCTAGCAAGAAGAGTTGCAGATACAATTGATGGTGCTTCTTGTGAGAAGGACTCAACAAGGCCATTTATCCTCTTTTGGGAAGAGTAGACACTTTCAGCAGAACTATAGTCAACAGATATCAAATCAGCCAAAAATTCAGCTGGATTAACATGATCTGGGCAATGGTACCTGTCAACCATCAAACAATTAATGCTTTCAGAACTAGCATCCAGAAAGCAATAGCTCTTAACATGAATAACTGGAAAGTGTATATGCACATGGAACAGCCTGAAGGCATATTTGAAGGAAGACGGGCACAAGTAAAAGCCATAAATGTGTATATATATATATATTTATTATAACTTGCCAATTTGTGGCCCAATGTACAGTTCATACATGTACTTTACATGGTTTAGAAAACACTAATCTTCTAACTGATTAATGCTTATGCAATTCTTATTGAAATGTGACTAACAAATTTTTATTTTTTTCTTTCATATGTATGGTCCAGCAACACACTTTTTATCAATTTATAAAATGTACATTATGTTGTTAAATAGAATCCTAGCAAAAAGTGATGTCCAGGAATTCTCAGCTTCTGGAAACCTATCTTACCATCCAAATTCAGCAGCATTTCAATCATTAGTTAAATTTGTCAGAGACTTAGTGGCACAGTGATGCTTATACATATTGGCCAAAGATGATTAAGCAGACTCCCAATGTTCTGGTGAAAATGCAGGTCAAAGAATTCCAAAAAGAGTAAATGCACAGATACACACAGCTTTGTATTAAAAGTAACAACCAGTTCCAGTAACAATGGATCAAAGAATTCCAGTTCCTGTACAGTGCTTAATGCCTTAACTTTTCTTCGACCAGAAAGCAGCAAAGTGTTTACATCTTTATGTGTTTAGTCCCAAAATTTTTGGTAAAATGCCAGAGATCTTAACAATCTGCATATAATGGCAGAATAACCAAGACATAATCAGAAACTTCCAGATGTCAAGAAACATTTAGTTGGTTGCTTTTTCATGTATATGAAATTCACGCATAAGATTCTTGAGACCAAGGGGAAAACAAAACAGCGTATAGGAGAATAAAGGATCCTTGATGGTTCAGGGTTGAGAGAGTACTTTACAGCCAGTAAATAAGAAATTGTCAATGTTATATTCATCTTTACTCATTTTGCACGCAAGTTTCAGCATCTAGATGCAATACTCTTAGATTGTCTTCATCCTTAATATTCATCTTTATACATTTTGCACACAAGCTTCTGCATCTAGATGCAATACTCTTAGATTGATGGTTCAGGGTTGAGAGTATACTTTACAGCCAGTAAATGAGAAATTGTCAACGTAATATTTATCTTTATACATCTTGCACACAAGCTTCTGCATCTAGATGCAATACACTTAGATTGTTTTCGTCCTTAACAATATGATCAAAATCGTATCAATAATTTTTAACTTACTTTAGTTAAGCATAGCAGAAAAAAAAGATCAACTTAATTAAGAAAAACTTAGGCCCTGTTATCTTTATTGTTTTTAGGCCGTTTTCAGTTTTCTAAAACAGTGAAAACATGTTTATTTTCTTATTTTCAAAAAACAAGGAAAGATTTTGTAAAGAAAACTCAAAACAATAAAAAGTCGTTTTGGCTGTTTTCATCACAAACACGCTCACAATTTCCAAAATGCGAAAAATGCTATAAACATAAACAAAAAGAACACGTTCTTAGCAATCTCAAAATAAACACTCAAAATACAAAACTGAAAATGAACTCAAAATTGAAAATTGAAACACGAAGATAACAACCTCTTATTTTTCTCTCATAATTTTAGATCTAGGCTGCATAAAGGACTCAACTGCCAAACACCAAACAAGGCAACCAGAAGGGCTAAAGAGAAGATATGGTCCTAGCTGATAGCTTTAGCTGATTTTGACCAACTAGCATGAGCACTTGTGCAAACTGAATGCTGCTTCTTTGATGGGAACTATTGCAAATATCTTTTATTTAAAAAAAAATGATTTTAAGGAGTGGGTGTGCATGGATTTACCTGAAAATATAGAATCCCCAGAAAAAATAAAATAAAAATAATACTACTAATGGATTTTCGGACTATTTTATAAAGACACTAAGATAGCACTTATAGAGGAACAGTAAGACGAATGAGTTCAGATACCAACCCAAATCTTGAGAAGTATGCCAGTGGTTCATCATGTGCAGGTCCAGCATAAACAAGTCCGCCTTCTGCCAGCAGCACAATGTCATCAAATTTCACATAGACTGAACCTCTGGGCTGGTGTATGGAGCATATTACAGTATGTCCATCCTGTGCAAGTTGTTGAAGTGTTTCCATCACCTTCTCTGCCTGGAAGGCATCAAGACCTGAGAGCAAAAGCAATTTTGTAATAGCTGAGAAGAAGTAAGAATAATTCAATAGTTATTTATTTATTAAATGTCTAGATCAATAAATTATATAAGCAAGAATAAGACTCTAGAAATTAATTTATTTTTCTACAATTGTCAAATCAACTTATACATGGCCCTAATAATGCAGCTACTCGAAATGTTGTAATGGATTAGCCACCAAAGGTGATGCAAATTAAAAGCAACATCAAACAAATACTTGGTTTCAAGAATAGGAGGCCTGCCTTTCCTGTTACAGGGCTAGTTACTACCCCAATCACTTTTCCCAACCTCAATCTTGTTTGAAAACCAAGTGTAATTTTTAGACTTCAGTTCAATGAAATAGTCTGAGACTCACAGGAAGTGACACTGTATAGAACCCTCAAACTTTGGCTAATGCAGCTCAACTGCTTTTGACACCAATACATTATTCTAATATATATCAAACAAATTCTCTTGGTAAGCCCTTTCTGAAGGAAAGTGACTAGAATAACATAGTGCTCAAACCAAATTTTTCAACAACCTAACTGCAAAAATTTGTGAGCCCTATGTTTCATTATTAATAATTAATAATGACTAACTACACAATCCGAAAAAATTTATTTCCAATGAGTAAAAAGAACAAAAGCATTTTCACAATGCATAGTTATCACTAAATAATGATCAAACCTGGGTCTCATACCATAGCAATGATCTGAATCCTGAAAGAAAGATTTCACTTTACATCAAACACTATCATACCCCTTGGTAGCAGGAAAGACAAACAAAACAGAACAAACATTTTGTTCAAACCATAAGTATCAACTTTGGCCATCAACATGGCATTCAGATATACCAAATCAATCATTTGGATGGACTGGATCAACATACAAAATAAATAATGTGTACGAACTGGTCCAATTGAAATATAATATTGCAGAAAAGAATTAGTCCTAAATGCACAACATATAAATAATAAAGCACAATTACCAGTTGTAGGTTCATCAGCAAATATGACTGATGGACTAGCTATCAGTTCACATGCCAGGGATAGACGTTTCTTTTCACCACCACTAATTCCACGGACCTTAGCATCCCCGACAGGAGAATCAGCACAACTGACCTGTTGAAGAAAAGCATGATAGTCAACACAAGGGGAAAAAAATTAAAATGTCTTAAAAATCTCAAACTTAGATAAGGGTAACAATTATTCATTATCATATGAAGCTGGAAAAATCTAAAGGGGTAATATAATTGCATAAATCCTAATTATTGTTAAAAACAAAAAAGAAAATTAAAAAGAAAAACATTTATGCATACAGCTGAAAATGGTCTGGCATTGAACTGAGGGTTACACTAAAATTGAAGAGAAACTAGAGACAAACTCCAATTAGGAACAGACTTAAACCTTACTTTCCATTAATAAAAAAAAGTGTTAATGTCCATGCAATTAAGCTACACATTGATATAAAGAAGAAAAATTCACACAAGCAACTACAAGTTTCAAGCTAGAGTTACCAAGCCTAGTTTGAACAATAGTTTGTTCACATATTCATCTCTCTCTTCCACTGAAGATATCTCCTGAAGTTGGAGTTCAGCAGCAAGAGATAGTGTCTCTCGAACAGTCAATTGTGAGAAGAAAAGGTCCTCTTGTCTCACATAAGCAAATCTGGAATGATAGTAGTGATTAAAAGAAACATACAGAATGGTGTTAAACAGTTTATCTGAGTAACATATGGAGCTTCTAGAAAGTTCTATCAAAGCTATACATACTTATAATTTCTGTTCAACACAGGCCGTCCATTGACCTCCAAAAGGCCTGATAAATGCAACCGGGGTGAAGCAATAATTTGACCTGCTAAAATATTGAGCAGTGTTGTCTTCCCTGATCCTGATGGCCCCATTATTGAAAGCAATCTTCCTGGTTTTGCCTCTCCATACACATTCTTAAGCAGAAATCTCACCTAAAAAACCACCCACCATTACAACACAGTTAATATCTGTGGGAAGAGATTATATTGATGCTATTAATAGATAATACCAAACAAATTCCCATGCTTGCGCATGAACAAACAGAGTGAAAGTCTAAATTATGTTTTTTTTCTCTGAGTTAAAGAAAGGTAGTAGGAGGCAACCAATAACACAAAAATCTTTTAGACAGATTGTGGAATCTGAAGATCTGTTGAAAAGTGCTATAGGGCATATATTATTGAGTGGCCATCAATATCTGCTCCCACCAATTCAGTTGAAGAGAAGTTCAAAAGCTTGCATTAAATTTGTCTATAAAGCAACCTATATTGTAAATTTGACTTTTTGGTGCCTCCCACAAATGAAATAAGTCTAACATGACCTTTTTTCCCCTGAAATCATACCAGAAAAGCCTCATACAGAAGGATCATGGCATAGCTTGTAATAATAACAATGTCATATGATATATGCACTGAACTATATAAAAAAAAACAACTGAGCCTAGTGACCATATGGTAAACCTATGCTTCCATAATCAAGCTCCAGTTAAACTACTCTGGTGAGAAAAAGAGATATTTGTTTCAGAACAGAACCCATTTCAAGATAATTTTAAGGAGACAAACAACAGAGAGAGAGAGAGAGAGAGAGAGAGAGAGAGAGAGAGATCATAGGAAATTTTATGGGGTTCTTTTGTAGGCTTTCTTGGCTATTCTGGTAAATGAATACTAGAACAATTTTTAAATTTCAATCTATTTACCAAAAAAAAAAAAAATCAATCTAAATGCGAGTAATTGCCATTAAACAATCAAACTAAATTCTATCCATGTGTTGGCATTAGCTTGTAACATTTACTTGAGTGCATGCTCACGCACTTTAGTACAGTGATTTTGATTCAACCATTAGATCATAGTTGACTCGATCCAATGGTTGAAGTCATTACCACATAGACATGCATCTAGTGCTTCAAACTATACTGTAACAAAGACCTTAGCAGTAACCAGTACAACATTACTATCAAAGCGTTGGCTAAAGCAATAAATGCCTTCAAAAGTGGCATTCCATCACCGAATTCCACTATGTGCTTCCAAAAACTAGCTATTTCCAAAAACAATACATACGGCTATATATAGAATAGCAATATGTAGCTACAGTTTTGAAAATTTTCCAACAAATTGAAATTATATACGCTGCTTTCTGAGAAAATGGGGAGATAAAATAAAGATTAGAAAGTTCGGCGGCACATGCGTGTCAGAAAAACTAAAATCGGCTAATCCAAACGTCAAATTAGGCACGGTTAAATAAGGTTTTACATATCATCGCCTCTAAATTTCAAAATTCATCGTCTTTCGTGCATTTTATAGCCAGCCAAACATGCTTTTAACCCTAGCTTGTCATATCTTACGCTTCTGCACTAATGCAACATGCAGGGGGGGGGGGGGGGGGGGGGGGGTTGGTTACTGTTCGAGCAGAAGAAGTAATCTCACTCCTTTGGAGGACTTATCGGAGAGGGAGCAGGTGATGTCGCTCCACCGGATAGTCACTGGTGAAACTTTTCCGGCGGACGGAGATTCGCCGCCGTCAATTCCATCTCCGCCACCGTCCTTCTCGTCCTCCGCCTCATTTTCCGGCAAGTACGCCGGGCCGGGGCCGGAGAACAGGCGGAGCAAGAGCGCCGCCGCCAAGGCGGCCACAACCTGGCCTACACCGCCCTTCCGGCCGAGTCCCACTATCCGGCCGACACCTTGTCCGACGACGCTAAGCACCACCATTATCCCCACTCTGTCAAAGCAGAGGTCTATTATGATTTCTCGGTTCAGTAGTCAGTCCGTCGTTTGATCCTTCCCCGTGAGGCTTCTTTGGCATGATTGCTAAATTTTTGGCATATTTAATTTTATTATCTTCAAAAAGATATTTTCTAGTAGCAATAGTTTTAAATAATTAATTTAAAATTATTTCCTTTGGGTTTGAAAAATCATTTTAAAAATAAAATCAGGGATAAATAAATGTGTTGTTAAAATTTTTAAAAATTCCAATTGTATGATAAAAAAAAAAAAAGGGGGTAAAGTCGACTATGAATCTCTCGCATTGTGAGATTTAAAAAATATAAATATATAATATAATTTTATTATTTATTAATAAAAAGAATGAGTCAACAAGTAAAAAATAAAAGGTGTGTAATAGTTGATTTGAGCAGTAAAACGTATTTTAAATCACCTAAATCATAGTTTAATAGTTTGAGTGATTTGAGAAATATAACAAACACAGTTATTAAAAATATAATTATCAACAATTAGTAATTATAGAATTTTTTATATTTTAATTAAAGGGTATTGGTGGTCGATTTTATATGTCTATTTATGAAATAAATTGCTACAATTAATTTTTCAATAATTCAAATTATTATTGACTGGTCAAATCGAAAAATTGTGATTTGAAAATTTAAGTCAAATTCTTTTAAATAAAAGAAAATAGGAAAACAAATACCTCACTTAAAAAGGTTTATGGATTGTCTGTTTTTAAAAAGTGATATAATTTTTACTATTGATAAAAACACATAATATTGGTTAAATTATTGAACAAATATAATATTTCTTTACATCAAATAAGTATGTAAAAATTTGTATGTATGGTTATTTGAGAGATGATTAAACACTTGTGATAAAAAAACACTCACTATAATCTCTTATTATTGAACCAAATTTAAGATTTAATAATTTATTAAGTAAAATAAATAAATAAATAATAAGAATTTTATATAGATAGAAAACAGGGTAACTGGTAAAAAAGTTATATATATATATATATATATTGAGAATAAAATTGCTCGTAATATTCTCATTTTCAAAATCAGAAACTAATTTGGAAAACAAAAGCCAAACACGCCCCATGGCATCTGTAATCGTATTCATTCATTTTCCGACGGTTACTAAATTCGACCAACACGTGTCCCTGTGAGGATAAGGTTGGTGTTTGCAGTCATTGAAGTCTTATTCGAAATATTACTATTTTCGAAGAAATTATTTTTTGAAACTAAAAAGACATTATTTTTAAATTATAAATTACACGTGGCATCCTAGATTTGGCGAAAAGTTGAGGATAGCCCTTTCTTTCATTCAACTTTATATGATACGAAACTTCGTATGTGATAAAAATAATTATTGATTTTTTTAAAATATCAAATTATCTCCTTTCTTTGTGTGTTGCAAAAACATAAATTAAAAACTAAAAATATAAGTGTTCTCTCAATTGATTCGTTTAGTTCGATTATTGAATTGATCGAATTTTTTAAATTAAATAAATATTTTTTTTAAATTAAATTAAACTAATCAAATAATTGTTCAAACTAAAAATATTAAAAAAATACAAAATAATAAAGTGTAAGGAAATAAAAATAATTAATAATAAATAAAATTTTAATTAAATCAAAATAATCGGCCACTGTATCCTTTGAAATGTACATGTTATTATAAAATCTTTGAAATTTACACGTTATTATAATAGTTAACACAATTGTCGATTTTAATTTACCATTTGAAATTCTTATAATAGTTCTCAATTCTTTGTCTTTGAAATATTTCCCAGTGAATGAGGTCTTTTATGGTCTTTAATAAAATTATTGTTGGAAGACAACTTTTAACTGGAAGACAAGTCATACATAAATTACATTGAATGTCCAACTCTAAGTGTGTATAGACTGTGTTTGTATTTAAATTTATCGGGGGTGCATCATGAGGGAGGTCACCCGCCTTTAGAAATTAGTCGGGAGAAGTTCGAACACTCCAGGTGAATAAAAAAAATGAAATGATAATTTTATTTTATTATTACATTTAATATATCTTGAGATGACGGTTTTTGTGCGACTTTAGTACTCGCGTCCTTAATTACTTTATGAAAGATAAATCACATGTAGGGTCTTTGACTCTTATGTAGGTAAAAGATTGAACTCACAACTCATCAAATTGGCACCGATATAGTACTCACCAGATCATTGACCTATAACTTCCGGTTACATTTAATATATCTTGATTTTTATAAAATAAAATATCATATTTAATGTTAATAAAATGGAATGTATTAGATAAAACATTCTGCCCCGTTCCCACGTGCGTATGCATTCCCTTTGTTCTTCGATTCGATTGACGGAGAGATCAAATCAAATTCTTAATCTGTGTTAGAAAATTGAATGCTGGGAACCCTAGCTTTCTCTCTCCTTCCTTCTGCTGATCTGATCTTAGAGTCGTGTTTGCATATAGATAGCGACAATTCATTTCAATGTGGATGTAAACCCTATATTGATTTACTTCCAACACTCACTCTAACTAGATCTTCAAATCAGATCCTCAAAGATCAATATCTTCGATCCGTTCACGATTGAAGTTGTTTCGCAGTTACATAGCTCAAAGCGCCTGATTTCTTCAAAATTTTCTGGGTTTTAATTCCATGCTCCTAGGATTAGATTAACCAGTATGGGAGCTGGGAAGAAATGGTTCTTTGCTCTCTTCGCCCACGCATTTGTGTCTCTCATGCTCCTCCTCAGGGCCTCCTACTACACTTCGCGAAGGCCCTTTGCCGCCGCCGTCCGCCGCGGAGTCGGTTACCCCCCGGCCTTTCGCTTACTACATCTCAGGCGGCAGAGGCGACCCCGACAGAATTTTCTGGCTGTTACTGGCGGTTTATAATCCCCGGAACCGGTACTTGCTCCACATTAGGGCGGATGGTTCGGACGACGAGAGGCGGAAATTGGCCGGTTTGGTCAAGTCCGTGGCGGCTATACGTTATTTCGCGAATGTTGATGTGATGGGGAAGCTTGATCCTTTGACGTACATGGGATCGACTACCGTCGCCGCGACTTTACATGCGGTGGCTGTACTGTTGAAGGTTGATGGTGGATGGATTGGTTAATTACCTTGAGGGCAACTGACTATCCGTTACTTACTCAAGATGGTATGCTACTTTACTTTCTGATTCATATATTCTTAATGTTCTATGTCTGTTCGAGGGAATTTGATTTCAGTGTTGCTCTTTATATTGCTATATACAAATTTTTGTAAGAGAGTAGTATATTGTACAGTGCCAAGACCTATCCAATGTGAGAACACATAGTTCATATGGTCAAATTGGGAATATTTGCTCCCTTTATGCTGCTTTTTTTATTTAGCAGTTATTTATCAAAAAAGAAAAGTAAGTCTACTTGGATTTACTACCTTTGTAATATTATGCAGAATGCTTGTGTTAACCCTCTTAGATTAGAGATTAGAACTTTCTGATTAGTTTGAATGTTGAGGCAAATGGTTTTAGGAGGATCATCATCCATTGTTTATCTGTATTAGGTGGGTTGGAGGCCATCCTGGAGGAATTTGTGACTGAAATGATGCAATTTTCTTATCTTGATCACAATTCTGTTTTATTTGAAATTTTCTTTTTGACTATCAAGTTTACCTTCTGCCGGTGAAAAAAGGATTCTCAGGATTGCTTGTGGATACCAACAAAGAGCTTTCGGATTTAACAATCAATGGGTTTTCAATATGAGAATAAACTTATAGACATACGTGTGAGGCAAGCGGTTGGAGTGGAAGAAGTTCGTAGCAAAGGAGATAGAGAAAGACCAAAAAAGTTAGTTTGAGAAGACTTAGATATAACATGGGATATAATGACCTTATAGAAAATATGGCCATGAATAGAGATGATTGAACAGTTATACTTCATTGAGTTGACTCCCTTATTGGGATTAAAGCTTAAGATGCTGATCAAGAAAATTAGAATCATAATTATCATCTATACCTTCTCTTACCATTGTGAATGTGAAATTGGTATTTTCTTGACATGCATATTTTGATCTGTGATTAATTGTGTCACTGTTATGAATTTGATGCCTGAGGCTTTTAGTATATACATCAATAAGTTAATATTGAATACCCCAGCATCATGATTTCAATCAAATGCTGAATGGTATTTCTTGTCATTGCTTTGATTTTCTTCGAAGTATATGATATAGGTTGTTAACTTAGTACCTTTGTCTGTTGGTTTCATTTTGTTCCAGAAACTAGGGTGCTTGTAGCAAATGCTTGTGCCGTTGCCTGGCATATGGTGTTTATACTTGAATAATGCACCTTGTGTGGTGGTAGACAATCAAACTTCTTGTTGTGAGTCTCCCACAAATTCCTATTGATTATTGTATAGGAAGTCCTGAGTTAACTAAAGATTTGCTTGTCTTAAATACACTTTCAGATTTATCCCACATGTTCTCCTCTGTCCAGAGAGACGTCAATTTCATTAACCATTCTAGTGATCTTGGATGGAAAGAGTAGGCAAACCCTTATTGCTAAATAAGCTATAATTTTGTTGCTGACAACACGAACCATATTTGAGCAGCAGGGCTCTGTTTGATGTCAATGTAGGGGTAAAAGGATTCAGACAATTGTGGTTGATCCAGGGCTTTACTTGGCAAGGAGGGTCCAAATATTTCACGCCACACAAAAACAGCCAACGCCGGATGCTTTAGGGTCTTCACAGGCAAATCCTCTTTCTGCTTCTTTACCTAGTTTAGTTCCCTGTAAATGTTAGCATGAAAAAATTGGGATCAACAGAGGAAAACTATGCTGAAACAGAGTTCTCTGTTATCAGGTTCTCCATGGGTTTTCTTAACCCTGGGTTTTCTGGAATTCTGTATCCTTGGCTGGGATAACCTCCCTCGCACCCTTCTAATGTATTTTAACAATGCAATCTTGCCCCAAGAAGTCTATTTCCAATCTGTCATCTGCAATTCACCCTAGTTCAAGAACACAACTGTTAACAGTGATCTGAGATACATGATCTGGGATAATCCCCCCAAAGATGGAACCCCTCTCTCAACACATCAGATTACGAGAAGATGGTTCAAAGTGGAGCTGCTTTTGTTAGGAAGTTTCACAATGACAATCCAGCCCTCAATGTAATTGACAAGAAGATCCTCAACCGCCACCATAACAGAGCTGCACCAGGGGCTTGGTGCTCCGGGCAGAAGTGCCGGTGGATGGATCCATGCTCTAGGTGGGATAATGTTACTGGCTTGAAGCCGGGGCCTCAAGCAAAAAGGTTTCAGGAGTCGATAACCAAGCTTCTTGATGATTGGAATGCATATTCAAACCAGTGCAAGTGATGACTTATATCAGGTTTCCTCGGAGAGAGAGAGAGTGTAAGCACCCCCGCCCGGATATCCCAACCACCCGGTCTATCCGAACGAGTGCGCTCACAGAAGGGAAGAGGAATAGACAAAAGACAGAAATGCCCTGGCATGCATAAATAAGAAATTTAACAGCGGAAGCAAAACGGTAAACATGCATGCCCACAAGCACCCCGCTGATACAGCGGTCATGAAGTATATAAAAATACATACAGACCCTGTGCCAACAATAGGAGGTACAAATGACAACCTGGCACAGTCAAAAATAAAAGACAACGACTCTAGCAAAACATCAGAGATGACGGGGGCAGCTAACTGTACACCTTACCAACGCGGCCGGCTGCTAAATGGAACGATCCTCGCCCTCGGCCTTTGCTTTACCCTTACCTGGAATGATGGAAAGCAAGGTGAGTCGCAAGACTCAGCAAGTTTATAAGAAATGAAAGGCTATAAATAAAAGAAGAGACCATCCCAAACACAGCCCCACAAGTACACACAAGTCATGAGACGCTACAACACAACAGTGCAGTATAGTGAAAGCACATACCGGTCCTTGGGGCCCACACAAGACACCTGGCACCCAAGTCCCATACCAACCTGCCGCTGCCCTGGAAGGCAACAATATCCTCAACAAACCTGTGCGCACTGTCCCGGGGCGGTACTCCCGTCACCCGTATCCACGTCGGTACTCCCGACAACCGAGCCATAGGCTCCCTCGGAACGGTACTCCCGTCCGAGAACTAAATACTATCAGTAGCCATGCAATGCACATAAAATGCAATGGCGTAGTGAGCATCAACGTGATACCAGGAGCCCATACATCCAAGCATCAGGCCATGCTCCGCCCATATAGTAAGCCACACACGATGCATATGCCCGTGCTGGATGCATTATAATCAAGCTAAAATGCCCGTGACCAAGCATAACCAAATCATGTTAATCCCAACATGCAGCCCGTACCCATGTGTACATCAAGCCATGCAACGAGAATAAAATATAAGCAGGCATGCTATAATCACATAACGGCTAAGCAAGTTAGCAGTGCCTGGCACCGGTCAACGGTCAGTGGGTAGGAGAGACTCGCCGGCGGCCTAAGGTAGACCGTACGACAGTCACTCCGTCACCGAACCGTCGATCCCAGCCCCCACTGCACAACCGCTCCAGCTAGAAAATAACCAAAAATCCAATTAATACCCGAACCGCTAAGAACCTAGCCCCGGGTGAGTACGGCATCATTCCCAACAGGCAGGGGGGTGGCACAAACCCCCGTAGGCAACCAACGAAACCCACGAGATCCATTTAATAAATTAAATCTTAAACTAATCGTTTAAAAACTTCATAATTAATTAATAGCCAAAACAAATGAAGAGAGGCCCAATAAATCGCCAACGAAAGAAACGACGAGATAGGTAAGAAGAACTTGCCTTATCAGAGATATCCTTAGGCTCGTTGGGTCCAAAAGCAGTAAAAATTATACAAACTGCAATATCCCAATTATTTGCCAAAATTAATAAAATTAGACGCAAAACGAAATTCTGACCGTACAGAATATTAATTACTAGCTGCTCTACATACCTGGATAATTAAATCTGGAATTAAACGCAATTTAATCCGAATTTTTCAGCCCCAAAATCTCACAATTTCTCCCGTGCGCGCGCTGGTTTTTCTCTAAAATTGCTACTGTTTCTATGCTCAAAATCACGCCCGAAATCGGGCTTAAATGCGGCCAAAAATAAGCGGAGGAGACGCGGCCACGTGGCAGCGCGCAGGCCAGCCACTGGGAGGCCACCGCCTCACCGAAACGACGTCGTTTCGGACGTCCAGTGGCTGATTAAAATCAGCAAAAAATCCCCCCCCCCCGCACGCAGCCCCCGCGACTCGAAGCCGAGTCCACCGCCTGGCAGCCTCGCGCGCGACCGCTCGCGCCCGCATGTGTCTTCAACCTATATGTGACTTATATTATATTTAAGGTGATTTTGAGCCCTTTTCTGCAACACACGCCAGCACCCGAAACTTTCCATTAATTGCACTAACGCCCACTTAATTAATTACATTAACTCCCGAAATTTCTGAAAATCCCATTATTGAATTTCTTTTAATTTTCCTATAATTCCAGAAATTCCTAAAACAAATTAATTAATTATTTTAATTTCTTATTTCCTTAAAATCACATAAGTAAATTTTATTAAATCACAACAAATTATTTTAATATTTCTTTTAATTTAAATTACCCCAAAATTAAATTAAATTGGCATTTACGGGGCGTTACAAATCCTCCCCCCCTTAAAAGAATTTCGTCCCCGAAATTCGTACCTGGCTAGGCAAACAACTGAGGATGAAGTCGCCTCATGTCCTCCTCTAGCTCCCAAGTAGCCTCCTCAGGGGTATGCTGCTGCCACTGGACCTTCACATAGGGAATCGTGCGGCTACGAAGCACTTTTTCTTTTCGATCCACGATACTGGTAGGCAACTCGATGTACGACGCGTCCTCTTGTACCACGAGCGGATGATAATCAATGACATGCCCGGGATCTGCCACGTACTTGCGGAGCATAGAAACATGAAAGACATCATGTACATGGGCTAACTGAGGGGGTAAAGCTAACCGGTATGCCAACGATCTGACTCGCTCCAATATCTCGAACGGTCCCACATAGCGAGGACTCAACTTGCCAGATACTCCGAAGCGTCGAACACCCCTCATCGGCATAACTCGAAGGAAAACATGATCACCCACATCAAACTCCAAATCTCGGCGTCGTCTATCAGCATAACTCTTCTGACGATCCTGAGCTGCCTTCATCCTAGCCCGAATCAACTGGATCTTTTCTGTCGTCTGCTCCACCAACTCCGATCCAAGTAACGCTCGCTCCCCAGTCTCGGTCCAGCAAAGCGGTGACCTACACGGCCGCCCATATAATGCCTCAAATGGTGCCATCCCAATGCTGGCCTGGAAGCTATTATTGTAAGCAAACTCCACCAACGACAAATGGTCATCCCAGCTCCCATGAAAATCTAGTACATAGGCGCGGAGCATATCCTTCAAAGTCCGAATGGTCCGCTCCGACTGCCCGTCAGTCTGAGGATGGAAGGCTGTACTGAAAGTCAGCTGAGTCCCCATAGCACTCTGCAACGCCTCCCAAAATCGTGAGGTAAACCGAGGATCCCTGTCTGACACAATACTAGCTGGGACTCCGTGCAGTCTCACCACCTCATCAATGTATAGCTTGGCCAGTCGATGAATAGGATAGGTCTTCTTGACAGGTAAGAAGTGCGCTGATTTAGTCAACCGATCAATAATTACCCATATCGAGTCGTACCCCCGGCTGGATCGCGGCAATCCTGATACAAAATCCATAGCTATACGCTCCCACTTCCACTCCGGCACAGATAAAGGTCGTAACAATCCTGCGGGCCTCTGGTGCTCAGCCTTAACCTGCTGGCACACTAAACATCGCGATACAAATTCTGCTACGCTCCTCTTCATGCCGCTCCACCAATACTGACGCCGTAAGCCCTGATACATCTTCGTCGCTCCAGGATGGATAGTATAGGGAGAACGATGAGCTTCCTCTAGGATCCTCTGCCTGATATCACTGTCACTCGGCACACAGATCCGTCCACGAAACAATAGCAAACCATCGTCCCTCTGACTGTACCCCAATGACCCAAATCTCTCCATATCAGCCATAATCTCGCCAAGCTCCACATCCTGTCGCTGTTGATCGTGAATCTGACCCTCCAGATCCGAATGGATACTCATGGCAGCGCAATAAAGTGTAGGATTGTCTGGTGCCACAGAAATAGTAAGATCGCTCATCTGCTCCAGTAAGAACCACTCCTGCACCATCATAGCTGCAACTGATGCTCCACGGCGACTCAGTGCATCTGCTACCACATTGGCTTTACCTGGGTGATAGAGGATCTCGCAATCATAGTCCTTAAGCAGCTCCAACCAACGTCGTTGTCTCATATTAAGTTCCTTTTGAGAAAATAAATACTTGAGACTCTTGTGATCTGTATATATCTGGACTCTCTCACCATAAAGATAATGCCTCCAAATTTTCAAGGCAAACACGACAGCCGCCAACTCCAGATCATGTGTGGGATAATTCTCTTCGTGCCTCTTCAACTGTCTAGATGCATAAGCATTCACTCGGCCGTCCTGCATCAAAACACATCCCAACCCTGCATACGAGGCATCACTATATACAGTAAATAACTCACCACACCTGGGTATCGTCAGTACTGGCGCCGAAGTCAAACGCCGCTTTAACTCCTGGAAAGACCTCTCACAAAACTCGTCCCAAATAAATCTGACGCCTTTCCTTGTCAACTTCGTCAGGGGAGATGCAAGCCGTGCAAAACCCTCTATGAATCGTCGATAATATCCGGCAAGGCCAAGAAAACTCCGAATCTCTGTCACTGTCATCGGTCTCGGCCAATCCATCACGGCTCTAGTCTTCTCTGGGTCTACTGAGATACCCTCTCCTGAGACCACGTGTCCCAAGAATACCACTCGGGTCTGCCAAAACTCATATTTCGAAAACTTGGCATATAACTGCTCCTCTCTTAGCTTCTGTAGAACCACGCTCAGATGCGCCTCGTGTGTCTCAGGGCTCGGTGAGTAAATTAGGATGTCGTCAATGAAAACTATGACAAAAGAATCCAAATATTCCTTGAATACCTTATTCATCAGATCCATAAATACTGCAGGTGCATTGGTCAGCCCAAACGGCATGACCACAAATTCATAATGGCCGTAACGCGTGCGAAATGCGGTCTTTGCAATATCCTCATCTCTGACTCGCACCTGATGATAACCTGACCGCAAATCTATCTTGGAAAACATTGATGCACCACGCAACTGATCCAGTAAATCATCCACACAGGGTAGGGGATACTTGTTCTTGATTGTTACTTGATTAAGCTGTCGGTAATCTATACAAAGTCGCATAGACCCGTCCTTCTTGCGCACAAATAATACTGGGGCCCCTCATGGCGATGTGCTCGGCCGAATAAAACCTTTCTCCAAAAGATCTTGCAATTGCACCTTGAGTTCTTTCAGTTCATTGGCAGCCATACGGTAAGGAGTCTTGGAAATAGGCTGCGTACCTGGCATCAGATCGACTGCAAAATCAATCTCTCGGTGCGGTGGTAGTCCCGGCAACTCATCTGGGAACACATCTGGAAAGTCTCGCACCACAGGATAGGCAGCCAACTCCTTATTCTCCCCCGCTATCACGGTCACGAACGCAAAGTAGGCTTCACACCCACGTCGAATAAGTCTCTCGGCGTGCATAACCGATATCATCGGTGTAGTCACCACTGGCTTCACACCCCGGTATGTAACAACTGGTCTCCCCGGATGCTCAAATGAAATTACCTTCCGACGACAATCAACCCGAGCATAGTGCCGAGAGAGCCAATCCATACCCAACAGTAAGTCAAAATCCTGGATCGCCAAAACAACAAGATCCCCCACAAATACCTGGTCGTAAATCCCTATCTCGCAATTCCTGACCATCTCACTCCCCAACAACACCGTCCCTTCCAGTGTCGAAATAGATAAATCATATGGTAAGGGGTTACACGGGATTGGGATCTTATGCAACAAATGAGGTGCTATAAAAGAGTGGGTGGAACCTGTATCAAATAGGGCACGTACGTCATGGCCATAGAGAGTAAGTATACCTTGCACTATATCACTGCTCTCAGCTGCCTCGGCCGCTGACACTACAAATGCCTGTCCCTGCATCTGAACTCTCTCTGTAGGTCCTGGGCGCTGTGCTGCTGGAAGAGGTAATGGCGCTCCTGAACCCTGCGCCCTAGGTGCAGACTGTCTCTGAGCTGGTCTGGGCCCCACACCTCCAGTCCGTGGCCCTCCACTCTTTGCTGGCTGGGTGCACCTGTTCGCTCGGTGGCCCCTCTGTCCACAGCGAAAACAAATAATCTCCTGCCCTGTGGCCGGTGTAGCTGGTGGGGCTGGTGTAGTCGGTCTAGGCGCCTGTGGACAGTCTCTCTTCAAATGCCCCGGCTGACCACAGCGATAACATACATCTCAACGTACCTCCCGACACTGCCCCTGGTGTCTCTGCCCGCACTGCCGGCACTGTGGAAATCCCGAACTCTGGCTGCCTGCATCCCACTTCCTCTTCTTACTGCTGCTCCCTGCACCCTTCAAGACTAACTGCTCTGCTCGGGCCTCTAGTCGATCCCTCTCCACCGCGTGGGCTCGCTGAACAGCCGTAGGGAAGTCAGGGGCCTCAATACCAGCCATGGCATGACGGATCTCTGGTCGTAACCCCCTCTGAAACTTGCTAACTCGACGCGACTCAGGGGTCACTAACTCAGGAGCATAACGAGATAATGCCACGAACTCAGTCTCATACTGTGTAACTGTCTTACTGCCCTGCTGTAACTCAATGAACTCAAACACCTTCTGCTCTCTGATCCAAGCCGGTACATAGGTCTCATTGAACGCCTCGACGAACTGTGCCCATGACGGACCTCCATCGCCATATCTCTGTCTGGTGGTCTCCCACCACCGCTCGGCGTCACCTCGTAACAAAAAAGTCCCCAGCCGAACTCTGTGGGCCTCTGCACAGTCTATGGATCTCAAATGCTTCTCCACCGCTAGTAACCAATCCTCAGCCACCGTCGCATCAGCGCCTCCACTAAACTCTGGTGGTCGCAAGGCCATAAAATCTCTAAGCACTGTAGCACCTAAACCGTCCCCTGCTCCCGACGTACCTGAATGCGACGCCTGGGCCGTAGCGGTCCTATCATCATGTCTGCGCTCCTGTCGCAACTGAGATGCTGCCAGTACATCTACAGCTCGTAAAATACCCGCTAATGTCTCCTGCATATCTGGTGGCCCTGGCTGTCTCTGCTCTCCAGCACCTGTAGCCTGAACCTCCGGAGTAGGGACAAGGTGTCCTCTACCTCATGCTGGCGGTCTACCACGACCTCGCCCACGTCGTGCGTCCATGATACCTAGACAACCAAATTAATTAGAACGCATTTCGTAATAACAGACACGTCCTAACACTCTAACTCTACCTAGCAGCCTTGGTGTACAGTTACTTGTCCCCCCTAATTGACTTAATGACGCTCTGATACCAACATTGTAAGCACCTCCGCCCGGATATCCCAACCACCCGGTCTATCCGAACGAGTGCGCTCACAGAAGGGAAGAGGAATAGACAAAAGACAGAAATGCCCTGGCATGCATAAATAAGAAATTTAACAGCGGAAGCAAAACGGTAAACATGCATGCCCACAAGCACCCCGCTGATACAGCGGTCATGAAGTATATAAAAATACATACAGACCCTGTGCCAACAATAGGAGGTACAAATGACAACCTGGCACAGTCAAAAATAAAAGACAACGACTCTAGCAAAACATCAGAGATGACGGGGGCAGCTAACTGTACACCTTACCAACGCGGCCGGCTGCTAAATGGAACGATCCTCGCCCTCGGCCTTTGCTTTACCCTTACCTGGAATGATGGAAAGCAAGGTGAGTCGCAAGACTCAGCAAGTTTATAAGAAATGAAAGGCTATAAATAAAAGAAGAGACCATCCCAAACACAGCCCCACAAGTACACACAAGTCATGAGACGCTACAACACAACAGTGCAGTATAGTGAAAGCACATACCGGTCCTTGGGGCCCACACAAGACACCTGGCACCCAAGTCCCATACCAACCTGCCGCTGCCCTGGAAGGCAACAATATCCTCAACAAACCTGTGCGCACTGTCCCGGGGCGGTACTCCCGTCACCCGTATCCACGTCGGTACTCCCGACAACCGAGCCATAGGCTCCCTCGGAACGGTACTCCCGTCCGAGAACTAAATACTATCAGTAGCCATGCAATGCACATAAAATGCAATGGCGTAGTGAGCATCAACGTGATACCAGGCGCCCATACATCCAAGCATCAGGCCATGCTCCGCCCATATAGTAAGCCACACACGATGCATATGCCCGTGCTGGATGCATTATAATCAAGCTAAAATGCCCGTAACCAAGCATAACCAAATCATGTTAATCCCAACATGCAGCCCGTACCCATGTGCACATCAAGCCATGCAACGAGAATAAAATATAAGCAGGCATGCTATAATCACATAACGGCTAAGCAAGTTAGCAGTGCCTGGCACCGGTCAACGGTCAGTGGGTAGGAGAGACTCGCCGGCGGCCTAAGGTAGACCGTACGACAGTCACTCCGTCACCGAACCGTCGATCCCAGCCCCCACTGCACAACCGCTCCAGCTAGAAAATAACCAAAAATCCAATTAATACCCGAACCGCTAAGAACCTAGCCCCGGGTGAGTACGGCATCATTCCCAACAGGCAGGGGGGTGGCACAAACCCCCGTAGGCAACCAACGAATAAAACCCACGAGATCCATTTAATAAATTAAATCTTAAACTAATCGTTTAAAAACTTCATAATTAATTAATAGCCAAAACAAATGAAGAGAGGCCCAATAAATCGCCAACGAAAGAAACGACGAGATAGGTAAGAAGAACTTACCTTATCAGAGATATCCTTAGGCTCGTTGGGTCCAAAAGCAGTAAAAATTATACAAACTGCAATATCCCAATTATTTGCTAAAATTAATAAAATTAGACGCAAAACGAAATTCTGACCGTACAGAATATTAATTACTAGCTGCTCTACATACCTGGATAATTAAATCTGGAATTAAACGCAATTTAATCCGAATTTTTCAGCCCCAAAATCTCACAATTTCTCCCGTGCGCGCGCTGGTTTTTCTCTAAAATTGCTACTGTTTCTATGCTCAAAATCACGCCCGAAATCGGGCTTAAATGCGGCCAAAAATAAGCGGAGGAGACGCGGCCACGTGGCAGCGCGCAGGCCAGCCACTGGGAGGCCACCGCCTCACCGAAACGACGTCGTTTCGGACGTCCAGTGGCTGATTAAAATCAGCAAAAAATCACCCCCCGCACGCAGCCCCCGCGACTCGAAGCCGCGTCCACCGCCTGGCAGCCTCGCGCGCGACCGCTCGCGCCTGCATGTGTCTTCAACCTATATGTGACTTATATTATATTTAAGGTGATTTTGAGCCCTTTTCTGCAACACACGCCAGCACCCGAAACTTTCCATTAATTGCACTAACGCCCACTTAATTAATTACATTAACTCCCGAAATTTCTGAAAATCCCATTATTGAATTTCTTTTAATTTTCCTATAATTCCAGAAATTCCTAAAACAAATTAATTAATTATTTTAATTTCTTATTTCCTTAAAATCACATAAGTAAATTTTATTAAATCACAACAAATTATTTTAATATTTCTTTTAATTTAAATTACCCCAAAATTAAATTAAATTGGCATTTACGGGGCGTTACAGAGAGAGACACAAAAAATTGGAGGGCCAGTTTGATATTGATACAGGTTTTGGGCTGTTTTTGTTTGAGGGGGCTTGGTTCTGAGGTTTCCTCTTGTTTTCTGTAGTATTTTTGCAGTTAAATGCATGTCTTGTATCTTTCTTGATATATTATTTATTTTTTATTCATTTGTTTTTTTGTTGACAATTAAGGAATTTTTTTCCCAGTGAAAGGGATGTAGGGTTGCAATTGAACTGAGTCGAGTCGAACTTCACTAGACTCGGGCTTGGCTTATGAGCTTGTTTCTAGACTCTAGCTCAAGCTCACCAATATTTGCTATTTTACTTAAACTTAATTTGTCATTTTGCGTTATTATATATATATATATATATTATATTAAGTTAAATAATTAAATTAATATATAATAATCTTAATCATATTCAAATTAATTATGTTATTATAATAATTTAAATTTTGATAATTTTATGTTAAATAATATATTATAAAATTATAAATAAATATATTACAGTATTTATAAACGAGCTTGTTTACACGTTATTCATGATTTTTTAATCGAGTATGTTTACGAATCTCTAATTAAGTTTATTAGTATTCACATTGAACGTTCACAAGTTTTAACAGGTCAAAATTTATTGAGTTCAAATTTGACTCGTTTACAAATCGAGTTTCAAAATTAGATTTAATATCGACTCGTTTACCTTAATGAACAAACTTAAATGGGTTTTTGTCGAGCCGAATACTGAGTCACTTGTGAACAGCTTGGCTTATTTACTACTCTAGAGGAATGCTACTCTTGCGGCCTTAGCCTTAGTAGTAGTTGAAATACAAGATATTAATGGGGAGTGTCACCACAAGTATTAAATTTAAATATCCAAATATTTGTTCATCCACCAGTGGCCAATTTTCTGATTGAACTGACCAATCTAATCCAATGCAATAGAATTCTCTTAAAATTGAAATACATTTCTCTCCTCCCTCACAAGACGTAAAGATACCAACTTGATAAATATAGGGGTCACAATCAAATACTTAATGGATGTTGGGGGAGGGTGGTATAATGATAGGTATAAAACCTGCATTGAGAGCAATTCCTTAATTAGTTGAGGACTTATTGTTAAGCAATTGATTATAAAGAAATTACCACTTATCCACCCAACGACTTGATAAACAATAAAAAGTTTACAATTTAAAATATAAAATTTTACATAATAAATAATAGAGTAAGGACAACATTCAACATACTTAAATGCTCAAACTTAGTCATTTATTCTTTATTCTATTACTAGCGTATACTCGTGCCTAAAAATACGGTGTAAATAATATTAAGATTAAAATATAATTATAATTTATATGTATTATGTTAAAATTTATAAAGAATTTGTAACAAATTTGTTTGTATTAAATACTCTACAAAACTCAAATAAGAAATGAATATATAAGATTTATAATATTCAGTAATATTGTAAATCAAAATATAAGAGCAAGTAAAAATTAAATATCAAACAATACATACCAACCTATATTTTAAAATTATTAAAAAAAATAAATATCAAATAATACACAACAGTTAATAATTTGTAATCTAAAAGAAGTTAAAATTAACTTACATACCAGTTAGTATTATTGACATTAATAGGGGAACTTTGGTTCGGGGTTGGAAAATCTTGGGTTCTCCAACCGTGCACAGTCGGAGAAGCCTTGGGTTCTCGACCATGAGTGGTCAAGAAGCCTTGTGTTCAAGAACCTTGGGTTTCTTGATCATGTGTGGTCAAGAATTATTTAATTTTTATATTATTTTAATTAAAAAATTATTGTAATAATACAAATAAATGAATTCTTTTTAAATATTTGCATCTTTAATAATATATCATTATATTAAATGCTATAAAGCCCATATCCAAATGCATGAGAGAAAAAATGAGAAAACATGTGAGTGATATCTGAATATGTGGCCTCTCCATTCGAATGCTTCCTCAAGCCATCTGAATGCATCATGCCTCATCTGAATATGGCCAAACATTTAACACATCCGAATAGCTCAAGTCTCATTCGGATACCTTAGGTTAAACACTATTATTTTCTTCCTTATATAATCTATCACACCTACACCACTCACACATAACATCCAAGCAACTTACACCTAATATCAACTTACCAATCCATTAAATTCCACAACATTACATTATAATCAGATTAACATTAAGGCATGCAAAATTATTCCTGAGTCTCAACATTGAGTCGCTAAATAAATTTACTAATTTTTTTTCAAATGTCACAAATTAATCAACATTAAAATTATAATATTTGTAAAAAAAAATAAAAATTGAGCACCTCTATAAATCGTAGCTCAACTCATCTGTTTGAACATCTTCATTGTATTAGATCATGAACTTACACATAAAATTTGATTGAGAGTTTACATACTATATTTAATTAATTTAATAAATATCAAAATTAAAATAATTATAATTAATACATGGGCATCACTGTGAGACTACAACAAGAGATTACTCGTATATACAATTTAGTGTATCACTATGAGACTAACACAACTATTTGCGACTCAACTGACAAACTAAAAGATTTTTGAATAATAAATATTATACTCAATTATAATAATGTAACAACATTAGCAATTTTAATCTATTATTTTAATTCTCCAGGTGAAGGAAGATTAATCTTCTATTATTGCGAACAGGAAATGAAAGGAAGATTAAAATAAAATAAAATTAATATTAACAGTGAACAGTTAACAGATTAACAAATAAAATAGCAAAAAAAAGAACAAAATACATATAAGAACAGAGCCCAGATTATATATAGGAAAAGGAAATTGGGAGCAGCAATCTGGGAGCCACAATACACGAAATATATATATAAACTCTGCCTTACAACTTATATATAAGAACAGAGCTTATATATACAAACATCAGCACATTGAAACACGAAATCTATATATAAGAAGCTTATATATACACAAATATAATATTATACAAAGCTTATTCCCCTTGAGGCAGCGAGCCAGACAAAACATATTCCACACACAAAATACATAAATATACACACACACAACACCGCCTTAGTTGGCGATTTCTGGGGCATCCATCTACCAGTCACCGGCGACTTTCACTGCCACCGATGTATTTTTATATGATGATCTTGATGAATTCATTTATATGAAATAATCTGTTGGATATATTGACATTCATCATCCTAAACATGTCTGTTAATTTAAAAAATCATTATATGAATTAAAATAGTCTCTTAGGCAATGGTACGAACAAAAAATTTGATAATTTTGCTGTTAAGATTAGTTTTAATTGAAATAAATATGATAATTATTTTTACTATATACTATATGATATCCCAGTTTATCTTTTTTTATATGTTGATATCTTGTTAATTGACAAGTCTAAGTCTAAAATATGTGAATTAAAATCTTTGTTAAATACTAATTTTGATATGAAAGATGAATTATTTCATGTAAGATGTCATAATTTTTTTTAGTATATACAAAATAATTATAAATATCAATGTTAAAAGGTATAAACAAATTTAAAATCATAATCTCATATTTATAATTTTTTTTTAATTTTAACATCACGAATTATAGTGAATTTTTATATATCATTTATATTATATAACAGAATTATTAAATATTATCTAATTAATATATACATATATCAAATTAGTGTGAGAGCAATTTCTTTTTAGTTAGGTGACTGTAAAAGTTAAATTTAAACTTTACATAGTTGTTTTTATTAATAAATTTAATATTATATAACCAAAACATGAAAAAACAAAAATAAAAAATTTAGCAAAAAAAAAAAAGTTAATAAGGAGTTGTCACGTCACAATTCATACTGAAACTTTTTCAGTCTTCACAACAGCAGCATGCATGGTGCCACGCATGCGTTTTTCTTCCTGCAAGATTTTACTCCTCCAAGTTCTCTTGAAATACAGATAATAGAACTCATTCGAATTAAATAGCGTTTGTTAAAATAGCAAGATAAGAGAGTATTAATATAAAATTAAAATATATTTTGGATCAATAAATTTTTTTTTCATTAAGTGGACGGATAGCATTTCTCCCATTTCATACGTAGAAATGACTTGACTTGATGATGATGATAAGAAAAAAAAATTTAGTCAAACAAAAGCTTCAAATTTAATAATTATAGTGACCAAGACATATATATATATTTTTAATAATTTAAAAATTTAGTCACTCAATGAGTCTTGAAAAATAATCAATTCACTAAAATTATTTTAATGCTACAATTAAGTGCTGATTTATATATATTCATGGCAGTAATAATCACATTAAATTTTTATTATGTGATGGAAGACAATTAAAAGTTATTTTTCTATCAAATTAATTAAAAGCAAAGAAAGTCATTTTTAGTGTTGAAGTATCTGACGTAAGATGTTTCTTTTTTTTTTTTTATTCTTCTGGCAATAAAAATAGTTCTCGATAATTATATATATATAATTATAAGAAATATTTTACTGATTAATGCATCATGTTTAGCATTTTGGATTTAATCAACTAATAAAATTATTTAATTACTAAAAACAAAATATATTTATTGTTACTAAATCATTATCCAATGATGACACTATCTATTATTGCTACTTAACTATTATTATTATTTGCAAACAATATATATTTATTGTTATTTGTTGCTCTTTAATCACTTAATATTTTTTCGTGAATAATTGTCGTACACACTGGTACTTACTTTTTATTTATATATTTTTTAATTTTATGAATTTATCTTCCACCATAAATTGCTTTGTTCAAGGAAGTGGAGAATGAAAAATGCTTTTTAAATAAGTCAATTGTGACATAGAAAAGTATGATCCAACAAGGTCAAAGAAATCACCACCTACCCACCCACCCACTCCAATAACGACTTGACCTGCTTTTCCAATTCCACCCTTGACTTGATGGTTGTGATAGCCAAAGACTATGGGGTCATGTAGAATTTTTTAATTTAATAATTATAATAATATAAATAGAATTAATGAATTTATCTTTATTTAGTCTTTCATTGATGAATTATTTTAAGTAAAATTTCATTTTTTTTTTCTTTTTGTATATACAAAATAATTACAAATATCAACATTAAACTTTTGTTGGGAAGGTTGATAACCAAAGACACAACATAAATTTATTTAGTATCCATATTTTATAAACTTCTGTCTCTTCCCTTTCACTGACAAATTCAAAAGCTTAGTGTCCATAACAGAAGTTTGTTGAGCGTCAACTTCTGAATGTTAATTTTATTATATAATTGATATAGAAATAAAATTTAAAATTCTTTTAATAATTTAAACTATTTTATTTAGTGTCTTCGTTATAATTGGCATTCTAGTACGTTGGTTGAATCCCATGGCGGTGGGTGGTTTTTTCGAAGTGAGTCGTAAGCCAACGACACAGAATATGGCAACGTTATTTGTTGAAATTTAATTTGTAATACTCCGAGAGCCCAGAGAAATTAGTATATATCGAGGATAGTGTAAGAAAGGAAACAACACCAGCTGGATACCTTTTGGGCTGAATGTTGACAAAGAACTCCCAAGTTAAGCGTGCTTAACCTGGGGCAATCCAGGGATGGGTGACCCCCCTGGGAAGTTCGTGTAGGCCCATCAGGGTAAGTTGTTCCGGTTCTTCCTATCGCTCGATCGGGTCGTTACAAATGGTATCAGAGCCGACCCTTGGCGAAAGCGGTCCGATGAGGGCGGGGAGTGGCGCCGGGGCTCGAGGGCCTGTACAAGGAGCGGCTTCTGGCAGGCTTCTAGGATGGCAGCCCCCAAGGGGAGAAGGTCTGGGACCAGTTGTAAGGTCGCATGACGAGGACGTCATGTGCTCAAGGGGGGAGAATGTAATACCCCGAGAGCCCAGAGAAATTAGTATATATCGAGGATAGTGTAAGAAAGGAAACAACACCAGCTGGATACCTTTTGGGCTGAATGTTGACAAAGAACTCCCAAGTTAAGCGTGCTTGACCTGGGGCAATCCAGGGATGGGTGACCCCCCTGGGAAGTTCGTGTAGGCCCATCAGGGTAAGTTGTTCCGGTTCTTCCTATCGCTCGATCGGGTCGTTACATAATTACCAATAAAAACAAAACATTGGTAAATTAAAAATTTTTGATGTAATACATCGAAAGTCTAAAGTCAAATCTAAAGAAGGGATTCTAGAGAAGTTAGTGTATATATCAAAAATAGTAAGAAATGAAATAACACAAATTGAATACCTTTTGAGCTAAATATAGATAAAAAAATTCTCTGATTAAATGTGCTTGAATTAGGGTAGTTTAAGAATGAATGATCCCTAAAAAGTTCGCATAGGTTCGTTAAAATAAATTGATCCGTTCTTTCTTATCACTCGATGCAGAATATTATATTTGGTCTATAAAAATTTAATGGATAAAAGTGATCAAAATGAAGTAAATAATTAACGACAATTGATTTCGAATAACATGAAAAAACACATACATCTCATGCCTTATGTCTAGTCCTGTTTTTTACAACTTTTATCTTTAATTTTTTTTTATAAGTGTACACCATTAAGCACCCCATTGCATACGTCCATGACTTGGTGGCTGTGATGGCCAAAGACTTTGCGGTCAACGTCTACAAGTTTCTAATTTAATAATTATAGTAATATAAATAGAATTAGTGAATTTATCCTTATTTAGTTTTTCATTGATGAATTATTTCAAGTAAAATGTTTTAGTTTTTTTTTAGTATATATAAAATAATTATAAATATCAATGTTAAAAGGTATAAACAAATTTAAAACCATAATCTCATATTTATAATTTTTTTAATTTTAACATCACGAATTGTAGTGAGTCTTTATATATCATTTATATTATATAACTGAATCATTAAATATTATCTAATTAATATATACATATAGGAAATTAGTGTGAGAGCAATTTCTTTTTAGTTAGGGGACTATAAAAGTTAAATTTAAACTTTACATAGTTGTTTTTATTAATAAATTGAATATATAACTAAAACATGAAAAAAAAATTAGAAAAAAAAGATCTAATAAGGAGTTATCACGTCAAAATTCATAAAACACGATATTTAATTTTTAATGTATAAATCATTAAAATTTAATATTTTATTTATTAAAAATTATTACTTTTTTAAAAATTTTAATAAATATGGATTCACAGACAATTTAAGACTTTGTGGATAGAAAAAATATTTTTTATTTAAATGTCGAGTCAGTAAGACACATCAAATTAGACTTAATATATAAATATGATATTTAGTCCCTCAATAATTAAAAAATTTGACATTTGGTTCATGATATAAAAAAAAAACTAAACTTCATAAAAGGCCTAAAAATTTCATAAAAAGATTTAAAAATTTCATAAAAAACCTAAAATATTTTAAAAACTTGATAAAGTTTTTTTTTGTCACTCCTTGTTTAAAGATCTCATTTGGCAATTTGTAAACAAGATTTATAGATTTAATAAAGTTTTCGTTGTTTTTCATTTGAATTCTCATTATCACAATTTTCCATTTAAGTCTTTTTATGAAATTTGGTCCCTTTTTCTTTAATATTTTAGGTTTTTTTTATGAAATCTATGTCTTTTAAAAATATTTTTAGGTTTTTTATGAAAATTTTATGCATTTTTATGAAGTTTTAGTCTTTTTTTATGAAAATTTTAGATCTTTTTATAAAATTTAGACCTTTTTTGAATATTTTTAGTTATTTTTATAAAATTTAGGATTTTTTAATCAAATTTAGTCTCTTTTTTCATATCAAGGATTAAATATTAATTTTTTTAATTATTAAGGGACCAAATGTCATATTTATGTATTAAATTTAATCTGATATACCTTACAAACATGATTTTTTTTTTTGTAACGTGACATCTTACATAATGTAAATAATAACTCCGTTTACTTTCAGTAACAATAAGAATTAATAATTTTTAATTATTGAAATACCGAATCTTGACATTTTACATATTAGAAATCAAATACCATAAGGTTTGTAAAAGATATTTTTTAACTTTTAAATTATAATTTGAGATATCCTATATATACCATAAAGATGTTTTAAAAGTTATACTATTTATTTAAAAAATCTAGTGATTTGATAAAAAAATTTACAACTAACAGAAATGCTCAAATTTCAGTCATTTAATATAATTTTTCATTTGATAACTTTCTTTATCCTCTTGAAATTAATTATCTCTACGCACAAACAAACATGACACCAACTAAATTAATTTAAATAATAATTTACAAATTAAAAAAAACTAAATTAAATATATTTTTTAACTTATGTGACACGGCTGGGCTGCACCTTTTCGCTAGTATATACTAAACAAAGACTTATTATACAACTACAAGGACTTATTATACAATTAAGGACAAAGAGCAAAGACTCGTGTGAAATTAATTTTGCATTCATAACTTTCTTTTTAAATTATACTAAACAAAGACTTTGAGGCAATAAGTCATCACATAGTTTTTATATATATACTTCTACCTACGAGGAGGCTGCCAGAACCCAAGCAAATATCATATTCTTCACTCTCTTTATCTCTCCCTTTGCTTTGCATAATGCGGACACTGGCAGTGTTTGTGTTGGTCTGGTCTGTGTGTGCAACAGCCAGCAGTGGAGCTGTGAGTTGCAATGAGAAGGAAAAGCAAGCCCTTTTGGATTTCAAGCAAGCTCTCTCCTCTGATCCTCCAGGCGCTCTATCTTCTTGGTCTCCCCATGTTCACGACTCCGATTGTTGCAATTGGAGAGGTGTTCACTGCGACAACATGACCGGTCGAATCGTTGAATTGCATCTTTCCGATCTAAATTTAACAGGCAATCTTACACCTCCGCTGTTAGATCTGAAATTTCTGAGTTATTTGAACCTGAGTTACAACAATAATTTTGGAGGCTCTCCCATTCCAAGTTTCTTAGGTTCTATGACAAGTCTCGTGCATCTGGATCTCTTTGAAGCTGGATTTAAGGGTTTGATTCCTCATCACCTTCGAAATCTGTCCAACATCCGTTACCTTGATCTAGGATATAACGATGGGCTATATGCAGACAATCTCAATTGGATTGCTCATCTTCGTGCTTTGGAATATCTTGACATGAGTAATGTCAACCTTAGCAGGGAAGTTAATTGGCTTCGAGAGGTGAGCAGCCTTCCTTCCCTTTCAGAATTACATTTGAGTGATTGCCAGCTTCAGAATTTGACTCCCTCACTTGAACATGTCAATTTTACATCCCTTACAACCCTTGATCTTTCTTTTAATAATTTCAATTGTGAGATACCAAAGTGGTTATTCAATCTTACTAGCAGCCTTCGAAGCCTTTCTCTTTATAGTAACTCTTTGTATGGTTTTATACCATATGAGGTTGGGCAATTCAAACATCTTCAAGAACTTGGACTATCTAATAATAAATTGAATAGTCCAATTCCTGAATCCCTTGGTAATTTGTCATCCTTGGAATTATTAGATCTCTTTGGAAATCAATTGAATGGTCCAATTCCTGAATTCATTGATAACTTGTCATCCTTGAAATCATTATATATCTTTAAAAATCAATTGAATGGTCTAATTCCTGAATCCCTTGGTAACTTGTCATCCTTGGAATCATTACATCTCTTTGGAAATCAATTGAATGGTCCAATTCCTGAATCCCTTGGTAATTTGTCATCCTTAGAATTATTAGATCTCTCTGAAAATCAATTGAATGGTCCAATTCCTGAATCCCTTGGTAAGTTGTTATCCTTGGAATCATTAGATCTCTCTGAAAATCAATTGAATGGTCCAATTCCTGAATCCCTTGGTAACTTGTCATCCTTGAAATCATTAGATCTCTCTGAAAATCAATTGAATGGTCCAATTCCTAAATCCCTTGGTAAGTTATCATCCTTGGAATCATTATATCTCTTTAAAAATCAATTGAATGGTCGAATTCCTGAATCCCTTGGTAACTTGTCATCCTTGGAATCATTATATCTCTTTGGAAATCAATTGAATGGTCGAATTCCTGAATCCCTTGGTAACTTGTCATCCTTGGAATCATTATATCTCTGGGAAAATCAATTGAATGGTCCAATTCCTGAATCCCTTGGTAACTTGTCATCCTTGAAATCATTATATCTCTGGAAAAATCAATTGAATGGTCCAATTCCTGAATCCCTTGATAACTTGTCATCCTTGGAATCATTAGATCTCTCTAGAAATCAATTGAATGGTCGAATTCCTGAATCCCTTGGTAACTTGTCATCCTTGAAATCATTAGATCTCTCTGAAAATCAATTGAATGGAACTCTTCCAAATAACATTTGGGTTCCATCTTTTCAATTGGAAGTTCTTGGCCTTAGTTCTTGCAAAATGGGTCCATATTTTCCTTCATGGCTAAAAACACAAACATCTCTTTACTACTTAGATATTTCCAAAACTGGGATATCAGACATAATTCCACACTGGTTTTGGGATTGGGCTTTACATAGGAACTATATTGATCTCTCAGAAAACCAGATTGAAGGTGACTTGTCTTCCGTTATGCTAAATGCCACTGTCATTGATATTAGCTCTAATAGATTTAGGGGCAGACTACCACATCTCAGTTCAAATGTTAAGTATTTTATTATTGCAAATAATAATTTTTCAGGACCTATTTCCACTTTCCTTTGCCAAAAGGAAAATAAACAAAATACATTAGAAGTTTTGGATGCTTCATATAACCTTTTGTCGAGCAAACTTTCTCATTGTTGGATGAATTGGCAATCCTTGATCCATGTCAACTTGGGAAACAACAACTTGTCCGGTGAAATTCCCATCTCAATGGATTCTTTATCCAAGCTTCAATCATTGCAGTTGCATAACAATAAATTATTTGGATATATACCTCCATCATTGAAGAATTGTCAATTTTTAGGTCTCATAAATCTGGGTGGAAATGAATTGACAGGAACTATACCAAGTTGGTTGGGACATATTACAAATCTGTCAATTCTCTGCTTAAACTCAAACAAATTTACTGGTAACATTCCACTACATATATGCCATCTTTCCTCTCTTATAGTACTTGATCTTGGAAATAATAACCTAGTTGGAAGCATTCCAAAATGCCTTAGTAATATCACTGAGATGGTTGTCGCAAATACATCATACTTTGGTGCTCTTATGTATGTTAACTATACAACATATGAGGAAAGGCTTTCATTGGTCATAAAAGGAAGGGAATGGGAGTACAAAGAGATTCTACCACTTGTTAGGAGTATAGATCTTTCAAGTAACAACTTGTCTGGATCAATTCCTTCTGAAATATCAAGTCTTGCAGGAATACACTTCCTGAATTTGTCTCATAATCAATTCGTTGGAAAGTTGCCGGAGAAACTTGGAAATATGAAAATGTTAGAGTCTCTTGATGTCTCAAAAAACCATCTTTCAAGTGAAATTCCTCAGAGCATCTCAAACTTGACATATCTTAGTGACTTGAACTTGTCATTCAACAACTTGTCTGGAAGGATCCCTACGAGCACTCAACTCCAAGGCTTTAGTGAATCTGGATTCATGGGCAATCCAGGACTTTGTGGAGCTCCTCTCAAGATAAACTGCACCGATCAACAAAACTATCCAAAAAGAACATTTGCAGTTCGTAAAAATGTTAAAGAGTCTAAAATATTTTGGTTTTATGTTAACATGATATTTGGATTCATCATTGGTTTTTGGGGAGTTTGCGGGACTCTTTTATTGAAGAAAACTTGGAGACATGCTTATTTTCAGTTTATCGATGACATGAAGAACTACATATATGTCATCATAATTCTAACAATGAATTGGATGTGTAGAAAGGTTGGGAGGTGAACCAATGGAGATTGAATGATGTGATCTTTTTTAGGGTATTGCTTGAAGTCCTTTTGATAAAATTCTAGTAAAAAATAAAATAAAAATACTCTTTATTATCGCATTTAATGTAAATTAATTTGCCCATTTTAGTTTCTTTAGAATAAGGAAAAAAGAAAACTTAATACTATCTTGAAGCTCAATGAAAGTTTCCCTAATCAATGTGCCTTTGTTGTACTAATACTACCGTCAAAATCTCATCGCTCACAACATAATGTGGCAGGTTGGGAGGATGAGTGACCGTAGCATTGCCCACTTTATATTTAGAATGGATGAAAGGCACTTAAAATCCACATAGGCACTTTGGTTTAGATTGATTACTATTGGTCTGGGCCCAAATGAACATTCAAAATGAAGCCCAAATCCTTTTAATCTAAATAAAGCATTTCAGCTTTGCCTTTGGGCGTAATTGTAATTTGAGCTATTATTATTCGCAATTGGTTCATTGGATCAATAATTATTTGTCAAAACTTTGGGTTCAATTCACAGAACAACTTGGGGCAAAATTGGGGGGTAGGACCAGATTGGAGAGGTGGGGCTTCCATTAGGAATAGGGTGGGGAAGGAAGCATAGTAAGTAAGAAAATCAAAGAGCGCAGAGGGAATGCGGTTGGCTCTCATGCATTCTTCTGCTTGAGTTTCTGCAATCGCCAATTCGAGTACGGAGTTTTGTTTTCCGGAGAGAATTGTTATATCTTGTGTGATATTTAATTCTAATAAAGAATAAATTTATGTAATATATCACATCACTTATATAATATATTGATACTATATATTATACAAAATTAATGAAAATTAATTAATTAATATAACATAACATATAATAATAATAATTTATATTTTTAAATTATAACAGTACCTCTGCCTGCCTCCACTTGATATGCAGCCACAGTTTATTCTTCCAATGTTCCAACAGCCGCCATGAGCCCCACTGCTCTCTCTCTCTCTCTCTCTCTCCCTCCCTCCCGCTTCTTAATTGGCCGCCTTAATTTCTGGCTATGTGTCTGCTTGTGGGCTGTCTCGCTTTGCAATTATCAACATATTATTATTTACAAGTCATTCGTGTCATAAATTATATTTTATTTTTAAATTGAAAAAAATAATATTATTAATTAATATTTATTATTATAAATTAATAAAAATATTTGACTTACAAAAATAAAATAAAAATGTGAAGAATATAAATAAATTTATGAAAACACTTAATTATAATATTACCCTACTTGTGGATCCTCCCCCGGATATAGCTCTCGCTTTGTATCATCAAATATATATATCTTATAAATTCATTTAATTTCTACTTTCTCGCTTTGATTGATTTAGCTCTCGCTTTATTAAGTGGTTGAAATTCCCAATAGAATTTCAACCACTTAATGAAGCATTGGCTAATTAATAGTAAATTAGAAGCTTAAAATTCTTAAATTCTAAATTCAACTCTTGCAATGTTTTTTTTGATAAATAATTCATATATATATATATATTAAAATGTATTTATATTCATAAAAAAAGAAAATCAGTTATGGGCTTATTCTCTCTGTGCCAGTCTGATATTTTTACAGGTTTTGGACTGTTTTTGTTAATATATTTTTACTAGTACCATGAACCCATACAAACCACCCCATCTACATGAACCAAACAAAACAAAACAAACCCTTTAACTGATAACCAACTTGAATGTTTAGTCAGCTTGTATGATAAATGGGCGTTGTAACGCTCCATTTCTCGAACGTGTTATAATTTAGGATAATTTTAAGATAATTATTATTTTTTTTTATACTACTAAAACTAAGACTAAAGCATATCATTGCTCTTATACATTTCAAAATTTTTATTCATTTATCTCTAAGGAGAATTATTATAAACATTAAATGCGGAAGCTAGAATCGAATCTAAAAAATCAACTTTTACATCACGAGAACATAAATTTCTCAACATAACTTAATCATAAGTTCTCAATTAACATTAACCCTGAATAGGGTTTTACATCATCATTTCTCAAACATTTAGAATTCGAAATAGCAAAACTTAAATACATGAGCAACATAACATACGTTCAACTGATCATACAACTCATCATGCACTTTGCTAAATGCCATTACATGTCTTATTCATCCTCATTTCTGATACTATTGATAAAAACACATAATATTGGTTAAATTATTGAAGAAATATAATATTTCTTTACATCAAATAAGTATGTAAAAATTTGTATGTATGGTTATTTGAGAGATGATTAAACGCTTGTGATAAAAAAAAAAACTCACTATAATCTCTTATTATCGAATCAAATTTAAGATTTAATAATTTATTAAGAAAAATAAATAATAAGAATTTTATATAGATAGAAAACAGGGTAACTGGTAAAAAAGTTATATATATATATATTGAGAATAAAATTGCTCGTAATATTCTCATTTTCAAAATCAGAAACTAATTTGGAAAACAAAAGCCAAACACGCCCCATGGCATCTGTAATCGTATTCATTCATTTTCCGACGGTTACTAAATTCGACCAACACGTGTCCCTGTGAGGATAAGGTTGGTGTTTGCAGTCATTGAAGTCTTATTCGAAATATTACTATTTTGGAAGAAATTATTTTTTGAAACTAAAAAGACATTATTTTTAAATTATAAATTACACGTGGCATCCTAGGTTTGGCGAAAAGTTGAGGATTTCATTCAACTTTATATGAACTTCGTATGTGATAAAAATAATTATTGATTTTTTTAAAATATCAAATTATCCCCTTTCTTTGTGTGTTGCAAAAACATAAATTAAAAACTAAAAATATAAGTGTTCTCCCAATTGATTCGATTATTGAATTGATAGAATTTTTTAAATCAAATAAATTAATTTTTTTAAAAATTAAATTGAACTGATTAAATAATTGTTCGAACTAAAAATATCAAAAAAATAAAAAATAATAAAGTGTAAGTAAATAAAAATAATTAAAGATAAATAAAATTTTAATTAAATCAAAATAGCTGGCCAATGTATCCTTTGAAATGTACATGTTATTATAAAATCTTTGAAATTTACGCGATATTATAATAGTTAACACAATTGTCGATTTTAATGTACCATTTGAAATTATTATAATAGTTCTCAATTCTTTGTCTTTGAAATATTTCCCAGCGAATGAGGTCTTTTATGGTCACACTTAGAATAGAATAAAAGAGTGGAATGATGTCTCCAGACATAGTGCACTGGTAAATATATAAATTATTGGGATTTGAATCAATGCAGCAACTTAAAGAGTAAAATTATTGTTGGAAGATAGTTTTTAGCCATAAGGCAAGTTATGCATGTATTACGCTGAATGAACAACTTTAAGTGTGTATAGATTGTGTTTGTAATGTTTCGAGAGCCCAAAAGAGGATAGCATATATCGAGAATAAGTAAGAAATAAAACATAACCAGTTAGATATATTTTGAGCTGAATATAGCCAACGAACTCTGGGGTTAAGCATGTTTGAAATAGGGTAACTCAAAAATGGGTGATCTATTAGGAAATTCACGTAAGCCCATCAAGGTAAGTTGCTCCGGTCTTTCATATCGCTTGATGCGAGATATTACAAGTGGTATCAGAGTTGACCCTTAGAGAAGGCGGTCTGATGAGGGCGGGGAGTGGTGCCGGGGCGCGAGGCCTGATCAATGAGCGGCTCCTGGCAGGCTTTTAGGATGACAGCCTCCAAAGGGGAGAAGATCTGGAACCAGTTGTAAGGTTGCATAACGAGGATATCATGTACTCAATGGGGGATAATGTAATACCCTGGGAGCTCAAAGAATGATAGTATATGTAAGCACTCCCGCTCGGATATCCCAGCCACCCGGATTATCCGAAAGGGAGCACTTACGGAAGGGGAAAAATAATGAAACACGAGACAAAGACCACCCTAGCATGCATACACAAAAATAAGAACAGCGGAAGCTAAACTATATACACATGCATGCACTACGGGTACCCCGCTAGCACAACGGTCACAAGATAAGTAAAAGAATACGAACTCCTGTGTCGACATACACAAGACTCGAGGAAAGACCTGGCACAGTACGAAAATAAGCGAATAGACCCTACACAACCATCAGAGTTGACAGAGATTGACGGAACTGCCTGTACACAATACTGATTTTGCTGCTAGACGCTGACTCTCTTGCTCGAACCCACGCTGGCACTACCTGGAATGATGGAAACCAAAGTGAGTCGAGAGACTCAGCAAGCATAAAGAAAAGAAAGGTTGTAGGCTGAACATAACCAGAAAAACTCTCCCCAAAATAAACCCCCAGGTACACACAAAGCGTGAGACGCTACAATACAATAGTAGAGCATAATAAAACACATACCGGTCATTGAGGCCCACACAACACACACGGCACCCAAGTCCCATACTAACCTGCCGCTGCCCTGAAAGGCAACAAATATCTCCACAAACTTGCGCGCGTAATCCCGGGTCGGTACTCCCGTCACCCGTATCCATCGGTACTCCCGACAACCGAGCCATAGGCTCCCTCGGAACGGTACTCCCGTCCGAGAACTAATAACTACCAGTAGCCATGCAATGCACATAAAAATGCAATGGCGTAGTGAGCATCAACGTGATACAAAGCGCCCATACATCCAGGCATCAGGCCATGCTCCGCCCACATAGTAAATCACACGCTATGCACATGCCGCGCTGGATGCAACCTAACCAATCTAGAATGTCCGTGTCCAAGCATTCTCAATAGATGAATATCCCAACATGCATCCCGTACCTATGTGCATATCAAATCATGAATAGTAATATAATATATCTAATCATGCAGTAAATCATATACCGGCAGAGCTTGTCAGCAGTGCGTGGCACCGGTTAACGGCCAGTGACTAGGGGTGTCCACTCGACGGTCCACATCAGGGTCGTACAATAGTCTACCCCAACGTCACCAACAATCGACCCCTGCCCTACTGCTCAATAACTCTAACCGAACTATAAATAAATCCGAGAAAAACTATAAATAAACCAGATAAAATCATAAATAAACCCGCCCGTCTAGCAACCTAGTCCCCAGGCTGGGTCCAACATCATTCCCAAATGGAGTGGGGGTGGTACAAACCCCCATAGGCTCACGACGAATAAAATTCTAGAAGTCTCGAATTTAATTTAAATTAAAACAAATGAATAATAATTCAACAAATAAGGCTATGCGTCGAATTAGAGTAAGGGAGATGATAAAATACGAGAAATCACGGAATCTTTCACAGGAATTGAAGAACACAAGGAGAGGGTTAGGAGTTTGCCTTTATACGGTCGTTTCTTGCCTTTCTTGCATTCTCGCTGCAAGGTAAAGCGTTTAATAACTATTAATAAAACCCATTTCTGACATTAATTAAATCTAACCGTGTAATATAAATAATTTAACAGTCTAAAATCCCACGTAGATACACCGTAAATAAAACCCCAACGAGTCTCATATTTAATTTAAATTAAATCACGCTAATAAAATTCTCGAAACCAGCTTAATAATTTAAATTTAAATTAAACAACTCAAAATTCCATAATTAATAAACGGGCCGAAACAGACGAAGGGAGGGTAAATAAATTGACAACGAAAGGAACATCGCAGAGGGAATAAAGAATTTGCCTTAATGAATATATCCTTAGACTTGTTCTGTCCCAAAGCGATAAAAATTATACAAACTGTAACACCGCAATAATTTACCAAAATTAATAAAATTAGGCTCTAAACAAAATTCCAACCGTACAGAATGTTTAATACTAGCTTCTCTACTTACCTGACTAATTAAATCGCAATAAAACTTGATTAAACCCCAATTTCTCCTCCATTTCCACCATTTCTAGCACTGGTTTGCGTTTCTTCTTCTCTGAAATTTCTCTCCCCAGAAACTGCCGCTCGAAATGCCCAATTTCATCTCAAATTGAGGCTTAAAAATGAGAGAAAAGTGGGCGGCACAGCGCGTGCCGCATGGCAGCTGCTGGTTGCCCACCGCCTTCCGTTTTCTCCTCCTACTCCCTTTAACTTATTTGCTTTACTATTTCTTAGGTGTATTAATACAATAAACTCTAATATTATACAATACAACATCTCATATTATATATATATACATATATTTATTCCTTGCACCTCGGCAGCCTCCTCATTTTAAATTTTTAATTTCTCCTAGCTAATATATTCATTTACATAGAATAACATATACTATTAAAGTTATTTCTATGTTAACACTATACATACATCACATGTATATGAATATACTGGTGCCCGGGTGCCACTTCCAGCCTCTCAATTGCTTTCCTATTATTGTATTTATTTTATTTTTAACATACAATACATGTTACACGTCAAGAGTTATAATAATATAAAAAAAAAATAAAATCCTCAATATGCCACACGCAATCCTTTTTTCTTAAAAACCTTATTATAATCACTTTTAAAAAAAATAGAAATTAGTAATTATTATTCATTTTTGAATTACCAGGATGTTACAGTATATATTGAGGATAAATAAGAAAGAAAATAACACTAACTAGATACCTTTTGGACTGAATGTAGGCAACAAACTCTGGGGTTAAGTATGCTTGAGATAGGGTAGCTCAAGGATGGGTGGCCCCCAGAAAGTTTGTGTAAGCCATCAGGGTAAGTTGTTCCGATTCTTTATATCGCTAGATACGGGATGTTACAGTGTTTGCATTCAGATTTATCGGGGGTGCATCACGAAGGAGGTCACTCGCCCTTAAGAATTAGTCGGGAGAAGTTCGAACACTCCAAGTGAATAAAAAAAAGTGGAATGATAATTTTCTTTTATTATTACATTTAATATATTTTAGGATGATTATTCTTGCGAGGCCTCGGTGTTCGTGTCCTCAATTACGCTATGGAAGGTAAATCACATGTAGGGTTTTCGGCCTTTGCGTAGGTAAAAGATTAAACTTACAATCCACCAAATTAACACAAACATATTATTCACCCGACCATTTGATCTATACCTTCGGGTTACATTTAATATATCTTGATTTTTATAAAATAAAATATCATATTTAATGTTAATAAAATGGAATGTATTAGATAAAATATTCTGCCTCGTTCACACTTGTGTATGCATTCCCTTTGTTCTTCGATTCGATTGACGGAGAGATCAAATCAAATTCTTAATCTGTGTTAGAAAATTGAATGCTGGGAACCCTAGCTTTCTCTCTCCTTCCTTCTGCTGATCTGATCTTAGAGTCGTGTTTGCATATAGATAGCGACAATTCATTTCAATGTGGATGTAAACCCTATATTGATCTACTTCCAACACTCACTCTAACTGGATCTTCAAATCAGATCCTCAAAGATCAATATCTTCGATCCGTTCACGATTGAAGTTGTTTCGCAGTTACATAGCTCGAAGCGCCTGATTTCTTCAAAATTTTCTAGGTTTTATTTCCATGCTCCTAGGATTAGATTAACCAGTATGGGAGCTGGGAAGAAATGGTTCTTTGCTCTCTTCGCCCTCGCATTTGTGTCTCTTATGCTCCTCCTCAGGGCCTCCTACTACACTTCACGAAGGCCCTTCGCCGTCGTCGTCCGTCGCAGAGTCGGCTACCCCCCGGCCTTTCGCTTACTACATCTTAGGCGGCAGAGGCAACCCCGAAAGAATTTTTCGGCTGTTGCTGGCGGTTTATCATCCCCGGAACCGGTACTTGCTCCACATTAGGGTGGATGGTTCGGACGACGAGAGGCGGAAATTGGCCGGTTTGGTCAAGTTTGTGGAGGCTATACGTTATTTCACAAATGTTGATGTGATGGGGAAGCTTGATCCTTTGACGTACATGGGATCGACTACCGTCGTCGCGACTTTACATGCGGTGGCTGTACTGTTGAAGGTTGATGGTGGATGGGATTGGTTAATTACCTTGAGAGCAACTGACTATCCGTTACTTACTCAAGATGGTATGCTACTTTACTTTCTGAAGAGAGCAGTATATTGTATAGTGCCAAGACCTATCCAATGTGAGAACACATAGTTCATATGGTCAAATTGGGAATATTTGCTCCCTTTATGCTGCTTTTTTTATTTAGCGGTTATTTATCAAAAAAGAAAAGTAAGTCTACTTGGATTTACTACCTTTGTAATATTATGCAGAATGCTTATGTTAACCCTTTTAGATTAGAGATTAGAACTTTCTGATTAGTTTGAATGTTGAGGCAAATGGTTTTAGGAGGATCATCATCCATTGTTTATTTGTATTAGGTGGGTTGGAGGCCATCCTGGAGGAATTTGTGATTGAAATGATGCAATTTTCTTATCTTGATCACAATTCTGTTTTATTTGAAATTTTCTTTTTGACTATCAAGTTTACCATCTGCCGGTGAAAAAAGGATTCTCAGGATTGTTTGTGGATACCAACAAAGAGCTTTTGGATTTAACAATCAATGGGTTTTCAATATGAGAAGAAACTTATAGACATACGTGTGAGGCAAGCGGTTGGAGTGGAAGAAGTTCGTAGTAAAGGAGATAGAGAAAGACCAAAAAAGTTAGTTTGAGAAGACTTAGATATAACATGGGATATAATGACCTTATAGAAAATATGGCCATGAATAGAGATGATTGAACAGTTATACTTCATTGAGTTGACTCCCTTATTGGGATTAAAGCTTAAGATGCTGATCAAGAAAATTAGAATCATAATTATCATCTATACCTTCTCTTACCATTGTGAATATGAAATTGGTATTTTCTTGACATGCATATTTTGATCTGTGATTAATTGTGTCACTGTCATGAATTTGATGCCTTGGGCTTTTAGTATATACATCAATAAGTTGATATTGAATACCCCAGCATCATGATTTCAATCAAATGCTGAATGGTATTTCTTGTCATTGCTTTGATTTTCTTCGAAGTATATGATATAGGCTGTTAACTTAGTACCTTTGTCTGTTGGTTTCATTTTGTTCCAGAAACTAGGGTGCTTGTAGCAAATGCTTGTGCCGTTGCCTGGCATATGGTGTTTATACTTGAATAATGCACCTTGTGTGGTGGTAGACAATCAAACTTCTTGTTGTGAGTCTCCCACAAATTCCTATTGATTATTGTATAGGAAGTCCTGAGTTAACTAAAGATTTGCTCGTCTTAAATACACTTTCAAATTTATCCCACGTGTTCTCCTCTGTCCAGAGAGACGTCAATTTCATTAACCACTCAAGTGATCTTGGATGGAAAGAGTAGGCTAACCCTTATTGCTAAATAAGCTATAATTTTGCTGCTGACAACACGAACCATATCTGAGCAGCAAGGCTCTGTTTGATGTCAATGCAGGGGTAAAAGGATTCAGCCAATTGTGGTTGATCCAGGGCTTTACTTGGCAATGAGGGTCCAAATATTTCATGCCACACAAAAAGGGCCAACGCCAGATGCTTTTAGGGTCTTCACAGGCAAATCCTTTTTCTGCTTCTTTACTCGTGTTGCTAGTTTAGTTCCCCGTAAATGTTAGCATGAAAAAATTGGGATCAACAGAGGAAAACTACGCTGAAACAGAGTTCTCTGTTATCAGGTTCTCCATGGGTTTTCTTAACCCTGGGTTTTCTGGAATTCTGTATCTTTGGCTGGGATAACCTCCCCCACACCCTTCTAATGTATTTTAACAACGCAATCTTGCCCCAAGAAGTCTATTTCCAATCTGTCATCTGCAATTCACCCTAGTTCAAGAACACAACTGTTAACAGTGATCTGAGATACATGATCTGGGATAATCCCCCCAAAGATGGAACCCCTCTCTCAACACATCAGATTACGAGAAGATGGTTCAAAGTGGAGCTGTTTTTTCTAGGAAGTTTCACAATGACAATCCAGCCCTCGATGTAATTGACAAGAAGATCCTCAACCGCCACCATAACAGAGCTGCACCGGGGGCCTGGTGCTCCGGGCAGAACTGCCGGTGGATAGATCCATGCTCTAGGTGGGATAATGTTAATGGCTTGAAGCCGGGGCCTCAAGCAAAAAGGTTTCAGGAGTCAATAACCAAGCTTCTTGATGATTGGAATGCACATTCAAACCAGTGCAAGTGATGACTTATATCAGGTTTCCTCGGAGGGAGAGAGAGAGACAGAGAAAATTGGAGGGTCGGTCTGATATTGATACAGGTTTTGGGTTGTTTTTGTTTGAAGGGGCTTGGTTCTGAGGTTTCTCTTGTTTTCTGTAGTATTTTTGCAGTTAAATGCAAGTCTTGTATCTTGCTTGATATATTTTTTATTTTTTATTCATTTGTCTTTTTGTTGACAATTAAGGATTTTTCTTCCTAGTGAGAGGGTTGTAGAGTTGTAATTGAACTGAGTCGAGTCGAGTTTCACTAGACTCGGGCTTGGCTTATGAGCTAGTTTCTAGACTCTCTTGACAATATTTGTTATTTTACTTAAACTTAATTTGCCATTTTGCGTTATTATATATATATATATTTTATTAAGTTAAATAATTAAATTAATATATAATAATCTTAATCATATTCAAATTAATTATGTTATTATAATAATTTAAATTTTGATAATTTTATGTTAAATAATATATTATAAAATTATAAATAAATATATTAAGGTATTTATAAACGAGCTTGTTTACGCACTATTCATGATTTTTTAATCGAGTATGTTTACAATTTTCTAATCGAGTTTACTAGTTTTCAAATTGAATGCTCATAAGTTTTAACATGTCAAAATTTATTGAGTTCATATTCGGTTCGTTTACAAATCGAGTTTCAAAGTTAAATTTAATATCGACTCATTTATTTTAACGAACAAACTTGAATGAGTTTTTATCGAGCTGAATACTAAATCACTTGTGAACAGCTTGACTTATTCACTAGTCTAGAGGAATGGTACCTTTGCAGCCTTAGCCTTAGTAGCAGTTGAAATACAAGATATTAATGGGAGTGTCACCACAAGTATTAAATTTAAATATCCAAATATTTGTTCATCCACCAGTGGCCAATTTTCTGATTGAACTGACCAATCTAATCCAATCCAATAGAATTCTCTTAAAATTGAAATACATTTCTCTCCTCCCTCACAAGACATAAAGATACCAACTTGATAAATATAGGGGTCACAATCAAATACTTAATGGATGTTGGGGGAATAAAACCTGCATTGAGAGCAATTCCTTAATTAGTTGAGGACTTATTGTTAAGCGATTGATTATAAAGAAATTACCACTTATCCACCCAACGACTTGATAAACAATAAAAAGTTTACAATTTAAAATATAAAATTTTACATAATAAATAATAGAGTAAGAACAATATTCAACATACTTAAATGCTCAAACTTAGTTGTTTATTCTTTATTCTTTATTCTATTACTAGTGTATACCCGTGCCTAAAAACACGGTGAAAATAATATTAAAATTAAAATATAATTATAATTTATATATATTATATTAAAATTTATAAAGAACTTATAACAAATTTGCTTGTATTAAATACTCTACAAAACTCAAATAAGAAATGAATATATAAGATTTATAATATTAACCAATATTGTAAATCAAAATATAAGAGCAAGTAAAAAATTAAATATCAAACAATACATACAAATCTATATTTTAAAATTATTAAAAAAAATAAATATCAAATAATGCACAACAATCAATACTTCACAATCTAAAAGAAATTAAAATTAAATTACATATCAATTAATGTTACTAACATTAATAGGGGAATTTCGGTTCGGGGCCGAAGAACCTTGGGTTCCCTGATCGCGCATAGTCGGAGAAGGCTTGGGTTCTCGACTATGAGTGGTCAAGAACCCTTGTGTTCCTGAATCTTGGATTTCTCTATCACGCGTGGTCGAGAATTTTTTAATTTTTATATTATTTTAATTAAAAATTATTATAATAATACGAATAAATGAATTTTTTTGAATATTTGCATCTTTTATAATATTTCATTATATTAAATGTTATAGAGCCCATATCCAAATGTATGAGAAAAAAAATGAGAAAGCATGTGAGTGACATCTAAATGTGTGGCCTCTCAATTCGAATGCTTCCTCAAGCCATCTGAATGCATCATGCCTCATCTGAATGTGGCCAAGCATTTAACACATCCGAATAGCTCAAGTCTCCTTCATTTGCCTTAAGTTAAACACTACCATTTTTTTCTTTATACACTCAATCACACCCACACCACTTACACATAACACCCAAGCAACTTACACCTAACATCAACTTACCAATCCATTAAATCTCATAACATTACATTATAATCAGATTAATATCAAGGCATGCAAAATTATTCCCCAGTCCCAACATTGAGTCACTAAATAAATTTACTAATTTTTTTTCAAATGTCACAAATTAATCAACATTAAAATTATAATATTTGTAAAAAAAAAATGAGCACATAAGTAAATCATAGCTCAACTTATCTGTTTGAACATCTTCATTGTATTAGATCATAAACTTACACACAAAATTTGATTGAGAGTTTACATATTATATTTAATTAATTTAATAAATATTAAAATTAAAATTAAAATAATTATAATTAATACATGGGCATCACTATGAGACTACACCAAGAGATTACTCGTATATACAATTTAGTGTATCACTATGAGACTAACACAAGTATTTGCGACCCAACTGACAAACTAAAAGATTTTTGAAGAATAAATATTATACTCAATTATAATAATGTAACAACATCAGCAATTTTAATCTACTATTTTAATCTTCCTTTCTATAGCAAATTGAAATAAAATAGCATATTAAAGTTAACATTTAACCGCAGGTGAAGGAAGATTAATCTGCTATTATTGTTAACATGAAAGGAAGATTAAAATAAAATAAAATTAATATTAACAGTTAACAGTTAACAGATTAACAAATAAAATAGCAAAAAAAAGAACAAAATACATATAAGAACAGAGCCCAGATTATATATAGGAAAAGGAAATTGGGAGCAGCAATCTGGGAGCTACAATACACGAAATATATATATAAACTCTGCCTTAAAACTTATATATAAGAACAGAGCTTATATATACAAACATCAGCACATTGATACACGAAATCTATATATAAGAAGCTTATATATACACAAATATAATATTATACAAAGCTTATTCCCCTTGAGGCAGCGAGACAGACAAAACATATTCCACACACAAAATACATAAATATACACACACACACACAACACCGCCTTAGTTGGTGATTTCTGGGGCATCCATCTACCAGTCACCGGCGACTTTCACTGCCACCGATGTATTTTTATATGATGATCTTGATGAATTCATTTATATGGAATAATCTGTTGGATATATTGACATTCATCATCCTAAACATATTTGTTAATTTAAAAAATCATTATATGAATTAAAATAGTCTCTTAGGCAATGGTACGAACAAAAAATTTGATTTAAATAGCGTTTGTTAAATAGCGTTTTTCTTCCTGCAAGATTTTACTCCTCCAAGTTCTGGTGAAATACAGAGAGTAGAACTCTTTCAATTTAAATAGCGTTTGTTAAAATAGCAAGATAAGAGAGTATTAATATAAAGTCAAAATATTTTTTGGATCAATAAATTTTTTTTTTCATTAAGTGGACGGATAGCATTTCTCCCATTTCATACGTTGAGAAATGACTTGACTTGATGATGGTGATAAGAAAAAAAAAATTTAGTCAAACAAAAGCTTCAAATTAATAATTATAGTGACCAAGACATATATTAGACTAGTAATCACTCAATGAGTCTTGAAAAATAATCAATTCACTAAAATTATTTTAATGCTACAATTAAGTGCTGATTTATATATATTCATGGCAGTAATAATCACATTAAATTTTTATTATGTGATGGAAGACAATTAAAAGTTATTTTTCTAACAAATTAATTAAAAGCAAAGAAAGTCATTTTTAGTGTTGAAGTATCTGACCTAAGATGTTTCTTTTTTTTTTTTTTTATTCTTCTGGTAATAAAAATAGTTCTCAATAATTATATATATATAATTATAAGAAATATTTTATTGATTAATGCATCATGTTTAGCATTTTGGATTTAATCAACTAATAAAATTATTTAATTACTAAAAACAAAATATATTTATTGTTACTAAATCATTATCCAATGATGACACTATCTATTATTGCTACTTAACTATTATTATTTGCAAACAATATACATTTATTGTTATTTGTTGCTCTTTAATCACTTAATATTTTTTCGTGAATAATTGTCGTACACACTGGTACTTACTTTTTATTTATATATTTTTTAATTTTATGAATTTATCTTCCACCATAAATTGCTTTGTTCAAGGAAGTGGAGAATGAGAAATGCTTTTTAAATAAGTCAATTGTGACATAGAAAAGTATGATCCAACAACGTCAAAGAAATCACCACCTACCCACCCCAATAACGACTTGACCTGCTTTTCCAATTCCACCCTTGACTTGATGGTTGTGATAGCCGAAGACTATGGGGTCATGTAGAATTTTTTAATTTAATAATTATAATAATATAAATAGAATTAATGAATTTATCTTTATTTAGTCTTCATTGATGAATTATTTTAAGTAAAATTTCATATTTTTTTTTCTTTTTGTATATACAAAATAATTACAAATATCAACATTAAACTTTTATTGGGAAGGTTGATAACCAAAGACACAACATAAATTTATTTAGTATCCATATTTTATAAACTTTTGTCTCTTCCCTTTCACTGACAAATTCAAGAGCTTAGTGTCCATAACAAAAGTTTGCTGAGCGTCAACTTCTGAATGTTAATTTTATTATATAATTGATATAGAAATAAAATTTAAAATTCTTTTAATAATTTAAACTATTTTATTTAGTGTCTTCGTTATAATTGGCATTCTAGTACGTTGGTTGAATCCCATGGCGGTGGGTGATTTTTTCGAAGTGAGTCGTAAGCCAACGACACAGAATATGGCAACGTTATTTGTTGAAAATTAATCACCAATAAAAACAAAACATTGGTAAATTAGAAATTTTTGATGTAATACATCGAAAGTCTAAAGTCAAATCTAAAGAAGGGATTCTAGAGAAATTAGTGTATATATCGAGAATAGTAAGAAATGAAACAATACAAATTGAATACCTTTTGAGCTAAATATAGATAAAAAATTCTTTGATTAAATATGCTTGAATTAGGGTAGTTTAAGAATGAGTGACCCCTAAAAAATTCGCATAGGTTCGTTAAAATAAGTTGATCCGGTCTTTCTTATCGCTCGATGCATGATGTTATATTTGATCTATGAAAATTTAATGGATAAGAGTGACTGAAATGAGCTAAATAATTAACGACAATTGATTTCGAATAACATGAAAAAACACATACATCTCATGCCTTATGATTGGGAGGTCCACTGATGCAAATTGATTGTACCCATCTTCCTTCGCTTAGAGTCGCTGTTTGTTATCACCATTAATTTAGTCTAAATTTGGCCATTTTTGGTTTCTTCCTAAATGCCCGAGGGGCGATGGTTGGGTATACTTGAATCTTGGCTCTGGTGTTGTAAGCATCCACTGATGTTGTTTTCAAATGACCAAATTTATCTTTAATAGGAATTATGTCTAGTCCAGTTTTTTACAACTTTTATCTTTAATATGACATTTAGTCCCTCAATAATTAAAAAATTTGACATTTGGTTCATGATATAAAAAAAAAACTAAACTTCATAAAAGGCCTAAAAATTTCATAAAAAGATTTAAAAATTTCATAAAAAACCTAAAATATTTTAAAAACTTGATAAAGTTTTTTTTTGTCACTTCTTGTTTAAAGATCTCATTTGGCAATTTGTAAACAAGATTTATAGATTTAATAAAGTTTTCGTTGTTTTTCATTTGAATTCTCGTTATCACAATTTTCCATTTAAGTCTTTTTATGAAATTTGGTCCCTTTTTCTTTAATATTTTAGGTTTTTTTTTAATGAAATTTAGGTCTTTTAAAATATTTTTAGGTTTTTTTATGAAATCTATGTCTTTTTTAAATATTTTTAGGTTTTTTATGAAAATTTTATGCATTTTTATGAAGTTTTAGTCTTTTTTATGAAAATTTTAGATCTTTTTATAAAATTTAGACATTTTTTGAATATTTTTAGTTATTTTTATAAAATTTAGGATTTTTTTAATCAAATTTGGTCTCTTTTTTCATATCAAGGATTAAATATTATTATTTTTAATTATTAAGGGACCAAATGTCATATTTATGTATTAAATTTAATCTGATATACCTTACAAACATGACTTTTTTTTTTTGTAACGTGACATCTTACATAATGTAAATAATAACTCCGTTTATTTTCAGTAACAATAAGAATTAATAATTTTTAATTATTGAAATACCGAATTTTGACATTTTACATATTAGAAATTAAATACCATAAAGTTTGTAAAAGATATTTTTTAACTTTTAAATTATAATTAGAGATATCCTATATATACCGTAAAGATGTTTTAAAAGTTATACTATTTATTTAAAAAATCTAGTGATTTGATAAAAAAATTTACAACTAACAGAAATGCTCAAATTTCAGTCATTTAATATAATTTTTCATTTGATAACTTTCTTTATACTCTTGAAATTAATTATCTCTACGCACAAACAAACATGACACCAACTAAATTAATTTAAATAATAATTTACAAATTAAAAAAAAACTAAATTAAATATATTTTTTAACTTATGTGACACGGCTGGGATGCACCTTTTCGCTAGTATATACTAAACAAAGACTTATTATACAACTACAAGGACTTATTATACAATTAAGGACAAAGAGCAAAGACTCGTGTGAAATTAATTTTGCATTCATAACTTTCTTTTTAAATTATACTAAACAAAGACTTTGAGGCAATAAGTCATCACATAGTTTTTATATATATACTTCTACCTACGAGGAGGCTGCCAGAACCCAAGCAAATATCATATTCTTCACTCTCTTTATCTCTCCCTTTGCTTTGCATAATGCGGACACTGGCAGTGTTTGTGTTGGTCTGGTCTGTGTGTGCAACAGCCAGCAGTGGAGCTGTGAGTTGCAATGAGAAGGAAAAGCAAGCCCTTTTGGATTTCAAGCAAGCTCTCTCCTCTGATCCTCCAGGCGCTCTATCTTCTTGGTCTCCCCATGTTCACGACTCCGATTGTTGCAATTGGAGAGGTGTTCACTGCGACAACATGACCGGTCGAATCGTTGAATTGCATCTTTCCGATCTAAATTTAACAGGCAATCTTACACCTCCGCTGTTAGATCTGAAATTTCTGAGTTATTTGAACCTGAGTTACAACAATAATTTTGGAGGCTCTCCCATTCCAAGTTTCTTAGGTTCTATGACAAGTCTCGTGCATCTGGATCTCTTTGAAGCTGGATTTAAGGGTTGATTCCTCATCACCTTCGAAATCTGTCCAACATCCGTTACCTTGATCTAGGATATAACGATGGGCTATATGCAGACAATCTCAATTGGATTGCTCATCTTCGTGCTTTGGAATATCTTGACATGAGTAATGTCAACCTTAGCAGGGAAGTTAATTGGCTTCGAGAGGTGAGCAGCCTTCCTTCCCTTTCAGAATTACATTTGAGTGATTGCCAGCTTGAGAATTTGACTCCCTCACTTGAACATGTCAATTTTACATCCCTTACAACCCTTGATCTTTCTTTTAATAATTTCAATTGTGAGATACCAAAGTGGTTATTCAATCTTACTAGCAGCCTTCGAAGCCTTTCTCTTTATAGTAACTCTTTGTATGGTTTTATACCATATGAGGTTGGGCAATTCAAACATCTTCAAGAACTTGGACTATCTAATAATAAATTGAATGGTCCAATTCCTGAATCCCTTGGTAATTTGTCATCTTTGGAATTATTAGATCTCTTTGGAAATCAATTGAATGGTCCAATTCCTGAATTCATTGATAACTTGTCATCCTTGAAATCATTATATATCTTTAAAAATCAATTGAATGGTCTAATTCCTGAATCCCTTGGTAACTTGTCATCCTTGAAATCATTACATCTCTTTGGAAATCAATTGAATGGTCAAATTCCTGAATCCCTTGGTAACTTGTCATCATTGGAATCATTAGATCTCTCTGAAAATCAATTGAATGGTCCAATTCCTGAATCCCTTGGTAAGTTGTCATCCTTGAAATCATTATATGTCTCTGAAAATCAATTGAATGGTCCAATTCCTGAATCCCTTGGTAACTTGTCATCCTTGAAATCATTAGATCTCTTTGAAAATCAATTGAATGGTCCAATTCCTAAATCCCTTGGTAAGTTATCATCCTTGAAATCATTATATCTCTTTAAAAATCAATTGAATAGTCCAATTCCTGAATCCCTTGGTAACTTGTTATCCTTGAAATCATTAGATCTCTCTAAAAATCAATTGAATGGTCCAATTCCTGAATCCCTTGGTAACTTGTCATCCTTGAAATCATTAGATCTATCTAAAAATCAATTGAATGGAACTCTTCCAAATAACATTTGGGTTCCATCTTTTCAATTGAAATATCTTTTTGTTAGTTCTTGCAAAATGGGTCCAAATTTTCCTTCATGGCTAAAAACACAAACATCTCTTTACTACTTAGATATTTCCAAAACTGGGATATCAGACATAATTCCACACTGGTTTTGGGATTGGGCTTTACATAGGAACTATATTGATCTCTCAGAAAACCAGATTGAAGGTGACTTGTCTTCCGTTATGCTAAATGCCACTGTCATTGATATTAGCTCTAATAGATTTAGGGGCAGACTACCACATCTCAGTTCAAATGTTAAGTATTTTATTATTGCAAATAATAATTTTTCAGGACCTATTTCCACTTTCCTTTGCCAAAAGGAAAATAAACAAAATACATTAGAAGTTTTGGATGCTTCATATAACCTTTTGTCGAGCAAACTTTCTCATTGTTGGATGAATTGGCAATCCTTGATCCATGTCAACTTGGGAAACAACAACTTGTCCGGTGAAATTCCCATCTCAATGGATTCTTTATCCAAGCTTCAATCATTGCAGTTGCATAACAATAAATTATGTGGATATATACCTCCATCATTGAAGAATTGTCAATTTTTGGGTCTCATAAATCTGGGTGGAAATGAATTGACAGGAATTATACCAAGTTGGTTGGGACATATTACAAATCTATCAATTCTCTGCTTAAACTCAAACAAGTTTACTGGTAACATTCCATTACATATATGCCATCTTTCCTCTCTTATAGTACTTGATCTTGGCAATAATAACCTAGTTGGAAGCATTCCAAAATGCCTTAGTAATATCACTGAGATGGTTGCTGCAAATACATCATACTTTGGTGCTCTTGTGTATACCAATCATAGAAAATATGAGGAAAGACTTTCATTGGTCATAAAAGGAAGGGAATGGGAGTACAAAGAGATTCTACCACTTGTTAGGAGCATAGATCTTTCAAGTAACGACTTGTCTGGATCAATTCCTTCTGAAATATCAAGTCTTGGAGGATTACACTTTCTGAATTTGTCTCATAATCAATTTGTTGGAAAGTTGCCAGAGAAACTTGGAAACATGAAAATGTTAGAGTCTCTTGATGTCTCAAGAAACCATCTTTCCAGTGAAATTCCTGAGAGCATCTCAAACTTGACATCTCTTAGTGACTTGAACTTGTCATTCAACAACTTGTCTGGAAGGATCCCTACGAGCACTCAACTCCAAGGCTTTAATGAATCCAGATTCATGGGTAATCCAGGATTTTGTGGGGCTCCTCTCAAGATAAACTGCACCGATCAACAAAACTATTCGAAAAAAACATTTGCAGTTCGTAAAGATGTTAAAAAGTCTGAAACATTTTGGTTTTATATTAGCATGATATTTGGATTCATCATTGGTTTTTGGGGAGTTTGCGGGACTCTTTTATTGAAGAAAACTTGGAGACATGCTTATTTTCAATTTGTTGATAACATGAAGAATCATATATATGTCATTGTAATTCTAACAATGAATTGGATGCATAGAAAATTTGAGAGGTCAATCGATGAAGATTGAATGATGTCATCTTTTTTAAGGTATTGCTTGAAGTCCTTTTAATAAAATTATAGAAAAAATAAAATAAAAATACTCTTTATGGCTCGTAATTACTGTAAATTAATTTTCTCATTTTGATTTCTTTAGAATATATAGGAACAAAGAAAACAAAATACTATCTTGAAGGTCAAGAAAAGTTTCCCTAATCGACGTGCCTTTGCTGTACTAATACTAAACGTCAAAATCTCGTCGCTCCCAACATAATGTGGCAGGTTGGGAGGATGAGTGACCGTAGCATTGCCCACTTTATATATTTAGAATGGATGAAAGCTACTTAAAATCCACATAGGCACTTTGGTTTAGATTTGATTATTATTGGTCTGGGCCGAAATGAACATTCAAAATGAAGCCCAAATTCTTTTAATAATCTAAATAAAGCATTTCAGCTTTGCCTTTGGGCGTAATTGTAATTTGAGCTATTATTATTCGCAATTGGTTCATTGGATCAATAGGAGAACCCTTGGGCCAAGCATTATAATTTGTCAAAACTTTGGGTTCAATACACAGAACAACTTGGGGCAAAATTGGGGGGTAGGACCAGATTGGAGAGGTGGGGCTTCCATTAGGAATAGGGTGGGGAAGGAAGCATAGTAAGTAAGAAAATCAAAGAGCGCAGAGGGAATGCGGCTGGCTCTCATGCATTCTTCTGCTTGAGTTTCTGCAATTGCCAATTCGAGTACGGAGTTTTGTTTTCCGGAGAGAATTGTTATATCTTGTGTGATATTTAATTTTAATAAAGAATAAATTTATGTAATATATCACATCACTTATATAATATATTGATACTATATATTATACAAAATTAATGAAAATTAATTAATTAATATAACATAACATATAATAATAATAATTTACATTTTTAAATTATAACAGTACCTCTGCCTGCCTCCACTTGATATGCAGCCACAGTTTATTCTTCCAGTGTTCCAACAGCCGCCATGAGCCCCACTGCTCTCTCTCTCTCTCTCTCGGTGGGGAAGGACGCGCGAGCAGCAACGAGCCAGCAGGCGCGCACGGTGGCGGGCGGTGACTCGCGATGGCACGCGGAGGCAGCAGCGGAGGCCGGCAAGGGCCGGCGCTGGTGCGCGTAGGCGTGCGCGCCATGAAGGAGAAGAAGGAGGCAGCAGTCGTGGGAAGAAGAAAGGGAGAGGAAGAAAGGAAGAAGAAGGAGAAGAAGAAAGGAAGAAGAAGAAATGAGAAAGAGGAAGAAGAAGAAAAAGAAAGAAGGAGAGAAGGGAGAAGAAACAAGGCGCGGGGGAGAAGACAGGGGAAGAAGAAGAAGAGGAGGAGGAAGAAATTAAAATAAGGGATTTTGGAATTTTTTGGCATGAAAAGTGATCAGGTACGTGGGTAAAAATTAATAGAAATATGTTATGTTTAAATTATAAATTTTTCACGATTAAAATTAATTAATTTGAGTCTTGGTTGTATTATTTGTTAGGAAATTATTTAATTTGCCTCAGGAGCTTGAGAGAGGTCGGAATCAGTTAGTTTCAGGCAAGTTTCTAATGCTTTCCTCGTATTCTTTAATTCCCGTGAGAAACCCTATAATTTCTCATATTTTATATCCTCCCTTCGTCTGTTTCGGCCCGTTTATTAATTATAGAATTTTGAGTTGTTTGATTTAAATTTAATTTATTAAGCTGGCTTCGAGGATCTTATTAGCGTGATTTAATTTAAAATAAATATGAGACTTACTGGAATTTTATTGTGGTGCGCTTACGAGGGATTTTAGACGGTTAAAATATTTATATTACACGGTAGATTTATTTAATTAAAGCTGCGATTTTATTTATTGCCAGCGAATGTTTTACTTCGCAGCAGGTGTGCAAGAAAAGCAAGGAACGGCCGTGTAAAGGCAAGCTCTTAACCCTCTTTTCCTAATCTTTAATTCCCGTGAAAGACCCCGTGATTTCCTGTACTTTATCCTCTCCCTTACTCTAATTCGGTATCTAACTTTATTTGTTAAATTATTATTCATTTGTTTTAATTTAAATTAAATCCGAGACTTCTAGAGTTTATTTGTTGAGTGCCTACGGGGGTTTGTACCGCCCTCATTTCTTTTCAGAATGATGTTGAACCCAGTTTGGGGAACTAGGTTCCTAGTTGTGCGGGTTTTATTTACGGTTTTTCTCGAATTTACTTATGATTTGGTTAGAGCTATTAAGCAGTAGGGCAGGAGTCGACTGTTTGGTGACGTTGGGTAGACTATTGTACGGCCCTGAAGTGGACCGTCAGGTGGACACTTCTAGTCACTGGGCGTTGACCGGTGCCGGGCACTGCTGACTAGCTCTGCCGGTATGTGATTTACTGCATGATTAGATACATTGTATTACTGTTCATGATTTGATATGCACATGGGTACGGGATGCATATTGGGATATCCATTTATTGAGTATGCTTGGACACGGACATTCTAGTTTGGTTAGGTTGCATCCAGCGCGAGCATATGTATAGCGTGTGGTTTACTATGTGGGCGGAGTATGGCCTGATGCCTGGATGTATGGGCGTCAGTGTATCACGTTGATGCTCACTACGCCATTGCATTTTTATGTGCATTGCATGGCTACCGGTAGTTATTAGTTCTCGGACGGGAGTACCATTCCAAGGGAGCCTATGGCTCGTTGTCGGGAGTACCGACGAATATGGGTGACAGGAATATCGGCCCGAAATCGCGCCTGCAGGTTTAATTATTAGTTTATTATATTAATTTAATTTAAAGTGATCACTTATATATATATATATATATTTGGTTGATATTAACAATAATAATGTTAAGTATAGGAATCATAATATTAATAAACATAATAATAATAAATTATTATAAGGCTAGGGAAGTTTCATGGAGTGTTTAAGGATTTAAAGGTTAAATGTATAAGTTATGGGAAAGAATTGAGTGGCGTGTGCTGGAGTGGTCAATTACATAGCAAACTAAGCTATCATCTAAGATTAAAGAAATAGACTTCATGAAATGAAGATGCAGCCAGCGCAACTGTTGTTGATTTTGCTGGAATTTCTTTCCAGCCAATTGAGGGTGAAACGGCAACGTTTCATTAAGAGGTGGTGGTCTCCAGCTGGCCCTAGGGGCTGCTTCCCAGCCACTCCTTTTTTTTGCTTCCATTTAAGCCCAAATTCGGGCGCTCTGATCAGTAAACGAACAGCAAGCAATTGCAGAAAATAACAGCGAGCTCGCGAGGAAAATTTGAGAAATTTGGGTTTCAAAAATCGGATTAAGTTAGGTTTAATCTGTGATTTAATTATCCAGGTATGTAGAGCAGGTAGTGATTAATATTTGTACGGTCAGAATTTCGTTTTGCGTCTAATTTTATTAATTTTGACAATTAATTGGGATATTGTAATTTGTATAATTTTTATTACTTTTGAACCCAACGAGCCTAAGGATATCTCTGATAAGGCAAGTTCTTCTTACCTATCTCATCGTTCCTTTTGTTGGTGATTTATTGGACCTCCCTTCGTTTGTTTCGGCTATTAATTAATTATGAAGTTTTTAAACGGTTAATTTAAGATTTAATTTATTAAATGGATCTCGTGGGTTTTATTCGTTGGTTGCCTATGGGGGTTTGTGCCACCCCCTGCCTGTTGGGAATGATGCCGTACTCACCCGGGGCTAGGTTCTTAGCAGTTCGGGTATTATAATTGGATTTTTGGTTATTTTCTGGCTGGAGCGGTTGTGCAGTGGGGACTAGGATTGGCGGTTCGGTGACGGAGTGACTGTCGTACGGTCTACCTTAGGCCACTGACGGGTCTCTCCTACCCACTGACCGTTGATCGGTGCCAGGCACTGCTGACTAGCTTAGCCGTTATGTGATTATAGCATGCCTGTTTATATTTTATTCTCGTTGCATGGCTTGATGTGCATATGGGTACGGGCTGCATGTTGGCATTAACATGATTTGGTTATGCTTGGTCACGGGCATTTTAGCTTGATTATGATGCATCCAGCACGGGCATATGCATTGCGTGTGACATACTATATGGGCGGAGCATGGCCTGATGTCTGGATGTATGGGCGCCTGGTATCACGTTGATGCTCACTACGCCATTGCATTTTATGTGCATTACATGGCTACTGATAGTATTTAGTTCTCGGACAGGAGTACCGTTCCGAGGGAGCCTATGGCTCGATTGTCGGGAGTACCGATGTGGATACGGGTGACGGGAGTACTGCCCCGGGACAGTGCACACAGATTTGTTGAGGATATTGTTGCCTTTCAGGGCAACGACAGGTTGATATCGGACTTGGGTGCCAAGTGTCTTGTGTAGACCCCAAGGACCGGTATGTGCTCTTATTATGCTGCACTGTTGTGTTGTACCGTCTCATGACTTGTGTGTACTTGTGGGGCTGTGTTTGGGATGGTCTCTTCTTTTATTTATAGCCTTTCATTTCTTATAAACTTGCTGAGTCTTGCGACTCACCTTGTTTTCCATTATTCCAGGTAAGGGTAAAGCAAAGGCCGAGGGCGAGGATCGTTCCACTTAGCAGCCGGCCGCGTTGGTTCGGTGTACAGTTAGTCGCCCCCGTTATCTCTGATATTTTGTCGGTATTTTTTGTCTCTCATTTTTGATTGTGCCGGACTATTCCTTGTATTTTCATCTGTTGGCACAGGTGTGTATATTTTTATATATACTCCTTGACCGCTATCCCAGCGGGGTACCTGCGGACATGCATGTATATCATTTTGCTTCCGCTGTGGCATTTCTTTTATGTATGCATGTCAGGGCATTTTGTCTTGTATTTGTTTATCTTCCCTTACATAAGCGCTTTCGTTTGGATAGACCGGGTGGTTGGGATATCCGGGCGGGGGTGCTTACAGTTACGGTTCTTATTTTTTTAGAACCGTTAAAAATGGTTCGGTTACTGGATTCTTATAGAACTAGATCAATTCGAACCGTTGATATCCCTACTTTCATCCTTCATAACTAATCGAAATAAAAACAATCATCACATATATCTATAAAATAAAAATAGCAATGAAATTTTCTTTTGACAATATTTCTTTTGTTAATTTTTTTTTTAAATTTTTTAAACACATATACACATAGCTTAAAAAAAAATTTAGGCCCCCTCAATTGTGGACCTTGGGCTAGAGCCCTGGTAGCCCTAGGCGAGGGCCGGCTCTGGGGCCCTATAAAGATAGGAACTAAAACCTACAATGAGCAATTCCTTCATTCTTCCAATAATGCAACTTTGCTTTGGACATTTGTACGTCCAAAGCACGTTGATATTTAATAATACTCATCCATTGATATGTTGTATTTTTTATTATATTAATATAAATATATAATATATTAATATATAAATATTATAAAAATATCACAATTAAGTATAATAATGAATAAAGTCAAGTAATAATTCATCCCTCAACTAACAATTTTTTTTCTTCTTCTTTTTATTTTTTCCACTAAGTAGACAAATAATATTTCTCACATTCCATACGCGAATGAATAACTTGATTGGATGATAGTGATAAGAAAAGACTCGTGGTTAAACAAAAGTTTTAAATTTCATTCTTTTAAACTTTTTTTTTTCCACTAAGTGGACAAATAACATTTATTCCAAACAAAGACCAGATAATGGTGATAAGAGAACACGGTCAAACAAAAGTTTTAAATTTAATTCTCTTAGACTTTTTCTTTTTTTAATTTTTTTTCACTAAGTGAATGGCTAACATTTCTTCTATTCTATACGTTAAGGACTAATAATGGTGATAAGAGAAGACTTGTAGTCAAGTAAAAGTTTCAAATTTAATTCTTTTATGTTTTGTGTAAAATGATTATGTAAAATAAAAAATATAATGGTTATGTACTAATTAATCCTACGACATGAGACCTTTTCTTTCGCCCCACTTAGAAATTTATAGGTTGAGAGGATTTATTAAGGGCTACACTTAATAATTTAAGGAATTAATGATATCCCCAGTTAAATGCATGATTATGTTACTAATTTTGATAATGATAGAAGATTATTATTGTTAAGATTATGATTCAAAATATATTTTTTATATATAACTGATATGTGCTGTTTGTATGTATTTTGTTATATATATTTGGGTTTCATTTAACTAATGTTTAATTGGATACATGATTAAATTGCTGATTATATTGTGAGCTATTTTTGCTGTTTATATTCTGGGCCATTAGCCATTTGGGCCGAGATTAGTTTTGTGCAGCAAGCCCATCTTTCATGTGGCCCATTTGCTTTGCCTAAGCCCAGCCGATTGCAGCAGCTATTTAAGGGCAGCTTCTTGCCCTAATCTCTACAGATCTGCAATTCTCTCTCTCCCTTGAAACCCTCTGTTCGGCGCTTTCGAAGTGAGACACTCTCTCGCTTGTGAATCATTCTCTTGTTCGATTTATTGGTAAGATCACGGTAAGGTTGTATTGCTTTAAATCTCTGTTGTTGAATCGCCTGAAGCGTGAGAGATTTGGTATAGCTGATAGATCAGATTCTTGACACGATCTTGAGATCGGTAGAACAGATTCTATACTTGTTTTTGTATTTAGATTCTGATTTCAGTTGATGTATTTGCAATACGTTTTTGTTCTTCTTGTGATCTTGTAATCTGGTTGTAACCAAAAGCTATTAGTGGATTGACTAGAGGCGGAGCCTCTACCGTGAGTAGGATCGATTGATCCGAACACGTATATCGTTGTGTTCTTGCGTTCATTTTCTGTTTCTATTTTTACCGCGCTTGCTCTTGGTTGGTTTGGTCGATTGTACAGGTTACAATACATTAACAATTATTATTATTATAAATATAATAGTCAAATAACTTTAAAGGAAAAGTCCAGATTAACCAAACCGCCTCGATCAACTCTTCACGTAATGATAAAAAAATAAAATAAAATTAGGATTATGAAAGTTTGTAATCTTTAATTATGGGTTTCTTTTCTTTTCTCTGTCTCTGTCATGTTGGTGACAAATGGGTTATCAATAAATTAAATGGCTTTTTTCTGTCCACTCACACGCATACTTATTTGGGCCGGATATTTGTGTCATTAAATTTTGTAGATTTTAGCCTTTATTAAATTTTGAACAAGTTTTGATTAAGTCATCTGTGTCATTTTCTTTTGTGTATTTATTATTTTTTAATATTTTATATACGTGATTGACTCTTTATAATTGAATAAAGGCTATTGTTATTTTGATTTAGACTTTGTTTTACTTTTAAATATTTTATATTAAACAAAAACTTTTAAGATGGATAAAAATATCGAGGGAAGCAATTGTCATTTCTTAAAGGTCAAAGAATCTGTGCTTTTCTTTCTATTAAAAGTTAAGAGGTGTTCGATATAATTTATCTTAATAATCAACTAATTTGTATGGAGATAATAGTTGGCAGTTGCTTAATAACAATCATTATATATTTTTTATACTATAGTATTAGAAACAATTCAATATTTTTGTTTTTTGGAGTGAAGATTTTGTGTTGAGGAATGAAACATATATAGTTATGTGTATTTACCATCCAAAAAAGATAAATAAATAAAATCACTCAAATAAAGTTGCCTACTAATGATATTTTATATTAAACAATTCAATATTTGTATTAATATTTTTCATTGATATTTTGTAGATTTACATTAATATGACATATAATACAAAATATTAATGTGAAGCGTTATCATTATATATATTTTTTAATTGAACTGACTAATCATATTCAATAAAATTTCACTCTAAATTAAAATACTTTTCTCTCGTATCTAATAAGATATATACCAACTTGATATATATAGGGGTCGCAATCAAATACTTAATAGATGTTGAAGGAGGGCGATTTCTTCCAATAATTCAACTTTGCTTTGACAGTTGCACGTCTAAAGCACGTCCATATTTAATAATTCTCATGCATTGATATGTTTTATTTTATATCAATATAAATATATAATATATTAATATTATAAAAAATTAAGAAATAGATCAATATATTACAACATATATTGATATAATATATATTAATATAATATATAATATATTATATTAATAATATATACTATATAAGAAAATTTCACTCTAATATATAATATATAAGAAATAGAAAATTTTAAAATTGCAACATTTAAAATATCCCTATAAGATATTATTTTGAGCTCAATCAGCGATGAAAGTTGGGGGAGGGTGTGACGTGACATGATGAGGTCGTCGATCGTTCAATAAATTATATTTTGAATTTTCTGGAAAAATGATGAATGGCGATCGAGCTCTGAATTGTTAAATGAGGGGGGCTATGAAGATGTGAATTTATCAATGTCTAAAACATTATTAACCAATGAGAATGAAACTGACGAAGTAAAATGAATGAAACAAGAAATTGTGTAACGACCACGTATTAATGATTGTGACAAGGGAAGACTTGTGGTCAAGTACATTTACAAATAAAATTTTATTTTTTATTTATGAAAGTTATTTTTAAATGACTTGAAAAATGATGATTTATGAAAATTTATTTTAAGAGTATAATTAAGCGTTGATTTATAATATGTATTCATATAAGTAATAACTGTAATAATTTTTATTAGGCTTAGTATGTACATCGAACTCTCAATAATTAAAAAATATAGCATTTAATCTTTAATGTGTAAAACGTTGATATTCAATATCTCAATTATTAAAAATTATTAATTTAAATTCTTACTGTGATGGTACGTTAGTGTTTGCATGAATGCGCTCATTTTTGCAAGTGGACATTATGTCATTAAACATCGTGTGAGATACATCGAATTAGACTTAATATATAAATATGATATTTGGTCTCTCAATAATTAAAAAATTTGACATTTGGTCCATGATATAAAAAAAAACCAAATTTGATATAAAAAAAACAAACAAACTTAACTTCATAAAAGGCCTAAAAATTTCATAAAAATATTTAAAAATTTCATACAAAACCCAAAATATTTAAAAAACTTGATAAAGTTTATTTTGTCACTTCTTGTTTAAAGATCTCATTTGACCGTTTGTAAACAAGATTTATAGATTTAATGAATTTTTTGTTGTTTTTCATTTGAATTCTCATTATCACAATTTTTCATTAAGTCTTTTTATGAAATTTGGTCCCTTTTTTTTAATATTTTAGGTTTTTTTTTAATGAAATTCAGGTCTTTTAAAATATTTTTAGGTTTTTTTTTATGAAATGTATGTCTTTTTTAAATATTTTTAGGTTTTATAAAATTTAAAATTTTTTTAATCAAATTTGATCCTTTTTTTTCATATCAAGGATTAAATATTAATTTTTTTAATTATTGAAAGACCAAATGTCATATTTATGCATTAAAATTAATTTGATATATCTCACGAACGTGACTTTTTTCTTGTGACGTGATATCTTATATGACGTAAATAACGATTTCGTTTATTTTCAGTCATAATAAAAATTAATAATTTTAATTATTGAGATACCGAATCTTGACATTTTACATATTAGAAATCAAATATCATAAAATTTGTAAAAGATATTTTTTAACTTTTAAATTATAATTATAATTAGAGATATCCTATATATACCATAAAGATGTTTTAAAAGTTATACTATTTATTTAAAAAATCTAGTGATTTGATAAAAAAAATTACAACTAACAGAAATGCTCAAATTTGAGTCATTTAATATAATTTTTCATTTGATAACTTTCTTTATCCTCTTGAAATTAATTATCTCTACGCACAAACAAACATGACACCAACTAAATTATTTTAAATATTAATTTGAAAAATTAAAAAAAAAACTAAATTAAATATATTTTTTAACTTATGTGACACGGCTGGGATGCACCTTTTCGCTAGTATATACTAAACAAAGACTTATTATACAACTACAAGGACTTATTATACAATTAAGGACAAAGAGCAAAGACTCGTGTGAAATTAATTTTGCATTCATAACTTTCTTTTTAAATTATACTAAACAAAGACTTTGAGGCAATAAGTCATCACATAGTTTTTATATATATACTTCTACCTACGAGGAGGCTGCCAGAAACCAAGCAAATATCATATTCTTCACTCTCTTTATCTCTCCCTTTGCTTTGCATAATGCGGACACTGGCAGTGTTTGTGTTGGTCTGGTCTGTGTGTGCAACAGCCAGCAGTGGAGCTGTGAGTTGCAATGAGAAGGAAAAGCAAGCCCTTTTGGATTTCAAGCAAGCTCTCTCCTCTGATCCTCCAGGCGCTCTATCTTCTTGGTCTCCCCATGTTCACGACTCCGATTGTTGCAATTGGAGAGGTGTTCACTGCGACAACATGACCGGTCGAATCGTTGAATTGCATCTTTCCGATCTAAATTTAACAGGCAATCTTACACCTCCGCTGTTAGATCTGAAATTTCTGAGTTATTTGAACCTGAGTTACAACAATAATTTTGGAGGCTCTCCCATTCCAAGTTTCTTAGGTTCTATGACAAGTCTCGTGCATCTGGATCTCTTTGAAGCTGGATTTAAGGGTTTGATTCCTCATCACCTTCGAAATCTGTCCAACATCCGTTACCTTGATCTAGGATATAACGATGGGCTATATGCAGACAATCTCAATTGGATTGCTCATCTTCGTGCTTTGGAATATCTTGACATGAGTAATGTCAACCTTAGCAGGGAAGTTAATTGGCTTCGAGAGGTGAGCAGCCTTCCTTCCCTTTCAGAATTACATTTGAGTGATTGCCAGCTTGAGAATTTGACTCCCTCACTTGAACATGTCAATTTTACATCCCTTACAACCCTTGATCTTTCTTTTAATAATTTCAATTGTGAGATACCAAAGTGGTTATTCAATCTTACTAGCAGCCTTCGAAGCCTTTCTCTTTATAGTAACTCTTTGTATGGTTTTATACCATATGAGGTTGGGCAATTCAAACATCTTCAAGAACTTGGACTATCTAATAATAAATTGAATGGTCCAATTCCTGAATCCCTTGGTAATTTGTCATCCTTGGAATTATTAGATCTCTTTGGAAATCAATTGAATGGTCCAATTCCTGAATTCATTGATAACTTGTCATCCTTGAAATCATTATATATCTTTAAAAATCAATTGAATGGTCTAATTCCTGAATCCCTTGGTAACTTGTCATCCTTGGAATCATTACATCTCTTTGGAAATCAATTGAATGGTCCAATTCCTGAATCCCTTGGTAATTTGTCATCCTTAGAATTATTAGATCTCTCTGAAAATCAATTGAATGGTCCAATTCCTGAATCCCTTGGTAAGTTGTTATCCTTGGAATCATTAGATCTCTCTGAAAATCAATTGAATGGTCCAATTCCTGAATCCCTTGGTAACTTGTCATCCTTGGAATCATTATATCTCTCTGAAAATCAATTGAATGGTCCAATTCCTGAATCCCTTGGTAACTTGTCATCCTTGGAATCATTAGATCTCTCTGGAAATCAATTGAATGGTCCAATTCCTGAATCCCTTGGTAACTTGTCATACTTGAAATCATTAGATCTCTCTAAAAATCAATTGAATGGAACTCTTCCAAATAACATTTGGGTTCCATCTTTTCAATTGGAAGTTCTTGGCCTTAGTTCTTGCAAAATGGGTCCATATTTTCCTTCATGGCTAAAAACACAAACATCTCTTTACTACTTAGATATTTCCAAAACTGGGATATCAGACATAATTCCACACTGGTTTTGGGATTGGGCTTTACATAAGAACTATATTGATCTCTCAGAAAACCAGATTGATGGTGACTTAACCTCAGTTATTCTAAATTCCACTATGATTGATATTAGCTCTAACAGATTTAGAGGCAAACTACCACATCTCGGTTCAAATGTTCAATTTTTTAATATTGCAAATAATAATTTTTCAGGATCTATTTCCACTGTCCTTTGCCAAAAGGAAAATAACCAAAATACATTAGAACTTTTGGATGCTTCATATAACCTTTTGTCGGGCAAACTTTCTCATTGTTGGATGAATTGGAAATCCTTGATCCATGTCAACTTGGGAAACAACAACTTATCTGGTGAAATTCCCATCTCAATGGGTTCTTTATCCAAGCTTCAATCGTTACAGTTGCATAACAATAAATTACTTGGATATATACCTTCATCATTGGAGAATTGTCAATTTTTGGGTCTTATGAATTTGGGTGGAAATGAATTGACAGGGACTATACCAAGTTGGTTGGGACATATTACAAATCTGTCAATTCTCAGCTTAAACTCGAACAGATTTATTGGTAGCATTTCACCAGATATATGCCACCTTTCTTCTCTTATAATACTTGATCTTGGCAATAATAACCTAGTTGGATGCATTCCGAAATGTCTGAGTCATATCATTGAGATGGTTGCCACAAGTAAATCAAAATTTGACACTTTTATTTATTACCGCAAAAAAGACTACGAGGAAGGACTTTCATTGGTCACGAAAGGAAGGAAATGGGAGTATAAAGAGATTCTACCACTTGTTAGGAGCATAGATCTTTCAAGTAACAACTTGTCTGGATCAATTCCTTCTGAAATATCAAGTCTTGCAGGAATACACTTTTTGAATTTATCTCATAATCAATTCATTGGAAAGTTGCCGGAAAAACTTGGAAACATGAAAATGTTAGAGTCTCTTGATGTCTCAAGAAACTATCTTTCGGGTGAAATTCCTCAAAGCATCTCAACCTTGACATCTCTTAGTGACTTGAACTTGTCATTCAACAACTTGTCTGGAAGGATCCCTACGAGCACTCAACTCCAAAGTTTTAATGAATCTGGATTCATGGGCAATCCAGGACTTTGTGGGGCTCCTCTCAAGATAAATTGTACCGATCAACAGAACTATCCAAAAACAACATTTGCAGATCATAAAGATGTTAAAGAGTCTGAAATGTTTGGATTTTATATTAGCATGATACTTGGATTTATCATTGGTTTTTGGGGAGTTTATGGGACTCTTTTATTGAAGAAAACTTGGAGACATGTTTATTTTCAGTTTATTGATGACATGAAGGACCACATATATGTCGTTGCAATTCTATCAATGAATTGGATGCGTAGAAAGTTTGAGAGGTCAACTGATGAAAATTAAATGATGTCATCTTTTTTGAGGTATTGTTTGAAGTCCTTTCAATAAAATTCTAGCAAAAAAAAATAAAATAAAAATACTCTTTCTTACCCGCATTTATTGTAAATTAATTTACCCATTTTGGTTTCTTTAAAATAGGAAAAAAGAAAACCAAATACTATCTTGAAGTTCAACGAAAGTTTCCCCAGTCAATGTGCCTTTCTTATACTAATACTACCGTCAAAATCTCGTCGCTCACAACGTAACGTGGCAGGTTCGGAGGATGACTGACCGTAGCATTGCCCAATTTATATATTTAGAATGGATGAAAGCTACTTAAAATCCACATAGGCACTTTGGTTTAGATTTGATTACTATTGGTCTGGGCCCAAATGAACATTCAAAATGAAGCCCAAATCCTTTTAATCTAAATTAAGCATTTCAGCTTTTGCCTTTAGGCGTAATTGTAAAATAATATTTATTTTATTATTTTTTATTGTAAAATAATATTTATTTTATTTTTTTTAAAAAAATTTAATATAATATTTATTTATGAAAAATCATTAAGCGTTACCATTGAACACTTATTAAGGCCACTTGTAAACGTGTATTTAAGATATATTTAATATATTTTATTTTTAACATCTAAATTCTCGTATTAATTATTTATATTATATATTTTAAAAATATTTTATTAATTAATAAAAATATTTAAATATTAAAAGAATATATTAAACACATCTCAATAAATACACATCTTTTATGAAAAAATCTATTTCCAGCCCACAAAAATACCTTCCACAACCAACACATTTGATAGGTTAAATGCCACATTTGACAAGTGAAATGCCACTTTTACCCTTCTATGCAGCCACCCATTTGCTCCATCTCTCCCTCTCTTATACACCCATTTCCACATCTCTCTCTCATTCTTTCTCTCACACCATCCTCGTTGCCATAGGTGGGTAGCCGCGACGAACCCGACCACCCTCAAACCCCCGAATATACACACACCCCATATATATACACACACACAAACACACTAAGTATGGCCATGGTTACGTCCATCAAGAAGGGAACCACGATTCATGGTCAAAGAACCTTTAGGTTCCTGATTGTGAGTGGTCAGGAACCCTAGTGTTCCCCAATTCCCATGGGTCGTGGAACCCAACCATGCGTGGTTGGGAATTTTTTAATTTTTATATTATTTTAATTAAATTTTTTTATTGTAATAAAATAAAAATAGAATTAAAAAAAATAATACTATTAAATGAATTCTTTTTGAATATCTATATCTTTAAGTAACTCAATAGGATAGATTAACTAATAAATATTAAAGATTCAATACGTAAAGATAAAAATATTAAATTTCGAATTAAGCTTCCTATTTTGATATCATTATTTAAATAAAATTTTATTGTAAAAACCTCATTTGATCATTATCAAAGAAAAATATTTTTATTTCTTTTGGAATTGAATCATCCATGATTTAAAAAAAAATTCTAAATATCAAATTCTTAAATTATACATATTTAAAAAATTTAAAACTTACACTGTTGGTTTTTTTATTTAAAAATTTTCAAATATTGTAGTCAAATAATTTTTTTAAAAAAATAAGTATTGATATTTAGAATACTTAATTGATATTTAAAATTAAGTATTAAATTTAAAAAAAATTAAAAAAATTGGAGAGTCCCTAACCGCTGTTGGTCGGGAGCTTCAAGGGCCCCCGACAACGGTCGGTCGAGGGATCGAGGAGCCCTCCAACACTATCAGTCAAGGGTTTGTCGAACCCCCGTCGCCCTCGATCGAGGGCAATGGGTCGGTCATGGCCAACCAATCACGCAAGTGTATATATATGTGTGTATGTGTGTGTGTGTATGTATGCGTATATGTGTGTTTGTGTGTATATATGTATGTGTGTGTTTGGGGGCGATGGTGATCGTCGGCCACAATGAGAGCAAGAAGGTGATTGCAAATATGGGTGGTTGGAAGTAAGCTGATGGAAGGAAGATGGTTGCGACTGTGGGGAGCAATAGGGGAGGAAAATGGCTATGGAGGGTAAAATAGAAATTTTGAAAAATATTGGTGAATTTTGACAAGAGTGACTTTGGAGAGCAAATTTGGGAGCTACTAATAGAATTTTTCATCTTTTATTAGTTCGAAGGGGACAAAGTAGCTCCCAGGGCATAGGTCAAGTGGTTGGATTACAATAAGTTAGAATTTGCATCAGTAGGTCATGAGTTCGATTCCTTGCCCTGCGTAATGAGACAAAGTCTCCACCTATGATTTACCTATTCTATAGAAATCGAGGTCAAGAGCGATAGAGAATCGAGCAAGGAGGATAATCCGAATGAGACAAAACATTAAAACCAATAATTGGTTAGCAGGGCCCAATCAAAAAACCCAAAATACTCTTTTGATTAGCCTGATATTTTTGCCTTCTCTGGTAGGATTAGGGCACATAAGTCAAACTCACTATGAAACCTCTATTCCTTGCCCAATTGATATGGTAGATGGCCGTGACATTTAATTCTTCCATATAATATTACATCTAAATTCTTCCTGAATATAAGGTACAAGGAGTCTTCTAAAATCTAATTAAATTAAAACCACGTGGGCTTTTGTAAAACTAAATTAAAATTATAAGGAGTTTGAGTGAAAATTTTTTAACCTTATTTAAATGAAATGGGTTATTTTGAAAAAAATTAAAAAAATAGTGAACCTTGCCAATTTAGTATCACTTAATTTGTTAAGAGATAGAATTCTACCATAACTTTTCGACAAAGAGTAGAACTAACCACTTTTTGAAGGAAGAAATGTAAAATTAATCATACCTTTGAGTGCAGGTTAAAACAATACAAATAAAGAACTTTAAGAGTAATATACCTATATGTTTAACCAATAGATCAATAAACTAATAAAAATAATTTAGAGTAATATACCTATATGTTTAACTAATAGATCAATAAACTAATAAAAATAATTTAAGACTATACTTAACAACTAAGGGTTAATTAAAGCAATAATAACCCAACTTTACATTCTATTATTATTTGGTCACTGAACTTTGAAATGTTACCTATTAGTCACTGATATTTCAAAACGGTTACTGTTTAGTCACTAAATTTTGAAATGTTACCTGTTAGTCACTGATATTTTAAAACTGTTACTGCTTAGTTACTGAACTTTAAAATGTTACCTATTAGTCATTGATATTCCAAAATTGTTATACTGAACTTTAAAATATTACCTATTAGTCACTAATATTTCAAAACTGTTCCTCATTCGTCACTCGTGAACTTAAAGTTCAGTGACTATTGAGTGACGGGTGAAAAACGATTTTGAAATATCAATAACTAGCAGGTAATATTTTAAAGTTCAGTGACTAAGCAGTAACAGTTTTGAAATATCAATGACTAATAGGTAACATTTTAAAGTTCAGTGATTAAGTAGTAACGATTTTGAAATTTCAGTAACTAACATGTAATATTTCAAAGTTCAGTAACTAAGCAGTAATCGTTTTGAAATAGCAGTGACTAACAGGTAACATTTCAAAGTTCAGTGATCAAACAGTAATAGAATATAAAGTTGAGTTATTATTGATGTAATTAACCCTAACAACTAACCCTTAATACTAGAAAATCACATCTCCCTCACTTAAACTTATAACACCATTATTTACATAAACTCTTGCATAATTTTACTCTTTCAAAGTGCTTGGTTGGTCAGTGTTAGGAGTAATCTCTCCCTACTCCACCTTTACTTCAAAGCTTTCACCCATCTATCACCTTTTTTTTTCCAACAAAATACTAAATTTAAATCACAATAATTCTTTATAAAAATAACTTAAATTAATACTAGAAAATCATGATTTCATAATATAGATAGATGGGTAATGCTAATCAATGTTAGGCAATGGTTAATAAGATTAATAAATACATCTTATTATTGCCCCCACGGGCGTAGCACGGATGGCAATAATATTAGATAATATTTATTTATTACACTTTATCTTAAGCTATAAAATGTTCTTATTAGTTGATAATAAAGACATCATATGTTACAATATTTCATCGACTATTAAGAGTATTTGTAGTTAAAAAAAAATGTAATAAATAATATTATCTAAAAATAAGATACATTTATAATAATGCTAATCATCAATCATAAATGTTTCACCATTATGTGAAGTACTGTGCGAAATTAGAGTTGGTTTTGAAGAGTTAGCATTTTTTTTAATTTTGAATATAATATTCAATTTAACGATACTTATAATAGATTTTGCTAATGTTTGAATAAAATTTGCTTGTTAAATGACTCATTTTATATATCAAAAATATAATATAAAATATAATATTTATACTTCATAACAATATGAAATACAAGATTAAATAATAAAGCATATTTCATAACAATATGTATGAACATGAAATGCCATCTCTATTGATCATCAAAATAAGTCTATAGTATTCTAATACAAAATTATTAAGTGTACAAAGCCCTATAAACAAAATCAAATAAAATAAAAAAATTTATTTTATTTTTTTAATACAGGTTAATGGGTTGGGTTACAACTAATTCAAATCTGGTGGATCGAAGCAGCCGAAAAAAGCAATCCAAGAAAGTATCTGGTTTCACCTGTCCGACTCACGAATCAACCCACCACCAGATCTGGCTCTAACACCCATCTCCTTCAACATTAGCTAGGGTTTCTTCTTCTCCAAATCTCCATCGCCGCTGTGGCGCTTGCTGCAGTCGCCGTCATCCGCAGCCTGATACATGGGATTGACTATTGTAATATTCTAAAATTTAAAAATAAATAATAATTATTCAAATCGGTGTTTAAGGAAATTAGTGAATATTTGAGAATTTAAGAGAAATAATTTATTTATGTGATTTTGAGGAAAATAGGGAATTAAAGGTAATTAATTAAATTATTTGGGGATATTTATGAAATTAATGAAAGAATAAAATAAATTAATTTAGTGAATTTTTAGAAGTTTTAGGGTGTAAGTGATATAAGAAGGAAATGAAAGTTCGGGCGTATGTGCAATTAAAGGAAATTAGGGGTGTTGAAATGTTAATAGCGAAGTGGCCGCAATTCACCTTAAATTTAATGATATGCATATATATGTATGAAAATGTGGGCTGGCCGAGTGGCACTCGGGCGTGAGGGAGGCGGGTAGCTCGCGAGTTCGAATTGCTAGAGGCGTGCGCGCGGCTAGGGAAAATTGACTGATTTTAATTAGCCTCTAGGCACCTGAAATGGCGTCGTTTCTGCAAGGCGGTGGTGCCTTCCAGCGGCCGCCACGTGGCTCTTTCCCAGCCATTCTTTTTGCACCAATTTAAGGCCCAATTCGGGCCAATTTCACACGCAAACAGAAAGAATTTCAGCAAGAAAAATAAGAAGAAGAAGATCGCGCGCACAATTAAGAAAATAGAGAAATTTGGGGAAAAAATTTGGATTAAATTCAGTTTAATTGCGATTTAATTAGCTAGGTAAGTAAAGAAACTAGTATTAAGTACGGTTGAAATTTCATTATGGGTTCAATTTTATTAATTTTGGGAGTTTAATCTATTTTACAGCGTGTATTATTTTGGTGGCATTCAAGCGTAGAAATGCTATAAACAGCTAAATTGAGGCAAGCTCCCTTTACCCTTGCGATCTCTTTTCATTTTGTGAACCCCTCGTCTTCTCTCAATTCGTTTCGGTTTCGCGTATTAATTATACGAAATGAGAATTTTATTAGTGTGATTTAATTTAAAATAAATATGAGACTTATGGGGATTTTAATTGTGGGGCGTCTACGTGAGATTTTAGATGATTAAATTATTTATATTACACGGTTAGATTTAATTAATGTGAGCCATGATTTTATTAATTGCTAGAGAAACGTTTTACTTTGCTGCGGGAGTACAAGAAAGGCAGGAAACAGCCGTGTAAAAACAAGTTCCTAACCCTCTCCTTATGTTTTTTAATTCCCATGAGAGACTCCGTGGTTCCTTGTATTTTACGCCCCCCTTTACTCTAATTCGGTGCCTAGTATTATTTATTAAGATATTATTCAATTATTTTAATTTAAATTAAATCCGAAACTTCTAGAGTTTTATTTATTGTGTGTCTACGGGGGTTTGTACTGCCCCCATTCCTTTCGGAAAGATGCAAAACCCAGCTTGGGGACTAGGTTCCTAGACGTGCGGGATTATTTACGATTTTCTCGGGTTTATTTATGGTTCGGATAGAGTTATCGAGCAGTAGAACATGGGTCAGCTATTTGGTGATGTTGGGGTAGACTATTGTACGGCCCTGAAATGGACCGTCGGGTGGACATTTCTAGTCACTGGCCGTTGACCGGTGCCGGGCACTGCTGACAAACTCTGTCAGTATGTGATTTACTGCATGACTAATTACATTATATTGCTGTTCATGATTTGATATGCACATAGGTACGGGATGCATGTTGGGATATTCATTTATTGAGTATACTTGGACATGGACATTCTAGCTTGGTTAGGTTACATTCAGCATAGGCATATGTATCGCGTGTGGTTTACTATGTGGGTGAAGCATGGCCTGATGCCTGGATGTATGGGCGCCAGTATATCACGTTGATGCTCACTACGCCATTGCATTTTTATGTGCATTGCATGGTTACTGGTAGTTATCAGATCTCGGACGGGAGGACTGTTCCGAGGGAGCCTCTGGCTCGGGTGTCGGGAGTACCGACACGGACACACGGGTAATGGGAGCACCGACCCAGGATAGCGTCCGTAAGTTTGTTGGAAATTTATGTTGCCTTTCAAGGCAGCAGTAGGTTGGTATGAAACTTGGGTGCCGTGTGTCTTATGTGGGCCCCAAGGATCGGTATGTGCTTTTATTATGCTATACTATTGTGTTGTAGCGTCTCATGATTTATGTGTACCTAAGGGTATATTCTGGGGAGAGTTTTCTAGATATGTTCAGCCTTCAGCCTTTTTTTCTTTATGCTTACTGAATCTCTCGACTCACTTTGCTTTTCATCATTACAGGTAGTGGCAGCGTGGGCCAGGGCAAGGGAGTCAGCTTTGAGCGGCAGAGTTAGTATGGTGTACAGGCAATCCTGTCAGTCTCGGTCAACTCTGATAGTTTAGTAGAATTTACTCTATTATTCTTACTGTGCCAGGTTATTTCTCGAGTCTCATGTATGTCAGCACAAGAGTCTGTATCCATTTATTTATCTTGTGATCTCTGTGCTAACGGGGTACCCGTAGTGCATGCATGTGTATATGGTTTCGTTTCCGTTGTTTTAATTCTTGTTTATGCATGTCAGGGTGATTCTTGTCTTGTGGTTCATTTTTTCTCCTTCCATAAGTACTCCCATTCGAGTAATTCGAGTGATTGGGGAATATTCGAGCTGGGTGCTTACAACTATTGTCGTCGCAACTTTACACGCTGTCACTGTACTGTTGAAGGTTGATAGTGGATGGGACTGGTTAATTACCTTGAGTGTAAATGACTATCCGTTGCTTACTCAAGATGTTATCCTACTTTCTGATTCATATATGCTTAATGTTCTATGTCTGTTGGAGGGAATTTGATTTCAATGTTGCTCTTTACATTGCTATATACAAATTTTTGTAAGAGAGCAGTGTATTGTACAGTGCCAAGACCTATCCAATGTGATAACACATAGTTCATATGGTCAAATTGGGAATATTTGCTCTTTCTTCAACATAATGCGGCAGGTTCGGAGGATGAGTGACCGTAGCATTGCCCACTTCATATATTTAGAATGGATGAAAGCTACTTAAAATCCAGAATAGGTAGTTTGGTTTAGATTGATTACTATTGGTATGGGCCCAAATGAACATTCAAAATGAAGCCCAAATCCTTTTAATAATCTAAATAAAGCATTTCAGCTTTGCCTTTGGGCGTAATTGTAACTGTAATTGAGCTATAATTATTCGGAATTGGTTCATTGGATCAATAGGAGGACCCTTGGGCCAAGCATTATCTTTAAAAACTTTGGGTTCAATTCACAGAACAACTTGGGGCAACTTGAATTTCAACCACTTAATCAAGCATTGGCTAATTAATAGTAAATTAGAAGTTTAAAATTCTAAATTCAACTCTTGCCATGTTTATTTTGATAAATAATTCATATATATATATATATATATTAAAATGTATTTATATTCATAGAAAAAGAAAATCAGTTATGAGCTTGTTCTCTCTATTCCAATATGATATTTTTATAGGTTTTGGGCTGTTTTTGTTTGAGCGGGCTTGGTTATCAGGTTTCCTCTTGTTTTCTGTAACATTTTTGTAATTAAATGTAGGTCTCGTAACATGGTTGATATATTATTTTTTTATTAATTTATCTTTTTTTAAATAATTAAAGAATTTTATTTTCAAGTGGGGATCATATTCAAATACTTAATGAGAGCAATTCCTTTCATTCTTCCAATAATGCAACTTTGTTAGGGTGTCAAAAAATATCCAAAAATTAGTGAATCGGATCGAACCTGTCTTTTGGATTAATTATATAGTTCAAATGTTAGGTTATGGTTCTAAAAAATTAAGAACCGATATATTTGGTTTGATTACTAATTTTTTTTTAAACCGTAGTTCGAACCGAACCGGAACTGATATTATATTTATATATATATATATTATAATATTTTGGAAGAGGAATGTGTTGATGCTGCTCTTGAATTTTTTGGTCTGTTTTTAAGACTTTGAGTCTTTGACTTGTTGGGAATACTTTTTGATGTTGCTATTGGTGGTAGTGGGAATTTTGCTTTGATTATGTTACTTCAATTTTAATCTATTAGTTTTTGTTTATTAAACAACAACAACATATCCAGCCTTTATCCCACTATGTGGGGTCGGCTACATGAATTCTAGACTTCCATATATTTCTGTCTTTTGTCATATCTTCATTTAGATCTATATATTTCATATCAAATTTTAATGTCTCCCCAAAGTCTTCTTGGGTCTACCTCTACCTCTTTTTGTGACTAATTGTTCCATTTCATCAACTCTCCTCACAGGAGCGTCTCTTAGTCTCCTTCTCACATGACCAAACCATCTTAGTCTAGTCTCTCTCATCTTCTCCTCGATTGACACTACTCCTACCTTATTACGAATAACTTCATTTCTAATTTTATCCTTTCTTGTATGTCCGCACATCTATCTTAACATCCTCATCTCCGCTACACTTGTCTTTTGCTCATGCTGGTATTTGACTGCCCAATATTCCGAGCCATACAGCAAGACTGGTCTTATAGCTGTCCTATAAAATTTTTCTTTCAATTTTAATGGGATTTTACCATCACATAACACCCCCGATGCATTTCTCTATTTTAGCCAACCTGCCTTAATTCTACATCTTTTTGAATCATTGATCCCAAATATCGAAAATGGTCTTTTCTTTGTAAGATTTGGTCTTCTAATTTTATTATAACATCATCCACTCTTGCATTTTTACTAAATTTGCATTCCATATATTCTGTTTTCTTTCTACTTAATTTAAATCCCTTAGGTTCTAAATTGTTTCTCCACAACTGAAGCTTAGTGTTCACTCCTTCTTTTGTTTCATCCACCAACACTATGTCGTCTGCAAATAGCATACACCATGGCACATCTGTCTGAATATCTTTAGTGAGTTCATCCATTACTAGGGCAAATAAGTATGGACTTAGTGCAGAACCTTGATGCAATCCTATTGTAGTTGTAAATGGTTTAGTATCCCCTCCGCATGTTCTAACCCTTGTCTCTACACCATGATACATGTCCTTAAGAGCTTGTATATATGCTATTTTAACTCATTTCTTCTCTAAAACCCTTCATAATACTTCTCTAGGGACCCTATCATAGGCTTTTTCTAGATTTATAAACACCATATGTAGGTCCTTCTGATAATCTCGATACCTTTCCATTAGACGCCTCAGTAAATATATAGCTTCCATTGTTGACCTATTAGGCATGAAACCAAACTGATTTTCTGACACCTTTGCTTCCTTTCTGAGCCTCTACTTTATTACTCTCTCCTAGAGTTTCATGGTATGACTCATTAACTTAATTCCTCTATAATTTTCACAGTTTTGAACATCTCCTTTGTTCTTGTATATAGGAACCAAAGTACTCTTCCTCCACTCATCTGGCATCTTTTTTGATTTAAGGATGGAGTTAAATAGTTGCGTTAGCCAGGAGATGCCCTCTTCTCCCATGCATTTCCATGCTTCTATTGGTATATTATCTGGTCCCACTGCCTTATGATTTTTCATCTTTTTTAATGCTTGCCTTATTTCATTTGAACTTATGCGTCGATAGAATGTGTAGCTCACATTCCGTTCGGAGTTACTAATATGTCCTAACCTAACTCTTGTGTCACCACCATCATTGAATAATTTTGTGAAATACTCATTCCATCTCTCCTTAATCGCTCCCTCATTTACTAAAACATTTTGATTGTCATCTTTTATGCATTTCACTTAATTTAAATCTCGTGTTTTTCTTTCTCTTGCTTTAGCTAATTTATATATATCCCTTTCTCCATCTTTTGTATCAAGTCGTTTATATAGATTCTCATATGCTTTTGACCTTGCTTCACTAATAGCTCTTTTTGCTGCCTTTTTTGCTTCTTTATAATTTTTTTGATTTTCTTCATTGTTGCATTGATATACCGCCTTATAGCAAGTTTTCTTATTTTTAATTTTCAATTGTACCTCTTCATTCCACCACCAAGACTCCTTAAGGTTAGAGGCTCTACCATTTGTCTCTCCAAGGACTACCTTTGCCGTGCTTCTCAGAGCATTAGCCATTTCTTTCCACATTTGGTTTGTCTGTTTTTCTCCATTCCATTCCCTTCTACCCCTTAATTTTTCTTTGAAAATTAGTTGTTTCTCCCCTTTTAAATTCCACCACCTGATTTTTGGATTTTGTTTTATGTGATTTTTTCTCTTCCAATTTCTTACTTGGACGTCAAGTACTAGAAGTCTATGTTGAGTAGTCAAACACTCTCCCGGTATCACCTTACAATCCCTACAACATAACCGATCCTTTTGTCTCATGAGGAAGTAATCTATTTGGGTGCTTGAGGTGATATTTTTATATGTGATTAAGTGTTTGTCACATTTTTTGAACCTAGTATTGGTTATAATGAGCCCATATGCCATAGCAAAGTCTAGGATAGATTTACCCTTATTATTAATTTCCCCGAATCCATACCCTCCATGTACCTCTCTATATTCGTTTCCGTCTCTACCCACGTGCCCATTTAAGTCACCTCTTATAATCACTTTCTCTCCTCTTGGTATCATTTGTATGAGTCCCTCTAGGTCCTTCCAGAATTTTACTTTTATCTCATCACCTAACCCCGCTTGTGGTGCATATGTACTAAAGATATTCATAGTCATTCTTCCTAGACTAATCTTCACCATAATAATCCTATCCCATACTCTCTTGACATCCACTACCTCATCTATTAAGCGTTTATCCATAATAATCCCCACTCCATTTTTCGCTCGATCAATTCCTGTGTACCATATTTTATATCCAGCTTCTGATAAAGTTTTTACTTTTTTCCCTACCCATCTCGTCTCTTGAAGGCACATAATATTAATTTTTCTCCTAATCATCACATCCACCACTTCCATAGCTTTACCTGTTAATGTTCCTATGTTTCATGACCCAATCCTTAATCTATGATTTTGTTTTTGGCCTTGACTTTGGATTTAGTTTTTGTTTATTATTATTTTTTAATTATTATTATTCATGAACTCTTTTATTTTTATATTTTTATGCGCTATTGCTATACTAAATGGTCGATATAATCTCATTTAATGAGATAGTTTATGAATTATTTTGTTCTACTTTTACTTCAAGACTTGAAGCATTTAGGTTGTGTTCTCTTTATTTTTCAATTTTCAGTTTTGAGTTTTGAATTCATTTTCAGTTTTCTATTTTGATAGTTTGTTTTTAGAAAATTGAAAACGCATTTTTTTTGTCATTTTGAAAAACTATTTCTCAAAATAGGAAAATTAGAAAACGCGTTATCTTTGAAATTTTTAAAATATTTTTTTAATGATATTTTATTCAATAAATTATAAATATTTAATGTTAATATATTATTAAAAAAATATATACATTTTAAAGTTAATGAATTTTGTAATATTTTTTTCCATTACAATAATAAAATATGAATAAATAAATAAATAAATATATTTTAAATTTAGAGTTTATTTTGGATGAAAACATTTAAAATAACTTTTTGTTATTTTGAGTTTTCTTTTCTTTTTTTTTGTTTTAAAAAATGTATTTTTAAAAATAGTAAAGAGAACGCCTTTTCATTATTTTAAAAAATTGAAAACTAAAAATGACTTGAAAACAGTAAAAAGAACGCAATCGTAGTATCTGTGTATGTACGTCATTTGAAGGTGCAAGTGTCCAAAGCAAAGTTTAAGAGTGTTAACGGTTCAGATTGATTCGATTCTATAAAAATTTAGTAATCGAACCATTTTAACGAGTGTACTAGTCAACAAAATCACACACACACACAGATATATATATATATATGTTATACTTTGTGCTATATTATTATAAATGTACAACATATCATTATAAAAAAATCACAATTAGAAAAAATCACATTTCATCATCTAAATAACATTATATATATATATATATATCAATCATGACAGTATCTAAATAACATTATTTATATAAATGATAAATTCAGCATTGGTGTTGGTAGCTATAGATCACATCCTTACCTCAATAGTGCACAAGATTGTGTTCAAACCCTAATCATAAATCACAAGCAATCTAGGAGTGTGGTAAATTTATTTAATAGATAATAAAAAAAAAACACTTAATACATATAGTGATCGCTTAACAATTAAAAAATATTATGTTTAATTCTTGCAGTATAAAATATCAATATTTAGTATGTTAACTATTAAAAATTATTATTTTAAGTCATTATTGTAATTGATAGTAAACGAAACTATTATCTACATTATGTAAGATTTCACGTCACATAAAAAAAAAAATCACATTAGTAAGACATTCCAAATTAAGTTTAATATATAAATATAATATTCGATTTTTTAATAATTAAAAGTGTTTGACATTTAGTCTCTGACATAAAAAGAGAGACCAAATTTGTAAGCACCCCCGCACGGATATCTCAATCACCCGAACTACCTGAACGGGAGCCCATACGGAAGAAGAAAGAATGAAATACAAGATAAAAACTACCCTGACATGCATATACAAAAATCAAACAGCGGAAGCTAAACTATACATATGCATGCACTACGGGTACTCCGCTAGCACAGTAGACACCTAATAAATAAATAAATATAGCCCCCTGTGCCGACATACATGAGAGATGACATAGTACAGTAAAAAATAATAGAGTAAATCCTACTCAGACATTAGAGTTAATGGGGAATGATGGGACTACTTATACACCATACCAACTCTATCGCGAGATGCTATCTCCCTTACCCTTGACCCACACTGCCACTACCTGGAATGATGGAAAGCAAAATGAGTCGAGAGACTCAGCAAGCATAGAAAAAAGGAAAGGTTATAGGCTGAACATATTTAGAAAACTGTCCCCAAAACACTAACCCCCAAGCACACACAAGCTATGAGATGCTACCACGTAATAGTACAGCATAATGAAAGCACATACCGGTCCTTGGAGTCCACACAAGACACACGGCACCCAAGTCACATACCAACCTGTCGCTACCTTGAAAGGCAACATAAATCTCCAACAAACTTGTGCGAGCTGTCTTGGGTCGGCGCTCCCGTCACTCGAATGCTCGCGTCGATCTTCCCGGTCGAGCTGTAGAATAATTGAGTCGTAGGCTCCCTCGGAACGGTCCTCTCGTCCGATCTGTGAACTGTCGGTAACCATGCAATGCACATAAAAATGCAATAGCGTAATGAGCATTAATGTGATACATTAGTGCCCATACATCAAGGCATCAGGCCATGCTCCTCTCACATAGTAAACCACACGGGATGTATATACCTGTGTCGGATGCAGTCTAACAAAGCTAGAGTGTATGTGTCTCAGTAAATGAATACCCCAACATGCATCTTGTACCCATGTGTATAACAAACCATGAACGATAGTACAACATAACATAATATGCAATAAATCACATACTGACAAGGCTAGTCAGCAGTGTCTGGCACTGGTTAATTGTCAATGACTAGGAGTGTCCACCCGATGATCCATTTCAGGGTCGTACAATAGTCTACCCTAACGTCACTAAATAGTCGACCCCTGCTCCATTGCTAGATAGCCCTAACCGAACCACACCCGAGAAATCCATAATCAAACCCATACATCTTGGAACCTAGTTCCCAAATTGGGTTCAACATTATTCTGAAAGGAATGAGGGTGGTACAAACCCCCGTAGACACACAACAAATAAAACTCTAGAAGTCCCAGATTTAATTTAAATTAAATCCAATGAATAACAACTCAATAAGTAATACTAGGTGCCGAATTAGCGTAAGAGAGGGGATAAAATACGAGAAATCAGAAAATCTCTCCTGGGAATTAAAGAACATAAGGAGAGGGTTAGGAACTTGCCTTTACACTGTCATTTCTTGCTTTTCTCGCACTCCCACTGCGTAGTAAAATGTTTCCTAGTAATTAATAAAATCGTAACTTCTATTAAGTAAATCTAACCGTGTAATGTAAATAATTTAGCCGTATAAAATTCTTAAACATATAGCGCTTCTAATACTTTTTACCAACGTAGGCACACCGCAAATAAACTCCCAACGAGACTCATATTTAATTTAAATTAAATCACGCTAATAAATCCTCATTTCGTATAATTAATACGCGAAATCGAAAAGAATTAAAGGAAGGTGAGGGGTTCACAAAATGGAAAGGGATTCTAAGAGTAGAGGGGAGCTTGCCTCATTTAAGCTGATTACAGTGTTTTTATGTTTGAACGCCATTAAATTAATATACACTGCAAATTAAGATAAACTCTCAAAATTAATAAAATTGGATCCAAAATAAAATTTCAACCGTACAAAATGATTATTACATATTATTCTACTTACCTAATTAATTAAACCATGATTAAACCTTGATTAATCTTGAATTTTCTCAAAAAAAAAAAAAAAATAGCCTCTACACGCACTTCTTCTTCCAATTTTCCTTCCAAAATCACCTCTGGTTGCTGCTAAAAAATGGTGGCTGAAGCTCGCTGAAATTGGCGAATAAAATAGCAAAAACGTGCGGTTGTAAGTGAGCCTCGTGGTAGCCCCGCATGCACCACCGCCCAGCCCCAAAACCTCGTTTTGGGGCTGGGTTTGCTGAAAAATCAGCAATTTTCTTCCCCCAGCGCGCAGCCACGTCCTAGCCAGCATGCGCCCTTGTCGCCTGATCTGCCTTCCACCTTGTTAATATTATGCACTTCATTAAATATAAAGTGACTTGTCAACCCTGCTTAAAATTGCGCCACAGCCCCCAGAGTTTCCTAAATTGCCACTCATACACCAAACTCCCTTTTCCTTTATTACACTTATACCCCAAATTTTCAGAAAATCTACTAAATTAATTTATTTTTCTATTTTCATAAATACTCTCAATCAAATTAATTATTCTAATTCTCATTTTCTCAAAACAACATAAATATTTTTTTATATTCTCAAATATTTTATAATGACTTCAAATATCAAAATTAATAATTAATATTTATTTCCAAATTTCGGGATGTTACAAAATTTAATAAACAAAACCTAAATTTTATAAAAAGGCTTAAAATATTCAATAAGTGAGCTAAATTTCATAAAAATTACCTAAAAAATAAAAAAGCATGAATTTTATAAAAAGATTACAAATTTCATAATAAAGAGCTATTTTTTTTAAAAAGACCCAAATTTCTTTAAAATACCCAAAAATTTCATAAAAAGATCTAAAAATATTTTTAAAAAACCTAAATTTCATCAAAAGATCTAAAAATTTCATAAAGAAGAAGACCTAAAAATATTCAAAAAAAAAAAAGACCTAAAAATGTTATAAAAGACCTACAAATAATAAGAAAAACCTATATTTCATTTTATATTTCATAAAAGACCTAAATTTCATTTTATATGTCTTATTTATATAATTTTTTTTATTTTTAGATCTTTTATGAAATTTAGGTCCTTTTCTATTATCTTTAAGTATTTTTTATAATTTTTTAGGTATTTTTTGAATGTTTTTAGCTATTTTTTATGAAATCTGTAGGTTTTTTTATATAAAATTTAGGTCTTTTTTTTATTATTTTTAGGTATTTTTAATAAAATTTTTAGATCTTTTTAATGAAATTTAAGTCATTTTTTAATATTTTTAGGTCTTGTATGAAATTTAATTTTTTTATTAAATTTGATCTTTTTTTCCGTATCAAGAACCAAATGTTAAGTTTTTTTAATTGTTAAGAGATCAAATGTGAATTTTTTAATTGTTAAGGGATCAAATATCATATTTATATTTATGTATTAAATCTAATATTATGTGCCTTATTGATGTGGTATCCAATCGCAAAAATGGGTGTGTGTACACACTAACAGGCAGTCACAATAGTAAGGATTTAAAATAATATTTTTTAATAATTTAAATACTAATTGTTGATGTTTTACACTTTTGAGACTAGACATCATATATTTTAGTTGTTGAGAGACATTTGCATGTATTAAGCCAAAATATAATCACTTGAATTTTTATTGATAGTTAAAAGATAATCTACAAGTTATATTTGTAAATAGTAGCTATAGCTAAAAAATAATTCATAAAAATGGATAATAAAAATTTTGAAAATAATATTTATATAATATAATATTTATTTATGAAAAATCATTAACAGCGTTACTAATTAACACCTGCTAAGGCCACTTGGAAACGTGTATTTAAGATATATTTAATGTATTTATTTTTAATATCTAAACATTCATATTAATTATTTATATTATATATTTTAAAATATTTTATTAATTAATAAAAATATAAAAATAAAATATATTACACACATCTCAACGAATGCACATCTTTTATCAGTTCAAAGGGGACAAAGCATTGCCCGCATGGGTAGCCCAGTTGGTCAAGAAGTGAGGTACAAAGTGCCTTCTGTGGTGAATCTTGGACCAAGACCGAGGAATGTCTCGCAAACAGTAGTGTGGGGTACCTCTCTCCAAAGTGAGGGGCTCCTTATGCGCGGTGAGCTCGGGTCTAGCCACTGCGTCCAGCTGGGTCACCATGATTAACCCCCCATGTCCTGTCGAGTCAGGTGTGGAGGGCACCTGGGATGAGCGATTTCACCTTTGGACCAAAAGGGACAAAGCATTAAAACCAATAATTGGTCAACAGGGGCCAATTAAAAAACCCAAAATACCCTTTAGTCTTTTTTATGAAAATTTTAGATCTTTTTATAAAATTTAGATCTTTTTTGAATATTTTTAGTTATTTTTATAAAATTTAAGATTTTTTTAATCAAATTTGGTCTCTTTTTTCATATCAAGGATTAAATATTAATTTTTTTAATTATTAAGAAACCAAATGCCATATTTATGTATTAAAATTAATTTGATATACATTACGAACGTGACTTTTTTTCTTGTGACGTGACATCTTACATAATGTAAATAATAACTCCGTTTACTTTCAGTAACAATAAGAATTAATAATTTTTAATTATTGAAATACCGAATCTTGACATTTTACATATTAGAAATCAAATACCATAAAGTTTGTAAAAGATATTTTTTAACTTTTAAATTATAATTAGAGATATCCTATATATACCATAAAGATGTTTTAAAAGTTATACTATTTATTTAAAAAATCTAGTGATTTGATAAAAAAAATTTACAACTAACAGAAATGCTCAAATTTCAGTCATTTAATATAATTTTTCATTTGATAACTTTCTTTATCCTCTTGAAATTAATTATCTCTACGCACAAACAAACATGACACCAACTAAATTATTTTAAATAATAATTTACAAATAAAAAAAAACTAAATTAAATATATATTTTTTTAACTTATGTGACACGGCTGGGATGCACCTTTTCGCTAGTATATACTAAACAAAGACTTATTATACAACTACAATGACTTATTATACAATTAAGGACAAAAGAGCAAAGACTCGTGTGAAATTAATTTTGCATTCATAACTTTCTTTTTAAATTATACTAAACAAAGACTTTGAGGCAATAAGTCATCACATAGTTTTTATATATATACTTCTACCTACGAGGAGGCTGCCAGAACCCAAGCAAATATCATATTCTTCACTCTCTTTATCTCTCCCTTTGCTTTGCATAATGCGGACACTGGCAGTGTTTGTGTTGGTCTGGTCTGTGTGTGCAACAGCCAGCAGTGGAGCTGTGAGTTGCAATGAGAAGGAAAAGCAAGCCCTTTTGGATTTCAAGCAAGCTCTCTCCTCTGATCCTCCAGGCGCTCTATCTTCTTGGTCTCCCCATGTTCACGACTCCGATTGTTGCAATTGGAGAGGTGTTCACTGCGACAACATGACCGGTCGAATCGTTGAATTGCATCTTTCCGATCTAAATTTAACAGGCAATCTTACACCTCCGCTGTTAGATCTGAAATTTCTGAGTTATTTGAACCTGAGTTACAATAATTTTGGAGGCTCTCCCATTCCAAGTTTCTTCGGTTCTATGACAAGTCTCGTACATTTGGATCTCCATGAAGCTGGATTCAAGGGTTTGATTCCTCATCACCTTCGAAATCTATCCAGCATTCGTTACCTCAATATAAGAGATAACTATGGGCTACATGCAGACAATCTCAATTGGATTGCTCATCTTCGTGCTTTGGAATATCTTGACATGAGTAATGTCAACCTTAGCAGGGAAGTTAATTGGCTTCGAGAGGTGAGCAGCCTTCCTTCCCTTTCAGAATTACATTTGAGTGATTGCCAGCTTGAGAATTTGACTCCCTCACTTGAACATGTCAATTTTACATCCCTTACAACCCTTGATCTTTCTTTTAATAATTTCAATTGTGAGATACCAAAGTGGTTACTCAATCTCAGCAGCCTTCAAAGTCTTCAACTCTCATTTAACTCTTTTCACGGTTTTATACCATATGAGGTTGGGCTATCTGATAATCAATTGAATGGTCCAATTCCTGAATCACTTGGTAATTTGTCATTCTTGGAATCATTAGATCTCTCTGAAAATCAATTGAATGGTCCAATTCCTAAATCACTTGGTAATTTGTCATTCTTGGAATCATTAGATCTCTCTGGAAATCAATTGAATGGTCCAATTCCTAAATCCCTTGGTAACTTGTCATCTTTGGAATCATTATATCTCTTTGGAAATCAATTGAATGGTCCAATTCCTGAATCCCTTGGTAACTTGTCATCTTTGGAATCATTACATCTCTCTGGAAATCAATTGAGTGGTCCAATTCCTGAATCCCTTGATAACTTGTTATCCTTGGAATCATTACATCTCTCTGGAAATCAATTGAATGGTCCAATTTCTGAATCCCTTGGTAACTTGTCATCCTTGGAATCATTACATCTCTCTAGAAATCAATTGAATGGTCCAATTCCTGAATCCCTTGATAACTTGTCATCCTTGGAATCATTAGATCTCTCTGAAAATCAATTGAATGGTCCAATTCCTGAATCCCTTGGTAACTTGTCATCCTTGGAATCATTATATCTCTCTGAAAATCAATTGAATGGTCCAATTCCTGAATCCCTTGGTAACTTGTCATCCTTGAAATCATTAGATCTCTCTAGAAATCAATTGAATGGAACTCTTCCAAATAACATTTGGGTTCCATCTTTTCAATTGGAAGTTCTTGGCCTTAGTTCTTGCAAAATGGGTCCATATTTTCCTTCATGGCTAAAAACACAAACATCTCTTTACTACTTAGATATTTCCAAAACTGGGATATCAGACATAATTCCACACTGGTTTTGGGATTGGGCTTTACATAGGAACTATATTTATCTCTCAGAAAACCAGATTGAAGGTGACTTGTCTTCCGTTATGCTAAATTCCACTGTCATTGATATTAGCTCTAATAGATTTAGGGGCAGACTACCACATCTCAGTTCAAATGTTAAGTATTTTATTATTGCAAATAATAATTTTTCAGGACCTATTTCCACTTTCCTTTGCCAAAAGGAAAATAAACAAAATACATTAGAAGTTTTGGATGCTTCATATAACCTTTTGTCGAGCAAACTTTCTCATTGTTGGATGAATTGGCAATCCTTGATCCATGTCAACTTGGGAAACAACAACTTGTCCGGTGAAATTCCCATCTCAATGGATTCTTTATCCAAGTTTCAATCATTGCAGTTGCATAACAATAAATTATTTGGATATATACCTCCATCATTGAAGAATTGTCAATTTTTAGGTCTCATAAATCTGGGTGGAAATGAATTGACAGGAACTATACCAAGTTGGTTGGGACATATTACAAATCTATCAATTCTCTGCTTAAACTCAAACAAATTTACTGGTAACATTCCACTACATATATGCCATCTTTCCTCTCTTATAGTACTTGATCTTGGCAATAATAACCTAGTTGGAAGCATTCCAAAATGCCTTAGTAATATCACTGAGATGGTTGTCGCAAATACATCATACTTTGGTGCTCTTATGTATATTAACTATACAACATATGAGGAAAGGCTTTCATTGGTCATAAAAGGAAGGGAATGGGAGTACAAAGAGATTCTACCACTTGTTAGGAGTATAGATCTTTCAAGTAACAACTTGTCTGGATCAATTCCTTCTGAAATATCAAGTCTTGCAGGATTACACTTCCTGAATTTGTCTCATAATCAATTCGTTGGAAAGTTGCCGGAGAAACTTGGAAATATGAAAATGTTAGAGTCTCTTGATGTCTCAAGAAACCATCTTTCAAGTGAAATTCCTCAGAGCATCTCAAACTTGACATCTCTTAGTGACTTGAACTTGTCATTCAACAACTTGTCTGGAAGGATCCCTACGAGCACTCAACTCCAAGGCTTTAGTGAATCTGGATTCATGGGCAATCCAGGACTTTGTGGAGCTCCTCTCAAGATAAACTGCACCGATCAACAGAACTATCCAAAAAGAACATTTGCAGTTCGTAAAAATGTTAAAGAGTCTAAAATATTTTGGTTTTATGTTAACATGATATTTGGATTCATCATTGGTTTTTGGGGAGTTTGCGGGACTCTTTTATTGAAGAAAACTTGGAGACATGCTTATTTTCAGTTTATTGATGACATGAAGAACTACATATATGTCATCATAATTCTAACAATGAATTGGATGTGTAGAAATGTTGAGAGGTGAACCAATGGAGATTGAATGATGTGATCTTTTTTAGGGTATTGCTTGAAGTCCTTTTGATAAAATTCTTGCAAAAAATAAAATAAAAATACTCTTTATTGTCGCATTTAATGTAAATTAATTTGCCCATTTTAGTTTCTTTAGAATAAGGAAAAAAGAAAACTTAATACTATCTTGAAGCTCAATGAAAGTTTCCCTAATCAATGTGCCTTTGTTGTACTAATACTACCGTCAAAATCTCCTCGCTCACAACATAATGCGGCAGGTTGGGAGGATGAGTGACCGTAGCATTGCCCACTTTATATTTAGAATGGATGAAAGGCACTTAAAATCCACATAGGCACTTTGGTTTAGATTGATTACTATTGGTATGGGCCCAAATGAACATTCAAAATGAAGCCCAAATCCTTTTAATCTAAATAAAGCATTTCAGCTTTGCCTTTGGGCGTAATTGTAATTTGAGCTATTATTATTCGCAATTGGTTCATTGGATCAATAGGAGAACCCTTGGGCCAAGCATTATAATTTGTCAAAACTTTGGGTTCAATTCACAGAACAACTTGGGGCAAAATTGGGGGGTAGGACCAGATTGGAGAGGTGGGGCTTCCATTAGGAATAGGGTGGGGAAGGAAGCATAGTAAGTAAGAAAATCAAAGAGCGCAGAGGGAATGCGGCTGGCTCTCATGCATTCTTCTGCTTGAGTTTCTGCAATTGCCAATTCGAGTACGGAGTTTTGTTTTCCGGAGAGAATTGTTATATCTTGTGTGATATTTAATTTTAATAAAGAATAAATTTATGTAATATATCACATCACTTATATAATATATTGATACTATATATTATACAAAATTAATGAAAATTAATTAATTAATATAACATAACATATAATAATAATAATTTACATTTTTAAATTATAACAGTACCTCTGCCTGCCTCCACTTGATATGCAGCCACAGTTTATTCTTCCAGTGTTCCAACAGCCGCCATGAGCCCCACTGCTCTCTCTCTCTCTCTCTCCCTCCCGCTTCTTAATTGGCCGCCTCAATTTCTGGCTATGTGTCTGCTTGTGGGCTGTCTCGCTTTGCAATTATCAACATATTATTATTTACAAGTCATTCGTGTCATAAATTATATTTTATTTTTAAATTGAAAAAATAATATTATTAATTAATATTTATTATTATAAATTAATAAAAATATTTGACTTACAAAAATAAAATAAAAATGTGAAGAATATAAATAAATTTATGAAAACACTTACTTATAATATTACCTTACTTGTGGATTCTCCCCCGGATACAGCTCTCGTTTTGTATCATCAAATATATATATCTTATAAATTCATTTAATTTCTACCTTCTCGCTTTGATTGATTTAGCTCTCGCTTTATTAAGTGGTTGAAATTCCCAATAGAATTTCAATCACTTAATGAAGCATTGGCTAATTAATAGTAAATTAGAAGTTTAAAATTCTTAAATTCTAAATTCAACTCTTGCAATGTTTTTTTTTTTGATAAATAATTCATATATATATATATATTAAAATGTATTTATATTCATAAAAAAAGAAAATCAGTTATGGGCTTATTCTCTCTGTGCCAGTCTGATATTTTTACAGGTTTTGGACTGTTTTTGTTAATATGTTTTTACTAGTACCGTGAACCCATACAAACCACCCCATCTACATGAACCAAACAAAACAAAACAAACCCTTTAACTGATAACCAACTTGAATGTTTAGTCAGCTTGTATGATAAATGGGCGTTGTAACGCTCCATTTCTCGAACGTGTTATAATTCAGGATAATTTTGAGATAATTATTATTATTTTTTATACTACTAAAACTAAGACTAAAGCATATCATTGCTCTTATACATTTCAAAATTTTTATTCATTTATCTCTAAGGAGAATTATTATAAACATTAAATGCGGAAGTTAGAATCGAACCTAAAAAATCAACTTTTACATCACGAGAACATAAATTTCTCAACATAACTTAATCATAAGTTCTCAACTAACATTAACCCTGAATAGGGTTTTACATCATCATTTCTCAAACATTTAGAATTCGAAGCAGCAGAATTTAAATACATGAGCAACATAACATACGTTCAACTGATCATACAACTCATCATGCACTTTGCTAAGTGCCATTACATGCCTCATTCATCCTCGTTTCTGTTACTATTTTCATCTGGAACGTTTGAATATTCCAGGGACAAAGCCTAAGTTAGATAATGAATCATCTAAGTAAGGATACAAAATATTTAATACTCATGTATGTATGCAATGCACATAACATTATAACTCTCATGTTTGGGTCGACTGTACCTTAAGATTACCCGCCATTTTTTCAGTCTCCCTGCCAGACCGAGGTGTATGGGTGCACCCTTGGCAAAGTAACGGAGCCAATACCTAATCCCAAACTCATGCAACGTATGACCGTGAATCTCATTATGCTCATATGCATATTTCATCATCAAACATGTAAATGTAAACTACATGACATACTCACATCAAGATATGATAAAATTATTTACTTAAAATCAGTTTTTTTGGGGTCGAACAACTTACAAATCAAACATTTTCATAAAACTAAATCCAGTTGGGAAGTACCACTTACAAATTATTTTCATAAACTAAATTCAGTTGAATAGTATCACTTACCTTGCAAAAAGATAATTTTGCCCTTAGCGTAATTTTGTCTCAAAATTTGCTTTGAACTTCCAATCGAACTCAATTATAAACCTTGGCGTACCCTGGGCATCATAATTATTTAAGAAAAATCATATTTCTAATTTTCTTCAATTTTCTTAATTTCTCCCATTTCCTCCTATTATTTCCTCAAGATTATGAAATAAATACTTTCTCATAAAATTTTCTGAATTTCTCTTCTCAATAATTCCTAAAGCAATATTCCTAAACCCCAGAAATTTCCTCATAATTTTTAGAATCCAAGTTCTATTTATTTCTCATTTTCTCTTTGATTTTCAAATATCTATTGCCTCAAAAATCTATAATAAATACTAATCATGCATTTCTCTTCCAATTTCATCATTGAAAATTCTAAAATATCATTCTCATATTTCTGAAATTTTTGAAGAAATTTTTGAAGATAACTCATTTTCCCGCGGAGCGATTCGGTATTCTTTAATATTGCGATAAAATCTAGATTTGCGCATCCAACAACGGCTTCTATCACAAATTTTCACACAAACTACTAAACCCAGCTTATAAGATTTTTCTAGAAATTTTTTGGTATTTTTTTTCTCTCCCTCTCTCTCTATTTTTTTTTCTTTCTCTTTTTCAAATCCCTTTCCCACTCTTAAATCTTTCTTTCAACCTTTCTCCTTCTAATTTAAGTACTCAAACCTTTCAAATTTCCTCTATTTATAGGAGGTTGAATTAAGCTTAACCTAATTGTAGCGACCCACTATCTTTAATTATTTTGTCACATTTCTTAATTATTTTTCACTAAATCTCACTAAAAATCCTTAATTATTTATCCATACCTTACTTTGTCTCCCACATTTTTCAATTATTTCACCCATTATTTTTTATTATTTGTCCACACCTTAATTTGTCTCCCACATTTCTCAATTATTTCACTCATTATCTTTAATTATTTTGTCATCTTTCTTAATTATTTTTCACTAAATCTCACTCATAATCTTTAATTATTTGTCCACACCCTACTTTGTCTCTAACATTTCTTAATTATTTCACTCATTATCTTTGATTATTTGTCCACACTTTAATTTGTCTCCCACATTTCTCAATTATTTCACCCATCATCTTTAATTATTTTTTCATCTTTTTTAATTATTTTCCACTAAATCTCACTCATAATCTTTAATTATTTGTCCACACCCTACTTTGTCTCCAATATTTCTTAATTATTTCACTCATTATCTTTGATTATTTGTCCACACCTTAATTTGTCTCTTACATTTCTCAATTATTTCACCCATCATCTTTAATTATTTTGTCATCTTTCTTAATTATTTTCATTAAATCTCACTCATAATCTTTAATTATTTGTCCACACCCTACTTTGTCTCCAACATTTCTCAATTATTTCACTCACTATCTTTAATTATTTTGTCACCTTAATTATTTTTCACTAAATCTTCTTCTAAATAGATTATTCTTTTATTTAATTCATTAATTTTAAACCTATTTTCTTAGTCTACTAATTAGCCCATTTACTTAACCTTTTATTTTTTTCAACTTAGTCCACTAACTCTAAGCCCATTTACTTAGTCTTTATTTTTTCAATTTAGTCCACTAACTCTAAGCCCATTTACTTAGTTTTTATTTTTCCAATTTAGCCCACTAACTCTAAACCCATTACTTTTTTCAATTATAATCTCTAATTGATGTCAAAAATATTTTAAATATAAAATTAATTATTATTTATTATCAAAATATTAGGATATTCCAAGTGTCCTTATCAGTCTTTATTTTAAAAACCATGCATTAATGCTAATGGAAAGTAATATCTTAATTTATAATAATTATTTTTTTAAAAAAATAATATCTAGATATTCAGGAGTGATTAGTGTGACAATCTTGTATTAGAGTATTATACATTTATATATATTAGTCACACAGTACAATACACTAAATATTGTTGAAATAGCATAATATAAAAGATTTAGTTATTATAAGTCCCTTCATCTTTTCAATCCATAAGGACCAACAAAATTAATCTACGTTATTTTTTATAAACCTTTTATCTCTTTATAATATTATTTTTATTACTTATTAGTAAAGAGTTTTCACTCCATAACAATTACAATAATAATAATAATGTATTAAATTCTAATTTTATCATATAGATTTGGCTAAATAAATTTAAGTTTGCCTGTTATTTCTATGTATGGTGTTATTTTATGTAAGTTCATATCATATCATGTTTAAATATTCTATAAATTTTTTTTTTTTTGCTAAATATATATGTAATTCCATTCATTTTTTCACATAAGTCTTTATTATTCTTCTTTAAAATTCATATTATTTGTAATGCTCTGCTTTCTCGAGCGTGTTATAACTTGGAATAATTTTGAGATAATAAATTTTTTTCTTTCAAACTTAAAGCTAAATCATATTATTCCTCATATCAATCCCAAAATTTTCATTCATCTATCTCAAAAAAAAATCATCATACACATCTATTGCAGAAGCTAGAATCGAACTTGATATCTTAAAATTGATCATAAATCAATCCTTATATCTTCATTAACCATAAATAAGGATATACATCATCAGTCATCAAAACGTTTAGAATTCAAAATAGCAAAACTTAAATACATGGACTACATAACATACATTTCATTTATCATGCACTCTGTTAAGTGTCTTTTTATGCCTTATTCATCTTTGTTTCTATTACAATCTCCATTTGGAACGTTTGAATATTCTAGGGGTAAAACCCAACTTAGAAGATAAATCATCTAAGTAATGGGATAATAAACATAATTTATGCATGAAAGCAAAATGTAAAATGTTATTTCCATATCATTTCGGTTTGAGTCGATCATACCCAACTGCTGCTCTCTATTTTTACAGCCTTCTTACCAGATAAAAGTGTATGGGTGCACCATTGGCAGAACAGCGGTGGCAGTCCATAATCTCAAACCCTTATGCGATGCTTGATCACTAATATCATCGTGAACATATGCATATTTCATCATCAATACATGTAAATTGTATTTACATAATATATTCACATCAAGGCATGACAACATGATAAAATCATTTGCTTAAAACTGGGTTTTGGGTTAAACCACTGACAAACCAAGAATTTTTCATAAAACTAAATCCAGTTAGGGAGTATTACTTACTTTCTCAAACTTATCTGGCTATATTACTTCGAAATACGTGCATCGCCTTGATTTGAGTGTTAATATCAAAATTCGCACAAGTCACTTCAACTTTAAGCCTTAAAGCATTCTAATCACCATATTTGATTAAATAAGTATTAAAACCTATTTTTTCATAATTTCTTACATTTTGTTTATTTTTCTCTCTATTTCTTCCTATTTTCCTCAATAAATCCAAACTAAATATTTTTCAAATATTTCACTATGACAATTCATAAAATAATATTCCTAAATTTTTGAAATTTTCTAAAAAAATTTACTTACCTTAACTTAGCCTCTCAGGCTTTCTCGGTATGCGCATCATATAATCTCTGGAATATTAATAAATATTCATTTCCTATTTTTAAGGATTTTTTCTATAACTTTCTCAATTTTTTCTATTTCCTTTCATTTTATTTCTTTTTCTTCTTCATCCTTCTTCTTCCCTGTTCCCTGTGCACGAACAGCCATGCCATCGTTTATTCTTTTCTTTCTTCTTTATTTCTTTTTCTTTTTCTCCCTTCCTCCTCCACCCGCTCACTCACTCACGCTCTCTCTCTCTCTCTCTCTCTCTCTATATATATATATATATAACACAAATAACATAGCAACCTTCTCTTTTTTCCATGCCGTCAAATGTATGCTTTCTGTTTTTTTTTTTATTATGCCTCATTTGTAATATCCCGGAAATTGGAAAATAAATAAAGATTATTAATTTAGAGTTTGGGGTCATTACAAAAAATTTGAGGAATTAAGGAAAAATTAATATTTGTGCCGTTTTGAGGAAAATAAGGAATTTAATGTAATTGATTAAATTATTTGAAAGTAACTAATCATTATTATTTATTGTAGTTATGGGTTTAAAAGAAATATGAATTTATTTGGGTATTTAGGGATTTAAGAAAATGTTTATGTATGTTAGTTTGAGGAAATAACTATTTATTGGGGAATATTTAGAAAAAGATTAAAATAAAGTAATTTGGGAGAATTTCTGGAATGTTTGGGATATAAGTGTAATAAGGGAAATAGGAGTTAGGAGTGTATGTGGAGGTTTCTGGAAGTTGTGGGTTTAAGTGTAAATTTTCGGAAGTGGATGAAAGTCACTATAAAATTAATTAAGTGTGTATATATTGTTAAGGAAGCAGTCAGCTCAGTGGCCGCGTGTGTGCGGGTGCTGGCGTGAAGCACAAGATCGAGCCATGGAACGGGTGCGCGCGCTGGGAAGAAGAAATTAAATTTTGGGGCAGCAGAGGCAGCCCAAAACGATGCCGTTTTGAGGCGCCAATGCTGGCCCCTTGCGCGGCCACGTGGCGCGCGCTGGCGTGCCTAGCGGCTGCCTATCTCACGCCCACTGTTTGCATGCTTTTTAAGGCTAAATTGGCCATGTTTTTCTACCGATTTTACTGCCATAAATTGCTTCAATTGAAGCTAAAAATTTAGATTAAATTGGGAGCGAAACAGAGAGCTCGGGAGAAGAAGAAAATGGCGCGTAGAGGCTGGAAATCTTGAGGAAAATTAGGAGAAGTTGAGGATTAAGTCAAGTTTAATTGCGGATTAATTACTCGGGTGAGTAAATAATTATGTATTAATAATTTTGTTCAGTTAGAATTTATTTAAAAGTTTGATTCTAGTAATTGTGGATGATTATGCTATGTTATGTGTAATAATTTGTTGCATAAGTATATATATATATATATATCTACGCGAGTGCACTGTGTGCAAGTGGTGAGCTTACTGTGTGTATATTAATTTGATTGTGAGGGTTTGTGTTGCAGTGAGTGTGCCGTGTGCCAATTTATGTATCTATATGTATATATGTGTAATCAGTGTGTCAGTGTGAATCAGTGGGTGAGTGCAATGAAATTAGGATAAAAGAAAAGTTAAGGAATGCCTGGCCGTGTAAGCATATTGGTGAAGATATGTGTATATGCTGTTAAGTAAATATATATATATATTTTCTTATGTTTATAAGCTAAGCAGGAAGTAGTGGTGCATATTGGTGAGTTGTTGTAATAACCCAAAATTAATAAAAGTGTAAATTAAATCTACCTAGATTAAATTTAGTTAATTATTTAATGTGATATCATTTCTGTGTAGTTGTGTGCGTGTGCGTGGAGGTTTAGGAATGGCCAGTGGCCGTGTTTTTCAAAAAAGAGCAGATAAGAGACAGAGGGAGCGAGCAGAGAAAGAGCTCGCGAGAGATTGCAAAGGAGAGAGCTTGCGAGAAAGAGAGAAAGAGAGACCGAGAGAATAAGAGAGAGACAAAGTGCAGGGCGGCCATGGGAGGCTGGCCGAGAACTCGGCCATGGCAGCCGAGCACTTCGTCGTGGCCATGGGCGACACGGAGCAGCGGTGGCGGCAGCGACGCGAGGCAGTAGCAGCGGTGGTGCGCGCGGCCGTGGGAGGCGAAATTGGAGGCGGGGGCGGCGGCAGATGGTGGAGCTCGGCTGCGCCACTGGTGTGCTGGTTGCAGGAAAGAGGCAGTAGCCGCGGGGAAGAAAGGAAGAAGAAGGAGAATAAGAAAGGAAGAAGAAGAAAGGAAGAAGAGGAAGAAGAAGGAAGGGAGGGCGACTCCTCATGCGTGCGCAGGGGAGATGACGCAGGGAAGAAGAAGAAGAAGAAGAAGAAGAAGAAGAAGAAGAAAGAGAAGAAAATAAAAGAAAAGGAAGAAATTAGGGAAAAATAAGGGATTTTGGAATTATTTCGGCGTGGAAAGTGACCAGGTATGTGGGTAAAAATTAGTAGAAGCCTGATATGTTTAAATTATAAATTTTACGCGATTAAAATTAATTAATTTGAGTCTCGGTTGTGTTATTTGCTAGAAAATGATTTAATTTGCCTCGGGAGCTTGAGAGAGGTCGGAATCAGCTAGTTTCAGGCAAGTTCCTAATGCTTTTCTCGTATTCTTTAATTCCCGCGTGAAACGCTATGATTTCTCGTATTTTATACGCTCCCTTCGTCTGTTTCGATCTGTTTATTAATTATGAAATTTTGAGTCGTTGATTTAAATTTAATTTATTAAGCTGGCTTCGAGGATTTTATTAGCGTGATTTAATTTAAAATAAATATGAGACTCGTTGAGATTTTAATTGTGGTGCGCTTACGTGGAATTTTAGACGGCTAAATTAATTATATTACACGGTAGATTTATTTAATTAAAGCCGCGATTTTATTTATTGCCAGCGAACGTTTTACTTAGCAGCGGGTGGGCAAGAAAAGCAAGGAACGATCGTGTAAAGGCAAGCTCTCAACCCTCTTTTCCTGATCTTTAATTCCCGTGAAAGACCCCGTGATTTCTTGTATTTTATCACCTCCCTTACTCTAATGCGGCACTTAACCTTATTTGTTAAACTATTATTTATTTGTTTTAATTTAAATTAAAACCGAGACTTCTAGAGTTTTATTTGTTGAGCGCTTATGGGGGTTTGTACCGCCTCAACTTCTTTTGGGAATGATGTTGTACTCACCCGGATTAGGTTCTTAGCGGTTCGGGTATTATTACTGAATTTTTGGTTGTTTATTGGCTAGAGTAGTTGTGTAGTGGGGGCAAGGATTGGCTGTTCGGTGACGGTGCGACTGTTGTACGGTCTATCTTAGGTCGTTGGCTGGTCACGGACTGCTAACCGATGCCAGGCACTGCTAACTAGCTCTGCCGTTATGTGATTATAGCATGCTTGTTTTTATTTTATTCTTGTTACATGGTTTGATGTGCACATGGGTACGGGCTGCATGTTGGAATTATCATGATTTGGTTATGCTTGGTCAAGGACATTCTAGTTTGGTTAGGTTGCATCCAGCACGGGCATATGCATCGTGTATGGTTTACTATGTGGGCGGAGCATGGCCTGATGCCTGGATGTATGGGCGCCTTGTATCACGTTGATGCTCATTACGCCATTGCATTTCTATGTGCATTGCATGGCTACTCGTAGTATTTAGTTCTCGGACGGGAGTACCGTTCCGAGGGAGCCTTTGGCTCGGCTGTCGGGAGTACTGGCAGGGATACGGGTAGCGGGAGTACCGGCCCGGGACAGCGCGCGCAGGTTTATTGCAGATACTTGTTGCCTTTCAGGGCAATGGCAGGTTGGTATGAGACTTGTGTGCCGTGTGTCTTGTGTGGGCCCCAAGGACCGGTATGTGCTTTTATTATGCTCTACTATTGTATTGTAGCGTCTCATGACTTGTGTATACCTGGGGGTTTATTTTGGGAAGAGTTTTCTGGTTATGCTCAGCCTACAGCCTTTCTTTTCTTTATGCTTGCTGAGTCTCTCGACTCACTTTGCTTTCCATCATTCCAGGTAGTGCCAGCGTGGGTCCGAGCAAGAGAGTCAGCGTCTAACGGCCGAGTCGGTATGGTGTACAGGCAATCCTGGTTAACTCTGATAGTTCAGTAGGACTTACTCTATTATTTTTACTGTGCCAAGTCGTTTCTTGAGTCTCGTGTATATTGGCACAGGAGTCTGTGTTTATTTATTTATCATGTGACCGCTGTGATAGTGGGGCACCCGTAGTGCATGCATGTGTTTAGCTTTGTTTCTGCTGTTCTTATTTTTGTATATGCATGCCAGGGTAGTTTTTTGTCTCGTGTCTCATTCTTTTTCTCCCCCCGTAGGCGCTCCCGTTTGGGTAGTCCGGGTGGTTGGGGATATCCGGCCAGGGGTGCTTACAGTTGTTATTATTATATATTAATTAATTAATTATATATATTAAGGATGTTATTGATGTGATATAATTTAAATCAAATATAAGACACGTCGGGGTTTTATTTACGGTGTGTCTACATAGGATTTTAGATGGTTAAATTATTTAAATTACACAGTTAGATTTAATTAGTGTGAGCCACGAGTTTTATTAATAATTATTAAATGTTTTACTTCGCAGCAGGAATGCAAGGAAGAGAAGAAACGACTGTGTAAAGGCAAGCCCCTAACCTTCTCCTCGTGTTCTTCAATTCACGTGAAAGACCTTGTGATTTCTGGTATTGTATCACCTCCCTTACTTTAATTCGGCACCTAGCCTTATTTGTTGAGTTATTATTCATTTGTTTTTAATTTAAATTAAATCCAAGACATCTAGAGTTTTATTTATTGTGAGCTTACGGGGGTTTGTACCGCCCCCACTCCTGTTAGGAATGATGCTGAACCAGCTTGGGAATTAGGTTCCTAGATGTGCGGGTTTATTTACGATTTTATCGGGTTTATTTATAGTTTTTTCCAGATTTATTTATGGTTCGGTTAGAGCTATCGAGCAGTAGGGCAGGGGTCGGTTGTTGGTGACGTTGGAGTAGACTATTGTACGACCCTGATGTGGACCGTCGGGTGGACACTCCTAGTCATTGGCCGTTAACCGGTGCCGGGCACTGCTGACTAGCTCTGCCAGTATGTGATTTACTGCATGTTTAGATTCATTATACTGCTATTCATGATTTGATATGCACATGGGTACAGGTTGCATGTTGGGATATTCATTTATTGAGTATGCTTGGACACGGACATGCTAGCTTGGTCAAGTTGCATCCAGCATGGGCATATGCATCGCGTGTGGTTTACTATGTGGGCGGAGCATGGCCTGATGCCTGGATGTATGGGCGCCAATGTATCACGTTGATGCTCACTACGCCGTTGCATTTTTATATGCATTGCATGGTTACTGACAGTTATTAGTTCTTGGACGGGAGGACCATTCTGAGGGAGCCTATGGCTCGGGTGTCGGGAGTATTGACACGGACACACGGGTGGCGGGAGTACCTACCTGGGATGGCGCGCACAGGATGCTGGAGGTATTTGTTACCGTCCAGGGTAGCGATAAGTTGGTATAGGACTTTGGTGTTGTGTGTCTTGTGTGGGCCTCAATGATCGGTATGTGCTTTTATTGTGCTATACTATTGTGTTGTAGCGTCTTATAGCTTATGTGTACATAGGGGTTGGTGTTCTAGGGGAAGTATACCGGTTCTATGCAGCTTTTAGCCTTTCTTTTCTTATACTTGCTGAGTCTCTCGACTCATTTTGTTTTTCCATCATTTCAGGTAGTGGCAGCATGAGTCAAGGGCAAGGGAGTCAACTTCAGCAGTAGAGTCGGTACGGTGTACAGGCAGTCCCGTTAGTCCCTGTCAACTCTGATGTCTGAGTATGATTTATTCTATTATTTTGTACTATGCCAGGTTATCCCTCGAGTCTCGTATATGTCGGGACAGGAGTCTGTGTTTATTTATTTATCATGTGACCGATGTGCTAGCGGGGTACCCGTAATGCATACGTGTGTTTAGTTTCGCTTCCGTTGTTCTTATTTTTGTGTATGCATGCCAGGATAGTTTTTGGTCTTGTGTTCATTCTTCTTTTCATTCCGTAGGCGTTCCCGTTCGGGTAGTCCTGGTGGTTGGGGATATCCAGACAAGGGTGCTTACATCATTACTGGCGTCTTCAGCCACCCTACCCTTAGAACTACACTGAGAAGGAAAATTAAGAGATATGGCTAAATGATCAGGGTGGTAGGCCTTAGCACCACTAATGTCACTCCTAAGATCCTCCCCTAGAAAGAAGCATTTTACTTCCTCCAGGAATTGAATTCACACTAAGAACTTCCAGATAAACTTTCAACTTACCCCTTTACCACTTGGCTATGCCCCTAAGGGCTGCTTTCTGTTACTTTTTGATCGCATTCGCAGGTCATTGCGGTTTCAACTTCAAGCCCCCTCTTACGCTTTATTATAATAATCTTACGCTTTGTTATTCGTTTTCAAATATCATTTTATCAAAATTATATGATAACTTAATCAAAACTCTTTGATTCTTAACAATTGTGTTTATGAGTAATTAAGTATTTTCAAAACATAATTATAACTTCTTAATAACAAGGAGAAGGAGGTTCCAAATAAACATGGGTTTTGCTTTGTTTAGGACACAATAAAAGTAGCCTTCAGTACCACATAATAGATATGTTGCCACCAATTAATTCATCTTTTATTAAGGTTAAAATATATTTTTAATTTTTTTTAAAGTTTATAACTTAAGAAACTTAATTTTTTAGTATGATAAAGAAAAAGGGGGTAAAGTCGACTATGAATCTCTCGCATTGTGAGATTTAAAAAATATAAATATATAATATAATTTTATTATTTATTAATAAAAAGAATGAGTCAACAAGTAAAAAATAAAAGGTGTGTAATAGTTGATTTGAGCAATAAAACGTATTTTAAATCACCTAAATCATAGTTTAATAGTTTGAGTGATTTGAGAAATATAATAAACACAGTTATTAAAAATATAATTATCAACAATTAGTAATTATAGAATTTTTATATTTTAATTAAAGGGTATTGGTGGTCGATTTTATATGTCTATTTATGAAATAAATTGCTACAATTAATTTTTTCAATAATTCAAATTATTATTGACTGGTCAAATCAAAAAATTGTGATTTGAAAATTTAAGTCAGATTCTTTTAAATAAAAGAAAATAGGAAAACAAATACCTCACTTAAAAAAGTTTTTGGATTGTCTGTTTTTAAAAAGTGATATAATTTTTACTAATGATAAAAACACATAATATTGGTTAAATTATTGAAGAAATATAATATTTCTTTACATCAAATAAGTATGTAAAAATTTGTATTATGGTTATTTGAGAGATGATTAAACGCTTGTGATAAAAAAAAACTCACTATAATCTCTTATTATAGAACCAAATTTAAGATTTAATAATTTATTAAGAAAAATAAATAATAAGAATTTTATATAGATAGAAAACAGGGTAACTGGTAAAAAAGTTATATATATATATATTGAGAATAAAATTGCTCGTAATATTCTCATTTTCAAAATCAGAAACTAATTTGGAAAACAAAAGCCAAACACGCCCCATGGCATCTGTAATCGTATTCATTCATTTTCCGACGGTTACTAAATTCGACCAACACGTGTCCCTGTGAGGATAAGGTTGGTGTTTGCAGTCATTGAAGTCTTATTCGAAATATTACTATTTTGGAAGAAATTATTTTTTGAAACTAAAAAGACATTATTTTTAAATTATAAATTACACGTGGCATCCTAGGTTTGGCGAAAAGTTGAGGATTTCATTCAACTTTATATGAACTTCGTATGTGATAAAAATAATTATTGATTTTTTTAAAATATCAAATTATCCCCTTTCTTTGTGTGTTGCAAAAATATAAATTAAAAACTAAAAATATAAGTGCTCTCCCAATTGATTCGATTATTGTGATTATTGAATTGATAGAATTTTTTAAATCAAATAAATTAATTTTTTTAAAAATTAAATTGAACTGATCAAATAATTGTTCGAACTAAAAATATCAAAAAAATAAAAAATAATAAAGTGTAAGTAAATAAAAATAATTAAAGATAAATAAAATTTTAATTAAATCAAAATAACTGGCCAATGTATCCTTTGAAATGTACATGTTATTATAAAATCTTTGAAATTTATGCGTTATTACACTACAAGAGGTTTGATCTTTTCTAGCGGTTAAAAAACTGCCGGAAAAAGTAAAAAAATCGCCGGTAAAATTTTTACCGGCGGTAATTTTATCTGTCGGAAATACGTCCGTCGGAAAATATTGCCGGCGGTTTTTAACTGCCGGGAAAAAAAATTTACCAACGGTTTTGTTGAACCATCGGTAAAAATAAGAATTTTCGGCGGTTGCTGGAATCTGCTGGCAAAGTCAAAGATTTGCCAGCGGTTTAAAAACCGCCGGTAATGATATTATTACCGACGGTTAAAAACTGCCGGCAAAGGAAGATTGACTTTGCCGGCAGTTTAAAACCACCGGCAAAGTTTTTCCTTTGCCGGCGGCTTAAAAACCGCCGGCAAAAGTGCATATTGACAACTTTACCGGTGGTTTTTAAACCGCCGGCAAAGGTAAACCGCCGCAAAAAACTAAAATGCAGAAAACTAAAAGTGTGTTCAAACATAATGAAGTGGCATAATTCAAAGAATTGTCTAAACCGGAGAGGTAATGCTTAAACAGACAAAGACCACTCTAAAAAGACAAAGACCACTCTAAGTCATGCTTAAACAAAAAGCTAAGCACACGTAATTAATCGCAATCCACAAAATAGTCTGTGCCTATCTGAAAGCATCACAAAACAACACCAGCAAATTTCAATCTTCATCAACTTTATTCTGACATGCAACTATGTTGCAAATCATGACCATAATGCAACCACAACTAGCTTCATTGAAATGATGGGTAACATCAGCCCCAAAAATGATGGTACATCACTAACTAAGGTATGCGCCTTGAGAGTGCATCAACAAGTACTGTATTCCTTCCCCCAACTTTCACGTTAATCTTCAAGGCCACATTTGCAAGATATTGTTTATTCATCCCATGATGCTATGACCAAACTGCATCCTCAGGGCAAGGAGCTGGACCTGCTTATTGTCATTTTGCCTGATAATAATGGTACTCTATATGGTATGGAATTCACATTGGTTCAAAGAATGCTTCATATTCATTTCTATTTTGGGTTCAACATGTTGCATTTCTTCTGTTGAACTATATTATGTCTTCAGGTGATGTGAAGCGGATTTGTGAGACAGATCTTGGCATTGTTTCCCAGTGCTGTTTAACAAAGCATGTATTTAGGATGAATAAACAATATCTTGCAAATGTGGCCTTGAAGATTAACGTGAAAGTTGGGGGAAGGAATACAGTACTTGTTGATGCACTCTCAAGGCGCATACCAGCACTGGGAAACAATGCCAAGATCTGTCTCACAAATCCGCTTCACATCACCTGAAGACATAATATAGTTCAACAGAAGAAATGCAACATGTTGAACCCAAAATAGAAATGAATATGAAGCATTCTTTGAACCAATGTGAATTCCATACCATATAGAGTACCATTATTATCAGGCAAAATGACAATAAGCAGGTCCAGCTCCTTGCCCTGAGGATGCAGTTTGGTCATAGCATCATGGAACCGAGCTTTCAAGACCCTTTCTACCTGATCAGGGCGGGCACTGATTAGTGGAAGCACAGGTTCGCGATGAAATACCTATTCAGACCACCCCAAGGCTCAGATGAAACAACTCAATGTCATCACAATGATAAAAAAAAAGAGTTGCTTCACCTTGTCAAATTTTGAATTTGTTCTCCAAAAAACGGAACAGTTACAAGAAATGATTTAAGTAAATTAAGATACATGAAAAGGCCCATACCATTCCTGAAATTACACACATTTGTGCAAGCTCAGAACAAAAACTACGAGCCACACTGTCTTACACATTCCTTGAAAAGTTTATGCAGATCCAACTGTTCACTGTTCCACCATTACCTGCATAACTCTCTTTCTTTTTCTTTTTTCAAATAAAAAATGAACTGCCACCCTCGTTAAAAGAAATAAGATAAATTATGCATGCATAGTGTCTTCGCTAGCACTGGTAATCAATAAAATAAGCCAAACAGATAAGCTACAAGCATCAATCAAATATCCAACATATTTACTTACAGCAACATTGCGCATTATGATAAAAAATGAATGACAAACATGACAATTTTCTCCTTAACATATTACATCACTAATGTGGGAAGAAATAAAACTTGTCGCACAATCAAGACAATTAAGAAATCCCTACACATTAAATTTCCAGAAAATAAATGCAAGGTTATCCAATCAAATTTTAAGAATGCTAACCTTATTCATCATGTTCCATTGACCAACTTGAGGCAAACAATTCTTTTCTCTACCTGTGTCATGGTAGAGAAAAAAAGTTGATAAGAAAACAACCTGAAGAATGTCGTACTCTCTTTCATGAGGACGTTGACAGGTCACCTTAAGTAAAGCAGTTATTTGCCTCTCATTCAGCCTTTTCGAGTATCTCTGACCAGGTACAATCTTGCAAACCTGAATTCACCAACACTAAGTTTGTATATCAACAATAAAAAAGGATCAGGGATTAATGAGAAATGCCAATCTCCATGGGCAAATAATTGGGTCTCTGCTGGTTCCCAACTTGCAGGCAAGGCCATTGCATATGTTGTATGGCAAAGCCATACGTCTCATGAAAGTACTCAACAACAGACTTCATTGTGCCTCTTTCATCAACCGGGAAGCTAGCAAAATGCATAAGATAAATCAATCACACAAGGAAGAGGCAACAAATGTGCAAATAAAATGCTTAAACCATATAATACAAGTGACATTTGATAATTTAATCAACAACACACACACTAGGCATTGTCTCTTACGTTAGCTCTCTTGTTGGCTGTGATGTTAAACCAGATATAGTAGAAAAAGGCATTTTAAGGTTAATGAAATTATTCAAGTGATGCTTACATCAAAAAGGAACTAATGGCTACAAAATGAACACTTCATTTTGCAGGAATGAAAAAGATGTTCAAATTTGTGAACTTACGAATGAATGAAGCCACTGATCCATACTATAGAACCTAAGGTTAAGATCATGTAGCTAATTATTTTACTTTATTAATTATGGTGTAATTTATTTCTTATTCATTGTATTGTTAAATTTAAAATGTTAAGACTATAAAAGTCAATAAATGTTTATAATTAGAAAATAATACTTTATTGTTAAAATTAAAAATCATTGAAATGATCAAATCAATTTTACTCCAATCAACACTAACTCTAAAAACAACAATGTTGATCAATAATTATGATCTAATAGAATGAATTATCATCTAAATCTCAACCGATAAACAGAGGATCTGGGATAACACGCAAGATTCATACGTATAGATAGATAAATAAACGATAGAGATACATTATACACAAGCTGGAGACAAACCTGATCAAGGAAGAACAACTATCGCGGAGCAATCGAACTGTAATTTACCCCAATTCCAATCAACACTTCTCTGGTTGCATGTGCGACTGATCAGTGAGCGAGGGAGGGCGAGGCCGATGGCGAGAGCGACTGAGAGTGAGCGAGGGAAGGCGAGGCGAGGCGAGCGAGCGAGGGAGGGCGAGGTCGAGGGCGAGAGTGACTGAGAGTGAGCGAGGGAGGGCGAGGCGAGGCGAGCGAGCGAGGGAGGGCGAGGTCGAGGGCGAGAGCGACTGAGAGTGAGCGAGGGAGGGCGAGGTGAGCTAGCGAGCGTGATCGAGGGAGGCAGCGAGGCGCGAGCTAGATAATGTTAGGGTTTGTAGGGGGGATTTTGGAAGAGATCGAAGGGGGTGAGGGGAAGATCAATGCGGCCGGGTGCGGGCGGGAGAGAATTGGGCTGGGTCTTATATAGTCCTATCCCCGGCGGTTTTAAAACCGCCGAGGATGGTTAAACACAACCGGCGATATTTTTAAACCGCTGGTTATGCTTCAAAAATCACCGGCGATTTTAAAAAATCGCCTGAGATGTGTAACCCATTACCGGCGGTTTTGAAACCGCTGGTCATTTTGACCCATCACTGGCGGTTTTTAAAATCGCTGGTAATTGTGGTGTTTTCCCGACGCTTATTAAAACCGCTAGAAAAACTTTGTCGCCAATACCCCTTTTTCCTGTAGTGTTATAATAGTTAACACAATTGTCGATTTTAATGTACCATTTGAAATTCTTATAATAGTTCTCAATTCTTTGTCTTTGAAATATTTCCCAACGAATGAGGTTTTTATGGTCACACTTAGAATAGAATAAAAGAGTGGAATGATGTCTCCAGACATAGTGCAGTGGTAAATATATAAATTATTGGGATTTGAATCAATGCAACAACTTAAAGAGTAAAATTATTGTTTGAAGATAGTTTTTAGCTAGAAGGCAAGTTATGCATGTATTACGCTGAATGAACAACTTTAAGTGTGTATAGATTGTGTTTGTAATGTCCCGAGAGTCCAAAAGATGATAGTATATATCGAGAATAAGTAAGAAATAAAACATCACCAGCTAGATATATTTTGAGCTGAATATAGCCAACGAACTCTAGGGTTAAGCATGTTTGAGATAGGGTAACTCAAAAATGGGTGATCTACTAGGAAGTTCACGTAAGCCCATCAGGATAAGTTGCTCCGGTTTTTCATATCGCTTGATGCGGGATATTACAGGTGGTATCAGAGTCGACCCTTAGAGAAGGCGGTCTGATGAGGGCGGGGAGTGGTGCCGGGGCGCGAGGCCTGATCAATGAGCGGCTCCTAGTAGGCTTTTAGGATAACAGCCTCCAAAGGATAGAAGATCTGGGACCAGTTGTAAGGTCGCATAACGAGGATCTCATGTGCTCAAGGGGGGATAATGTAATACCCTGAGAGCTCAAAGAATGATAGTATATGTAAGCACTCCCGCTCGGATATCCCAGCCACCCGGACTATCCGAACGGAAGCACTTACGGAAGGGGAAAAATAATGAAACACGAGACAAAGACCACCCTGGCATGCATACACAAAAATAAGAACAGCGGAAGCTAAACTATATACACATGCATGCACTACGGGTACCCCGCTAGCACAGCGGTCACAATATAAGTAAAAGAATACGAACTCCTGTGCCGACATACACAAGACTCAAGGAAAGACCTGGCACAGTACGAAAATAAGAGAATAGACCTTACACAACCATCAGAGTTGACAGAGATTGACGGAACTGCCTGTACACCATACTGATTTTGCTGCTAGACGCTGACTCTCTTGCTCGGACCCACGCTGGCACTACCTGGAATGATGGAAAGCAAAGTGAGTCGAGAGACTCAGCAAGCATAAAGAAAAGAAAGGTTGTAGGCTGAACATAACCAGAAAAACTCTCCCCAAAATAAACCCCCAGGTACACACAAAGCGTGAGACGCTACAATACAATAGTAGAGCATAATAAAACACATACCGGTCATTGGGGCCCACACAAGACACACGGCACCCAAGTCTCATACCAACCTGCCGCTGCCCTGAAAGGCAACAAATATCTCCACAAACCTGCGCGCGCAATCCCGGGTCGGTACTCCTGTCACCCGTATCCGTCGGTACTCCCGACAACCGAGCCATAGGCTCCCTCGGAACGGTACTCCCGTCCGAGAACTAATAACTACCAGTAGCCATGCAATGCACATAAAAATGCAATGGCGTAGTGAGCATCAACGTGATACAAGGCGCCCATACATCCAGGCAGGCCATGCTCCGCCCACATAGTAAACCACACGCTATTCACATGTCGCGCTGGATGCAACCTAACCAAGTTAGAATGTCTGTGTCCAAGCATTCTCAATAGATGAATATCCCAACATGCATCCCGTACCCATGTGCATATCAAATCATGAACAGTAATATAATATATCTAATCATGCAGTAAATCATATACCGGCAGAGCTTGTCAGCAGTGCGTGGCACCGGTCAACGGCCAGTGACTAGGGGTGTCCACCCGACGGTCCATATCAAGGCCGTACAATAGTCTACCCCAACGTCACCAACAATCGACCCCTGCCCTACTGCTCGATAACTCTAACCGAACTATAAATAAATCCGAGAAAAACTATAAATAAACTCGATAAAATCATAAATAAACCCACCCGTCTAGCAACCTAGTCCCCAGGCTGGGTCCAACATCATTCCCAAATGGAGTGGGGGCGGTACAAACCCCCATAGGCTCACAACGAATAAAATTCTAGAAGCCTCTAATTTAATTTAAATTAAAACAAATGAATAATAATTCAACAAATAAGGCTATGCGTCGAATTAGAGTAATGGAGATGATAAAATACGAGAAATCACGGGATCTTTCACGGGAATTGAAGAACACGAGGAGAGGGTTAGGAGTTGCCTTTATACGGTCGTTCCTTGCCTTTCTTGCATTCCCGCTGCAAGGTAAAGCGTTTAATAACTATTAATAAAACTCATTTATCACATTAATTAAATCTAACCGTGTAATATAAATAATTTAACAGTCTAAAATCCCACGTAGATACACTGTAAATAAAACCCCAATGAGTCTCATATTTAATTTAAATTGAATCACGCTAATGAAATCCTCGAAACCAGCTTAGTAATTTAAATTTAAATCAAACAATTCAAAATTTCATAATTAATAAACGGGCCGAAACAGATGAAGGGAGGGTAAATAAATTGACAACGAAAGGAACATCGCAGAGGGAATAAAGAACTTGCCTTAACGAAGATATCCTTAGACTTGTTCTGTCCCAAAGCGATAAAAATTATACAAACTGTAACACCGCAATAATTTGTCAAAATTAATAAAATTAGGCTCTAAACAAAATTCCAACCGTACAGAATGTTTAATACTAGCTTCTCTACTTACCTGACTAATTAAATCGCAATAAAACTTGATTAAACCCCAATTTCTCCTCCATTTCCACCATTTCTAGCACTGGTTTGCGTTTCTTCTTCTCTGAAATTTCTCTCCCCAGAAACTGCTGCTCGAAATGCCCAATTTCATCTCAAATTGAGACTTAAAAATGAGAGAAAAGTGGGCGGCACAGCGCGTGCCGGGTGGCAGCTGCTGGCTGCCCACCGCCTTCCGTTTTCTCCTCCTACTCCCTTTAACTTATTTGCTTTACTATTTCTTAGGTGTATTAATACAATAAACTCTAATATTATATAATACAACATCTCATATTATATATATATATACATATATTTATTCCTTGCACCTCGGCAGCCTCCTCATTTTAAATTTTTAATTTCTCCTAGCTAATATATTCATTTACATAGAATAACATATACTATTAAAGTTATTTCTATGTTAACACTATACATACATCACATGTATATGAATATACTGGTGCCCGGCTGCCACTTCCAGCCTCTCAATTGCTTTCCTATTATTGTATTTATTTTATTTTTAACATACAATACATGTTACACGTCAAGAGTTATAATAATATAAAAAAAAAATAAAATCCTCAATATGCCACACGCAATCCTTTTTTCTTAAAAACCTTATTATAATCACTTTTAAAAAAAATAGAAATTAGTAATTATTATTCATTTTTGAATTACCAGGATGTTACAGTATATATTGAGGATAAATAAGAAAGAAAATAACACTAACTAGATACCTTTTGGACTGAATGTAGGCAACAAACTCTGGGGTTAAGTATGCTTGAGATAGGGTAGCTCAAGGATGGGTGGCCCCCGAGAAATTTGTGTAAGCCATCAGGGTAAGTTGTTCCGATTCTTTATATCGTTAGATACGGGATGTTACAGTGTTTGCATTCAGATTTATCGGGGGTGCATCACGAGGGAGGTCACCCGCCCTTAAGAATTAGTCGGGAGAAGTTCGAACACTCCAAGTGAATAAAAAAAAGTGGAATGATAATTTTATTTTATTATTACATTTAATATATTTTAGGATGACTATTCTTGCGAGGCCTCGGTGTTCGTGTCCTCAATTACGCTATGGAAGGTAAATCACATGTAGGGTTTTCAGCCCTTGTATAGGTAAAAGATTAAACTTACAACCCACCAAATTAACACAAACATATTATTCACCCGACCATTTGATCTATACCTTCGGGTTACGTTTAATATATCTTGATTTTTATAAAATAAAATATCATATTTAATGTTAATAAAATGGAATGTATTAGATAAAATATTCTGCCTCGTTCACACTTGCGTATGCATTCCCTTTGTTCTTCGATTCGATTGACGGAGAGATCAAATCAAATTCTTAATCTGTGTTAGAAAATTGAATGCTGGGAACCCTAGCTTTCTCTCTCCTTCCTTTTGCTGATCTGATCTTAGAGTCGTGTTTGCATATAGATAGCGACAATTCATTTCAATGTGGATGTAAACCCTATATTGATCTACTTCCAACACTCACTCTAACTGGATCTTCAAATCAGATCCTCAAAGATCAATATCTTCGATCTGTTCACGATTGAAGTTGTTTCGCAGTTACATAGCTCGAAGCGCCTGATTTCTTCAAAATTTTCTGGGTTTTATTTCCATGCTCCTAGGATTAGATTAACCAGTATGGGAGCTGGGAAGAAATGGTTCTTTGCTCTCTTCGCCCCTGCATTTGTGTCTCTTATGCTCCTCCTCAGGGCCTGCTACTACACTTCGCGAAGGCCCTTCGCCGTCGCCGTCCGCCGCGGAGTCGGCTACCCCCCGGCCTTTCACTTACTACATCTCAGGCGGCAGAGGCGACCCCGAAAGAATTTTCCGGCTGTTGCTGGCGGTTTATCATCCCCGGAACCGGTACTTGCTCCACATTAGGGCGGATGGTTCGGACGACGAGAGGCGGAAATTGGCTGGTTTGGTCAAGTCCGTGGAGGCTATACGTTATTTCGCAAATGTTGATGTGATGGGGAAGCTTGATCCTTTGACGTACATGGGATCGACTACCGTCGCCGCAACTTTACATGCGGTGGCTGTACTGTTGAAGGTTGATGGTGGATGGGATTGGTTAATTACCTTGAGGGCAACTGACTATCCGTTACTTACTCAAGACGGTATGCTACTTTACTTTTTGAAGAGAGCAGTATATTGTATAGTGCCAAGACCTATCCAATGTGAGAACACATAGTTCATATGGTCAAATTGGGAATATTTGCTCCCTTTATGCTGCTTTTTTTATTTAGCGGTTATTTATCAAAAAAGAAAAGTAAGTCTACTTGGATTTACTACCTTTGTAATATTATGCAGAATGCTTGTGTTAACCCTTTTAGATTAGAGATTAGAACTTTCTGATTAGTTTGAATGTTGAGGCAAATGGTTTTAGGAAGATCATCATCCATTGTTTATCTGTATTAGGTGGGTTGGAGGCCATCCTGGAGGAATTTGTGATTGAAATGATGCAATTTTCTTATCTTGATCACAATTCTGTTTTATTTGAAATTTTCTTTTTGACTATCAAGTTTACCATCTGCCGGTGAAAAAAGGATTCTCAGGATTGTTTGTGGATACCAACAAAGAGCTTTTGGATTTAACAATCAATGGGTTTTCAATATGAGAAGAAACTTATAGACATACGTGTAAGGCAAGCGGTTGGAGTGGAAGAAGTTCGTAGTAAATGAGATAGAGAAAGACCAAAAAAGTTAGTTTGAGAAGACTTAGATATAACATGGGATATAATGACCTTATAGAAAATATGGCCATGAATAGAGATGATTGAACAGTTATACTTCATTGAGTTGACTCCCTTATTGGGATTAAAGCTTAAGATGCTGATCAAGAAAATTAGAATCATAATTATCATCATCATCTATACCTTCTCTTACCATTGTGAATGTGAAATTGGTATTTTCTTGACATGCATATTTTGATCTGTGATTAATTGTGTCACTGTCATGAATTTGATGCCTGAGGCTTTTAGTATATACATCAATAAGTTGATATTGAATACCCCAGCATCATGATTTCAATCAAATGCTGAATGGTATTTCTTGTCATTGCTTTGATTTTCTTCGAAGTATATGATATAGGCTGTTAACTTAGTATCTTTATCTGTTGGTTTCATTTTGTTCCAGAAACTAGGGTGCTTGTAGCAAATGCTTGTGCCGTTGCCTGGCATATGGTGTTTATACTTGAATAATGCACCTTGTGTGGTGGTAGACAATCAAACTTCTTGTTGTGAGTCTCCCACAAATTCCTATTGATTATTGTATAGGAAGTCCTGAGTTAACTAAAGATTTGCTTGTCTTAAATACACTTTCAAATTTATCCCACGTGTTCTCTTCTGTCCAGAGAGACGTCAATTTCATTAACCACTCGAGTGATCTTGGATGGAAAGAGTAGGCTAACCCTTATTGCTAAATAAGCTATAATTTTGCTGCTGACAACACGAACCATATCTGAGCAGCAGGGCTTTGTTTGATGTCAATGCAGGGGTAAAAGGATTCAGCCAATTGTGGTTGATCCAGGGCTTTACTTGGCAATGAGGGTCCAAATATTTCATGCCACACAAAAACGGCCAACGCCGGATGCTTTTAGGGTCTTCACAGGCAAATTATCTTTCTGCTTCTTTACTCATGTTGCTAGTTTAGTTTCCCGTAAATGTTAGCATGAAAAAATTGGGATCAACAAAGGAAAACTACGCTGAAACAGAGTTCTCTGTTACCAGGTTCTCCATGGGTTTTCTTAACCCTGGGTTTTCTGGAATTCTGTATCTTTGGCTGGGATAACCTCCCCCACACCCTTCTAATGTATTTTAACAACGCAATCTTGCCCCAAGAAGTCTATTTCCAATCTGTCATCTGCAATTCACCCGAGTTCAAGAACACAACTGTTAACAGTGATCTGAGATACATGATCTGAGATAATCCCCCCAAAGATGGAACCCCTCTCTCAACACATCAGATTACGAGAAGATGGTTCAAAGTGGAGTTGTTTACATATTATATTTAATTAATTTAATAAATATTAAAATTAAAATAATTATAATTAATACATGGGCATCACTATGAGACTACACCAGGAGATTACTCGTATATACAATTTAGTGTATCACTATGAGACTAACACAACTATTTGCGACCCAACTGACAAACTAAAAGATTTTTGAAGAATAAATATTATACTCAATTATAATAATGTAACAACATAGCAATTTTAATCTACTATTTTAATCTTCCTTTCTATAGCAAATTGAAATAAAATAGCATATCAAAGTTAACATTTAACCGTAGGTGAAGGAAGATTAATCTGCTATTATTGTTAACATGAAAGGAAGATTAAAATAAAATTAAATTAATATTAACAGTTAACAGTTAACAGATTAACAAATAAAATAGCAAAAAAAAGAACAAAATACATATAAGAACAGAGCCTAGATTATATATAGGAAAAAGAAATTGGGGGCAGCAATCTGGGAGCTACAATACACGAAATATATATATAAACTCTGCCTTACAACTTATATATAAGAACAGAGCTTATATATACAAACATCAGCACATTGATACACGAAATCTATATATAAGAAGCTTATATATACACAAATATAATGTTATACAATGCTTATTCCCCTTGAGGCAGCGAGCCAGACAAAACATATTCCACACACAAAATACATAAATATACACACACAACACCGCCTTAGCCGGCGATTTCTGGGGCATCCATCTACCAGTCGCCGGCGACTGTCACTGCCACCAATGTATTTTTATATGGTGATTTTGATGAACTCATTTATATAGAATAACCTGTTGGATATATTGACATTCATCATTCTGAAGTTTGCTTAAAAAATCATTATATGGATTAAAATAGTCTCCTAGACAATGATACGTACAAAAAATTTGATAATTTTGCTGATAAAATTAGTTTTAATCGAAGTAAATTTGATAATTATTTTTATTATATACTATCTGATATCCCAGTTTATCTTCTTTTATATGTTGATGATATCTTGTTAATTAGCAAGTCTAAATTTAAAATATGTGAATTAAAATCTTTGTTAAATATTAATTTTGATATGAAAGACGAATTATTTCAAGTAAAATGTCATAGTTTTTTTTCTAATATATACAAAATAATTATAAATATCAATGTTAAAAGGTATAAATAAATTTAAAACCATAAACTCATATTTATAATTTTTTTAATTTTAACATCACGAATTGTAGTGAGTTTTTATATATCATTTATATTATACAACTAAATCATTAAATATTGGTGTGAGAGCAATTTCTTTTTAGTTAGGTGACTGTAAAAGTTAAATTTAAACTTTACATAGTTGTTTTTATTAATAAATTTAATATTATATAACCAAAACATGAAAAAACAAAAATAAAAAATTTAGCAAAAAAAAGAGTTAATAAGGAGTTGTCACGTCACAATTCATACAGTGAAACTATTTCAGTCTTCACAACAGCAGCATGGTGCCATGCATGCGTTTTTCTTCCTGTAAGATTTTCCAAATTCTGGTGAAATAAGGATAGTAAACTCTTTCGATTCAGCGTTTGTTAAAATAAGCAAGGTAAGAGAGTATTAATATATAATTGAAATACTTTTCAGATCAAGATATAAAATAATCAATATAAGGTTGGAAAGCATTTCAAGATTTTTATCAAGCTGTTTGTTAAATTTTTTAAACTGCATTAGAGGATTCAATTATTATTTTTTTCTTATCTATAAAGATCAAGATATACTTATTTTAAGAGGGAAGAGATAAGTATATCTTGAACAATCAAGATAAGAAGTCATTAAGGACATTTTCAAGAATTGTTAAATAAATTTAGCAAACATATTGAAAAAAATAGAAATCTGGGATGCATCCCATATTTTGACTTTTTTATCCTATATCTTGATTAACAAACGTCTCCTTAATGGGATGAATAGTTGAATGATAATAATTAGTTTGTACCTTCGTGTCCTTATTTTTATGTATTGATTTATAATCGGCTTAATATATATGACGTTTTTTTAATAATTAAAAAATATAATATTTAATTTTTAATGTATAAATCTTTAAGATTTAATATTTTAAATATTAAAAATTATTATTTTTTAAAAACTTTAATAAATTTGGATTCACAGTCAACAATGGCATTACCTATTATTTTAATATATATCTACTAACATTTTTCATGAATATATAATTATCGTACCCACAAGTACTTATTTGTTTATTTATATATTTTTTTAATTTTATGAATTTATCTTCCACCATAAATTACCTTTATCAAGGAAGTGGAGAATTACAGAACATTTAATAGAATTAGAAATTCTATTTAAATAAGTCAATTGTGACATAGAAAAATATGATCCGACAAGGGCTTTAATTTATTAGGTGAGGACTTATTGTACAGAAATTAATTATAAAGAAATCAAATCACCAGCTACCCACCCACCCCAACAATTAATTATTGTACAGCAATTAATTTATTAGGTGAGGAGTGAGGACTTGACCGGCTTTTCCAATTCCACCAATGACTTGAATAAATTTCTAATTGTGATAGCCAAAGACTTTGGGGTCAAGTAGAAAATTTTAACTTAATAATTATAATAATACAAATAGAATTAATGAATTTATTCTTATTTAGTCTTTCATTGATGAATTATTTCAAGTATTGCCATAGTTTTTCCCTTTTGTTTATACAAAATAATTATAAATATCAATATTAATACTAGAGTAACAGTCGCATGTAAATTTAGAACTATAATCTCATATATTTATATTTTTTTTTAATTTTAACATCACAAATTGTAGTGAATCTTTACATATTATTTATGCCTCACAACTAAATTATTAAACATTACCTAATTAATATACACATATGTCAAATTAGTAGGAGAGCTCGTGATTTGCACAAAATTAGTGTTTTTTTTCCTAATTTTTAAATTTATTAATATAAATAAATTTTTTAATGAGTTTTATTTCATTTTGTCAAATACTTATTAAAAAAATTATAGATTTTAAATAAATTCACTATAGTTTATAAAATTTTATGCATGTAAATGAATTTATTTAATGGGTGTTATTTTGTTTTTATTTTTGTAATTGAAAGGAAGTTGTAATATTTAAATAAACTTTAATAGAATTTGTGAAATTGTGATTTTATTTTCTCATTTTTCTTTTTTCTGCAAATAAGAATTTCATTAAAAAAAACAAATAATTTGCAACTTAAAATTAGAGCATATCTCGAGTTTCACAACGAAAGAAAAATGCAAGAAAAGATCTAAACTATTCATATATATATATGGACAGTCCATCGAACATTAATAATAGGTATAAGAAAATGTCATGTGAAATCTTTATCATTTTCATGGTCTGAATCCATCTAGCATATCATTTTTCTAAGCATTATTTAAACTTTTTTATGCGAGTGTTAATAGTTGTGTTGTCGATTCCTGATTATTTATCAAAATAAGCACTTATGATGCAAAATGTACTCATAATTCAAACCACCACTTGGTGTGAAAGTTTTATTAATTGCTTTTTCATGAAGGCAATTTAAAGGGTTCACAAGAAGTTTTTTTTTTTTCCTTTATAGAACATTTAAAAAAAACCTATGGATAAGAGTAAATCAAGTGCATTTAACAATTAACGACAATTGTTATTTAACCTATGGATGTTAAATTTTGCCAAGAATTCTAAAAGTCTGAATATCGCTCAAATGTAGATAGTCATATAGGCTCATCTTTGCAATTGAATTTGAATCGATTTCCATTCTTTCTCCAATAAAGGGCTGCCATTCTTGTATGTGCTCATTTGGGATCTAGTTTCAAGCTTTTGGACCAATTTAAAGACAAATATACCTTTTATCTTGAATTCATTACGCTAGTTTAAAAACACTTCCTTTAACTAACATGATGTTATTGAGCTGTGGGACATGTATATTTTCATCTTTAATAATGTTTGATGGTTTAAGATTCTTGGGATAATGTTAATGTTCTTGAATCACTTTCAAGTATATCTTTGCAAAGACACCTATCTATTAATTGTAAAGGAGCTTGCACTTATGGGAGTTGCCTAAATTTGTGGGAGGGAATTTGTAGTTTTATACGATTACTTTAGAATTTGTGGGAGGGAATTAATTTTCAATCTCTGTAGAGATATTTTTTGAAAAACTAATTTAATTTTTCAAAAGTTATACTATTCATTTCAAAAATCTGATATAATTTTGAATTAATAACTTTCTTTATCCTTTTTCAATTAATCATCTCTATGCACAAACAAACATGACACCAACACTACCACGCCACTCATATTTCATTTTCATACAAATATTAATTTATAAAATTAAAAAGCTAAATTAAATATATTTTTTCACCTTATTAGTTTTTATTTATATACTTCTACGTACGAGGCTCCCAAAAGGCAAGCAAACATCATATTGTTCACTCTCTTATCTCTCCCCTTCCTTTTGCATAATGCGGACATTGGCAGTGTTTGTGTTTGTTTGGTCTGTGTGTGCAACAGCCAGCAGTGGAGGTGTGAGTTGCAATGAGAAGGAAAAGCAAGCCCTTTTGGCTTTCAAGCAAGGTCTCTCTTCTAATCCTCCAGGCGCCCTATCTTCCTGGTCTCTGCAGCATGCTCCCGACTCCGATTGTTACAATTGGACAGGTGTTCGCTGCGACAACATGACTGGTCGAGTCATTGAACTGGATCTTTCCAATCTACATCTAATGGGCAATCTTACACCTTCATTGTTAGATCTGAAATTTCTAAGTTATTTGGATCTGAGTATGAATAATTTTGGAGGCTCTCCCATTCCAAGTTTCTTAGGTTCTATAACAAGTCTCGTGCATCTGGATCTCCGTTCCAATGACTTTGAGGGGTTGATTCCTCACCAGCTTCAAAATTTGTCCTACATTCGTCACCTCAATCTAAGAGATAACGATGGGCTATATGCAAACAATCTCAATTGGATTGGTCATCTTCGTGCCTTGGAATATCTTGACATGAGTTCGATTGACCTCAGCAGGGAAGTTGATTGGCTTCGAGAGGTGAGCAGCCTTCCTGCCCTTTCAGAATTACATTTGATGGACTGCCAGCTTGAGAATTTGACTCCTTCACTTGAACATGCCAATTTTACATCTCTTGCACTCCTTGATCTTTCTGTTAATAATTTCAATTGTGAGATTCCAAAGTGGTTATTCAATCTCAGCATCCTTCAAAGTCTTCAACTCTCATATAACTCTTTGCATGGTTTTATACCATATGAGGTTGGGCAATTCAAACATCTTCAAGAACTGGTACTGGATATGAATAAATTGAAAGGTCCAATTCCTAAATCTCTTGGTAACTTATCATCCTTGGAATCATTAGATCTCTCCTACAATCAATTGAATGGAACTCTTCCAAAGAACATTTGGGTTAATTTAACGACCTTAGACATTAGTAATAATCTCCTAGAAGGCATTGTTACAGAGGCTCATATGTCCAAACTCTCAAACCTATGGATTCTTGATTTGTTTGGAAACTCTCTCTCCTACAACATCAACTCCACTTGGGTTCCATCTTTTCAATTGATACAGCTTTCAGTTAGTTCTTGCAAAATGGGTCCAAATTTTCCTTCATGGCTAAAAACACAAACATCTCTTTTAGATTTAGACATTTCCAATACTGGGATATCAGACACAATTCCACACTGGTTTTGGGACTTGGCTTTAGGCATGGACAATATTGATCTCTCGCAGAACCAGATTGATGGTGACTTGTCCTCCATTATGCTAAATTCCACTACCATTGATATTAGCTCTAATAGATTTAGAGGCAAACTACCACATCTCGGTTCAAATGTTAAAGCATTTAATATTGCACATAATAATTTTTCAGGACCTATTTCCACTTTCCTTTGTCAAAAGGAGAATAACCAAAATATATTAGAAAGTTTGGATGCTTCATATAACCTATTCTCCGGCAATCTTTCTCATTGTTGGATGAATTGGCAATCTTTGATCCATGTCAACTTGGGAAACAACAACTTGTCTGGTGAAATTCCCATCTCAATGGGTTATTTATCCAACCTTCAATCGTTGCAGTTGAATAACAATAAGTTACTTGGATGTATACCTTCATCATTGAAAAATTGTCAATTTTTGGGTTTCATGAATCTGGGTAGGAATGAATTGACAGGGACTATACCAAGTTGGTTGGGACATATTACAAATCTGTCAATTCTCTGCTTAAACTCGAACAAATTTACTGGTAGCATTTCACCAGATATATGCCACCTTTCTTCTCTTATAGTACTTGATATTGGCAACAATAACCTAGTTGGATACATTCCGAAATGCCTTAGTCATATCACTGAGATGGTTGCCCCAAATAAATCATACTTTGACACTTTTATTTATTACTACAATATAAAAGAGCATGAAGAAGGACTTTCATTGGTCACAAAAGGAAGGGAATGGGAGTACAAAGGGATTCTACCACTTGTTAGGAGTATAGATCTTTCAAATAACAACTTGTCTGGATCAATTCCTTCTGAAATATCAAGTCTTGCAGGATTACACTTTCTGAATTTATCTCATAATCAATTCGTTGGAAAGTTGCCAGAGAAACTTGGAAACATGAAAATGTTAGAGTTTCTTGATGTCTCAAGAAACCATATTTCCGGTGAAATTCCTCAAAGCATCTCAACCTTGGCATCTCTTAGTGACTTGAACTTGTCGTTCAACAACTTGTTTGGAAGGATCCCAACGAGCACTCAACTCCAAAGCTTTAATGAATCTGGATTCATGGGCAATCCAGGACTTTGTGGGGCTCCTCTCAAGATAAATTGCACTGATCAACAGAACTATCCAAAAACAACATTTGCAGTTCATAAAAATGCTAAAGAGTCTGAAATGTTTGGATTTTATATTAGCATGATACTTGGATTTATCATTGGTTTTTGGGGAGTTTATGGGACTCTTTTATTGAAGAAAACTTAGAGACATGCTTATTTTCAGTTTATTGATGACATGAAGAACCACATATATGTCGTTGCAATTCTACCAATGAATTGGATGCGTAGAAAGTTTGAGAGGTCAACTGATGAAGATTAAATGATGCCATCTTTTTTAAGGTATTGCTTGAAGTCCTTTCAATAAAATTCTAGCAAAAAAATAAAATAAAAATACTCTTTCTTACCCGCATTTATTGTAAATTAATTTACCCATTTTGGTTTCTTTAAAATAGGAAAAAAGAAAACCAAATACTACCTTGAAGTTCAACGAAAGTTTCCCCAGTCAATGTGCCTTTCTTATACTAATACTACCGTCAAAATCTCGTCGCTCACAACGTAACGTGGCAGGTTCGGAGGATGAGTGACGGTAGCATTGCCCACTTTATATATTATTTAGAATGGATGAAAGCTACTTAAAATCCACTTAGGCACTTTGGTTTAGATTTGATTACTATTGGTGTGAGCCCAAATGAACATTCAAAATGAAGCCCAAATCCTTTCAATCTAAATAAAGCATTTCAGCTTTTGCCTTTAGGCGTAATTGTAAAATAATATTTATTTTATTATTTTTTATTGTAAAATAATATTTATTTTATTTTTTAAAAATAATATTTATATAATATAATATTTATTTATGAAAAATCATTAAGAGCGTTATTAATGAACACTTGTTAAGGCCACTTGCAAACGTGTATTTAAGATATATTTAATATATTTTATTTTTAACATCTAAACACTCATATTAATTATTTATATTATATATTTTAAAATATTTTATTAATTAATAAAAATATTAAAATAAAATATATTAAACAAATCTCAACGAATACGCATTTTTATTAGTTCAAAGGGGACAAAGCATTAAAACCAATACTTGGTTAGCAGGGGCCCAATCAAAAAACCCAAAATACACTTTTGATTAGCCTGATATTTTTGCCTTCTCTGGCAGGATTAGGGCACATAAGTCAATGTCAATATGAAAACGAGCAATTCTATTCGCAGTCATGTTTTTATTCTTTGCAATTATATTTTAGTATACCTAAAATATTTTTCTTTAAAAATTTATTTTTACCCTCACACCCATTTTCTCCCTCAATTAATTACCCACCACCCAACTATTCATGCATACACAAACACACACAAATATACATTAACAGTCACATATACATCGCATACACAAACATAAATATATATATATACAGATACATATATATATATATATATATAGAGGAAGGTAGGAAGTAATAGCCATGGACGCCTCACGCCCCCCGAACCCTGGGGTTCGGGGAGCTTGAAGGCTCCCGAACTCCAGGGTTCCATCGCTTTTTATGAAAAGAATATATTTATTATCCTTAATTTAAAAATAAAATACATTAAATGTTTATTAAAGAATACTTGTTAAGATCACTCTTTAACTTATATTTAAAATTTATTTAATATATTTTATTTTTAGCATCTAAACACTCATATTTATTATGTTTTATGTTTTAAATATTTTATTAATTAATAAAAATATTAAAATATTAAAATAAGATATATTAAGTATATATTAACAAATTAATGCCTAACATATCTAGATAACTTGGACAAAGCATTAAAACCAATAATTGATTGTAAGAATAATCTTCTGGAACTGATTAGGAGGGGCCCAATTGACATCATTCATGGTCGTGGCATTTACTTCTTCCATATAATATTGTTTGAAAATTTTATATAAAAAAAATATTGATAAATTACATCTAAATTCTTCCTAAATTTAAGATAAGGAGTCTTCTAGAAACTAATTAAATTAAAATCATGTGGGTTTTTGTAATTAAAGTGGATGACTGGGATTGTTTATGAGTGAGATTGCTAGGGACTACAAGGGTGGTAATCAAGACCAAGGTAGAATCCTTGCTCTTTCTTTATAGGGCCACGGTAATGGGTCTAGAGACTTTAAATTATTAAGTGTACAAAGCCCCATAAACAAAATAAAATAAAATAAAAAAGTTCATTTTATTTTGTTTTATTTTTTTAATAATGGGTTAATGGGTCGGGTTAAAACTAATTCAAATCTGGTGGATCCGGGCAGCCAACAAGGCGGATCCAAGCAAGGATCTTGTTTCATCTGATCCGACAAGAGATCTGGGTCTTAGACCCATCTCCTTAAACATTAGCTAGGGTTTCTTCTTCTCCAAAACTCCGCCGCCGCCGCCACTGCTCCCTCACTTCTCTTCTTTACTCTGTGTAAGCATACACAGAAATACACATGTATGTATATAGATAAAGAGAAGATCACTACAACTGATTACAATAATTTTGTATCTAAATGAATGAATTGACGGGTTTTAAGAATTCATACAACCTTGTTCTGATAGCACATGTAGAATAATATAATTAAACAACAGAATGTATGAATTATATAGAGGGCACAAAATAGATAACAGACATATATACATCGATTTGAATGTTCTATGTCTGACTATCCGTTATCTACTCAAGATGGTATGCTCTACTTTCTGATTTTCATATATTCGTAATGTTCTATACATGTCTGTTGGAGGGAATTTGATTTCAATGTTGCTTTTTACATTGCTATATACAAATTTTTGTAAGAGAGCAGTATATTGTACAGTGCCAAAACCTATCTAATGTGAGAACACATACTTCATATGGTCAAATTGGGAATATTTGCTCCCTCTTTATCATAATTATCGTCTATACCTTTTGTTACCATTGTGAATGTGAAGTTAGTATTTTCTTGACATGCACATTTTGATATGTGATTAATTGTGTCACTGTCATGAATCTGATGCCAGAGACTTTTAGTATATACATCAATAAGTTGATATTGAATACCCCAGCGACATGATTTCAATCAAATATTGAATGGTATTTCTTGTCATTGCTTTGATTTTGTTCCAAATATATGATATAGGCTGTTAGTACATTTGTGTGTTGGTTTCATTTTGTTCCAGAAACTAGGGTGTTTGTAGCAAATGCATGTCAGTTGCCTGGCATATGGTATTTATACCTGAATAATGAACCTCGTGTGGTGGTAGACAATCAAACTTTTTATTGTGAGTCTCCACAAATTCCTATTGATTATTATATAAGAAGTCTTGAATTAATTAAATATATGCTCATTTTATATACACTTTCAGATTTATCTCACGTGTTTTTTTATGTGTAGAGAGACGTCAATTTCATTGAAAACTTAAGTGATCTTTGATGAAAAGAGTAGGCAAACATTTATTGCTAAAGAGGAGTGCTATTTTGCCTGATAGATTAATCGAGGGGTTATCGAAAGATGTTAAAAAGACAAAAAGACCCTCGTCTAAATTATAAATTTACAAAATTTGCCATTGCCTTACCCGCTGCTCTCTTCTCTTTCCATGGCTACCGATGTAACCATTGATCGCCGCTGCCTTCACCTTGATGTCTCGCCGCCGTCGCCTCGCTGCTAAACATTAGACTAGCAATCAGTATATCTTGAAAAATGATCAATTCAGTAAAAATTATCTTACGACTACAATTAAGTGTTGATTTATATATATTTATGTCATCAATAATCACTTTAAATTTTTATTATATGATGGAGTAAAATTAAAAGTTATTTTTCCAACAAATTAATTAAAAGCAAAGAAAGTTATTTTTAATGTTGAAGTATCTGTAAGATGTTTATTTTTTTTATTCTTTTGGCAATAAAAACATTTCTCAATAACTATATATATAATTATAAGAACAATTTTATTGATTAATGCATCATGTTTAGCATTCTGAGTTTAATCAAGTAATAAAATTATTTAATTATTAAAAACGAAATACGTTTATTATTACCTATTATTGCTACTTAACTATTATTATATTTGCAAACAAGATACATTTATTGTTATTTGTTGCTGCTTAATCACTTAACCTGTACTTATTTTATTTATTTATATATTTTTTAATTTTATGAATTTATCTTCTACCATAAATTGCTTTGTTCAAGGAAGTGGAGAATCAGAAATGCTATTTAAATAAGTCAATTGTGACATAGAAAAGTATGATCCAACAAGGTCAAAGAAATCACCACCTGGGTCCCACCCTCCCCAACAACGACTTGATCGGCTTTTCCAATTCCACCCTTGACTTGATGGTTGTGATAGCCAAAGACTTTGGGGTCATGTAGAAAATTTTAATTTAATAATTATAATAATATAAATAGAATTAATGAATTTATTCTTATTTAATTATTCTTTCATTCATGTCAGATTTTTTTTCTTTTGTATATACAAAATAATTACAAATATCAACATTAAACTTTTGTTGGAAAGATTGATAACCAAAGACACAACATAAGTTTATTAAGTGTCTATATTTTATAAACTTATGTCTCTTCTCTTTCACTGACGAATTCGGGACCTTAGTGCCTATAACAGAAGTTTGGTAAGCGTCAACTTCTGAATGTTAATTTTATTATATAATTGATATAGAAATAAATTTTAAAATTCTTTTAATAATTTAGACAATTTTATTTAGTGTCTTTGTTACAATTGGCATTCCAATACATTGGTTGAATCCCATGGCAGTGGGTGGTTTTTCCAAAATGAGAGGTAAGCCAACGACAGAGAATATGACAACGTTATTTGTTGAAAATTAATCATCAATAAAAATGAAACATCGATAAATCAGAAATGTTTGATATAATACTCTCGATAATTGAAGATCAAATCTAAAGAAAGAATTCTAGAGAAGTTAGTGTATATATTGAGAATAGTAAAAAAAGAAATAACACTAGTTGAATTTTTTTGAGCTAAATGTGGATAAAAAACTCTCGAATTAAATGTGGTTGAACTAGGGTAGCTCAAAAATGGGTGATCTCTACAAAGTTTACATAGACTTATTAGGGTAAGTTGATTCTGTCTTTTCTATCGCTCGATGTAAAATGTTACATATGATCTATAAAAATTTAATAGATAAGAGTGATCGAAATCAGTTGAATAATTAACAACAATTGATTTCTAATAACATGAAAAAACACATACATCTCATGCCTTATGATTAGGAGGTGCACTAATGTAAATTGATTGTTGTTAATTAGGGTAAGTTGATTCGATTTTTTCTAACACTCAATACGGGATGTTACATCTAATCTATGAAAATTAAATTTAAGTAGATAAGAGTGACCGAAATGAGTTAAATAATTAACACAATTGATTTCTGATAACATGAAAAATACATACATCTCATGCCATATGATTGGGAGGTCCACTGATGCAAATTGATTGTGCCCATCTATCTTCCTTCCTTAAGGTATTTGCTAGAGTAGTTGTTTGTTGTCACCATTAATTTACTCTAAATTTGGCCATTTTGGGTTTCTTCCTAAATGCCCCCGGGGGGCGATGGTTGGGTATACTTGAATCTTGGTTCTGGTGTTGTGAGCATCCACTGATGTTGTTTTCAAATGACCAAATTTATCTTTAATAGGAATTATGTCTAGTCCTGTTTTTAACAACTTTTATCTTTAATTGTTTTTATAAGTGTACACCATTAAGCACCCCATTGAAAACGTCCATGACTTGGTGGCTGTGATGGCCAAAGACTTTGCGGTCAACGTCTACAAGTTTCTAATTTAATAATTATAGTAATATAAATAGAATTAGTGAATTTATCCTTATTTAGTCTTTCATTGATGAATTATTTCAAGTAAAATGTCATAGTTTTTTTTTAGCATATACAAAATAATTATAAATATCAATGTTAAAAGGTATAAATAAATTTAAAACCATAATCTCAAATTTAAAATTTTTTTAATTTTAACATTACGAATTATAGTGAATCTTTATATATCATTTATATTATACAACTGAATCATTAAATATTATCTAATTAATATATACATATATCAAATTAGTGTGAGAGCTTAGTTAGGGGACTATAAAAGTTAAATATAAACTTTACATAGGTGTTTTTATTAATAAATTTAATATATATAACTAAAACATGAAAAAACAAAAATAAAAAATTTAGAAAAAAAAAAGAGCTAATAAGGAGTTGTCACGTCACAATTTATGCGGTGAAACTATTTCAGTCTTCACAACAGCAGCATGGTGCCATGCGTTTTTACCTTAGTGTCCTTATTTTTACGTTTTAATTTATGACAATTTTTTAATAATTAAAAAATATGATATTTAATTTTTAATGTATAAATCATCAAGTTTTAATATTTTAATTATTAAAAATTATTATTTTTTAAAAACTTTAATGAATTTGGATTCACAGGCAATCCAAGCCAGGTTAACTAACAATAACTGTACTTTGTTTTTATTTTCAACAACTAAACGACAATAAATGCATCATGTTTCGAGTTTTGAATTTAATCAATTAATAAAAAAAATTAATTATGAAAAATGAGGTGCCTTTATTGCTACTTAATTATTGCTCAACAATGGCGTTACCTACTATTTTAATATATATCTACTAACATTTTTCATGAATAATTATCGTACCCAGAAGTACTTATTTGTTTATTTATATATTTTTTAATTTTATGAATTTATCTTCCACCATAAATTACTTTTGTCAAGGAAGTGGAGAATTACCGAACATGTAATAGAATTAGAAATTATATTTAAATAAGTCAATTGTGACATAGAAAAGTATAATCCGACAAGAGCTTTATTAGGTGAGGACTTATTGTAAAGCAATTAATTACAAAGAAATCACCACCTACCCACCCACCCCAACAGCGACTTGACCGGCTTTTCCAATTCCACCCATGGCTTGAATAAATTTCCAATTGTGATAGCCAAAGACTTTGTGGCAAGTAGAAATTTCTAATTTAATAATTATAATAATAATATAAATAAAATTAAAGAATTTATCCTTATTTAGTCTTTCATTGATGAATTATTTCAGGTAAAATGTAATGGTTTTTTTCTTTTTGCATATACAAAATAATTACAAATATCAACATTAATACTAGAATAACAGTAGTATATAAATTGGAACTATAATTTCATATTTGTAGATTTTTTTTTTTAATTTTAACATGGTGAATTGTAGTGTTTTTTTATTAAACATTACATACACATATATCAAATTAATAGGAGAGCTCGTGATTTGCACAAAATTAGTGTTTTTTATTTTTAAATTTATTAATATAAATAAATTTTTTAATGAGTGTTATTTCATTTTGTCATTTACTTATTAAAAAAAATTATAGAGTTTAAATAAATTCACTGTAATTTATAAATTTTTATGCATGTAAATGAATTTATTTAATGGGTGTTATTTTGTTTTTAATTTTTGTAATTGAAAGGGAGTTGTAATATTTAAATATAGTTTAATAGAATTTGTAAAATTGTGATTTTATTTTCCTATTTTTTTTATAAATAAAAATTTCATTGGTGAAAACCAATAGGCATCCTATAGCTTAAAATTAGGGCATATTTTTGAGTTTCACAACAAAAGAAAAATGTGAGAGAAGATCTAAATTAATAATATATATATGTACAGTTCACCGAACATTAATAATAAATATGTACAAATATCATGTGAGATCTTCATTATTTTCATGGTCTGTAATACCCCGAGAGTCCAGAAAAATTAGTATATATCGAGGATAGTGTAAGAAATGAAACAACACCAACTGAATATTTTTTGGGCTGAATGTTAGTAAAGAACTCCCAAGTTAAGCATATTTAACCTGGGATAATCCAATGATGGGTGACCCCCTAGGAAGTTTATATAGGCCTATTAGGGTAAGTTGTTCCGATCATTCCTATCACTCGAACGGGATGTTACATGGTCTGTGTCCATTCATCATGCCATTTCCCTAAATATTATTTGAACTTTTAACACGAGTGTTAATAGTTGTGTTGTCAATTCTTCATTACTCATTAAAATAAACATTAAGCTTATGTTCTATTTATTGTTTTCAAATTGTTTTTAGTTTTTAATTTTTCAAAACGGTGAAAACATGTTTCTTTACCTATTTTCAAAAATGACTTTTCCAAAATACAAAAAAAAAAAAAAAAATTGTGCACAAAACTAAAAATTAGAAAATCTCATTTTAACTTTTTTCATAACAAACATGTTCAAAATTTCCGAAAGCTAAAAAACGTTATAGACTGTTTTAAAAGAAGCCGTTTTTAGCAATTTTCAAACAGGCATTCAAAACATGAATGTAACATCCAGTATCGAGCGATAGGAAGGATCGAAACAACTTACCCTTATGGACCTACGTGAACTTCCTAGGAGGTCACTCATCCTTGAGCTTTTCTACCTTAAGCACGCTTAATTCGAGAGTTCATTGCCTACAATTAATCTAAAACGTATCCAGTTGGTGTTATTTCATTTCTTACAATATTCTCGATATATACTAGTTTCTCTAAACTTTCAGGATATTACATTCTTCCCCTTTAAGCACATGACGCCCTCGTCATGTAACCTTATAACTGGTATTAGATTTTCTCCTCTTTGGGGATAGTCATCCTAGAAACCTGTTAGGAGTCGCTCCTTGTCCAGACCCTCGCGCCCTAGAATTACTTTCCGCCCTTATCGGACTGCCTTTTCCAAGGGTCAGTTCTGAGACCACCCGTAACATTCCACATCGAGCGATAGAAAGAATCAGAACAACTTACCCTGATGAATCTACACGAACTTTCTAGGAAGTCACCAATTCTTGAGCTTTACCAGCTCAATCATGCTTAATCCAGGAGTTTCTTGCCTACATTTAACTCAAAAGGTATCAAATTGGTGTTGTTTTCTTTCTTACATTATTCTCGATATATAATAGCCTTTCTAAGCTCTTGGGATATTACAATAAAACTAAAATAAATTTAAAACTGAAAATTAAAACACAAAGAAAATATCCCCTAAGGGTGCAAAGTATACTTATAATTCAAACCACTATTTGATGTGAAATTTCTGTTGATTGCTTTTTCACGAAGGTGATTTAAAGTGTCCACAAGAAATTTTTTTTTTCACTATATAGAACATTTAAAAAAAAAAAAAAAAAAACTAATCACCACTAGAAGCTAGCATACTGCAAACTCAAGGGATCTCTTATCATATAAAAACCTAATGGATAAGAGTAACTCAAGTGCATTTAGCAATTAGCGACAATTGATTTCTCAAAAAGGATGGGATGTCGAATTTTGCCAAGAATTCTAAGAGTCTTAATATAACTAGGCAAACCTCTATGCAAGTTGGTATTGGAGTAGACCTCCAATGTAGATAGTCTTATAGGCTCATCTTTGCACTTGAATTTGGATCGATTTCCATTCTTTCTCCAATAAAGGGCTGCCATTCTTGTATGTGCTCATTTGGGATCTAGTTTTAGGTTTTTGGACCAATTTGAAAACAAATATACCTTTTACCTTGAATTCTTTAAGCTGATTTTAAAACATTTCGTTTAACAAAGAACATGATGTTATTGAGCTATGGGACATGAAAATTTTCATCTCTAAAAATGTTTGATGGTTTAAGATTCTTGGGGTGATGTTAATGTTCTTGAATCATTTCCAAATATATATATGCAAAGATGCCTGTGTGGTAATTGTAAAGGAGCTTGCGCTCATGGGAGTTCATCTCAATCAGTGGTGAGAGTTGGTGGAGGGTGAGACGTGAAATGATGAGGTTGCCAATATAGACCCAGAAAAGTCTGTTTGGAAGAAAGGAAAGAACAGTTTGCCCCGAAGAAAATTGACGAATGGCGAGCTCTGAATTGTCAAATGAGGGGCCTCTAAAGATTTTAATTTATCAATCTTTACACTTAAATACAAATTGTCTAATTTTATATTGACTCAATTCAAGCCTTCACATCAAGTAGGGGACCAACGACCTGCAATTTTTGCTTCTTTCTTCTTCTTCTTTTTCTCCCGTCAAAATTTCTATCTCATACGTTAATGTATTAATGATGGTAATAAATACGTGAATGTATTTTTACAAATAAAAGATGTACATAAATAAAATTTATATATTTAATAAAGTTTTTTTGTTTTTCATTTGAATTCTCATTATCACAGTTTTCCATTAAGTCTTTTTATAAAATTTGGTCTTCTTTTGAATATTTTTAGTTTTTTTTTATTTATGAAATTTAGGTTTTTTTAATATTTTTATGAAATGTATTTTTTTTAATATTTTTAGTTTTATGAAATTTTTAGGTATTTTAATGAAAATTTGGTCTTTTTATTATTTTTAGACCTTTTTAATTAAAATTTTAGATCTTTTTTTGAACTTGTTAGTTGTTTTTAGGAAATTTAGGTTATGTTTTATCAAATGTGGTCCTTTTTTTCATATCAAGAATTAAATATTAAATGAGAATATTTTTCATTTTTATTTTTAATTTTAATTTTTTGCCTTTATTTTTCTAATTTTCTATTTCTATAGAGATATTTTTTGAAAAACTAATTTAATTTTTCACAATTCTAATATAATTTGTTCCAAAAGTTATACTATTTATTTCAAAAATCTAATATAATTTTGCATTGATAACTTTCTTTATCCTTTTTAAATTAATCATCTCTACACACAAACAAAGATGACACTCACATTTCATTTTCATACAAATATTAATTTATAAAATTAAAAAACAAAATTAAATATATTTTTTAACTTATGTGACCTTATTAGTTTATATATATATATATATACTTCTACGTACGAGGCTGCTAGAAGGCAAGCAAACATCATATTGTCCACTCTCTTATCTCTCCCTTTGCTTTTCATAATGCGGACACTGGCAGTGTTTGTGTTGGTTTGGTCTGTGTGTGCAACAGCCAGTAGTGGAGGTGTGAGTTGCAATCAGAAGGAAAAGCAAGCCCTTTTGGCTTTCAAGCAACCTCTCTCTTCTGATCCTCCAGGCGCCCTGTCTTCCTGGTCTCTCGATGGTCCCAACTCCGATTGTTGCAATTGGACAGGTGTTTATTGCGACAACATGACCGGTCGAGTCATTGAACTGCATCTTTCCAATCTACATTTAATGGGCAATCTTACACCTTCATTGTTAGATCTGAAATTTCTAAATTATTTGGATTTGAGTGGCAATAATTTTGGAGGCTCTCCCATTCCAAGTTTCTTAGGTTCTATGACAAGTCTCGTACATCTGTATCTCTTTGATGCTGGATTTGAGGGGTTGATTCCTCATCAGCTTCAAAATCTATCCAACATTCGTTACCTTGATATAGGGAACTATGGGCTACATGCAGACAATCTCAACTGGATTGCTCATCTTCGTGCTTTGGAATATCTTAACTTGGGTGGAATCGACCTCAGTAGGGAAGTTGATTGGGTTCGAGAGGTGAGCAGCCTTCCTAACCTTCTAAAATTACATTTGATTAGTTGCCAACTTGAAAGTATGACTCCCTCACTTAAACATGTCAATTTTACGTCTCTTACGATCCTTGATCTTTCTTTTAATAATTTCAATTGTGAGATACCAAAGTGGTTATTCAACCTTAGTAGCCTTCAAACTCTTCACATCATAAAAAGCTCTTTGTATGGTTTTATACCATATGAGGTCGGGCAATTCAAACATCTTCAAGACCTTGATTTGGGTGTGAATAAATTGAGTGGTCCAATTCCTGAATCTCTTGGTAACTTATCATCCTTAGATGAATTATCTCTCTCCGGAAATCAATTGGATGGAACTCTTCCAAAGAGCATTTGGGTTCTCTCAAATTTAGAGACCTTGGCTATTAGTAATAATTCCCTAGAAGGCATTATTACAGAGGCTAATCTTTCTAAACTCTCAAAACTAAGGGCTCTCTATTTGTCTGGCAACTTTTTCTCCTACAACATCAGCTCCACTTGGGTTCCATCTTTTCAATTGGGAATCCTTTCAGTTAGTTCTTGCAAAATGGGTCCAAATTTTCCTTCATGGCTAAAAACACAAACATCTCTTTTCGATTTAGACATTTCCAAAATTGGGATATCAGATACAATTCCACACTGGTTTTGGGATTTGGCTTTAGGCATCGACTATATTGATATTTCACAGAACCAGATTGATGGTGACTTAACCTCAGTTATTCTAAATTCCACTATGATTGATATTAGCTCTAACAGATTTAGAGGCAAACTACCACATCTCGGTTCAAATGTTCAATTTTTTAATATTGCAAATAATAATTTTTCAGGACCTATTTCCACTGTCCTTTGCCAAAAGGAAAATAACCAAAATACATTAGAACTTTTGGATGCTTCATATAACCTTCTGTCGGGTAAACTTCCTCATTGTTGGATGAATTGGCAATCCTTGATCCATGTCAACTTGGGAAACAACAATTTGTCTGGTGAAATTCCCATCTCAATGGGTTCTTTATCCAAGCTTCAATCGTTGCAGTTGCATAACAATAAGTTACTTGGATGTATACCTTCATCATTGAAGAATTGTCAATTTTTGGGTCTCATGAATTTGGGTGGAAATGAATTGACAGGAACTGTACCAAGTTGGTTGGGACATATTACAAATCTGTCAATTCTCAGCTTAAATTCAAATAGATTTACTGATAGCATTTCACCGGATATATGCCACCTTTCTTCTCTTATAATACTTGATCTTGGCAATAATAACCTAGTTGGATGCATTCCAGAATGCCTTAGTCATATCACTGAGATGGTTGCCACAAGTAAATTAAACTTTGGCACTTTTATTTATTACGGTAAAAAAACATATGAGGAAGGACTTTCATTGGTCACAAAAGGAAGGAAATGGGAGTACAAAGAGATCCTATCACTTGTCAGGAGTATAGATCTTTCAAGTAACAACTTGTCTGGATCAATTCCTTCTGAAATATCAAGTCTTGCAGGATTACACTTTTTGAATTTATCTCATAATCAATTCGTTGGAAAGTTGCCGGAGAAACTTGGAAATATGAAAATGTTAGAGTCTCTTGATGTCTCAAGAAACCATCTTTCGGGTGAAATTCCTCAAAGCATCTCAACCTTGACATCTCTTAGTGACTTGAACTTGTCGTTCAACAACTTGTCTAGAAGGGTCCCTACAAGCACTCAACTCCAAAGCTTTAATGAATCTAGATTCACGGGCAATCCAAGACTTTGTGGGGCTCCTCTCAAGATAAATTGCACTGATCAACATAACTATCCAAAAACAACATTTGCAATTCGTAAAGATGTTAAAGAGTCTGAGATGTTTTGGTTTTATATTAGCATGATACTTGGATTCATCATTGGTTTTTGGGGAGTTTGTGGGACTCTTTTATTGAAGAAAATTTGGAGACATGCTTATTTTCAGTTTGTTGATAACATAAAGAACCACATGTATGTCATCGCAATTCTAACAATGAATTGGATGCATAGAAAATTTGAGAGGTCAATTGATAGAGATTGAATGATGTTATCTTTCTTAATGTATTGCTTGAAGTGATTTTAATAAAATTCTAGCAAAAAATAAAATAAAAATACTCTTATTGCTCGCATTTACTGTAAATCAATTTGCCTATTTTGGTTTCTTTAGAATAGGAAAAAAGAGAACTAAATACTATCTTGAAGCTCAACGAAAGTTTCCCTAATCAATGTGCCTTTGCTGTACTTTATATAGGCAGTTTGGTTTAGATTGATTACTATTGGTCTGGGCCCAAATGAACATTCAAAATGAAGCCCAAATCCTTTTAATCTAAATAAAGCATTCAGCTTTGCCTTTGGGCGTAATTGTAATTGAGCTATCATTGTTCGGAATTGGTTCGTTGGATCAATAGGAGGACCCTTGGGCCAAGCGTTATTTGTCAAAACTTTGGGTTCAATTCACAGAACAACTTGGGGCAACGTCAATTTCAACCACTTAATGAAGCATTGGCTAATTAATAGTAAATTAGAACTTTAAAATTCTTAAATTCTAAATTCAAGTTTAAAATTCTTAAATTCTAAATTCAACTCTTGCGATGTTTATTAAAATGTATTTATATTCATAGAAAAAGAAAATCAGTTATGGACTTGTTCTCTTTGTGCCAATCTGATACTTTTACAAGTTTTGGGTTGTTTTTGTTTGTGGGGCTTGGTTTCTTCTTGTTTTCTCTAATATTTGTGCCAATCTGATATATTATTTATTTTTTTATTCATTTATTTTTTTATCGACAATTAAGAAATTTTATTTCTAAGTGGGGATCGAAAAATTATTTAAACACTTAAATTTAACGTTTTCCAATGATGTTTAGTACATTTACATTAATATAAGATATGATACAATATATTAATACAAATGTCACTATATAAGTGTCAAAATTTAAATGTTCAAATATTTGTTCATCTAGAAGTGTCAATTTGAACTGAGAAATCCAATCCAATAAAATTCTCTTAAAATTGAAATACATTTCCCTTCTAATAAGATATAAAGATATTAAAATTTGGCCCTTAGGGTATAGGTCAAGCAATTGAATGAGTAATATACCAGTATCAATTCGGTGGGTTACGAGTTCGATTCTCGTCATGCGCGAGAACTAAAGTTTTAACCTTTGATTTACCTCCTCTAATATAATTAAGGGCATGAACACTAAGAATTGCACAAGAACGCCCATCCCGATATATTAAAACCTGTATTGAGCTTAATGATTGTTGGAGGAGGGCCGCATAAAGATCGAAACTAAAACCTGCATTGAGCAATTCCTTTCATTCTTTCAATAACGCAACTATACTTTGGACACTCCACCTCCAAAGCACGTACATAAGTATATTAAATGCATTTTAATGAGTGCTTTAAAAGTAATAGTTAACAAAATCATATATATATATATATCTTATAGATGCTATTTGAACACTCAATTATAATATTTTTAATAATATTTATACATTAATATATTATATTTTATGTCATATTAATATAAATCTAGAACATTGATATACATAAGTTTCCTGAGAAAATTACATTTTAATATGTAAATAATATTACATTATATGTTATACTTTGTGCCACAATTGAGAATCTCAATCAAGACAGCATATGCAATAACTTCTCCAAGAACAGAGTACCACATAAAATAACAAATTTTGAAATAAATGAGAAACACAAATTAATAGATATGATAAATTCAGCGTTGCTTTAGCACCCATCACATCCTTGCCTCAATAATGCACCAGATTGTATTCAAACCCTAATTATAAAAAACAAGCAATCTGTGTGAGTGTAATAAATTTATCTAATACATAATAAAAATATAAGACTTAATACATACACTGATCTTTTAACAATTAAAAAATATTGCATTGGGTTTCTAAAGTATAAAATATCAAGATTTGATACCTTAATTATTAAAAATTATTATTTTAAGTCATTATTGTTGTTTTACTTTTATATACTTAGTTTTGATGATAAAAAATAATATTTTATTTAATCCCTAAGTTATGAATTAAGGTTTTGGTTTTCAATATATGTCAAGTATTACTTCATGAGAATGAAAATCAAATGAATTTTAAGTATCGAGATTTCAAAGTCATATTTTTCTAAGTCTGGAAGGTTAGCACCTTATAAGAAGATATATATGAAAGTGTTTTCTTTTTAGAAAACCAACTCCCAGTAATTCAATAACTAATATTCATTAGTGATAAAATGATTTTTAACGAATTTTTCAAGAAATAAAAAGTATATATATTGGAGGTGGTAAAATCGCAAAATCCTAAGTTTATATTAAAACCCAAATTCCATTTTCTTATTCTTATGAATTTTGATTTTTTAGATATTTTTATTGAATCCAAATGGGAGGTACTTTCTTATTTACATTTATGTATTAAAGTAAATTGAAAGTAAAATATAAATTAAATAAAATGAGGACATTTACTTAAACTAAAGAAATGTAAATATCTTGTGATGTTTTGTATCAATCAAGTGTGCTTCTTCATGATTATCAGTTAAGTGTTCAGATTTTTTCAAAATGAATAGTTGACTATGTAGTTTAGTGCTGTCGACTATGCTTAAAGATAGTCGACTATGCTTGTATAATCTGTTGACTATAAATGGCTTCTGTTGACTATTTTTCATTCTATCGACTATTATATAAGGATAGTCGACTATGATTTTTCTTCTGTCGACTATGTTTGTATATGATTTTCAAAATCTTCTTCATATTTTTGTATCTGTCGACTATGTGAATGTGTTTGTCGACTATGGGTAATTTATGTTAGAAGATAGTCGACTAACCTATTTTGTCTGTCGACTATTTGTTTCTCATAAACTTATAACGGCTAATTTTTCAATCTCCAACGGCTAGTTTCTCATTCTCCAACGGCTCAATGACGGCTAATTTTGGGCAAGACTCTTGGGATGCTTACATATTCATATCAAGGAGATCAAAAGAAGGCTAATGGATGGGAACGAATTGAATTGAACTTACATTTTATACTCGTTTCTATTTACATTCACTGTGCTTCTATTTTCTCTCTTCAAAGCTATGATCTTAATTTGTATACATTCATTTAAGACTTGTATCATTTTTTAGAGACATTGTAACTAAGAGATTAATCTCTTAGATTCTCTCCAATTATACATTTTTTGTATTTCCTATCTTGTGTAGCTAGAGGGCTCATTTGATTGGGAGGTTTGTAAATTTTCTAGTCAAGGACTAGAGGACCTACTCGGGTTGAGTAAGGGGTTGATAGTATATTGTTTTAAAAATCCTTATTGAGGAGTTAAGATAGTGGATTAGACTTGGGTTAAGCCGAACTACTATAAATTCTTGTGTTCATATCTTGTTTGTACTTTTATTTCATTTATTATTTCAATCATTTCAATAATTCTCACTTGCATCAAAATTTCCATCAAAAGGATTTCAAAATTCTATCAAGTTTTTAAAATAACCAATTCACCCCCTCCCTTGGTGTGTGCCATAGCACCTCTCGGTCTAACAATTATTGTAACTAAGAGTGAACAAAACTATCATCTACACTACGTAAAATGTCACGTCACAAAAAAAAAAAAAATAGTTAGAGAGGCACGTCGAATTAACTTTAATACATAAATATAATATTTGAACCCTCAATAATATTTAAAAAAATTAAAATTTGGTCCATGATATAAAAAATGAACAAATTTAATAAAAAAAACCTAAATTTCATAAAAAGACATAAAAGTATTCAATAAATCAGCTAAATTTCATAAAAGATCTAAAAATTTTATAAAAATACCTAAAAAAATAAAAAGCATAAATTTTATAAAAAGATATACAAATTTCATAAAAGAGCTAAAAATATTTAGAAAAGACCAAAATTTCTTAAAAATACCTAAAAAAAATTCATAAAAGACCTAAAAATATGCAAAAAAAAAAGGACCTAAATTTCATTAAAAAAGCCTTAAAATATTTTTTTAAAAAAACCTAAATTTCATCAAAAGACCTACAAATTTTATTAGAGGACCAAAAATAATAAAAAAACACAAATTTCATTTTATATTTCATAAAAAAACCAAAATTTCATTTTATATATTTTATTTAGGTCTTTTTTTATTTTTAGGTCTTTTATGAAATTTAGGTATTTTCCTATTATCTTTAAATATTTTTTATGAAATTTTTTAGGTCTTTTTTGGGAATATTTTTAGTTCTTTTTATGGAATTTGTAGTTATTTTAAGAAATAATCTACAAGTTATATTTATAAATAGTAGCTATAGCTAAAAAATAATTCATAAAAATGGATAATAAATTTTTTGAAAATGGTATTTATATAATATAATATTTATTTATGAAAAATCATTAAGAGCGTTACTAATGAACTCCTGCATAGTTTAATGTATATTATATTATATTATATACGTTAAACTACAAACCCAAAATACCCTTTTGATTAAAACCAAAATTAAAAGGGGGAGATAACTTGAACAGGGCATGATCTTCTGGTACTCATTGGCGGCGGCCCAATCAAAAAACCCAAAATACCCTTTTAATTAGCCTGATATTTTTGCCTTCTCTGGCAGGATTAGGGCACATAAGTCGATGTCAATATGAAACCTCTATTCCTTGCCCAATTGACATGATTGATAGTCGTGGCATTTAATTCTTCCATATAATATTGTTTGAAATTTTTTATATAAAACAATATTGATAAATTACATCTAAATTCTTCCCCAATTGAAGGTATAAGAAGTCTTCTAGAACCTAATTAAATTAAAAAAATAGTGAAACTCACCAATTCAATATCACTTAATTTGTTAGGGGGCAATACGTTCCCTTGCGTTGTACCTTAATCTTTACAAAAGAAGAGTAAAACTAATTAATTTTGATAAAAGAAGATTAGAATTAATCATATTTTTGGATGCAAGTTAAAATAAAATAAATAAATTTTTTTGATAGTAATATATTTAATATGTATAATCAATAAATTAATAAACTAAAAAAAATAATTTAACACTATATTTGTCGACTAACGTTTTCTTTCACTTAAATTTATAACACCATTATTTATTCGAACCCTTGCATAATTTATTCTTTCAAAATGCTTGATTAGTTAGTGTTAAAGTAATATCTCCTGTTCCATCATTAAATAAGCATCGGCAAATCAAAGTTTTCATCCAACTCATCACATTTTTCTCAACAAAATGCTAAATTTAAATCACAATAATTTCTTATAAAATAACTCAAATTATATTTTGAGAATTGAGGTAAAATTTACCTAATAGTATAACATATTAAACATTATACTAGAAAAACTAAGATCAAAATTATTGATAACTTATCAAATTAAATATAACTTAGCCACAATATAATATAATATAATATAATACTTAATGACACCTTTTAGCTAAAAATTATATGAAAATAATAAAAATAACGCTAATCACTACTCATACGGGTAATGTAGTTTTTAAATAATATTAATTTAGTACACTTTATTTTCAAGTAAAAAAATATTATTATTAATTAATGACACGTCACAAAATTTAATATATTATTATCAATTAATAAAAATATTTTATAATTAAAATTAAAGTATAATAAATAAATAATATATAAAAATAAAACACATTTATTATATCTTAACTATTAATAGCTAGTAAAATAACATCTACTCCTTCCCCATGGAAGCTCTTTATATACACCTCGTGTATGTGTATATATATGATTCGTAGCCAATCCAATATCAGCCCACCTCCCTCTCTCTCTCTCTCTCTCTCTCTCTCTGAAAATGGGTTACCTGGATCATCTTTCGAACTTGTGCACTGTAAACACAAGGAAAAGCAAGAACAAAGTTATGCAGGTAGATACCCTTTTTCTTCTTCTTCTTCTTCTTCTTCTTCTTCTTCTCCGTGGTTTCATTGGATGGCTTACTTGTTCTTCTCCCACAGTACGTATTGGTTCTAAATTACATTTTGGGGGCGGGTTTTGCTTAGTTAATTAATTTCATTCTTAATTTTCAGACGGTTGAGATCAAAGTGAAAATGGACTGTGATGGCTGTGAACGACGAGTTAAACATGCTGTTTCCTCCATGAAAGGTTCTCTCTCTCTCTCTCTCTCTCTATATATATATATATATATACACACACACACTTGTAGTCTAATTTGTATATTTTTTAAGTCAAAATTTAGACAAACATTAAAGTTCTTAAAGTGGTTATGAGATTAAATATTTTAAAACATTTGTAGGGAGTATCATTCATGAAACTTGAAGACTTCAATCTGAGTTCTTAAAAGTGGTTGTGAGATAAATTTCCATTGGTAGATGTAGTTCTCTCTCCCCATCTTAATATTATTATTATTATTATTATTATTTATAAAAGGGGATATATAAAACTTCGACTTAACTAGTACCCATAAGAGGGCTACTAACACAACCTTAACTTATTATTATTAATAATATTTTTTTAACATGAGATATCTAAAATCATCCAAACCACTCCACCTATATGAACAAAACAAAACACTACACCTCGAGATGGAGATCAATTGATAAAAGAAGAATCGTTGGAGTGTTACTTTTTGGACATTTGGGTTCCGTGTTTGACCCCTGGATAAGAAAAAAAACTCAGCAATTAAGGATCATCATAAAAATTGAAAGAATATTAGATCGTCCTCACGTCAGCGAAAAGAGACTAGGAATAGAAACTAATTATTAGGTTCCTTGATTTACATCTTCTATTGGAATCGTGAGATTGAATAGCAGAAAACATTTGTAATGATGTGTTAACCAAATAAAAAAAAATAAAACAAAACTCTACACTTGGCAGGTGGTGGATGAAGTACATCATCAACCACACACGATGCAAAAGGGCACATAAGCCCCATCCTGCATCATAACGAGCATGACCTCGCAAAAATTTAGGTAAAAAATATCATTTGCACACCATCAACTAGATCCAAACTTACGTCAAATAACCCAAAATTAGGACAAGGACCGTTGTTATGCTAAATTAAATTAGTGGCAGCCTTTCTAGAGAAAAGAATGCAATAAATGCAGCCAAAGTCCCAACAAACAAAAAACAGACACTTGAAATGATTGAACCAACTTGAATGTTTAGTCAGCTTCCATAATAAATGGAGCGTCCTTATCAGTCTTTATTTTATCAACCATTCATTAGCTAATGGAAAGTAATATCTTAATTTATAATAATTATTTTTTTTTAAAATACTATCCAGATATTCAGGAGGAGCAATTAGTGTGACAATCTTGTATTAATGTATTATATATTTATATTTATTAGTCGTGCAGTATAATATACTAAATATTATTGCATAATATAAAAGATTTTGTTATTATAAGTGGCTTCATCTTTTCAATCCACATAAGGACCAACAAATTAATCTACGTTATTTTTTATAAAGCTTTTATCTCTTTATGATATTATTTTTATTACTTAGAGTTTTGGCTCCATAATAATAATAATAATCATATATTAAATTCTAATTTTATTATATAGATTTGGCTAAATAAGTTTAAGTTGTCAATTATTTCTATTAATGATTTTATTTTCTGCAAGTTCATATATCATAACATGTTTAAGAGTATTCTATCATTTTTTTTTAATTTTTTGCTAAATATTTATTTAATTTCATTCATTTTGTCACATAAGTCTCTATTCTTCTTCTTTCAAATTTGTATTATTAACATTTTATACCATACAACAAAACTAGTTTTATAGAGTTGTCTTATAAAATTCTTTTTAACTTTAATATTACATAAATTTTTAAATGCATTTTTCTTTTTCTTCTTTTTTGTTGTCAATGAAACTCGTGACCACTTCTCTTCCATGTACTACCAAACTCGTTAGTTGCATGCAATAGCTCACAAAACATATCATCACTAGATAAGCATAGAGAAATATGTCGTGGACCACTATAATCTCTTATCGTTAAGGTGATCTTTGATCTCATCTCTTTTAAATATGACTTTCTATTCAAGTTTTACCATATATCATATCATTTGGGTAAATTATACCACAACTCTCTAAATTTTATACTTCATAACAAATTAATTATGGTATTTTAATTTGTATCACCATAGTGCTAAACTTTAATTCTTGTTATAATCTAGTCATTCTTTTGATTTTTTTTTATCAAAATTTGTTAATGAAAACTAATGTAACATATATTAATATAAACTCAAAAAATCATTTAATGTTAAGATTAACATAAATTCCATAATAAAGTGATTTTGAAATTTATATACTAATGTCTACCCATGTTAGATCTCAAAAAAAAAATTTGATGAAAAATTAAAAGAATGATTAAATTATAACAAAAATTAAAATTTAGTGGTTGTGGTGACAAAAATTAAAGTATAATTATCAGTTTATTACAAAGTGCAAAATTTGAGAGTAACATTCGATATAGTAGATGAGTAGCTAACCCAAAATTTTTAGAATAGGAGTAAAATCCGTCGACGTGAACAGGAAGCAAAGCCGGGTGATGGTTAGTGGGTACGTGAAGCCCAACAAGGTGTTAGAAAGAGTAAAGAGCACTGGAAAAAGGGCTGAGTTTTGGCCCTATGTGCCCTACAATTTGGTGTACTATCCTTATGTCCCTCAAGCTTATGACAAGAAGGCACCCTCCGGCTTTGTCAAGAACGTCGCTCAAGCACTGCCCAGCCCTAACGCACCTGTCGAGAGGCTCACTGCGCTCTTCAGCGATGAAAACCCAAATGCTTGTACCATTATGTGAAGCATTATGTGGAATTGGAGTTGGTTTCAAAGAGTTAGCATTTTTTCTTTAATTTTGAAGATAATATTCAATTTAACATACTTATAGGTTTTGCTAATGTTTGGATAGAATTTGCTTGTTAAGTGACCCGTTTTATACGTTGGAAATGTTATTTGGACATTTCAATATTTGAAGTGATATTTGTGTATTGAAATATTGTATTATGTGTCGTATCAATACAAATATTTTTTCAAATATTTTCTCATCTATTATCTGTTTGGTTATGTTTACATTTTTTTTTCTTTTATTTTTTTTTTTGAAATGGTTATATGATAAATTATTCTTGTGAGAGGATAGTAGTGAACAAAAAGGCCTTTCATTGCTTTCATATTATGATGGATTAGTAATTGAAAATTAACATTTACTTTTCTACAAAAATATTATTAAAATTAGATGACAATTTTTTTTTTTTATGATTATAAACTATTTTTCTATAAATATTCTTATTTTTTAATAATGATAATTAATAGGTTGTATGATATCCAGCATCACACACTACACAGAAGAAGGGATAAATATTTATTACTAATGACACTTGTATAAAAATATGAGAAATATTAACTTTTATTAAAACAAAAATTAAAAAATACAATTTTTTTTTTTAAAAAAAAATTGATCTTTGGTGCTCTTTTAGTATAAATTTTTTCTTTTCTTTAAAAAAAAATAGCTATCAAACACTTCTATTTTAGTTTTTTTTTTAAAAAATCATATAATAATTAAGGTAAATTATATTAATCAACTCTAAAATTTGACGGAAGGACATAAACTGACATATAAAAAATGACAAATATCTTCCCTGCTATTCAATTATTGCATAAGAAAATATCCATTTTGCCCTTGTTAGATAAGTCTTATCTCTCCTTTTTTTTTTTTTTTTATTGCAAATTGTCCTTTTCGAGAACCATCCATCTTTTTCAATAGGCATCAACGTTATGGACAACATTGGACAATGGTGGCAACAATTAACAGGCATCCTTCTCTATTTTATTTTTATTTGTAAGGGGTCCCATTTGATCTTGGGTTTACACCCCCTCGTCGGTGTCCCCCAGCTGGCCCCAGAGCACAGAAGATGAGGTTAAATAGGGTCTGAGTTTTTCCTTAGTTTTGATTTCAAGACAGTGCCTCAAACTTGATGGAGGTGCGTATAGGAGTCGCCAGGTTGACACTCTGGGATAACCCCTGGATGCCATTTGATCTTATAATAACCTAAGGAGGATAAAAGTCAAGTAATTTATTTTTTTAACTTTCTACCTCTTAATTATAGTTTTCTAATGGTACTTGGGACTCTGTTGGTTGGCTTTTCATGAACGAGATTTAAAGGGTTCACAGTGGGTTTTTTTTTTTATTTTTTTATAGTACATTAAAATAAAAACACAAACTAATTAATCACCATTAGAAGCCGGCACACTGCCAACTTGAAGGATCTCTAACATATGAAAATCTAATGGATAAGAGTGATCCAAGTGCACTAAGTAATTAGCAACATATTTAATTTCTCAAAAAGAATGGGATGTTCAATATTTCCATGAATTCCAAAGAAGAGTCTGAATATATACAAGTGAGAATAGGAGTAGGCCTCCAATGTAGATAGTCAGATATGACTCATCATTGCAGTTGAATTTGAATCGATTTTCATTCTTTCTCCAATAAAGGGCTAATATTCTTGTCTGTGCTCATTTGGAATTTAGTTTCGGGCTTTTGGATCAATTTTAAGATAAATATATCTTTTACGTTGAGCTCATTACTCTAATTTAAAAACACTTCCCTCGAGTTATTTTTAGGCCTACTGAGTTTATTTTAAATCTCTTAGATTTTTTTTTTTTAAGACTTAATACATAAGGCCATCACTAAACTAGTAAAAAATATGACCTTTAGTATTTCAACTAAAATTCTTGACATGCATATTTTCTCTTTCAACCATTTTTTGGGTTACCTTAAGTCCTTAGCATTAGTATCCATTACAAAGTGAATTACATGTATTACAAGCATATGAAGAGGACAAATAATATAACACCTAAGCAAATTTTAGGGAATTAATACTATTAAGAAATGTTACCTTTAATTAACCCATAAACTAAAATTTTGTCATATTTCCTCCCTCTTTCAACCATTTTTTTCATCATCTTAAGTCTTTTGATTAACTAATTAAGAGTTAATGACTTAATTAGGAGCGATAACTAAAACTAACACTCTCTAACATGTTATATTAATTTATACACATCAAACTAAATATTTACACCTCATCCCTTGGAATAACCATAAAAATAAGAAAAAAATATCAAATTTCCCAAATCCCTAACCCCTTTTCTCTCTTCCTTTTCTTCTTTATTCTTTTTCGCTTGGTCATAAAACCACCACCACTATCTTTATCTTTTTTTTTTTTTGTTCTTTTTGCTAGCCATCGCCACTATCATAGCCACTCTTCTCTCCCTAGCTATCTGCAAACAACAACACCCTTGTTTTTCTTTTCCCTTTCTTCTCGGTGGTACCTAGAGTTTCAATTGTGGCAATGACGACAGCTAGAGATATAGTTGATGTTGGTGAGAAATTCGTGGAGGCAAGTAAGGCAGAATCCAATAATAGGCTTGGAGGGGTGGTGATAGCAAGTGGAAAGGTAGTGGTGGATAGTGTCACAGATTTGAGAGTTTAGGTTTTTTTTTTTTATTTTATAATTTTCAATCTATATTGCCAAAAATTTACATAAGCGGATTCCTAGACTATTAAGAAATGTGGTCTTTAGTCTCTCAACTAAAATTTTGACATATTATCATTATTTAGTTACTTAAGTTCTTGGTGTTAGTTTCCGTTAAAGCATGTATTGCACATATGTTATAGGCATGTAAAGAAAGGGGACATAAGATAACGAAAAGAAATAGTTGAAGGAAAAAATATGTTAAAATTTTAGTTGAGAAGTCAAAAGCCACATTTCTTAATGATCATAAATCCTCTTATGTATTAAGCTTTTTTTTTAAATATCTCTAGGGCCTTTCAAATTGCATGCATTTGGCATCTTTAATTTTCTTTTTCATTTTCACTTTATTTGCCGTGATTTTGATATTTGATTAATGCAGACATATAAAGCAATAAAGGAAGGAAAATGTAGAAGAAACGTAAAATATCTCATGTGGGCCAATGAAGGAGAAGAAGAGAGAGGAATAACAGAGAAAAGGGGATTTGATTAATTCTTCACGACTCTGATTGTTGCAAGAGGTGTTGCAATAATATGACTGGTTGGGTTGGATCTTTTCAATCTAAATTTAACGGGCAATCTTATACTTTTGTTGCTCAATCTGAAATTTCTAAGTTATTTGGACTTGAGTTTCAATAATTTTGAAGGCTCTCCCATTTCAAATTTCTTAAGTTCTAAGATAAGTCTCATACATTTGTATCTCCTAATATTTTTACTTATTGAAAATGAGATGCATTTATTGTTACTTAACCATTATCTAATGATGATATTATCTATTATTTTAATATTTATCTCCCAACATTTTTATAAATAATTGTCGTATTCACATGTACTTATTTGTTTATTTATATATTTTTTAATTTTATTGATAATATTTCACCACATACATAACAAATTTATTGGTAATATAATAGAATCAGAAATGCTATTTAAATAAGTCAATTGTGACATAGAAAAGTATGATTCAACAAGGGCTTATTTTATAGCAATTGATTAAGTGAAAAGTTATTGTAAAGCAACTGCGGGACTCTTTTATTAAAAAAAATTTGGAGACATGCTTTTTTTTAATTTATTGATGATATGAAGAATGGTATATATATCATCACAATTCTAATAATAAATTGTATCCACAAAAGGTTTGAGAGGTCAACTGCAGATTGAGTGATGCCATCTTTTTTAAGATATTGCTTTCTTATATGTATTTTTATGAAGTCAAAGTTTATCTTTATGTAGATCATGGTTTCATCGTGGTTGTTGGAGCAGATATTGTTTTGTAATTTCTTATATATTGTAATAAAAAGTTCATCTTTATGTTTTTGACTTAATTTTGATGATGAGTATTTTTACAAAACTTTAATAAGTATTAAAAAGAGTAAACTATCCATTGTCTCTCTTAAATTATTAATTAATTTCATCAAATTGTCGACTATTTTTGTCAAATCTAGAAAAACTATTGATTGCCTTTTACACTTCACAAAAACTATTGACTGTGTTTTTAAAATTTTAAACAAATTATCGACTGTTTTATGTTTGAAAAATTATTAACAATTACTTTTCTGTAAATTATCTTTTTGCGTTTTGATGTCGAACGACTAATTTTCTGTGATGAAGGTTGAAGGCTATAAATACAAGACTTTTGGCCTTTAAAAAGACCATGAAATATAAGAATCCATTGAAAAATCATTTATATGAGCTTCAAGTGTCTTCCTAGTCAATTTTAGAATTTCATTTGTAAATCTATCCTAGAGAAGATTTGTTGTAAGGGAAAGGTTGTGAAACTTTTTGAGTTAAACTTCTACCATTCTGTTGAGCAGGGTGTTAAAAAGTTTAAAGTATAACTCTTGAGTATTAGATTTGCTAGTTTTTAGTAAGAGAAAAACTAGTAGGTTGAAGGTTGTGATTCTTTATTCATAAAAAAAAAAAAATTGGGTTGTGATCTTAAATTCAAAAAAAGATCTTTTTAAAGGTTTGATATTTACCGAAGAAGATTGAAATTAGTGGATTAAAATATCAAGTGGAGATTGAGGAGTGAATGTAGAATTAAGGAGAAACCGAACTACTATAAATCTGAGTTTAACTTTTCTCTCTTCCATTGCTCTTTAAATTCTAAGAGCTACTTGATATTTGTTTATATTGAGTTGGAATTTATGAACATATTTATATTTATATTATTTGCATATTTTATTCACCACAAACAATTTATATTAGTATTTGAGGTTAAAGTAAAAAATCTCAAAAATCTAATTCAACTCCCCTCGTGGCGTTGGCTCATTACTTGGGCCAACATATGTCTCATATTTATGAAAATAATTTATTACTTATTCTATTGGCTGTTTACGTGTAAACTTTTTTTGAAAATATTATTTTTATAAACAAATATTTGAACTGACAATTTTATCCAATTCAATGTGTATTCGATAAATTTGATCAATTTGAGAGTGATATGTGTAACAACCCGTTAATGGGCCTAGACATTATGGGTATTTTATTTTTGAGCATTGGAAATTTTGCCCTATTAGAATAAATGTAAAAAATATTTCTATGAGGCAAATTTATGTAAGTAAATTATGTGAATAAAATTATAAATATTATTATCATAATTGATGAAAAGAGGAAAAATAAAGGAAATGAAAATGTTTGAAAAGTCCAACTTAGTGGGCTAGAGTGGATTGGGCTACTAAAAGTGGGTTAAGCCCAAGCGCAAGTTGTGTGGTATTTTAGTTAAGTAAATGAAATGTATTGGGTTGCCCAATGGGCCATTATGATTGAGTTAGTGAGTTGGGCTTTGGCCTATGTATTTATATGAGTGGATTTTTTTTGATTTGGGCTTAGTCGCATGTGTATAATTATGAAAGATAAAATTAAATAAATAGAAGAGAAAATAAAATGAGATGAGAAATGTCCTCAAGGGGCATGAGATTTTTTGTGTGTGTGTTTATGTGGAGGGTAATTTGGTAAAAGCAAGGGGGAGAGTGGTTGGCAAGCCATTCCCTCCCCCTCATCTCTCCATGCCACCTTAATTGCTTTCTTCTTCATTTCCCAGTCTTTCTCTCTCGTGACTTTCATTTCTTCTTCTTCTTCTTCTTCTCATTTTTTCTTCTTTCTTTTTTCTTGTTTTCCATTTTTGTTGTCCATTGAAGCTTCAAGTGGAGAGATCCAAGTTGGGTGCTTTTTTTCTCTTTGGGATTCCATTATCACGGCAAGTTCTTCTTACACTCATATTTTTATTTTAGTGCAAGCATCCTTCTTTATTTCTCATATCTTTGTTGCGAGATCATATGTTCATGTCTTAAAGTGGTGTTTTGAAGCTTGAGTTGAGTTGGTTATTTCCAATTTTTCCAAAAAAAAATGTGGGTTTCTTTCAATGGCTTCATTGAGTCTTGTTCTTGGTCTCTATGGGGCTTGTTTTCCCCATCTTTATTTCATGGAATGGCAACTTGGGGGTTAAGAGATTAGCCATGGTTTGTTTTGAGGTGTTTTGGGGTTATTTAGTGTGTTTGTGGGCGAAGAGTCAACTATTTTTGGGTCCTAATTGACTCATCGAAGACCTGTTTTTGCATGTTTTCGATGCCAGCCTCGACCCAGTCGACTAGTGGGTGTTAATGAGTCAACTAAGCATAAGTTGATTAAGCATTTTCTTAAGTCGACTAAGCTTCAATTGACTATTCCCTCTCAAAAGTCGACTAACCAACATTTTTCAGTACTGCACAGGTTGCGCTATTTTGACCATAATTTTGATGTAAAACTTAGAATTGTGATATGTTTGAAGCGTCATAAACTAGATTTCGAGGGATTTAATTTAATATATAATATCATATATTTTGGTGATAATTTGAGTGGGTCAAGACTTTCCTTAATCTAAATCAAGCATAATTATTAACCTAAGTTGTTGTAATTGCTTTCTCTAGCATCACTCAACCCTCCAAAATGCTAGGAGGTGATTGAAGATATGCATATGTGTATGCATGGGCTCATGGATGAATATGTTATTGGAATGTTTAAATGTGCATGATGGTCATGATGTGTACATTTCTATAAAGGAACATGTATGTCATATTTATGTGAGCTTTCATGAGCATAGCATGGTATTATGATTTGCGCCCTATTGCTATTATTTTGGCGTGGCGGCTATGTTCCGCAAATAGGGAGAGAAAATGATATCCTAAAAGAGCCCCTGACGCGGGTGAGGTAACCATAAACCCAGTAGGTGATGCTTGAGCCAATGAGTGGCAAATCGATTTTGTATATATATGTATGCATTCATGCATGTGAATAAATGGCTTTGAGAGCCAATGTGAATAAAGGGCTTGAGAGCCAATGTGAAGTATGGAGATTTATATATTCATGAGAAATGAATCGAGGCATAAAATGCATAATGGCAATGGCATTGGAATGATTTTATTGATGGGAATTAAATGGGAAATGCTACCTGTACTTAGAAAGTTGAATCTATTCCACTTTGAATTTTTCCATGCCTTAACAGTATTGCTTCATTTGTTGTTGTAACACCCCATTTTTCCAGGCGCGTTATAATTTGGAAAAATTATGGGATGATAATCTTTTTTTTCTTTCAAACACTAAGTTAAATCACATCATTCCTCGTATTCGTCCCAGAATTTTCATACATTAATCTCGAAAGAGAATCATTATACACATCAAATGCAGAAGTAATGATCGAAACCTGATATCTTAACATTGATCATAAATCAATTCTTATATCTTCATTAACCATGAGGATATACATCAACATTCCTCAAAACGTTCAGAATTCAAAGTAGCAGAACTTAAATACACGGGTTACGTAACATACATTTCATTCTCATGCACTCTGCTAAGTGTCATTTCATGCCTTATTTATCCTCGTATCTGCTACAATCTCCATCTGGAACGTTTGAATATTCTAGGGGCAAACTCCAAGTTAGATGATGAATCGTCTAAGTAAGGGTACATAATTCTATATCATGTGTGTATGCAATGTCTTACCCATCGTAGGTGTCAACTGCACCCCTCACGCTACCTATCATTCTTACAGCCACATCTTTTGAAGCCGGGGTGTCTGGGGGCACCCTTGGCAAAGTAACGATGCCAGTTCATACTTCCTACGACCTCAATGCGTGCGATCAATGATATCATCATATACATATGTATTTCATAGCATGTCATGTGTGCTATCTACGTGATAGGTGCATACCAGAACATGTCAATATGATATAAGCATTCCCGAAAATCAAGGTTTAGACATAAACATTTATAACCGTACTAATTCGTAACAGTACACTTACAAACCAAGCATTTTCCATAAAACTAAATTCAGTTGGAAAATACCACTTACCTCGATATGCGTGCCTTACCTTGAAATTCATGCATTGCTTCAATTTGGGTGTCAATCTCAAAATTCGCACAAGTCACTTAAACTTAAACTTCAAAGCATCATAATCACTACATTTATTTAAATAAACATTAAAACCTATTTTTCCATAATTTCTTGCAATTTTTTTTTTTCATTTTTTTTCTTTCTTTTCTTTTCTTCTTTTCCTTTTTCTTCTTCCTCCCGCCTCCCCTGCTCCTGCAACTCCCTCATTTTTTTCTTTCTTCTTCTTTATTTCTTCTTCTTCTTCTTCCTTCTTCTTCTTCTCCTTCTCTTCCTCCTCCTTCTTCATTGCGCGACCTGCAAACCAGTTTTCCCCAGCCGCCGCACTACCTGCTGCCACCGCCCTTGCCGGCTGTTGCCGCCGCCCTCAGCCCGATGGACCATCGCCGAGTTGCGCACCACGCCCGCAGCTGCCACGAGTAGCCTCCCCTGCCTTGTGCCTGGCCACGAGCTCGCGGCCATGGCTGCGGGTTTGCCACTTCCGGCCTCCTCTCGGGCCTTCCCCGCTCTCACTAGCCACCGCGTACCTTGTTGGGCCGCCCTCCGCTTGCTGAATGCTGGTCGCAACCATTGCCGGCTGTGGCTGGCTACTTCATTGCCGCAGCAGCTTGCGGCCATGGCTTCCGCTTGCTGTTATGGCCTGTTTCGGCCTTCCTCGTGGCTGCCTTCAGCCACCAACAGCTCTCTCTCGATCTCTTTCCAGCTTCTCCTCGATCACCTCGGCCATTTGCTCGTTCGCATTCGCTCTCTGCAACTTCGGTCATGGCTTGCCTTTTGCTTCTCAACTCTCCTCTCTATTTATAGGCGCTCGGCTGCTCTCTCACCTCACTGAAGCCATATCTCTTTGCGTGAAAAGCTTTCTAAATCTTGTAGCGGCGTGACTGATGATTTGCAGGGCATGGTGAGTTTTGCAAGGCATGGCACACAAAGCACACACGCACACACGCATTCTATATATATATATATTACATATATTTTATACTATAATAATAAAGAAATATATATTTAAATACCCAATTTCACCTCTATTTCACCTATGCAATTCCCCAATTGCAAATATAGCCTCAAACACTGAATTAAATTGTATTTCGATATAGAAAATTCAAAATTAATAACTCGGAGTTACTTGATAATGACGATTTCGCCCCAGTTTCCTCACGGAGCTGTTATTTCATCTTGAAACTACTGAATGGTTGCTCATTACGCAAAACCGAAGCCCCCTTAGGGTTCCGTTGATTTTTCGGGAGTCTCTTACGACGATTCAGTTTTGCCACCTAAATGGCAGCTGCATTTTAGCTATACCAAAAATTGTTCCGGATTCGATTTCTTTTGATACCATAAATCCTATCTCGGAACGCTCATCGAGACCATATCATTTTCCTTAAACAATTTTACTCTGAGGCATTCCTTGTAGTTGATTCGGTACTTATAACTACTATCAATTCAATTTTTCGGTATTCTAAACTTATTAAAATTTCGTGGCAATCTCATACAAACATAGGGTATTACAATTGTAGCATATGGTTACTTATAGAATGACTTTATTAATGAGAATTGAAGGATATGTTTAAATTGTATTGGGGAGTCGGGTGTACTCTATTTTGCATCTATCCCTTCATTCGTACTTCGGGTATTATATATATATATGTTTACTTGTCGAGGCTTATGGTTCACTTTGAAATATGGGTTTGATGATCCATAAGCAAGTGTATTCCTTGAGGATGTTGTTGTCTAGTCTAGAAGATACGAAACCAATGGGTATCTGGATGTTAGGTAATGATTTTTCTTTGGCTCTGAATTATTCATGCCTTCATTTATCGTTTTATGGATTCTTCCTTTGCTATATACTTGCTGAGGTTTGTGGCTCACATTGTTTCTATTGTCATTTCAAGTAATGGAAGATAGATATTTTTGGGGCGAATTCAGATTAGATGTGTACAGAGATGTCCCGGTCTCAAAAATTCATGGGTGTATGTTGAGGGCAAGAATTAGAAGGCTTATTGTATTTTCTTTTAAAAGCCTTAGTGCCATTTTATTTTGAAAATGTATGGGCGGTAAGTCCAAGATGATAATATATTGAATATTAAGTAATTTATTCTGGCTCCTATTGTTAATGAGTAAATTCGGAAAATAATTTTTTTTTAAAAAAATGAGTATCTATATCCATCTTGAATGGAGCTTCTCTCGAACTTTCTATGCTAGTGAGAAAATTCGAGAGCGGGCCCTGACAATATGGACTTAAGATTTTTTTTTAATGGGACATGTATGAATTGAAAAAAAAAAAAAATACCTACATGGTAGATAAAAGGAATGGGTATAAGGCTAATAGAATGTCACCGTGGAGTAGTTTATATCAATTTTTGATCATGATTGTTGCTGAGAGGTAAAATAATTTTCAACTTTTAAATATAATGTTTGAAAATTCAATCATAAATTGTATTTATAAAGGAAAAATAACAAATTCCAAAAATTGTGTGTTTAAAATTTTAATTAAAAATTGTATTCAGTACAAAGAAAATTATGTGTAATTTTTTAATATTAATTGTGTAATTGTTTCATATTTGTGTACTTGGCCAATTTTTTCAACATCGAGATCATTTTATTTTTGTTGAAAAATGATGTTAAAAATGATTTTTCGTTAAAAATAAAATAACAAGGAAATTAAGGTAGTGTTCTCTTCGTGTTTCAATTTTCAATTTTGAGTTTTGAATTCATTTTTAGTTTTACATTTTGAGTGTTTGTTTTGAGATTTTTAAAAATGCGTTCTTTTTGTTATTCTGAAAAATTGTTTGTCAAAATAAAAAACTGGAAAACGCTTTTACTTTGAAATTTGTAAAATATTATTTTATAATATTTTATTTAAAAACTTTGATTCAAAGTAAATTATAAATATTTATTAATAAGTTATAAATTTAATTTAAAGAATTTAAAATATAATATTAGAGATAATTAATAATTTAATCATATATAATGTATTAAAATTACAAAGTACTTTCTAAAATCATTTTTAATTTGACTCAACTATTAATTTCATAATAAATTATTTTTATCTACAAATTGAAATTATCTACAGATTTAGATTACCACAACAGAAATATTAAAAAAATTATACATCATAAAATAATAAAATATTAATTTATTCAAAATTTTAAAAATATCATTGAAAAGAAAAAATTAATAAAAAAAATTATATTACATATCGAATGAGCGTGTGGGGCGGTGAAGGAAGAAAAAAATGGCAGATGACGTCTGAGGCGGTGAATGAAGGAAGAAATGGCAGAGGTGGTGGTAGAGGCAGGTGTGGATGGTAGATCTGGGTGTGGTGGTAGTGGGCAGATTTGGGCGTGGAGAGCAGTGGCGGGCGGTGGCGATGGCAAGCGGATTTAGGCGTGGCGGATTTGGGCGTGGTGGCGGCGGTGATGGATAGCAATGATGGCAGTGGCAAAAACGAAGAGAGCTGAAAACGAAGAGGGCTTGAAGAGAAAGAAAAGGGAGAAAAGAGTTGGAAGAGGAGGTGTTTTCTGCATTTTGGAATCACTCAAAGGTTTTGGCTAAAAACAGCCAAAACGCGATTTTGCTGTTTTGAGTTTTGTGTGTAAATTTTTTTTTTTTTTTTTTTGTGTTTTGAAAAATGTATTTTTGAAAATGGGTAAGTAAACGCGTTTTGGGTGTTTTCAAAAATCAAAAACAGAAAATGGCCCGAAAATAACAAAAAGAACAGACCCTAAGGCTGCATTCTCTTTGTTTTTCAATTTTTAATTTTGAGTTTTGAATTTATTTTCAGTTTTCTGTTTTGGTAGTCTGTTTTTAAAAAATTAAAAACGCGTTCTCTTTGTCATTTTGAAAAACTATTCCTCAAAACAGAAAATTAGAAAATGTGTTCTCTTTGAAATTTTGAAAATAAGTTTTTAATTATATTTTATCCAATAAATTGATTATTCAATAAATTAAAAATATTTAATGTTAATATATTATTAAAAAAATATATACATTTTAAAGTTAATGAATTTTATAATATTTTTTTCCATTACAATAATAAAATATGAATAAATAAATAAATAAATAAATGTGTTTTGAGTTTTAAATTTGTTTTGGTTGAAAACACTCAAAACAACTTTTTGTTGTTTTGAATTTTCTTTACAATTTTTTTTTTTTATTTTCAAAAATACATTTTTAAAAACAGTAAAGAGAACATGTTTTCATTATTTTAGAAAATTGAAAACTAAAATTGACTTGAAAACAGTAAAGAGAATGCAGCCTAAGTATTTCAAATTATAAATTTTGAATGAATTTAGTAGATTTTAGACTTCATTCAATTTTGAACGTGTTTTGATTAAGTCATTTGTGTCCTTCTCTTTTGTTTATTTTTTATTAATGTTATATATTTGTGTGTGTGTGATTAACTCATTATAGTTGAATAAACACTATTATTATTGAAAACCACTACTTATACATAATGGATGATCGAAAGATATCAAAATAACAAAAATACCCTTACCTGCAATTGCTTTCCCTTCCCTTCCCTTCCCTTCCCATGCCTGCCCTCTCATTTCTCCTCTCTCTCCTCTTTTCATAGGAACCTCAAGCAACCACCGACAGCCATCGCCTCGCATCGATCGCCGTACCGCCATCGCCTACTCCACCGTCAAGAGCTGCTCTAAGAAAACAATGAGTGATTAAAGCATTTTCTACCCCTTATTACTAAATTATAACTTCAATGTTGAATTATAGCTTCAAGTCAACATCATCGTGCATTTATGGGTCTTCTCTATATATCTAGCTATATATAGATTTTTTTATTTAGGGTTTTGTTGCTTGATATGGGCAGATGTCATTGAACAGTCTGAGTCACAACGAGTTCGATTTTGAGTTCCTAGGCAACACCATCGGTGAACCCTACTTGGTTCAAACCAATGTTTATGTTAATGGCATTGGAAACAGAGAACAGAGATCCCCCGATGAAGTTCGGATTTCATCTAGTCTAATCGGACTTCATCCTTCCATGGAGACTTATTGCCCGAATAAAATCCGATCAGACTTCATCCATGGAGTTCGATCTTGGGCTTCATCCATGGCCGCGATGAAGTTCTCCAATTTACGATTGAGAAGTGCCCAGAAATGTCAGTGACGGTACGTGCATGCGACAGGCAGCTATGATCGGTCAATGGGGGCGATGGCAATGCGAGCTTGGGTGCGGGTAAGGGCGACGATGGCGGTGGATTTCTCAAGATTGAAGGATTTCGTGGAAGTGATTTAAGAGAGATATTTCCGTTATTTTATCATTTATGTAAGGTTGTGTAAATCATGTAGCATTGCCCATTATTATTTTGACTTGGACTCTGCTTGTTTTGCTCTCAAATATTTTATATATTAAAAAATACTTTTAAGATGATTTAAAATGTCAAGAAGCAATTGTCATTTCTTAGACGTCAAATAACCCGTGTTTTTCTTTATTTCAAGTGAAGAGGATGTAATTTATCTTAATAGTCAACTAATTTGTATGGAGATAATACTTGGCAGTTACATGCACCTAAAAATTCTCTTAATTTCCTAAATTATTTGGTCAATTAAATTTCATTTCAAGCTTAGTGAAGTGTTGAAAAATCCAGTTCCAAATTGAAGAGCGGAATATAACATAGACTTAATTTATATGTTCCTTCAAGTTCAGTTGTTTGCAAGAGAAGAAGAAAATTCAAGATCAGGACGGCTGCTCCTGTCATCGACCGCTTCCAGCGGCGTATTGCTACAATGGGTGCTGTTTTGTGTTTGCTTTCGCTTACGCTTTCTTTGTCTTCTGCGTCTATGATTTATGGTGGTATTTTCTGATGAGATTTCATGGAGAAGTAGTTCTAAAGAAACAAAAATTCAAATAAAAAATCAACATTAATTTGTTTATAATGATATCAATTTAAAAATATGCATTTTAACTTTCTAATTTTAAAGCTCGTTTTCTGTTGGCGGTGACAGGAAGAATGAAATTCTGTAGAATACTAGTTTGCTTTTGCAATTACTGCTTAAATGGAAAATTCAACTCAAATGGTGTACTTGCTGATCAACGTCTGTTTATTTCCTATGTTTACTTTTGGACTGAACAAGCCCAATCTTGACCCTTGATCCACGGCTCAATCTTGGCCCTCAGCCCATGGCCCATTTTTGGCCCTTGGCTTCTGGCCCGATCTAGGCCCTCAACCCACGGTCCGATCCTGGCCCTGCACGAGCCTGCAACAGCATTATTGTAACTGCATGTTCAGTATTTTCACGTTTGTTCAAGATCTCATTCCCATTAATGAGGATCTCGTCAGCACTATGCCACCATCAGGGAACCCTGTCGGCATCGAATATCCAATATCCTCACCATGTGAACGCACGACCCATGCATGCAGGAGGACCTCTTATCTTTCTATATAAGTCAATTCTCTCCAAGAGCTAATGTTTGTTCTCTTCTAATTTATCCTTATTGTGTTAATTTACTCTCTTACTCATTTGAGTATCGGAGTACTTGCAGATGCCAACCGCCTTCCTGACAGACCAATCGTTAGAGCCTACTCCTTGTTGTCGCAAGCTCCCGTCCTACCACCACCCCTTTTGGGCCGAAAGGAACAACTTTCCTTTCCCCTCCATTATACAACTCTTGATGGCCTCAGAAACTGTTCTATGTTCTGGAATTTCTAGTTTTACATTATAAATCATAAGAAAAAGATGGCATGTTTTGACACTTCTGATGAAATATGAAGAAAATGAAAAGTTTGACATCGACATCAAACGTAGCATGTCCTCTATTATCTAGTCTCCATGCCTATTGGAAATTAACTAGTTTTATGGAAATTCAAAATTCAGTATTTCAAATTCAGCTTCTCAGTGGTCAAATAAAACCATGTATGTTGACATCCATGCTGGTGACTAATATGATCCTGAAAGTAGTCTCAGGTTTTATGATGATTATGCTGCCTTTGTATAACATGGTATTTTCTGTTCCTATTTCGTCTGAACTCACTTTAGTGCTTCCATATTGGAAGAAATGGGATTCCCATAACAGCTTCTGCTAATGGGAATCATCTGAAACCTAATTAGATATCTTTCTTTAGCAATAAAAACCTAGCATTCAGAAGTGGCGATTAACAATTCAATTTTGCAATCTTGTTTTTATCTGTATCTTTTCAGCTGCTGAGCATGCTTTCAAGGGAATACTGACCAGTCTCCCCAAGCCAGGGGGTGGTGTATTCGGAAAATTCTATAGTTTGCTTGCTTTGAATGATCCAAGCATTGGTAATGCTTTTGAGCCTGTTTTGGGATTTAACTTTTAGCAGTCTACTCCCCTGCTAATTACTGCTTGCCCAACATACCAGAAGTTCCCCCCATTGAACCTGCTTCCTTTTCCTGTAACAGAACACATCCTCTAGAGGGACTTAAATGAGCCTTTCATTTAGCACTTTGAGATACTTTAGTTTGTTTAGGCTTTTGATTTCTGTTCAAATGAGGCCTGCCTGTTTATCTCTTATGCTTATACATTGTAATTGACCCGTCAAATGCAATGCCATGTTGAAACTAAGGCTTAGTTGCATGTCAGTCTCAATGGAATTTGTCTTCCCTGGCATGATGCTTTGGAAATTAACAACATTGAGTAATTGCTCCCTGCATTCAGCGTCAATGCTGTATTTTTACTAACGGTTACTTTTCTGCAGACTGTCTTTTTGCCAATTCAATGGGTATTCGATAAATTTGATCATTTTTAGGACATGGACTTAAGATTTTCTTTAATAGGACGGATATGAATTGAAAAACAAAATACCCACATGGTAGATAAAAAAATAATGGGTATAAGACTGCCCTCAGGGCATAGGTCGGATGAGCTATATGTTAGTGCTAATTCAGTGGATTGCGAGTTCGATCTCGCCTTACGCAAGAATCAAAATCTCAACCTGCAATTTATCTCCCTTGATATAATCGAGAATACGACCACTAGAGATCGCACAAGAGCACTCATCTCAATGAGTTTGAAAATTTTTATCAATTTATATTAATTTTTGGTCATGGTTGCGAAGATGTAAAGTAATTGTCAGCTTTTAAAATTAGAAGCATAAACATATATAGTGTTTGAAAATTCGATCATAAATTGTATTTGTAAAGGAAAAAAATAAGGAAATTCCAAAAATTGTGTGTTTAAAAATTTAATTAAAAACCGTATTCAATACAAAGTAAATTATGTATTAAGATTAATTGTGTAATTGTTTAAGATTAGTGTACGCTCAATTTTTCCAACATTGTGGTCATTTTATTTTTGCCAAAAAATGATGTTAAAAAAGATAAAGTGTCAAAAATAAAATTATAAGGAAATTAAGTATTCTAAATTATAAATTTTGAAGGAATTTAGTAGATTTTAGCCTTAACTAGTATTAAACCCGCGATGCATGGAAGGTGTAATTAAAATAAATTTAAAAATAAAAAATTAAATTTATTATTTTAAATAATTGCAGAATCGATAATTACAGTTTTTTTTAATACTTAATCTTTTATCAAAATTTAAGTTTAATTAATTATTCGCTATTCGATGTGTTAATAGAGAACAACCTTAATTCAATGTCTCTCCATTTAATGTGCTAAAGAATAATTAACATATTAAATAGGTTGTCACATTTTTTTGTTTGTCCTTTCACAAGATTTTTGATACTTAGTATTGTCTTTGCCAATGACCTCTCTAATTATATCTTTAATACAATTAAAAAAATTATCAATTATAAAGGTATAAATAATTACATAATCAATTTTATACTTACCAAATAATTCATATTCGTCAAGTTCAACTACACTCAAAATATTAAACAAATGACTTAAAAGATAAAATTTTGTATTAAAAAACTTCCATCCATAGCATTTACAACATTAGACTTTGACATTAAATTTAGCTTGTACTTGTGACCTGTAGTATTGTAGTCTTGTATTTCATATTATTATATATAAGTATAAAATTGAGCATAAAATATAATTGTCATTTACAAATCAATATTTTGAAAGACCAAATCAACTAACACTTGATTGTTACATGAATCATTTCACCCTATAAATTTGATAGCAAAATCTATATAAATAATTAACAATAAATTTATAAGAGAAAAAAAACATGTTCATCCATGAAAATCATCTCAATGGCAATGCTATAAGTTTCTGACTTATCTTCAAAGCATAAAATCTCCCAAAGTCTCACGACTCAAACCTTTAACATCCATATTTTGAAAAGTTATTTTTAAAAAGCTTATACTAAATTGGATAACGTTATCTGAAATGAAAAATCTTAACATAACTTTCTATTTATACACAAAAACTATTACATTGGAAAAATAAATTATTAAATATTTACATTAAATTAAATGTAGTGATTAATTAATTATTAAAGTAAAATTATTTATTGTATTATATATTTATTTACAAATTTATAATAAATATAAATATAAATTAAAACTCCTAAACGTGAGGAAGCATGGGTTTTCCAATGCTAATTAAATTTTTTTTTGAAATTTTTAATTTCTGATCTTGAAATTTAATTTCTGCAATGATAACAAAACTTTAAAAATATGAATTTTGATTTTTTTTTCTTTTACTATGCATTAATTTTCTTCTATAGTCCTAAAAATGTGATATCTTATATGGTAATTAGTATTAGAAAACCCATGTATTAGTTTTGAAAATGTGATGTTTTAAATCTTAAATGTGAGGGACAATGAGTTTTTCAATACATGGTTTTTCAATAATAGTAAAACTTTAAAAATATGGATTTTGATTTTTTCTATAATCTTGAAAATGTGATATTTTAAATATTAATTAGTATTGAAAAACCCAAAGTATCACATTTTTAAGATTATAATATAATTATTAAAGTAAAATTAATAATTAATTAATCACTACATTTGATTTGATGCAAGTTTTGGAGGAAAAGAAATTCACTATTGATTGCCACTTGGCAAAATACTTTGACCGACTATCCAATTTTAATATATTATATATAGGATTTAAAGATAAAATTTGATATGAATGAACGATTTTCTATGACTTAATTAATAGTTTAAGTTTTCTATTCATATTTTATATAAATAATATTTATTTTTGATTAATTAATAGCTTTGGAAAATCTATGCAAATTTTAGAGGCAGAAAACAGTTTTGTAAACTATTCTAGTTTATTTAATATATTATATAAAGAAAAGATAATATTTTATACAAATAGATAATTTTTTATGACTTAATTAATAATTTAAATTATCTATTCATATTTCTTAGAAATAATATTTATTTTTGATTGATTGATGGATTAATTGATGAGAAGATATGACAAAAAATATTTATTTTTGATTAATTAATAGTATTGGAAAACCCATGTAAATTTTAGAGGTACCTTTCTGACGAGAAACTGTGTGCAGAAACTTTGTTACTTTAATATATATTAAGATTAAACTTTGAGCAAGTTTTGATTAAGTCATCCATGTCATTTTCTTTTGTTTATTTATTATTTTTTTTATTAATATTATATGTATGTGATTGACTCTTTATAATTGAATAAAAACATATTGTTCTTTTGACTTAGACTATGTTGGTTTTACTCTCAAATATTTTATACTAAAAAATAATTTTAAGGTTGTTAGAAAGCTCATGGGAAGCAATTGTCATTCTTAAATGTCAAGAAATCGTGTTTTTCTTTATTATCAGTTATGAAGTTTTCGATGTAATTTATCTTAATAATTAACTAATTTGTACAGAGATAACATAGAATTAATTTGTATGTTACTTCAAGTTCAATAGTTTACAAGAGAAGAAGAAAATTCATCTATTTTATAATTTATTATATAGAAATAGAAGTTTTATGTAATTTTTTTATATGTTAAAAATGACATGACCCATTTATATATACATATATATATGTGTATATAATTTCGATTTAAGTATTGAAAAGTCAATATAGGATTAGCGGACTCGACACATTAGTAGAGCTAAAAAAAGTGAGATTTTAGAGAAAAATCATTATTAAGTTGATATGATTGACTTAAAAAGAAAAATCTATAAAAGTTGGACCCGTACAAAGGCATTTGGGACATTCTAAATTTTCAGATAAAAATACACTCACATCATTCATATATTGTAACTGATTTAAACATAAGAAGACATATTCATAAGTGGTCCGAACAATTTCCTATATTTCATAATTACAGATTATTTTGAATGGAAAAAACTCGAGATCTAAAATTAGTGTGGAGACAGTAACTATTATGATTTAACAAATTTTATGGGTGTAAAAATTCAAACCGCATCAATTGTATTTATATATGTTTTCAACTACCAATATCTTGGGAGATCCCACTCTACCCATGATCAAGTTCAGACCGTATTTATTATTAGTGATTTTTTTAATTAATTATTATATTATTTAGATACTATATATATTCACTGTTGTTCCTCCACGTGTCAAGACACTATTTGGTGGCTTTGAGGGACCAAATTAGCTTGCACACGTGGAGTCATTAACTGAGCCAAGTGGTCAGCCAATCAAATCAGGTGGCACAAGCAGGTGCCGGGAAATTGGGGTAAAATATATTATAAGATAGTGAAATGACATAACCCCGAAAATAACGTTTGCGACGCTAAAGCAACGAAAGAGTTGAGTTGGTCCAAGCGATGAAATTTTGATCGTATCAAAGGTGGTGCCCGGTCAAGCAAATTAAGCTACCGCCGTACGTCAAACCACTTGCTTGAATCTACGCCGCCATTAACACCATACACTACACGCCACATGCAGGACCACTTCAACGTCCACTCATTGTATTCTTTTTCATACGTAGCAAATAATTTAAAATGTTTGGGTCGAAGATTGAATCTTTTTTTTTTTTTGGCATTCAAAATCAGATTGAACTTATACAATTTTGGCTCCGATTATGTAACGACCCAAAATCAGATTGAACTTATACAATTTTGGCTCCGATTAGGTATTTTTGTTCGGTCCGGTCTGATTTCTCATTTCAAATTGAAATTTGAGCACCTTTATTAAATAATGTAAAGCGTTCATTTTAAGAATTGTGGTAAAGTTTAAACCTATGATCTCATATTAGCTATTAGAGCGCTAACTATGTTACATTAACTATTAGAGCGCTAACTATGTTACATATGCATAATAAAGATATAGTTGAAGACATTTTCTGACACATGCAGGCATAGTTTCCTTTCTTGTTTCTTTATTTGCTTGTTTAGGTTTTTTTTTTTTTAATATTGCTTTGTAGTGCTCGAAACATACTTTAGCATAAAGTTATAAACGTTTTTGTGGTTATTTTTATTTAATAATATTCTTATGTATAAAAAAAATATAAAAAAAATTAAATAAAAGTTCATTTGGAGATGTTCAATAATAACAGTTTGTTCTTTAATCTTTTACGTAAAACTTTAAATAAAAGAGTCTTAACGTAGTCGTAAAATTGTTTGAGAAATTAGTTAATGTTTAAAATTATACAATGACGTTAATTTTTTAATTTTTTTGTGATAAAATAAAAGTTTCAAATTTAATTCTCTTTATGTTCCGTCTAAAATGATTATATAAAATAATAAGTAAAAAATATAATGGTTATGTACTAATTAATCGTACGAGATGAGATCTTTCCTTTTGCCCCACTTAGAAATTTATAGGTTGAGAGGTTTATTAAGGGCTACACTTAATAATTTAAGAAATTAATGATATCTTCAGTTAAATGCATGATTATGTTACGCATTTACTAGCTGTTTAATCTAATTTTGGTAATGACAGAAGATTATTATTATTATTATAAATATAATAGTCAAACAACTTTAAAGAAAAAGCCCAGCTTAACCAGATCACCTCGGCCTGCTCTTCGCGTAATAATGATAAAAAAACAAAATTAAGGTTCTGAAAGTTTGTTATCTTTAATTAAAGGCTATTGTTATTTTAACTTAGACTCTATTTATTTTACTTTCAAATATTTTATATTAAACAAAAACTTTTAAGATAGATAAAAATATCAAGGGAAACAATTGTCATTTCTGAAATGTTAAAGAATCTGTATTTTTCTTTATTAAAAGTTAAGAGGTACTTGATATAATTTATCCTAATAATTTTATTTATTTATCCAAAAAAGATAAATAAATAAAATTATTCAAATAAAGTTGCCTACTAATGATATTTTCAATAAATTTCATCTAAACATATGGTGACCCAAATTATAGGCCGTTGTTAATTTTTAGCATTTTAAACTACACAAAAAGTGAGTAACAGACTAAAAGTGACCCAAATTAATAAAACTTTATTGTCCAAACTTGTCTACAAATTTTCTTTTTGATATAGATTTCAATGAGTTGATATTGATTTATTTCATGTTTGATATATTATTTATTTTTTATTCAATTGTCTTTTTATCGATTATTAAAAAAAAATTCTTTCAAGTGAGAGAGATGCTACTCTTGCAGCCTTAGCTTTAGTAGAAGTTGAAATACAAGCTAGCGGGAAACTGCTGGGGATCAAAAATTGTTTGAACACTTAATTTAGACATTTTTATTGATATTTTGTATATTTATATTAATATAACAACTGACCAAATATTTTTTCAAAGTTGGCCAAATATTTAAATATCTAAATATATTTTCATCTACGAGTGGCCAAATATTTTGATTCAACTGACCAATTCAATCCAATAAAGTTCTCTAAAAATTAAAATACTTTTCTCTCCTCTTTAACAAGACATATACCAACTTAATGGATGTTGAAGGAGGGCGGTTTCTTCCAATAATTCAAAGTTGGTTTCTTCCAATAATACCAACTTTGCACGTCCAAAGCACCTCCATAATAACAAAGACGAGCAATAATTTATTCCTGACCAATAATTTCTTTTCTTCTTCTTTTTTATTTTTTTCACTTGCACGTCCAAAGCACCTCCATAATAACAAGGACAGATAACTCTTCTCTCATTTAATAATTATAGTGACCAAAACATACATTAGACTAACAGTCAGTACTTACTGTATCTTGAAAAATGATCAATTCACCAAAATTATTTTAAGGCTATAATTAAGTGCTGATTTATATATAGTCATGTCAGTAATAATCACATTAAATTTTTATTATGTGATGGAATACAATTAAAAGTTATCTTTCCAACAAATTAATTAAAAGCAAAGAACGTCATTTTTAATGTTGAAGTATCTGATGTAAGATGTTTCTTTTCTTTTTATTTATTCTTTTGGTAATAAAAATAATTCTCAATAATTATATATATAATTATAAGAACAATTTTATTGATTAATGCACCATGTTTAGCATTTTGGGTTTAATCAACTAATAAAATTATTTAGTTATTAAAAATAAAATACGTTTATTATTTCTTAACTATTATCCAATGATGGCACTATCTATTATTGCTACTTAATTATTATTATATTATTATTTGCAAACAAGATACATTTATTACTATTTATTGCTCCTTAATCACTTAATATTTTTTGTTAATAATTGTCGTATCCATCCGTACTTCTTTTTTTATTTATATATTTTTTAATTTTATGAATTTATCTTCCACCATAAATTACTTTGCTGAAGGAAGTGGATCAGAAATGCTATTTAAATAAGTCAATTGTGACATAGAAAAGTATGATCCAATCAGGGCCTAATTAGGTGAGGATTTATTTAAAGCAATTAATTATAAAGAAATCACCACCTACCACCCCAACAACCACTTGATAAACAACAAAAAGTTTACAATTAAAATTTAAAATTTTACATAATAAATAATAGAGTAAGAACAACATTTAACATATTTAAATGCCAAAACTTGAATCATTTAATTTTATCACGATGTTGACAGACAAACATATTAATCATCTCTCTACACAAATATATCTATTTTTTATTCTATTATTATTATTATTATTTAAATAATAAGTTATCAGATATTGTATATATATATATATACTTCTACGTACGAGACTGCCAGAAGCCAAGCAAACATCAGATTCTTCACCCTCTTTTATCTCTCCTTTTACTTTGCATAATGCGGACATTAGTAGTGTTTGTGTTGGTTTGGTCTCTGTGCGCCACAGCCAGCATTGGAGGTGTGAGTTGCAATGAGAAGGAAAAGCAAGCCCTTTTGGCTTTCAAGCAAGCTCTCTCTTCTGATCCTCCAGGCGCCCTATCTTCTTGGTCTCTCAATGTTCGCGACTCCAATTGCTGCAATTGGATAGGTGTTCGCTGCAACAACATGACCGGTCGAGTCGTTGAACTGCATCTTTCCGATCTAAATTTAGCGGGCAATCTTACACCTTGGTTGGTAGATCTGAAATTTCTAAATTACTTGGATTTGAGTTTAAATAATTTTGAAGGCTCTTTCATTCCAAGTTTTTTGGGTTCTATGACAAGTCTCGTATATCTGGATCTCTCTAACACTAAATTTGAGGGATTGATTCCTCATCACCTTCAAAATCTGTCCAACATTCGTTACCTTAATCTAAGATATAATGATGGACTACATGTAGACAATCTCAATTGGATTGCTCATCTTCGTGCTTTGGAATTTCTTGACATGAGTGGAGTCAACCTTAGCAGAGAAGTTCATTGGCTTCATGAGGTGAGCAGCCTTCCTTCTCTTTTAGAATTATATTTGGATGGCTGCCAACTTGAGAATATGATTCCCTCACTTGAACATGTCAATTTTACATCTCTTAGATCCCTTGATCTCTCTGGTAATAATTTCAATTGTGAGATACCAAAGTGGTTATTCAACCTTAGCAGCCTTCAAAGTCTTCGCCTCATGCATAACTCTTTGTATGGTGTTATACCATATGAGGTTGGGCAATTCAAACATCTTCAAAAACTTATATTGGCTGGGAATAAATTGACTGGAACTCTTCCAAAGAGCATTTGGGTTCTCTCAAATTTAGAGATCTTGGCTATTGGTAATAATCTCCTAGAAGGAATTGTTACAGAGGCTAATCTATCCAAACTCTCAAAACTAAGGTTTCTTTATTTGTCTGTCACCTCACTCTCCTGCAACATCAACTCCACTTGGGTTCCATCTTTTCAATTGGAATATCTTTCAATTCATTCTTGCAAAATGGGTCCAAATTTTCCTTCATGGTTGAAAACACAAACATCTCTTTTCTACTTAAACATTTCCAAAACTGGGATATCAGACACAATTCCACATTGGTTTTGGGACTTGGCTTTACACATTGACTACATTGATCTCTCACAAAATCAGATTGATGGTGACTTGTCCTCCGTTATGCTAAATTCCAGTGTCGTTGATATTAGCTCTAACAAATTTAGAGGCAAACTACCATATCTTTCTTCAAATGTTAAAATATTTAATGTTGCCAATAATAATTTTTCAGGACCTATTTTCACTTTCCTTTGCCAAAAGAAAAATAAACAAAATACATTAGAAGTTTTGGATGTTTCATATAACCTTCTGTCAGGCAATCTTTCTCATTGTTGGATGAATTGGCAATCCTTAATCCATGTCAACTTGGGAAACAACAACTTGTACGGTGAAATTCCCATCTCAATGGGTTCTTTATCCAAGCTTCGATCGTTACAGATGGATAACAATAAGTTATTTGGGTGTATACCTTCATCATTGAAGAATTGTCAATTTTTGGGTCTCATAAATCTGGATGGAAATGAATTGACAGGGACTATACCAAGCTGGTTGGGACATATGACAAATCTATCCGTTCTATGCTTAAACTCGAATAGATTTACTGGTACCATTTCACCAGATATATGCTATCTTTCTTCTCTTATAATACTCAATCTTGCTAGTAATACCCTATCCGGGAACATTCCAAATTGTCTAAATAATATCAGCGAGATGGTTGCGACAAGTACAACATCTTTTGGCCCTCTAGCATATTCCTACCTTGCTACGTCCACGAGATACCTTGCTACGTATAAGGAAGGACTTCGATTGGTCACAAAAGGGAGAAAATTAGAGTACAAAGAAATTCTACGACTTGTGAGGAGCATAGATCTTTCAAGTAATAGTTTGTCTGGATCAATTCCTTATGAAATATCAAGTCTTGCTGGATTACACTTTCTAAATTTATCTCATAATCAATTAGTTGGAAAGTTGCCAGAGAAACTTGGAAACATGAAAATGTTAGAGTCTCTTGATGTCTCAAGAAACCATCTTTCGGGTGAAATTCCTCAAAGCATTTCAACCTTGACATCTCTTAGTGACTTGAACTTATCGTTCAACAACTTGTCTGGAAGGATCCCTATGAGCACTCAACTCCAAAGCTTTAACGAATCTAAATTCATGGGCAATTCAGGACTTTGTGGAGCTCCTCTCAAGATAAATTGCATCGATCAACAGAACTACCCAAAAACAACATTTGCAATTCATAAAGATGTTAATGAGTTCGGAATGTTTTGGTTTTATATCAACATGATACTTGGATTCATCATTGGATTTTGGGGAGTTTGCGGGACTCTTTTATTGAAGAAAACTTGGAGACATGCTTATTTTCAGTTTATTGATGACACGAAGAACCACATATATGTCATCACAATTCTAACAATGAATTGGATGCATAGAAAGTTTGAGAGGTCAACTGATGGAGATTGAATGATGTCATCTTTTTTAAGGTATTTATTTGAAGTCTTTTCGATAAAATTCCAATAAAAAATAAAATAAAATTACTCTTTATTACCAGCATTTACTCTAAATTAATTTGCCCATTTAGGTTTCTTTAGAGTAGGAAACTAAATACTATGTTGAAGCACAATGAAAGTTTCCCTAGTCAATGTGCCTTTGCTGTATTATTTAACACTACCATCATTTACACTAAATCAACCTTATATTTGATAAAAAAAAATTATAACATAAATGCTCAAATTTCAGTCATTTAATGATAATTAATATGTAATTGTATAACACTCAGCATCACACGGAAGAAGGGAGAAATATTTATTAGTAGTGATAATTGTATAAAAAATATGAGAAAATTTATTTTTTTATTATGACAAAAAATTAAAAAATAAAATTTGTTTTATTCTTAATTTTTTTTTTGATCTTTGGTGCTCTTTTAGTATAAATAAGAGAGAGAATTGGAGGGCCGGTCTGATATTATTACAGATTTTGGGCTGTTTTTGTTCTCATTTCCTCTTGTTTTTTGTAATATTTTTCTAATTAAATGCAGGTCTAATATATTATTTATTTTTTTATTCATGTCTTTTTGTCAACAATTAAGAAATTTTCTTTTTAGTGGAAATGGAAAAAGTTATTTAAACACTTAAATTTGACATTTTTATTGAGATTTATCATTCATGTTTTGTACATTTATATTTAAGTAAAAAACATGTATATATATTTTTTATTTAAATATTTTTAAATTTATCTTCCACCATAAATTAGTTTGTTCAAGGAAGTGGAGAATCACAAATGCTATTTAAATAAGTCAATTGTGACATAGAAAAGTACGATCCAACAAGGTCAAAGAAATCACCACCTACCCCAATAACGACTTGACCTGCTTTTCCAATTCCACCCTTACTTGATGGTTGTGATAGCCAAAGACTTTGGCGTCAACTTCTGAATGTTAATTTTATTATATAATTGATATAGAAACAAAATTTAAAATTCTTTCAATAATTTAGGCTATTTTATTTAGTGTCTTCGTTACAATTAGCATTTCAGTACGTTGGTTGAATCCCATGGTGGTGGGTGGTTTTCTGGAGTGAGTCGTAAGCCAACGACAAAGATTATGGCAACATTATTTGTTGAAAATTAACCACCACTAAAAGTAATACATCGGTAAATCAAAGATCCCTGATCTATGAAAATTTAATGGATAGGAGTGACTGAAATGAGCTAAATAATTAACGACAATTGATTTCTGATAACATGAAAAAACACATACATCTCATGCCTTATGATTGGGAGGTCCACTGATGCAAATTGATTGTACCCATCTTCCTTCCTTAAGATATTTGCTTAGAGTTGTTGTTTGTTGTCACCATTAATTTATTCTAAATTTGGCCATTTGGGGCTTCTTCTAGAGCCGAAAAGATAACATATATACATACTATGTTGTAGTTATAAAATAAGTATTTGAAATTACAAAATCAGCGATTGTAATAGTTCTTTACATTTTCACCTTCCTATTGAATACATGAACATCACCTAATTAGCATGGTTAAGAGAAATGAAAGGGTAATAGATACTGATCGTGAATAAATAATTGAAGGGCTAATAAATGAGATGGTTTTGCCACCAAAAAATATCTATCAAAAAATTAAAAGAAATTATAGAGGCCTAGCTCAAAAATTCAAATGGGAAAAAACTATTGAATTAATTGATAAAGTGTTAGGTGTGCAAATGAAAAATCATAACTGAAATTCTGAACATAAGAAACAAAAAATGACGACTAAATAATGATAAATTAACAAAATAAATAATTAAAAATAAATTATCCAATTTTGTTCCAAGTATTAAACTTTTTACATTAATTTCAAATGATATATATATTTTTAATTTGAAATACTTTCTTTTATCTTATTTCAAATATTTAAATTGCATACTTACTAGCATAGAAAATTCGAGAGAAGATCCATTCAAGATGGATACAGATACAACTCACTCAAAATTTGTAAAAAACTTCTTTTCATTTCTATATTTACTCACTATCAATAGAAGCCATAAAATATTATACAACATTCTTTACATTAAGCTTGGGTTTACAACCCATACATTTTGGCATAGCAAGTATATATATATATATATATATATAACAAAAGGAGCATCAATAAAGTAGTATGTGAAGACATGAATAACTCAAAGTCAAAGGAAAATCACTACCAAACATCTAGACAACTATTGGGTTCATGCCTTCTACACTTAACACCAACCTCCTCAGAGGCAATCATTTCTTTATATTTTAACAAAATCCATTTTAAATTTTTATAAGGTATACATGCACATGCACAACAATTGGCATACAAAGTTCCTCTAACCATATGCATCATAATATGCATTTCACATGAGTACTAGTCTCCTTTTTCCCATACCATGGACATTATACATGATATGCATTATTCCCATCATCATGAACATGAAACCATAACAAAGAAACCCACGTGATCCCTAAGGCTACCACTACTATGCATACATGCATATATTATGAAAGATACTCATCATTCAACTTAATGCTATGCCTTTAAAAAATCATTGCATAGCTCATGCCTCAATTTATAAAGGGATGACTTTCATATGTATCACCACAGCTCAACAGCCAATCATCATACAGATATATATATATATACTCAATAGCCAACTCATCCATACAGATGTATATATACACACACACACACAAATACCAAAATTTCAATAGCCACTCCTGGCTCAAGAAATGCCTACTGGGTTTATGGTCATCTCACCTGCATCAGGTTCTCATAGGGTACCTTCTTCCACACATGCAGACTTAGTTATTGCACCCAAAATAATAATAGTAGTGTAAATTATAACATCAAGCATGCATATGCGAATTCAACACATGCAGACTTAGTTATTGCACCCAAAATAATAATAGTAGCGTAAATTATAACATCAAGCATGCATATGCGAATTCAACTACATGCCACATCATGAGTGACCGCCATAATACATGCAAGCCCTTTACACATAGTGTATACCCATGACTATATGCGTAATACATGCATGCCCTTCTTTAAACTATGAGTGCCCAATGATAATTACCATGCCATGCTTAACGTACTTCATATAAGCCATGATCCCACCATCATGCATTAAATCCAAAATCACAAAATATATCATGATTAATATCCTTAGTGATTCATGGAGGCATTTCCTTCATTGAAGACTCTTCTAAATCATAAAAGATCATTTAGGGCTTTACTAAGTCTGTAACATCCCGATAATTTAGAAATAATTAATAACCATTAATTTAATTGGAGCAGCTAATAACTATTAATTTAAATAGGAAGTGATTAATAATTATTAATTATTGTATTTATGGTGATTATCGAATATTTATGAGTTTAAGGAAAGTATTAATTTATTTTATGTTAGAGTGATGGGTAATTAATTGTTGAAAAATATGGGCATAAGAGTTATTTTTATATGGGGTGTATGTGAGAAATTATAGAAGTATGGGGTCTAAATGTAAATCTTGGAAGTGGTTGAGGATTCCTTTAAGTTTATAGATGTGTGTACATATTCTAAAGATGTAGCCAACTTGCACGGTCATGTGCGCGCGCGTAGCAACCTCAGGTCTAGGGTTCGAGTCAGACGCGTGAGGGAGAATTTTGGCTAAATTAATTTAGCCATTCCTTGCCCAAAACGGCTTCGTTTTAGGCAAGACATTGGGGGGCTGCTGGGCAGCCGCTGGTAGCCTCTTATTTTGTCTTTTTAAGTTGCATTTTGCAGCAAAAATTAAGGGGGTTCGGGTAGTACCTGAGGAAGAAAAATTAGAAGAAGAAGAAGATGAGGCATGCACAGAGGTGAAAAAAAATGGGGAATTTTGGAGGAAATTAAGGATTTAACGCAGTTTAAACAATGTTTAATTAGTCAGGTGAGTATGGAGAAGTGTATTAATAATTTTTTACGGTTGGAATTTAATTTAGGGTGCGATTTTATTAATTTTGGTTGAATATACTATTGTTATGCGGCGTGTATTAATTTAGCAATGTGTGGGTAGAATAATGCCAAAATCAATTAATTTAAGACAAGCTCATTACTCCCTTTGTGAATCTCCTTCAATTTGTAGATTTTGTTTTCTTCTTTAGCTTGATTTGGTTTAGAAATTATTTACGTGCGTTGTGGGTATCTGATGTATAAATTAAATTTAATTAAATTAAATAAGAGACTTTCGAGATTTAATTTTGTAAGTGTTCACAGGGTATTGTATCACCTCTATTTCATTGAGAATGATGTCAAACCTGGTTAGGGCTAGGTTCCTAGTGAGTCAGTTGTGGTTGTGGGTACCTATAACGCCCTGTGTTGCTGGTGTTAAAAAAATAAAATAAAATTCCAAAAATGCTATTTGAGAGAGAAGCCTGAAATGAAATGATGGTGCCCTAGGAGGGCATTCTGATAATTTGGTTAGTGAGCGGTTCAGTGGGCCCTATGGGTAATTTTGAGAACTAAAGTAATAAATTGCCAAATCAATGGCAAGAAATACCCTAAGACTTGGATGTCCAGAAAATTGGGTAAAGCATTATTGGGCTTTTTGAGATGAGACTAATAACGCTAAAAGAAGTTAGATCGGGAATAATTTCCGGTACTGCTGCTGTATAATCTTAAATTATTGGTTGAACCGAATGTTCGCGAAAGACAATCGAAAAATTACAAGTAAGTCAGAGGGGCCCGAGGGGTGGCCCGGTTTTATAAATAAGTCAACCCTACAATATTTTTAGGTTGAGATAAAGTCATGTGAAGGCATAGGGACAAAATGGATCTTAACGAGTAATGGCCTATTATTATTTTTGAATAAATCAAAATTTTGTGTAGCTTGATGTAATTAATTAAGACCTTAGAGGGTATAAACACGATTATTAAAATTCCTTAAGTGAAATTATGGAGAAAATAGGGGATTAATATGTAAATTATGTAATATATATATATATATATATATGCGCATTGGATGCGCTGGAACAAGCCATCATCAGTGGCTTTTCTTGGATTCGAACAGAGCAAATGAAGAAGGGAGAGGCCGAAGGAGTCTCAGCCGGATCCAAAGCGAGAGACAGAGAGCTGGGGAGAAAGAGAGCTCGCGAGAGGGAGAATGAGATCGGTGGAGAGAGCCGATCGGCCATGGCAGCAGCTGCCATGGCCGATGATGAAGCAACAACGGACGGCCGATGGTGGCGCGCGGAGGCTCTCGTGAGGCAGCTGGCCAATGGCAGGCCGGGATGGTGGCCAGCAGCGGCCTGAAGCGGCGGTTGAAGGCGCGAGCAGAGTCGGCCATGGCAGCCGGTTGCGCACAGGGGAAGCTGGACCGCGGCTGCTCGCGGTGGCGGTGATCGTTACGGTGGTTCCGGGGCATTCAACGGCGACCGACAATGGAACGAAAGGCGACGGCAATGGCCGACGGAGGCCAGGCATCAAGTGGCTGACAGCGCGCGCAGGCAGTGTGCGGGAGGAAGAAAACGCATGAGGAAGAAGAAGCTGGGAAAGAAAATAAGAAGAATAAGAAAATAAATAAATAAATAAAAGAAATAAAGATAAATCTGGAAAAATGAGGAAAATAGCTAGAAAATTCCAAAAAATTGGGAAAAATTCTAGAAAGTATTTTGAGGCTCAAGGAGCGTATTGGAAGCTCGAAAATGGGGTTTTGAGCGCGAGGTGGCGCCCCATGAGGCGATGCCGGTATAAGCGTTTGGCTGATTTTCTTCTCCAAATTCGATGAGGTAAATTAATTATTTCTTTTTAGTTATTTGCCTTATGTGAAATGTTGTAGAATAATTATTTATGGAATTAAACCTTGGGTCGGGGTTGTTTGGAAATTATTGATGGCTAGTTTATGCCGTGGTAGGTGTTGTTTGAGGATAGTGTTGATTAGTGATTTTGCAGTGTAAGCAAAAGCGAAGGCATTGGTTAATGATTGATATTGTGGGGTTTTGTGTGATTGGTATCTAGATTCGACTGGGGAGGCAGTGATTCTAGAAGAGCTCGGAGTTCGGGCTGGAGTTCTCGCCGAAGCAGAAATGAGGCTTCGAGCCAGGTAAGGAATGACCTCATGTAGAAGTGGCCTCGCAAGTTAGTAAATATGTTTAATAATGTTTTTATGTTGCGTTTGCATGTAGTGGTTAACACTTGCGTGATGTGAGATCTAGTGGACCTATGGCTATATAGAGGACTAGTGTTGTGGAGGTTGATAGGTTAATGCCTCGGACGTTGGAGGGTTATGAGGATGGATGGTGCTAGCCTTATTTGCATGTATTTGGCATACATAAATATGGTTATATTCATATTTACATGCATTGCACCTTACTGAGTCTTATGACTCATGAGGTTTTACCTCATGTTGTAGATGATGCAAGTCCAAATACAAGCAGGGATCATGCCGAGAGACTATTATGGCAACTAGCATCGTTGCCCGAGATGGGTGGATGTGTATTCTCTTGTATTTTCTTATATGTGTTCATGTAGTTGAATGTAAACGTTATTGAGCTCTAGAGATATCTAGTTGTTGTAATCATAATAGTGTGATAGATAACTGTGAGTCTGCATGATGTATATGTGGCTTTAGTTGTTGAAGTCAAGTTCGGACCGAATACAGATCAGCGAGGTATGTTCTCATAAATCATCAATACTTAGCGAAGTGTTTGTTATGCTAGCTTTGTGCCTGGGTCACCTTTAGCTTGCTATGAGGCAAGCTGAAGAAAGGTAAAGCTCACTCGGGTCTCGGGTTTTGGTTCGCTGTGTTTTCTTGTTGAGTTGGGACCGATTCCTGAATGGAGCGAAGGAAAGGACGAAACCTAGTTCCCACCTAGAGCATTTTCTGTTGAAACATAGTCCAACCCTTCCATTGTGGTTTGTCGAGTGAATAACGTGGGGTGGGATAACGTGTTGACTGTTTGGTGACACTGGGGTGAACCGTTATCGAGGCGAAGGCAGCTGTCAATTGGATGTTCCTAGTCACGAACTGTCGACCGATACTTGGACACCAGTGCCGTCTCAACCAATTTGGAGGCTTTAGGCAAAAAAAAAAAAAAAAAATTAGGCCTTATTAATTTTTTTTGTAAAAAAATAAATAATATATATTTTTACAAAAAAATATATTATTTTATTAAATTAAAAAATATTAAAGTTCAATCAACTACAAAATGCAATAAGTTAAAGTTCACCAATAATAAGCAAATTTTCATTTCACAAACATTTGTTAAACTATGTTCAACTTTATATAAAATTAATTTTTCTTGTCTTTTGAAATGCAAAATTGTTGATTAAATCTTCACAATCAAGTTTATCTAATAAATCATATTTAATGGATAATATTGCTAATTCATTCAATCTTTCTTGCGACATATTTGATCTCAAATGACTTTATTAACTTCAATTTTGAAAAACTTCTTTCTGCAAAAGCCACTGAAACTGGAATTGTGAATAATATTCTATAAACAATATATGCATTCAGAAAATAATCGATTTTTTTATGTAATGAAGAATTTCCATTGGACTATTATTTTTCTCTTGAAAAGTTTCTCTTAATACTCTTAATTCTAAAAATAAATCTAAACCATCTATATCAAAAAGTCCATCAAATTTAAAAACATTTTCAAGATTTAAACAATACCCTTTTAAAACATCTTCATCTATTGATTTTAATCTCTTGAAATTGCATAGAAATTCAAAAAAAAATTCATATATTTCCAAGTTGCTCAAATCTATTTCGAAGTGAAGAAATGACTTGATCAATCATATAAATAAAATAATTATCTCTAAAGGATTCTTCAACAGATTGTATTTTATCATTATTGACATTTTCATCAAATTATTTTTTTCCTATGAATCACACGTTTTTCACGAAATACAGGTTCTATTTCCATTTCATTTGCAAGTTTTTGGGCAGAAATCATAGCAGATTGAAATTTGTTTTCCCTGTAAGTTTCAAAAAAAGAAAGAAGACATTTTAATTGATCTATAGCAACATCAATATGCATATCTTCACTTTGAAAACTCTTACTAACTGAATTAACTGCATACAAAATATCATACCAAATAGTCATGCCCAACAAAAATTCAAAATTCTGCATACAAAATATCATACCAAATAGTCATGCCCAACAAAAATTCAAAATTCTCTAATTCATACATTGTAAGACATTCAACTTCACTCTTTATTTTAGGATCATCATTACTTTCTGTTAATTCAGACAAAGCATCTCTTATTTTTGGAGCTTAAAATCTAATTGCCTTGATACTTTCAATTCGACTTTCCCAACGAGTTTGTGACAATGATTTGATAATTAAATTAGATATGTTATCTTTTAATATTTTTCATCTTTTGGGTGAAGAAAAGAATAATGAATATATGCATTGTAGAACTCCGAAAAATGATACAGCTCTAACACAAGAAGCGACAACATCAGAAATTACTAAATTAAGACTATGACAACCACATGGTGTATATAATGCTCTAGAATTTATCTCCAATAGTCTTTTTTGAACACCTTGTTGCTTTTCCTTCATGTTAGATCCATTATCATATCATTGCCCTCTTATATCATTGATATCGAGATTCAAATTTTTAATTTCTCTTATAAGTTCAGTAAAAAGTCATTTTCCAGAAGTGTCATCCAATTTTAGAAATCCTACAAAGTATTTTTCAATTATTATTGAACTAGTTGAAATATCCACACACCTCAATATGAGAGACATTTTGTAATGTCCCGTAAATGGCAATTAATTTAATTTTTGGATAATTTGATTTAAAAGAAATATTAAAATAATTTGTTGTGATTAAATAAAATTAAATTATGTGATTTTAAGGAAATAAGAAATTAAGGTAATTGATTAATTATTTTAGGAATTTCTGGAATTAGAAAAAAATTAAAATAAATTAAATTGTCTGATTTTTTAGAAGTTTCGAGTGTTACTGTAATTATTATAGGGGGGTGAAAGTGTGATTTATGGAAGTTAGGGGTGGCTGGCGTGAATTGCGGAAAGGCCAAAAATTCTCTTCAAATATAATTTAAATCCTATATAGGTTGAAGATGCATGCGGGCGCGAGCGGTCGCGCGCGAGGGCGACTCGGCTGCGGACGCGGGATCGAATCCGTGGGCAGGCGCGCGAGGCTAAGGGATTTTGGCTGATTTTAATCAGCCTTGGATGTCGAAACGACGTTGTTTTGGGATAGAGGCAGTGGCTGCCCAGCGCTACCAAGTGGCCGCATTCTGGCCAATTTAGGCCATTTTTTTTTTAGCCGATTTCGGCCGTGATTTGAGTAGTTCGAACAGTAAACGAATTACAGAAAATTTCAGTGAGCTCGCGGCGTGAAATTGAGAAATTTGGGCTTCAAAAATCAGATTAAATCAGGTTTAATTTCGGATTTAATTATCCAGGTATGTAGAGCAGCTAGTAATTAATATTCTTTGCAGTCGAAATTTTATTTAGAGCCCAATTTTATTAATTTTGTCAATAATTGGGATGTTGCAGTTTGTATAATTTTGATCGCGTTTGGTTAAAGCGAGCCTAAGGCTATCTTCGGAAAGGCAAGTTCTTTATACCCTCATTGTCGATTCTTTCGATGTCAATTTATTTGACCTCCCTTCGTTGGTATTGGTTGTTAACAAATTATGGAATTTTAAACGGTGTGTTTAATAATTTAATTTATTAAACTGGTCTCGAGAGTTTTATTCGTTGGATGCCTACGGGGGTTTGTGCCACCCCCAAGCTAATGGGAATGATGTCGTACTCGTCCAAGGCTAGGTTCTTAGCTGTCGGGTACTATTATTGGATTTTTGGTTGTTTATCGATTAGAGCGGTTGGGCAGTGGGGGCAAGGATCGGCCGTTCGATGACGGAGTGACTGTCGCACGGTCTATCTTAGGCCGTCGGCTGGTCTCTCCTATCCACTGACTGTTGATCGGTGCCAAGCACTATTGATTGGCTCTGCCGTTACGTGATTATAGCATGATCTGGTATCATTTTATTCTTATAACATGGTTTGGTATGCACATGGGTACGGGCTGCATGTTGGGATTATCATGATTTGGTTATGCTTGATCACGGACATTCTAGATTGATCAGGTTGCATCCAGCACGGGCATATGCATCGCGTGTGGTTTATTATATGGCGGAGCATAGCCTGATGCCTGGATGTATGGGCGTCTTGTATCACGTTGATGCTCATTACGCCATTACATTTTATATGCATTGCATGGTTACTAGTAGTATTTAGTTCTCGGACGAGAGTACCGTTCCGAGGGAGCCTATGGCTCGGCTGTCAGGAGTACCGACAAGGATACTGGTGACGGGAGTACCGCTCCGGGACAGTGCGCACAGGTTTGTTGGAGATCTATGTTGCCTTTCAGGGCAGCGACAGGTTGGTATGGGACTTGGATGCCAGGTGTTTTATGTGGACCCCAATGACCGGTATATGTTTTTATTATGCGGCACTGTTGCATTGTTGCGTCACATGGCTTGTGTGTACATATAAGTTTATATTTAGAGTGATCTCCTCTTCTGTTTCATATACAGCCTTCCTTTTCATATAAACTTGCTGAGTCTTGCGACTCACCTTGCTTTCCATCATTCCAGGTAAGGGTAAAGCAAAAGTCGAAGGCGAGGACCGCGCCACCTAGCAGTCAGCCGTGTCAGTAGGGTGTACAGTTAGCTGCCCCCGTTTTCTCTGATGTTTTGTTAGGAGTTTTGACTCTCATTTTTTACTGTGCCCGGCTGTTCCTTGTATCTTTTATTGTTGGCACAGGTGTCTGTATATTTTTATATAATCCTTGACTGCTGTTCCAGCAGGGTACTTGTGGGCGTGCATGTATATTGTTTTGCTTCCGCTATTATATTTTTCGTATGTATGCATGCCAGGGTATTTTTGTCTTATGTCTATTTCTCTTCCCTTATGTAAGCGCTTTCGTTCGGATATCCGGGCGGGGGTGCTTACACATTTATTCTTGGTGACTTAAATCTGGAGTACAATCAAGTATAATGGAAAAATATTATCTTTTCAATTTTCTTTAAAATCATACTCTTGACTTCATGTGCTAACATCTGTATCAATTCATTTTGAATATTATGTCCCAAGTAATGATTATGAATTTCACCATTTTGAATACGTCAGACATGTTCTTCTAACACTAGATCAAATTCAACTATCATCTCAATTAAACTTAAAAAAATTCCATTATTCACATGATAAATCTTTTCATTAGTTCCACGAAATGCCAAATTATTTTTAGTTAAAGTTTTTACCACAGCAATGATTCTTTTTAAAACATTTCTCCAATTTTCTTTTTCTTTACTAATTCTTACTTGCACACACCGGTCAATTTCTTTACTCTTAGAAAATCTCAATTCTAAATCAAACCAAGCATTTATGTTAAGTAAGTGCTCCTTACTTGTTTCATGACTTTTCAACTTAGTACTTACATTTTTCCAATCTTTAGTTGCTTCATTGCTAAATTGGATTCCACTAGGTTTTGTACCAAACAATTTACAACAAAAACAATAAACTTTGTCAAAATCCTTTGAATATACCAACCATCTTCTATCATGAGTTTCCCCATTTGATAATCTCCTCGTATAATAAAAAGTGGAGAAATGTCTAAAAGTTTCATCTTTTGGAAAATCTATATCACTTTCTCTAATTGGACCTTTTTTGATTAACAAGTCTCTTAACTTAATAACAATGTTTTCCCATCTTCCCGGATCATAAATATTAATAGAAACATGATTCGGGTTATTGTCAATATCCTTAGTTTGCACGTTAATTTCTTCTTGTTCTGTATTTTCTTGACATTCTCCATCAACCATATTATTATCACAGTTTTCATCGTTATAATTCTCTATGATTTGTTCTACCATCATCTCATTATCTCATATTTTATTTAAAGTTGTGTGTTCAGTTGTTTCATTATTTTGACTATTTACATTTTTATTATTACTCGTGATAAATTTTTCAAGAACGCTTTTTTGAGATTGAATTAAATTATCTATTTTTTTCTTTTTCTTAAGTTTCTCATACCCTGATGCATATTTTCTATTTGACATATTAACTTTGTAATAAAAATCAAGCAATTGAGTATAAAGAAATGTATCACGTGGAAAGTCTTATAAGCTCAAGTATATAGCAATTTCTCAATGATGATCAAATCGATTGAATCCTAACATGAATCAAAATAAATTTTTAAGTGCTAATTGAATGAAAATCAATTGAATCGTAGCATTCAATTTTATAGAAAAATATAAATCTAGAAGACACGTGGCAGATAAACATCGTCACATCAATCGGATAAGCACTCAGTAAGGAAATCTCCGAGGCTGTGGGAACAGACTAACTCGCCAAAGATCACGGAGGCAGCAGCTATCCCGAACCCCTCGGAGACGGATGCTATTATAAAATCCTTATCATGAGGGTTCCGAGAAAGGCGGAGGGGAGATCCCGAAGATCTCTCCATGATCCCTATCCCGAGAAAAGGTTAAAAGGGGAAGACGAGGTAAGAGAAAGGAAGGTTTGCTTCTTCCTTCTTTTTTCCGACATATAATCTAAGTAAACATACTAAATTCGAGGAGAGGAGAGATCTGACTTGATCGTCGGAGATTGACCGGGGGAGCAAGTCCCCACCTTTTTTGCAGGTACTCGGCTCGGGACAGAAGAAGGTGATCGGCTTGGTTCGAGACAGAAGAAGGTGATTGGTTCTGCATCAGCAAATACATATTGAAATTCAAAAAAAAATCGACAAACAAATTTTTAAAAAATTATTATTTCACCGCTCTCATTTTTGTGAGAATCCAACATTATTTTAAGAGAGAGGGATATGGCTGCCACTTTGTTTATTACTTTATTATTGTTCTAATATCATCCCATTCTTTGTCTAAATAAAGAGAAACTTCCCTGGAATAATTGCTTTACATTCCATTTTTTTTCAAATATAAAAAGAGTTACACGCTAACACCTCTTCCCTCATTCCCACCACTTTTTTTTATCATATATAGGCATATAGATACACTGTATTTTTATTTTATTTAAATTTATGTCATTTTTTATTTTAATTTATTAATTTTTTAAAATAAAAAATAAAAATAAATTAGATGAGTGATTTAATTAAATATTAAAAATAACCTATTTTTTTTTTTAAAATTTTCATTAGACCAATAGCCTATGAAAAATGTATTATAAATTTATATTAGACCACATCTCAAATCATTTGTGCTAAATAAAAATAGTTGGAGATACATCATACATATACGGTGGTTGAAACTTGAAAGGTAGCCACAAAATAATAATAATAATAATAATAATCACAACACAACAATGAATAATTAGCAAATCAAAGACAAGAAAATACTACGAGAATACAAAAGTTAAAGTAAAAAAAATCAAAATTACGGAATGTTGCAGTCTGCTGAAATAGTGAAGCCTAAAGATTGAAGTTGAAGCAACAACATGCAGTGTGCAGATTGCAAAAAAAGAGAGAGCAGATTGCAAAAAAGAGAGAGAGCATATTTCTTCTTCTCTCAATGTCAATGAAGAAGAATACGCACTGAGCATTGAGCAGATTGCAAAGAGAGAGAGAGAGAGAGAAAAGAGGGTTTAATGGGGAAGGAAAATGGGATTTAGTGGGAGACAAAAAAAAAATGTTAGTGGGAGATAAAAAAAGGTTAGTGGGTTTAGAACGGTGGGAGAGAATAGATAAAAATTATATATTATATTTAATTATTTAATAAAATATTTATTATTAATAAATAAATCAAATATAATTTTTTTTTTTTAAATGATGGGCCTCCCTCATTTGGAGGCCCTAGCAGTCGCCTAGTTGGCTTTATTGTGGAGCTGGCTCTGTTGGACATTGTCGATTGACTCTGTTATTATATGACATATTACATGACATTACAGTGCATGGGGTTGGGCTTTCATTTATTGGGAGTCATGCTTTATATATACGGGAAAGTGTGCGCATTGACATAACTCAGTTGGCCTGTTGAGTGTTGACTTGGATACGATAGGTAAGCACTTGCATTTAGAGCATTTTGCCTGTATGAGTTCTTATGTGGGCGTAGCATGACTTGACGCTTGATTTATGGGGGTTTTGCCATCATGTTAATATTGTAAGAGCCACTGCATTTATTACTTGTTGCATTACATTGTTACAGTTTGATGTGGTATGGAGTTAACCCTCGATGGTTATGAGTGTGAGTTGGGCTCCAAATAGCTATGACTCGGGAACTCCGGTATGTGATTCTGATGGGAGCCTCGCGCTCGTGTGGATTGTAACGACCCGTTAATGGGTCTAGAAGTTTATTAATATTTTATTTATGAGAGTTGAGAAATTTGCCCTATTAAATTAAATATAAGTAATATTTTATGTGGCAAATACATGTAAATAAATGTAAGTGTTTAAATTAAATGGAAGAGGGCTTGGGCCAAGTGTTTAAGGCCAATGGAAATTATGTGTTTAGAGAAAATCCATGGGCCTAAAATGGAAGTGGGTCCTTTTATTTAATTGAGCCTAAGCCCATGTGTATTGTGATATATTTAATTGAATTGAAATGAAATGGGTTGTGTCCCAAGTGAAAGAGTGCCTATTGGGCCTAATAATGTGTTGGGCTTGGGCCCATGTGCATAATGGTTGTTTTTAAATAAATAAAGTTATATATATTTTGTGTATTATGTGGATTAAAAGAAAAAGAAATAAGAAAAAGGGCAAATGTCCAAATTGGGTTTAATGTCTTGTGTTGGGTGTGTGTATAAGAGAAGGGTAAAATGAGAATTTGTATAATGAAATGAATAAAGAAAAGAGAAAAGAAATGGTAAATTAAGTTAAATGTCCATAAGGGGCATGTGATATTTTTGTGTGTGTGTGATAGGAAGAGGGTAGTATGGTAAATGCAAAAGGGAGAGTGGTTAGCAAACCATTCTCTCTTCCTTACCTCTCCATACTTGTTTAATTCTTCCCCTTCCCTATTCTCAATCTCTCCCTCTCTCGTGGCCTTGCTCTTCTTCTCCTCATTCTCTTCTATTTTCTTTTTCTTCTCCTTCCATTGTGCTTAAATGAGCTAAAGCTTCTAAGGTAAAGGGATTTGCATCTTAGAGGACGAAGCTTCTTCTCGTCAGTTTAAGTTTTGCAAGGCAAGCTCTCTTGCACTCTTCTTTTATGGTCATGCAAGCTTTCTTTTCCGTTGTAGCAATGTAATGCTTCGTGGTTTCCTCTTCCTCAGTTTTTAAAAGTATGTCGGTTGCGGTTGTATATATTTTCGTTATTTTTTTTCCTTGGATCCGTTTGTTGTGTCAAGCCTTGTTGGGTCTTGTTGATAGTTTCATTAGGGTTTGCTCACCCTATTCTTCCTTCATGGAATGACATTGTGGGTTAGGAAACTAGTTTGAGAGTTTTTTGAGGTTTGGTGGCTATTTTGAGTGTTTTGGGGGCATTTTTTGCCATTTTTTATCCTTCTCGGCCAAGTCAACTTGCCCAGGTGGTTAAGTCAACTCGGGCCGAATCGACTCGATTTCGGGCGAGTCGACTCGAGCCAAGTCGACTCGGATTTCTGCCGAGTTGACTCGGTCGCAGCTTTGACTGCTCCACGCATGCTTCAATTTTTTGGCCATAACTTTTGACGTGGAACTCGGAATTGCAATCCGTTTGAAGCATCATAAACTAGAATTCGAGAGATTCGATTTGATATGAAATATCATATATTTTGGTTATTATTTGAATGGGTTAAGGCTCTTCTTAATCCAACTCAAGTAAAATAGCTAATGTAAAATGTTTTAAAATGCTTCCTTTGATATCCCTCAATCCCCTATAATGATAAAATATGGTTGAAAGCACCCATATGTATATTTGTGGGGTTCATAAGATAAGAATGTAATTGAGTTGCATGAGGAAGTATGATGATAAATCTTTGGGAAGTGTATAAGAAGTGTTCTTGGTTGGCATGTCCAAGTAACTCATGCTTGATGCATGACTATTGTTATATGAATAATTTCCCTTAATTAATGTGAAATGTGTGGAAGATCCAAGGACTCTAATGGGAAATCAAATGAGGATGTATGAATGCCATTAATCATAACATTGTTAATAGTTGTGTTGCATGGCATTGTGTTACTTTATTGCCTCACTTTGGTGATGTTGGATCATGGGTTGCAATCATTGGGGGGTTATGCTTGTATGTGATGGGAGCATGAGCCTCAGCATGACATGATTAACCTATGAGGGTTGACTTGTGTATGTTAGGAGAACATATGCATAAGAGCCATTGCATTCTTTATATGTTGTATTGCATGGTTCCTTTGTGCGCATGGGTGTTGGTGGTGGAAATTAGCTTGTATCGGTGGTGCGTAAGACTATGGGTGGAAGCCCACAGCAGCTGGATCTTGTGATGCATAAGACTGTGGGTGGAGGCCCACAATAGCTAGATCCAGTGATGCATAAGACTATGGGTGGAGGCTCACAGCAGCCAGATCCTGTGATGCGTAAGACTGTGAGTGGAGGCCCACAACATCTAGATCTTGTGATGCGTAAGACTGTGGGTGGAGGCCCACAGCAGCTTGTGACCTTGATCAGATTATGAGTGATATGGTACATGAAAATGATGGTGATGGGTGTGAGATGAGAGTCTCGAGCTCACGTTCTTATTTTGGTAGCCTGTCATTGGCTACAACAGGTTTCTATACAGGGTCTTGGGCGCCTTTATGTGTATTTTCCTATGTGGGCCCCAAGGACCATATGTGTGCATTATGTGTGCATCCATGCATTGATGTTATGATTAGATAACATGTGATATAACCATATGGCATTGATTGTGTGTCATCTATGCTTTTGGGGCTGGTGTGTGCCCATATGTGGTATGATGTGAATGATGTTCAGGGAAGTCTGGTCACATCCAGTTTTCGTTGGTTTATTCGCTTGTTGAGCCTTAGAGCTCACTTTAAAAAAAAATGGGTTTTGGTGAAATGTTATGAATTATAAATTCTTGGGGTATGATGTTGTCAAGTGTAGAAGGTATGGATTCAAGTGAGGTTTACTTATGGGGATTGTGATCTTTCCTTGGCTCTAAATGGTTCATGCATTCATATATTATCCTGTTGATACTTCCCTATTGTTATATGCTTGTTGAGTCTTGTGGCTCACCCTTGTTCTTTTTGTCATTCAAGGTAAATGGAAGATAAGTAAGTGGGGCGAGTTATGATTAGATGTGTACAGAGATGTCTCAGTCTCGAAGATCCATGGGTGTAGTTAAGGGCATAATTAGAGAGTTTCGTTTTGTATTTAACGCCTTGATGCCCTTTAATTTTTAAAATGTATGGGTTGTAAACCCAAGTTTATGATGTAAAGAATGATGTAATATGTGTTATGGCTCCTTTGTTAGTGAACAAATATGGAAATGAATATAATTTTTGGCAAATTTTTGATTGATGTCTTGTATCTGTATCCATCTTGAATGGACATTCTCATGGATTTCTTATGCTAGCGAGTAATCCGGGAGCGGCCCTTGACATGGATCATGTTGTGGGAGCTTCGGGCTCATGGGCTTCATGCCAGCCAATTCATGGCTGTGACATGTTCATATGCTGGGACTTGGGTACTAGGATGTGAATTTTCTATGTGGGCTCCAAGGGCTGTTGTGTGCATTGTTATATTTACACGGGGTATTGGATTCTCTATTGCACGGCATGGCATGATATGTTTATATGTTGCATTGCACTTTGTGTAGGTGTATTCTGGGTGAGGGATAGATTCCCAATATTGTCATTGTTATGTTGCAATGTGTACTTCGATTGTGGTTTATTTCTAGTTTATCTTTGTTTAGTGAGGCATATGTCGAGTATGGTTATTTCTGATTTTATCTCTATCTTACCTACATTTAGTGGGATGCACTCTAGTGTGAAAGGTCTATACCTAGCCTTATCTATTCTTTTGTTATGCTTGCTGAGCCTTGTAGATCATCTTATTCTTGCCATCATTCCAGGTGTGGGAGTTGACACCATGGTTAAACCGTTTGGTGTGTCAGTCGTAGATAGCTATGTGTACAGGGCAATCCCGACTAAGAAGATCCATGAAGTGCGAGTTGTGATCAGGGGCTCGACTATTGTGGCTTGTATGCCTTGGTTGGTTGTTGTGTTATTATGTATGATTAAGCCCTTGAGTAATGTGTTCCATATTCATTTAGTTTCCGCTATTGTATTATTTTGGGGCAGTACCCCAACCCATATTTTTTGGGTTATTAGTGAACTGTAATTAAAAATTGAGAAAAAAATTTTGGATCATCACAAGGTCACTTTATAATTTAATTCATATAATGCTAACAATGCATTACCCATGAGACTCCATGGACATACCAACCAATAATATTTTTTAACAACTTTTCAATGATTATTAATATACTTTCTCATGCAAGTCAATTATATTTTTAACACATGAATCCCATGTATTTACATATATATATTTTCGAACACATCTTATTATTTTAGAAGATTGAGGGATATCAAAGGAAGTATTTAAAAATAATTTACTCTATCAATCATATTTGATTTGGATTAGGAAAAGCATTAATCAACTCAAATCTTAACCAAAACACATGTATTATATATCAAATCAAAGCCATCGAAGTCTAGTTTATGACCCTTCAAACAAATCATAATTCTGACTTTTACATCAAAATTTATGGGTAAAATAGTGAATCATGCGCAGTGTAGTCAAGTGGCGGCTGAGTCGACTTAGGGCAAATCCAAGTCTTTTTTATGAAAATTTTAAATCTTTTTAAAAAAATTAGACCTTTTTTGAATATTTTTAGTTATTTTTATAAAATTTAGGATTTTTTTAACCAAATTTGGTCTCTTTTTTCATATCAATGATTAAATATTAATTTTTTTAATTATTAAGAGATCAAATGTCAAATTTATGTATTAAAGTTAATTTGATATATCTCACGAACGTGACTTTTTTCTTATAACGTGATATCTTACATAACATAAATAATGATTCCGTTTACTTTCAGTAACAATAAAAACTAATAATTTTTAATTATTGAAATATCAAATCTTGACATTTTACATATTAGAAATCAAATACCATAAAGTTTGTAAAAGATATTTTTTAACTTTTAAATTATAATTATAATTTTAAATTATAATTAGAGATATCCTATATATACCATAAAGATGTTTTAAAAGTTATACTATTTATTTCAAAAATCTAGTGATTTGATAAAAAAAAAATTTACAACTAACAGAAATGCTCAAATTTGAGTCATTTAATATAATTTTTCATTTGATAACTTTCTTTATCCTCTTGAAATTAATTATCTCTACGCACAAACAAACATGACACCAACTAAATTATTTTAAGTATTAATTTGAAAATTTTAAAAACTAAATTAAATATATTTTTTAACTTATGTGACACGGCTGGGATGCACCTTTTCGCTAGTATATACTAAACAAAGACTTATTATACAACTACAAGGACAAAGAGCAAAGACTCATGTGAAATTAATTTTGCATTCATAACTTTCTTTTTCCTTTTTAAATTAATATAACTTTCTTTTTAAATATACTAAACAAAGACTTTGAGGCATTAACTCATCACATAGTTTTTATATATATACTTCTACCTACGAGGAGGCTGCCAGAACCCAAGCAAATATCATATTCTTCACTCTCTTTATCTCTCCCTTTGCTTTGCATAATGCGGACACTGGCAGTGTTTGTGTTGGTTTGGTCTGTGTGCGCAACAGCCAGCAGTGGAGCTGTGAGTTGCAATGAGAAGGAAAAGCAAGCCCTTTTGGATTTCAAGCAAGCTCACTCCTCTGATCCTCCAGGCGCTCTATCTTCTTGGTCTCCCCATGTTCACGACTCCGATTGTTGCAATTTCTGAGTTATTTGAACTTGAGTTACAACAATAATTTTGGAGGCTCTCCCATTCCAAGTTTCTTAGGTTCTATGACAAGTCTCGTGCATCTGGATCTCTTTGAAGCTGGATTTAGGGGTTTGATTCCTCATCACCTTCGAAATCTGTCCAACATCCGTTACCTTAATTGGATTGCTCATCTTCGTGCTTTGGAATATCTTGATATGAGTAATGTCAACCTTAGCAGGGAAGTTAATTGGCTTCGAGAGGTGAGCAGCCTTCCTTCCCTTTCAGAATTACATTTGAGTGATTGCCAGCTTGAGAATTTGACTCCCTCACTTGAACATGTCAATTTTACATCCCTCACAACCCTTGATCTTTCTGAAAGTAATTTCAATTGTGAGATTCCAAAGTGGTTATTCAATCTTACTAGCAGCCTTCGAAGCCTTTCTCTTGATGCTAACTCTTTGTATGGTTTTATACCATATGAGGTTGGGCAATTCAAACATCTTCAAGAACTTGGACTATCTGATAATAAATTGAATGGTCCAATTCCTGAATCTCTTAGTAACTTATCATCCTTGGAATCATTATATCTTTTCGAAAATCAATTGAATGGTCCAATTCCTGAATCCTTTGGTAACTTGTCAGATCTCTTTGGAAATCAATTGAATGGTCCAATTCTTGAATCTCTTGATAATTTGTCATCCTTGGAATTATTAGATCTCTTTAGAAATCAATTGAATGGTCTAATTCCTGAATCCCTTAGTAACTTGTCATCCTTGGAATCATTAGATCTCTCTAGAAATCAATTGAATTGTCCAATTCTTGAATCTCTTAATAACTTGTCATTCTTGGAATCTTTAGATCTCTTTGGAAATCAATTGAATGGAACTCTTCCAAAGAACATTTGGGTTCTCTCAAATTTAGTGACCTTGGACATTAGTAATAATCTCCTAGAAGGAATTGTTAAAGAGGCTAATCTATCCAAACTCTCAAAACTAAAGGCTCTTTATTTGTCTAGCAACACTTTCTCCTACAACATCAGCTCCACTAGGGTTCCATCTTTTCAATTGGAATATCTTAGAGTTAGTTCTTGCAAAATGGGTCCAAATTTTCCTTCATGGCTAAAAATACAGACATCTCTTCTTCACTTAGACATTTCCAAAATTGGGATATCAGACACAATTCCACGCTGGTTTTGGGATTGGGCTTTACACATTGACTTTATTAATCTCTCAAAAAACTAGATTGATGGTGACTTGTCCTCCGCTATGCTAAATTCCACTTTCATTGATATTAGCTATAATAGATTTAGAGGCAAACTACCACATCTCAGTTCAAATGTTAAGTTTTTTATTATTGCAAATAATAATTTTCAGAACCTATTTCCAATTTCCTTTGCCAAAAGGAAAATAAACAAAATACATTAGAAGTTTTGGATGCTTCATATAACCTTTTGTCGAGCAAACTTTCTCATTGTTGGGTGAATTGGCAATCCTTGATCCATGTCAACTTGAGAAACAACAACTTGTACGGTGAAATTCCCATCTCAATGGATTCTTTATCTAAGCTTCAATCTCTGCAGTTGCATAACAATAAATTATTTGGATATATACCTTCATCATTAAAGAATTGTCAATTTTTGGGTCTCATAAACCTGGGTGAAAATGAATTGACAAGAACTATACCAAGTTGGTTGGGACATATTACAAATTTATCAGTTCTCTGCTTAAACTCGAACAAATTTACTGGTAACATTCCACTACATATATGCCATCTTTCCTCTCTTATAGTACTTGATCTTGACAATAATAACCTAGTTGGAAGCATTCCAAAATGCCTTAGTAATATCACTGAGATGGTTGTCACAAATACATCATACTTCCGTGCTCTTATGTATCCCAACTATACAAAATATGTGGAAAAACTTTCATTGGTCATAAAATGAAGGGAACAGGAGTACAAAGAGATTCTACCACTTGTTATGAGCATAGATCTTTTAAGTAAAGGCTTATCTAGATCAAATCCTTCTGAAATATCAAGTCTTGCAGGATTACATTTTCTGAATTAGTCTCATAATCAATTCGTTGGAAAATTGTCGGAGAAACTTGAAAACATGAAAATGTTAGTCTCTTGATGTCTCAAGAAACCATCTTTCAGGTGAAATTCCTCAAAGCATCTCAACCTTGACATTTCTTGTTAACTTGAACTTGTCGTTCAACAACTTGTTTGGAAGGATCCCTACGAACACTCAACTCCAAAGCTTTAATGAATATGGATTTATGGGCAATTCAAGATTTTGTGGGGCTCCTCTCTAGATAAACTGCACTGATCAACAGAACTATCAAAAAACAACATTTGCAATTTATAAAAATGTTAAAGACTTTGAAATGTTTGGGTTTTATATTAGCATGATACTTGGATTTATTATTAGTTTTTGGGGAGTTTATGAAACTCTTTTATTGAAGAAAACTTGGAGGCATACTTATTTTCAATTTATTGATGACATGAAGAACTACATATATGTCATCACAATTCTAACAATGAATTGGATGCATAGAAAGTTTAAGAGGTCAACCAATGGAGATTGAATGATGTCATCTTTTTTAAAGTATTCCTTGAAATCCTTTTAATAAAATTGTAGCAAAAAATAAAATAAAAATACTCTTTATGACCCGCATTTACCGTAAATTAATTTGCCCATTTTAGTTTCTTTAGAATAAGGAAAAAAGAAAACTAAATACTATCTTGAAGCTCAACAAAAGTTTCCCTAATCAATGTGCCTTTGCTGTACTAATACTACCGTCAAAATTTCCTCGCTCACAACATAATGTGGCAGGTTCGGAGGATGAGCGACCGTAGCATTGCCCACTTTATATTTAAAATCCACATAGGCACTTTGGTTTAGATTGATTACTATTGGTCTGGGCCCAAATGAACATTCAAAATGAAGCCCAAATCCTTTTAATCTAAATAAATCATTCAGCTTTGCCTTCGGGCGTAATTGTAATTGAGCTATCATTATTCGCAATTGGTTCGTTGGATCAATAGGAGGACCCTTGGGCCAAGCATTATAATTTGTCAAAACTTTGGGTTCAATTCACATAACAACTTGGGGCAACTTCAATTTCAACCACTTAATGAAGCATTCGCTAATTAATAGTAAATTAAAAGTTTAAAATTCTTAAATTCTAAATTCAACTCTTGCAATGTTTATTTTGATAAATAATTCACACATATATATATATTAAAATGCATTTATATTCATAGAAAAAGAAAATCAATTATGGGCTTATTCTCCCTGTGCCAGTCTGATATTTTTACAAGTTTTGGGCTATTTTTGTTTGAGGGGCTTGGTTATCAGGTTTCCTCTTGTTTTCTCTAATATTTTTGTAATTAAATATAGGTCTCGTAACATGCTTGATATATTATTTATTTATTTTTATTCATTTGTCTTTTTATCGACAATTAAGAAATTTTCTTTCTAAGTGGGGATCGAAAAATTATTTAAACACTTATATTTAACGTTTTTCATTGATGTTTTATACATTTACATTAATATAACATATTATACACAATATATTAATACAAATGTCACTACAAATGTCAAATTTAAAATGTTCAAATATTTGTTCATCTACAAGTGCCAATTTGAACCAACAAATCCAATCCAATAAAATTCTCTTAAAATTGAAATACATTTCTCTTTCTCCTCTCTAACAAGACATAAAAGATACTAAAATTTGGCCCCCAAAGCATAAATCGAGCGATTGAATGAGCAATATGCTAGTATTAATTCAATGGGTAGTGAGTTCAATTTTTGTCCTGCGCAAGAAACAAATATTGAATCTATGATTTACCTCTTCTAACGTAATCAATGACACGAATACCGAGAATCATGTAAAAATGATCATCTCAAAATACTAGAACTTGCATTGAGCTTAATGATTGTTAGAGGAGAGTCGCATAAAGATCAAAACTAAAACCTGCATTGAGCAATTCCTTTCATTCTTCCAACAACGCAACTTTGCTTTGGACACTTCACCTCGAAATCGCGTACATAAGTGTATTAAATGCATTTTAACGAGTGCCTTAAAGGAAATAGCTAGCAAAATCACACACACACACACACATATATATATATATATCTTAAAGATGCTATTTAAACACTCAATCATAACATTTTTAATAATACTCATACATTAATATATTATATTTTATATCATATTAATATAAATGTTCAACATATCAATACATAAGTTTTATGAGAAAATTACATTTTAATATGTAAATAATATTACATTATATGTTACTTTGTGCCACAATTGAGAATCTCAATCAAGACAGCATATGCAATAACTTCTCCAAGAACAGAGTACCACATAAAATAACAAATTTTGAAATAAATGAGAAACACAAATTAATAGAAATGATAAATTCAGCGTTGGTTTTGGTAGCTTTAGCACCCATCACATCCTCGCCTCAATAATGCACCAAATTGTGTTCAAACCCTAATTATAAAAAACAAGCAATCTGTGAGTGTAATAAATTTATCTAATACATAATAAAAATATAAGCCTTAATACATACGGTGATCTTTTAATAATTAAAAAATATTATATTGAGTTTTTGAAGTATAAAATATTAAGATTCGACATCTTAATTATTAAAAATTATTATTTTAAGTGATTATCGTAACTGGAAGTAAGCAAAACTGTTATCTATGCTACGTAAAATGTCATGTTAAATTGATTTTAATACATAAATATAATATTTGACCCTTCAATAATTAAAAAAAATTAAAATTTGGTCCATGATATAAAAAAAGGGATCAAATTTAATAAAAAAAACCTAAATTTCACAAAAAGACACAAAAATATTCAATAAATGAGCTAAATTTCTTAAAAGATCTAAAAATTTTATAAAAATACCTAAAAAAAGGATAAATTTTATAAAAAGATATACAGATTTCATAAAAGATCTAAAAATATTTAGAAAAGACCTAAATTTCTTTAAAATACCTAAAAATTTCATAAAAAGACCTAAAAATATGCAAAAAGACCTAAATTTCATAAAAAAAAAAAAAAAGCCTAAAAATATTTATAAAAAAAACCTAAATTTAATCAAAAGACCTAAAATTTTTATTAAAAGACCAGAAATAATATAAAAAACATAAATTTCATTTTATATTTCATAAAAAAACCAAAATTTCATTTTATATGTTTTATTTAGGTTTTTTTTTATTTTTAGGTCTTTTATGAAATTTAGGTATTTTCCTATTATCTTTAAATATTTTTTATGAAATTTTTAGGTCTTTTTTGGGAATATTTTTAGTTCTTTTTATGGAATTTATAGTTATTTTAAGAAATAATCTACAAGTTATATTTATAAATAGTAGCTATAGCTAAAAAATAATTCATGAAAATGGATAATAAAATTTTTGAAAATGGTATTTATATAATATAATATTTATTTATAAAAAATCATTAAGAGCGTTACTAATAAACTCCTGCATAGTTTAATGTATATTATACTATATTATATACATTAAACTACAAACCCCAAAATACCCTTTTGATTAAAACCAAAATTAAAAGGGGAGATAACTTGGGCAGGGCATGATCTTCTGGTACTCATCAGCTGGGGCCCAATCAAAAAACCCAAAATACCCTTTTGATTAGCCTGATATTTTTGCCTTCTCTGGCAGGATTAGGACACATAAGTCGGTGTCAATATGAAACCTCTATTCCTTGCCCAATTGACATGATTGATGGTCGTGGCATTTAATTCTTCCATATAATATTGTTTGAAAATTTTTATATAAAACAATATTGATAAATTACATCTAAATTCTTCCCGAATTTGAAGGTATAAGAAGTCTTCTAGAACCTAATTAAATTAAAAAAATAGTGCAACCATCCCGCCGGATATCCCCAATCACCCGAACTATCCGAACGAAAGTGCCTACAGGAGAAGAAAAAGAATAAACATAAGTCAAAACCACCTTGGCATGCACACACAAAAATAAGAACAGTGGAAGCGAAGCTAAACACATGCATGCACTACGGGTACCCCGTTAACACAGCAATCACATAATAAATAAATGAACACAGACTCATGTGCCGACATTTACGAGACTCGAGGAAAGACCTGGCACAGTACAAAATAATAGAGTAGATCTTACTCAACCATCAGAGTTGATAGGGATTGACAGGACTGCCTGTACACCATACCGACTCTACCGCTAAAAGATGACTCCCTTGCCATGGCCCACACTGCCACTACCTGGAATGATGGAAAGTAGAGTGAGTCAAGAGACTCAGCAAGCATAAAGAAAGAAAGGCTGAAGGCTGTATAAATCTAATAAACTCTCCCCAGAATACCAGCCCCCAAGCACACACAAGCCATGAGACGCTACCACACAATAGTATAGCATAATAAAAGTACATACCGGTCCTTAGGGCCCACATAAGACACCTGGCACCCAAATCCCATACCAACTTGCCGCTGCTCTGAAAGGCAGCAAATATCTCCAGCAGCCTATGCGCGCCATCCCGGGTCGGTACTCTCGCCACCCGTATGTCCTTGTCGGTACTCCCGACACCCGAGCCATAGGCTCTCTCGGAACGATCTTCTCGTCCGAGAACTAATAACTACCAGTAACCATGCAATGCACATAAAAATGCAATGGCGTAGTGAGCATCAACGTGATACACTGGCACCCATACATCCAGGCATCAGGTCATGCTCACCTGCATAGTAAACCACACGCGATGCATATGCCCGATGCAACCTGACCAAACTATCATGTCCGTGTCCAAGCATACTCAATAAATAAATATCCCAACATGCAACCCGTACTCATGTGCGTATCAAATCATGAACAGTAGTATAATGAATCTAAATGTGTAGAAAATCACAAACTGGTAGAGGTAGTCAGCAGTGCCCGGCACCGGTCAACGGCCAGTGACTAGAAGTGTCCACCCGACCGTCCACATCAGAGCCATACAATAGTCTACCCCAACGTCACCAACAACTGACCCCTGTCTCACTGCTCGATAGCTCTAACCGAACCATAAATAAATCCAAGAAAAATCGTAAATAAACCCGCACGTCTAGGAACCTAGTCCCCAAGCTGGTTCAGCATCATTCCGAAAGAAATGGGGGCGGTGCAAACCCCCGTAGGCATATAATAAATAAAACTCTAGAAGTCTCGGATTTAATTTAAATTAAAACAAATGAATAATAACTTAATAAATAATGCTAGACGCCGAATTAAAGTAAGGGAAAAGATAAAATACGGGAAATCACAAGGTCTTTCACGGGAATTAAAAATCATGAGAAGAAGGTTAGAAGCTTGCCTTTACACGGCCATTTCCTACCCTTCTTGCACTCTCACTGCGAAGTAAAACGTTTAATAGCTATTAATAAAATCGTGACTCACATTAATTAAATCTAACCGTGTAATATAAATAATTTAACCGTCTAAAATCCCACGTAGGCGCACCGCAAATAAAATTCTAATAAATCTCATATTTATTTTAAATTAAATCATGCAAATAATATCCTTAATTCATATAATTAATACGCGAAACCGAAACGAATTAAGAGAATACGAGGGATTCATAAAATAGAAAAAGATTGCAAGGGTAGAGGGAGCTTGCCTCTATTTAGCTGTTTACAGCGTTTCCACGCTTAAACACCACCAAATTAATACACGCTGCAAATTTGATTAAACTCCCAAAATTAATAAAATTAAACCCAAAATGAAATTCTAACCGTACAAAATGTTTAATACATATTTATTTACTTACCTGGCTGATTAAAACCCATTTAAACCAAGTTTAATCTTGGATTTCTCCTCAAAAATGGCCTTGCGCGCACTGTTCTTCTTCTTCCTATCTTCCTCTCTGTTTGCTGCTAAATTTCGGGCGAAATTTCACTTAAATTGGCTTTTAAAAAGCCAAGGAATTGGGCCACTAGAAGCTGCCGCGTGGCAGCCAGCTGGTGCCACCGCCTAGCCCCAAAACAACGTCGTTTTGGGGCTGGGCTGCTGATTAAAATCAGCATTTTTCCCCAGTCGCGCGTCTACTTTCCCAAAACCTCGAACCTGCACCAGTCACCTGCACACACGCTCCCTCATACATATATCTGTTCCAATTATATTTAAAGTGATTTGCGGCCACTTCCACAAATCAGGTTCAGCACCCAAAGATTTTGAAAATGCCACTCACCACTCCCATTTCTTTTATTCTTTATTTCACTTTCACCCCATAATTTTTAAAAATCACTAAATTAATTTAATTTATTATTTTTTTAAATACTCCCCAATAAATAATTATTTTATTTAAACAATAAATACTCAATAATCACCAAAATACAAATTAAATCGTTATGTCCTTATTTCCATAAATATTCCCATGTAATTTAATTAAATAACTAAATTTCCTATTTCCTCAAAATTACATAAATAAATATTTTTCTTTTAAATCCCCAAATATTCCATACTAACTTCAAACACCAATATTAATATTTATTATTTATGTCCCAAATTTCATAGTGTTACAAATAGTGAACCTCACCAATTCAATATCACTTAATTTTGCTAGGGGGCAATACGTTCCCTTGCGTTGTACCTTAATCTTTACAAAAGAAGAGTAAAACTAATTAATTTTGATAAAAGAAGATTAGAATTAATCATATTTTTGGATGCAAGTTAAAATAATATAAATAAAAAATTTTGATAGTAATATATTTAATATGTATAATCAATAAATTAATAAACTAAAAAAAATAATTTAACACTATACTTGTCGACTAACGTTTAATACTAAAAAGTCACGATATCTCTTTCACTTAAATTTATAACACCTTTATTTATACGAACCCTTGCATAGTGTATTTTTTCGAAATGCTTGATTAGTTAGTGTTAAAGTAATGTCTCCTACTCCACCATTAAATAAGCATCGGGCGAATCAAAGTTTTCATCCAACTCAAAACCTTTTTCTCAACAAAATGCTAAATTTAAATCACAATAATTTTTTTATAAAATAACGCAAATTATATTTTGAGAATTGAGGTAGAATTTACCTAATAGTATAACATATTAAACATTATACTAGAAAAACTAAGATCAAAATTATTGATAACTTATCAAATTAAATATAACTTAGCCACAATATAATATAATACTTAATGACATCTTTTAGATAAAAATTATATGAAAATAATAAAAATAACGCTAATCACTACTTATACGGGTAATGTAGTTTTTAAATAATATTGATTTAGTACACTTTATTTTCAATTACAAAATATTATTATTAATTAATGACACATCACAAAATTTAATAAATTATTATCAATTAATAAAAATATTTTATAATTAAAATTAAAGTATAATAAATAAATATTATATAAAAATAAAACACATTTATTATATCTTAACTATTAATAGCTAGTAAAATAACATATACTCCTTCCCCATGGAAGCTCTTTATATACACCTCGTGTATGTGTATATATAAGACTCGTAGTCAGTCAATCCATTATCAGCCCATCTCTCTCTCTCTCTCTCTCTCTCTGTGAAAATGGGTTACCTGGATCATCTTTCGAATTTGTGCACTGTAAACACAAGGAAAAGCAAGAACAAAGTTATGCAGGTAGATACCCTTTTTCTTCTTCTTCTTCTTCTTCTTCTTCTTCTTCTTCTCCGTGGTTTCATTGGATGGCTTACTTGTTCTTCTCCCACAGTACGTATTGGTTCTAAATTACATTTTGGAGGCGGGTTTTGCTTAGTTAATTAATTTCATTCTTAATTTTCAGACGGTTGAGATCAAAGTGAAAATGGACTGTGATGGCTGTGAACGACGAGTTAAACATGCTGTTTCCTCCATGAAAGGTTCTCTCTCTCTCTCTCTCTCTCTCTCTCTCTCTCTATATATATATATATACACACACACACTTGTAGTCTAATTTGTATATTTTTTAAGACAAAATTTAGACAAACATTAAAGTTCTTAAAGTGGTTATGAGATTAAATATTTTAAAACATTTGTAGGGAGTATCATTCATGAAACTTGAAGACTTCAATCTGAGTTCTTAAAAGTGGTTGTGAGATAAATTTCCATTGGTAGATGTAGTTCTCTCTCCCCATCTTAATATTATTATTATTATTATTATTATTATTATTATTTATAAAAGGGGATATATAAAACTTCGACTTAACTAGTACCCATAAGAGGGCTACTAACACAACCTTAACTTATTATTATTAATAATATTTTTTTAACATGAGATATCTAAAATCATCCAAACCACTCCACCTATATGAACAAAACAAAACACTACACCTCGAGATGGAGATCAATTGATAAAAGAAGAATCGTTGGAGTGTTACTTTTTGGACATTTGGGTTCCGTGTTTGACCCCTGGATAAGAAAAAAAACTCAGCAATTAAGGATCATCATAAAAATTGAAAGAATATTAGATCGTCCTCACGTCAGCGAAAAGAGACTAGGAATAGAAACTAATTATTAGGTTCCTTGATTTACATCTTCTATTGGAATCGTGAGATTGAATAGCAGAAAACATTTGTAATGATGTGTTAACCAAATAAAAAAAAATAAAACAAAACTCTACACTTGGCAGGTGGTGGATGAAGTACATCATCAACCACACACGATGCAAAAGGGCACATAAGCCCCATCCTGCATCATAACGAGCATGACCTCGCAAAAATTTAGGTAAAAAATATCATTTGCACACCATCAACTAGATCCAAACTTACGTCAAATAACCCAAAATTAGGACAAGGACCGTTGTTATGCTAAATTAAATTAGTGGCAGCCTTTCTAGAGAAAAGAATGCAATAAATGCAGCCAAAGTCCCAACAAACAAAAAACAGACACTTGAAATGATTGAACCAACTTGAATGTTTAGTCAGCTTCCATAATAAATGGAGCGTCCTTATCAGTCTTTATTTTATCAACCATTCATTAGCTAATGGAAAGTAATATCTTAATTTATAATAATTATTTTTTTTTAAAATACTATCCAGATATTCAGGAGGAGCAATTAGTGTGACAATCTTGTATTAATGTATTATATATTTATATTTATTAGTCGTGCAGTATAATATACTAAATATTATTGCATAATATAAAAGATTTTGTTATTATAAGTGGCTTCATCTTTTCAATCCACATAAGGACCAACAAATTAATCTACGTTATTTTTTATAAAGCTTTTATCTCTTTATGATATTATTTTTATTACTTAGAGTTTTGGCTCCATAATAATAATAATAATCATATATTAAATTCTAATTTTATTATATAGATTTGGCTAAATAAGTTTAAGTTGTCAATTATTTCTATTAATGATTTTATTTTCTGCAAGTTCATATATCATAACATGTTTAAGAGTATTCTATCATTTTTTTTTAATTTTTTGCTAAATATTTATTTAATTTCATTCATTTTGTCACATAAGTCTCTATTCTTCTTCTTTCAAATTTGTATTATTAACATTTTATACCATACAACAAAACTAGTCTTATAGAGTTGTCTTATAAAATTCTTTTTAACTTTAATATTACATAAATTTTTAAATGCATTTTTCTTTTTCTTCTTTTTTGTTGTCAATGAAACTCGTGACCACTTCTCTTCCAAGTATGTACTACCAAACTCGTTAGTTGCATGCAATAGCTCACAAAACATATCATCACTAGATAAACATAGAGAAATATGTCGTGGACCACTATAATCTCTTATCGTTAAGGTGATCTTTGATCTCATCTCTTTTAAATATGACTTTCTATTCAAGTTTTACCATATATATTCAAGTTTTACCATATATCACATCGTTTGGGTAAATTATACCACAACTCTCTAAATTTTATACTTCCTAACAAATTAATTACGGTATTTTAATTTGTATCACCATAGTGCTAAACTTTAATTCTTGTTATAATCTAGTCATTCTTTTGATTTTTTTTTATCAAAAATTGTTAATGAAAACTAATGTAACATATATTAATATAAACTCAAAAAATCATTTAATGTTAAGATTAACATAAATTCCATAATAAAGTGATTTTGAAATTTATATACTAATGTCTACCATGTTAGCTCTCGAAAAAAAAATTGATGAAAAATTAAAAGAATGATTAAATTATAACAAAAATTAAAATTTAGTGGTTGTGGTGACAAAAATAAAAGTATAATGATCAGCTTATTACAAAGTGCAAAATTTGAGAGTAACATTCGATATAGTGGATGAGTAGCTAACCCAAAATTTTTAGAATAGGAGTAAAATCCGTCGACGTGAACCGGAAGCAAAGCCGGGTGACGGTTAGCGGGTACGTGAAGCCTAACAAGGTGTTAGAAAGAGTAAAGAGCACTGGAAAGAGGGCTGAGTTTTGGCCCTATGTGCCCTACAATTTGGTGTACTATCCTTATGTCCCTCAAGCTTATGACAAGAAGGCACCCTCCGGCTTTGTCAAGAACGTCGCTCAAGCACTGCCCAGCCCTAACGCACCTGTCGAGAGGCTCACTGCGCTCTTCAGCGATGAAAACCCAAATGCTTGTACCATTATGTGAAGCATTATGTGGAATTGGAGTTGGTTTCAAAGAGTTAGCATTTTTTCTTTAATTTTGAAGATAATATTCAATTTAACATACTTATAGGTTTTGCTAATGTTTGGATAGAATTTGCTTGTTAAGTGACCCGTTTTATACGTTGGAAATGTTATTTGGACATTTCAATATTTGAAGTGATATTTGTGTATTGAAATATTGTATTATGTGTCGTATCAATACAAATATTTTTTCAAATATTTTCTCATCTATTATCTGTTTGGTTATGTTTACATTTTTTTTTCTTTTATTTTTTTTTTTGAAATGGTTATATGATAAATTATTCTTGTGAGAGGATAGTAGTGAACAAAAAGGCCTTTCATTGCTTTCATATTATGATGGATTAGTAATTGAAAATTAACATTTACTTTTCTACAAAAATATTATTAAAATTAGATGACAATTTTTTTTTTTTATGATTATAAACTATTTTTCTATAAATATTCTTATTTTTTAATAATGATAATTAATAGGTTGTATGATATCCAGCATCACACACTACACAGAAGAAGGGATAAATATTTATTACTAATGACACTTGTATAAAAATATGAGAAATATTAACTTTTATTACAACAAAAATTAAAAAATACAATTTTTTTTTTTTTTAAAAAAAATTGATCTTTGGTGCTCTTTTAGTATAAATTTTTTCTTTTCTTTAAAAAAAAATAGCTATCAAACACTTCTATTTTAGTTTTTTTTAAAAAAAATCATATAATAATTAAGGTAAATTATATTAATCACCTCTAAAATTTGACGGAAGGACATAAACTGACATATAAAAAATGACAAATATCTTCCCTGCTATTCAATTATTGCATAAGAAAATATCCATTTTGCCCTTGTTAGCTAAGTCTTATCTCTCCTTTTTTTTTTTTTTATTGCAAATTGTCCTTTTCGACAACCATCCATCTTTTTCAATAGGCATCAACGTTATGGACAACATTGGACAATGGTGGCAACAATTAATAGGCATCCTTCTCTATTTTATTTTTATATGTAAGGGGTCCCATTTGATCTTGGGTTTACACCCCCTCGTCGGTGTCCCCCAGCTGGCCCCAGAGCACAGATGTAACATCCCGCATCGAGCGATAGGAAGGACCGGAACAACTTACCCTGATGGGCCTACACGAACTTCCCAGGGGGGTCACCCATCCATGGATTGCCCCAGGTCAAGCACGCTTAACTTGGGAGTTCTTTGCCAACATTCAGCCCAAAAGGTATCCAGCTGGTGTTGTTACCTTTCTTACACTATCCTCGATATATTCTAACTTCTCTGGGCTCTCGGGGTATTACATTCTCCCCCCCTTAAGCACATGACGTCCTCGTCATGCGACCTTACAACTGGTCCCAAACCTTCTCCCCTTGGGGGCTGCCATCCTAGAAGCCTGCCAGAAGCCGCTCCTTGTACAGGCCCTCAAGCCCCGGCGCCACTCCCCGCCCTCATCGGACCGCTTTCGCCAAGGGTCGGCTCTGATACCACCTGTAACATCCCACATCGAGCGATAGAAAGAACCGGAACAACTTACCCTGATGGGCCTACACGAACTTCCCAGGGGGGTCACCCATCCCTGGATTACCCCAGGTCAAGCACGCTTAACTTGGGAGTTCTTTGCCAACATTCAGCCCAAAAGGTATCCAGCTGGTGTTGTTACCTTTCTTACACTATCCTCGATATATTCTAACTTCTCTGGGCTCTCGGGGTATTACATTCTCCCCCCCTTAAGCACATGACGTCCTCGTCATGCGACCTTACAACTGGTCCCAGACCTTCTCCCCTTGGGGGCTGCCATCCTAGAAGCCTGCCAGAAGCCGCTCCTTGTACAGGCCCTCAAGCCCCGGCGCCACTCCCCGCCCTCATCGGACCGCTTTCGCCAAGGGTCGGCTCTGATACCACCTGTAACATCCCACATCGAGCGATAGAAAGAACCGGAACAACTTACCCTGATGGGCCTACACGAACTTCCCAGGGGGTCACCCATCCATGGATTGCCCCAGGTCAAGCACGCTTAACTTGGGAGTTCTTTGCCAACATTCAGCCCAAAAGGTATCCAGCTGGTGTTGTTACCTTTCTTACACTATTCTCGATATATTCTAATTTCTCTGGGCTCTCGGGGTATTACAACAGAAGATGAGGTTAAATAGGGTCTGAATTTTTCCTTAGTTTTGATTTCAAGACAGTGCCTCAAACTTGATGGAGGTGCGTATAGGAGTCGCCAGGTTGACACTCTGGGATAACCCCTGGATGCCATTTGATCTTATAATAACCTAAGGAGGATAAAAGTCAAGTAATTTATTTTTTTAACTTTCTACCTCTTAATTATAGTTTTCTAATGGTACTTGGGACTCTGTTGGTTGGCTTTTCATGAACGAGATTTAAAGGGTTCACAGTGGGTTTTTTTTTTTTTTTTTATAGTACATTAAAATAAAACACACATGCAAACTAATTAATCACCATTAGAAGCCGGCACACTGCCAACTTGAAGGATCTCTAATATATGAAAATCTAATGGATAAGAGTGATCCAAGTGCACTAAGTAATTAGCAACATATTTAATTTCTCAAAAAGAATGGGATGTTCAATATTTCCATGAATTCCAAAGAAGAGCCTGAATATATACAAGTGAGAATAGGAGTAGGCCTCCAATGTAGATAGTCAGATATGACTCATCATTGCAGTTGAATTTGAATCGATTTTCATTCTTTCTCCAATAAAGGGCTAATATTCTTGTCTGTGCTCATTTGGAATTTAGTTTCGGACTTTTGGATCAATTTTAAGATAAATATACCTTTTACGTTGAGCTCATTACTCTAATTTAAAATATTTCTCTCGAGTTATTTTTAGGCCTACTAAGTTTATTTTAAATCTCTTAGATTTTTTTTTTTTAAGACTTAATACATAAGGCCATCACTAAATTATTAAAAAATATGACCTTTAGTATTTCAACTAAAATTCTTGACATGCATATTTTCTCTTTCAACCATTTTTTGGTTACCTTAAGTCCTTAGCATTAGTATCCATTACAAAGTGAATTACATGTATTACAAGCATATGAAGAGGACAAAGAATATAACACCTAAGCAAATTTTAGGGAATTAATACATAAGGGTCCTTGGACTATTAAGAAATGTTACCTTTAATTAACCCCTAAACTAAAATTTTGTCATATTTCCTCCCTCTTTCAACCATTTTTTTCATCATCTTAAGTCTTTTGATTAACTAATTAAGAGATAATGACTTAATTAGCAGTGATAAGTAAAACGAACACTCTCTAACACATTATATTAATTTATACACATCAAACTAAATATTTACATCTCATCCCTTGTAATAACCATAAAAATAAGAAAAAAAAATCAAATTTCCCAAATCCTGAACCCTTTTTCTCTCTTGCCTTTCTTCTTTATACTTTTTCTCTTGGTCATAAAACCACCACCACTATCTTTATCTTTTTCTTTTTTTTTGTTCTTTTTGCTAGTCATCGCCACTATCATAGCCACTCTTATTTCCCTAGCTATCTGCAAATAACAACACCCTTGTTTTTCTTTTCTCTTTCTTCTCGATGGTACCTAGAGTTTCAATTGTGACAGTGACGACAGCTAGAGATATAGTTGATGTTGGTGAGAAATTTGTGAAGATAAGTAGGGCAGAATCCAATAATAGGCTTGGAGGGGTGGTGATAGCAAGTGGAAAGATAGGGGTGGATGGTGTCACAAATTTGAGAGTTTAGGTTTTTTTTTTATTTTATAATTTTCAATCTATATTGCCAAAAATTTACATAAGCGGATTCTTAGACTATTAAGAAATATGGTCTTTAGTCTCTCAACTAAAATTTTGACATATTATCATTATTTAGTTACTTAAGTTCTTGGTGTTAGTTTCCGTTAAAGCATGAATTACACATATGTTATAGGCATGTAAAGGAAGGGGACATAAGATAACGAAAAGAAATAGTTGAAGGAGGAAATATGTCAAAATTTTAGTTGAGAAATTAAAAGTCACATTTCTTAATGGTCATAAATACTCTTATGTATTAAGCTTTTTTTTTAAATATCTCTAGGGCCTTTCAAATTGCATGCATTTGGCATCTTTAATTTTCTTTTTCATTTTCACTTTATTTGCCGTGATTTTGATATTTGATTAATGTAGACATATAAAGCAATAAAGGAAGGAAAATGTAGAAGAAACGTAAAATATCTCATATGGGTCAAAGAAGGAGAAGAAGAAAGAGGAATAACAGAGAAAAGGGGATTTGATTAATTCTTCACGACTCTGATTGTTGCAAGAGGTGTTGCGATAATATGACTGGTTGGGTTGGATCTTTTCAATCTAAATTTAACGGGCAATCTTATACTTTTGTTGCTCAATCTGAAATTTCTAAGTTATTTGGACTTGAGTTTCAATAATTTTGAAGGCTCTCCCATTTCAAATGTCTTAAGTTCTAAGACAAGTCTCATACATTTGTATCTCCTAATATTTTTACTTATTGAAAATGAGATGCATTTATTGTTACTTAACCATTATCTAATGATGATATTATCTATTATTTTAATATTTATCTCCCAACATTTTTATAAATAATTGTCGTATTCACATGTACTTATTTGTTTATTTATATATTTTTTAATTTTATTGATAATATTTCACCACATACATAACAAATTTATTGGTAATATAATAGAATCAGAAATGCTATTTAAATAAGTCAATTGTGACATAGAAAAGTATGATTCAACAAGGGCTTATTTTATAGCAATTGATTAAGTGAAAACTTATTGTAAAGCAACTGCGGGACTCTTTTATTAAAAAAAATTTGGAGACATGCTTTTTTTTAATTTATTGATGATATGAAGAATCGTATATATATCATCACAATTCTAATAATAAATTGTATCCACAAAAGGTTTGAGAGGTCAACTGCAGATTGAGTGATGCCATCTTTTTAAGATATTGCTTTTTTATATGTATTTTTATGAAGTCAAAGTTTATCTTTATGTAGATCATGGTTTCGTCGTGGTTGTTGGAGCAGATATTGTTTGGTAATTTCTTATATATTGTAATAAAAAGTTCATCTTTATGTTTTTGACTTAATTTTGATGATGAGTATTTTTACAAAACTTTAATAAGTATTAAAAAGTGTAAACTGTCCATTGTCTCTCTTAAATTATTAATTAATTTCATCAAATTGTCGACTATTTTTGTCAAATCTAGAAAAACTATTGATTACCTTTTACACTTCACAAAAACTATTGGCTGTGTTTTTAAAATTTTAAACAAATTATCGACTATTTGAAAAATTAATAGTCAATCAGTTATGTTTGAAAAATTACTAACAATTATTTTTCTATAAACTATCTTTTTGCGTTTTGATCTCAAACGACTAATTTTTTGTTGTGAAGGTTGAAGGCTATAAATACAAGATTTTTGGCCTTTAAAAAGATCATGAAATATAAGAATCCATTGAAAAATCATTTATATGAGCTTCGAGTGTCTTCCTCGTCAATTTTAGAATCTCATTTGTAAATCTATCCTAGAGAAGATTTGTTGTAAGGGAAAGGTTGTGAAACTTTGTGAGCTAAACTTCTACCATTATGTTGAGTAGGGTGTTAAAAAGTTTAAAGTATAACTCTTGGGTATTAGATTTGCTAGTTTTTAGTAAGAGAAAAACTAGTAGATTGAAGGTTGTGATTCTTTATTCATAAAAAAATAAAATTTGGTTGTGATCTTGAATCCAAAAAAAGATCTTTTTAAAGGTTTGATATTCACTGATGAAGAAGATTGAAATTAGTGGATTAAAATATCAAGTAGAGATTGAGCATTGGATGTAAAATTAAGGAGGAACCGAACTACTATAAATCTGAATTTAACTTTTCTCTTTCTCTTGCTCTTTAAATTTTAGGAGGTACTTGATATTTGTGAAGTGTTGGAATTTATATTGAGTTGGAATTTATGAACATATTTATATTTATATTACGTGTATATTTTATTCACCACACACAATTTATATTAGTATTTGAGATTAAAGTAAAAAAATTCAAAAATCTAATTCAACTCCCCTCGTGGCGTTGGCTCATTACTTGGGCCAACATATGTCTCATATTTATGAAAATAATTTATTACTTATTCTATTGGCTGTTTACGTGTAACCTTTTTTTGAAAATATTATTTTTATAAACAAATATTTGAAATGACAATTTTATCCAATTCAATGTGTATTCGATAAATTTGATCAATTTGAGAGTGATATGTGTTGAGTTACATAGATCTTATCATATGCGCAGCGGAAATTAAAATTTAATTTGGAGGTATCCCGTTTTTCAGAAATTATGCTTTAATAAAACGAAGGCATAAACGAAAAATACCTCTTTGATGAAATCTTATTTCACCGTTAGATTTCCCGCCGTATAATCCTCCAAGTGTAGGATGCCGAGTCGGTCCACCCGAAATCACTTCTATTCAAGAATATCAAAGAGAGAAGATAAGTAGAAGAAATTTTTCACAAAAATTTCTAACTTACCTCTTGGATTCAAGAACACTTCTCCAAAATTCTCTCTACATTCAAGTGAATCAAGAAGACACTTATGAGAGAAAATAAGAGTTTGGAGCTATTTATAGTTCCAATTAAAAATTATTCTTCATTAAATGGGTTGGGCTTCTCAAGCCCATTCCATTTAATGCAATTGGACCAAGCCCAATCCAATGGAATTTATTTGAATCCAATAGTGCCATTGGCCAAGCCTAATGTACTAGCAAAAGGCCCAACCCAATCTATGATTAAATAATTACATTCATAATATAATTATTTAATTATTCTTATTTATCCAATAAATAAATGCACTATAATTAGTAATTATAAAATTACTAATTTATTTATTTTCTCTTTGAAAGTAATTTCTTTTTGGGTGGGACTTTCTGGGTCCACAAATAAATTGGCAACAAGAATAATCAACAATTAATTCTCGTAAATCATGAGTGACATCTAGCAATATATCATGATTGCCCAATTTATTGTGAAGCGGGTATTGTGAACATTTTACTACGTTATCATATAATACGATCCTTCTATCATCCTATATCCCGACAAGATATGAGATCATGGTCAGTAGGTCGAATCTCTTAATCTTGTCATATGACCAAATCCAAAATCAATCTTAACAAATTATGACACAACCCGTATGGAACAAATTCCATCGTCATATTACCTCGGCCAAGGATTTATCGTCAAGTGATTACTGGATCGCATAGGATATCTTCCTCATAAATCTCGAGGTGATAGATTCCATGTCTAATGCACACATACCTCATGTATCACTGAATCAGGCACATAGATACGTATGATTATCCTTGATTAGAACAACCACATGATATCGTTGATATCCTAATCCACCAATACACAGATATCCATGTCATCTCAGGTCTAAGGACTAGTTGTAAAATCGCAGCTAACATTAAATCATTGACCCGTGAGAAATAACCCATGTGATTTAATGTTAACAGTCCCGTTCAGTGAACTCGTTCTTGTAACGAGCACCCACTTATCTTCCTTCTATAGCTCATACAGAATGGCACGAGACTCACCAACCTTATCTTTCAGTATCTCATACTGAAACAAGGAGGAAGACAATGTGCTGGCCTTTACGAGTTGCTATCATCCATGATAGGAATTCTATGGCCAGGAACATGTTTATAGTATAACAAATTGTGGATTATCCGTAACTCGTATTCTTAACACTTAAGAATGGTATCCACTTCTTATTATACTAATGGATATATGTTTTATAATTTAAACTATATTGTAATTTAAATAAAAACATAAACTTGTCATTTAAATAATATTTAAAGAATTACAAGATCGAGTCCCTTTGTGTCACTGGAACTGGTCTTTAGGGCTCATATCTAACAATATGGACTTAAGATTTTTTTTTAATGGGACAGGTATGAATTGAAAAAAAAAAATACCTACATGGTAGATAAAAGGAATGGGTATAAGGCCAATAGAATGTCACCTTGGAGTAGTTTATATCAATTTTTGATCATGATTGTTGCTAAGATGTAAAATAATTTTCAACTTTTAAATATAATGTTTGAAAATTCAATCATAAATTGTATATAAAGGAAGAATAACAAATTCCAAAAATTGTGTGTTTAAAATTTTAATTAAAAATCGTATTCAGTACAAAGAAAATTATGTGTAATTTTTTAATATTAATTGTGTAATTGTTTCATATTTGTGTACTTGGTCAATTTTTTCAACATGGAGGTCATTTTAGTTTTGTTTAAAAATGATGTTAAAAATGATTTTTCGTTAAAAATAAAACTACAAGAAAATTAAAGTGGTGTTCTCTTCGTGTTTCAATTTTCAATTTTGAGTTTTGAATTCATTTTCAATTTTATATTTTGAGTGTTTATTTTGAAATTTTTAAAAATGCATTTTTTTTTTGTTATTCTAAAAAATTATTTGTCAAAATAAAAAATTGGAAAACGCATTTACTTTGAAATTTTGTAAAATATTATTTTATAATATTTTATTTAAAAGATTTGATTCAAAGTAAATTATAAATATTTATTAATAAGTTATAAATTTAATTTAAAGAATTTAAAATATAATATTAAAGATAACTAATAATTTAATCATATATAATGTATTAAAATTACAAAGTACTTTCTAAAATCATTTTTAATTTGACTCAACTATTAATTTCATAATAAATTATTTTTATCTACAAATTGAAATTATCTACGGATTTAGATTACCACAACATAAATATTAAAAAATATATAAATTATAAATCATAAAATAATAAAATATTAATTTATTCAAAATTTTAAAAATATCATTGAAAAGAAAAAATTAATAAAAAAATTATATTACATATTGAATGAGCGTGTGGGGCAGTGAAGGAAGAAAGAAATAGCAGAGGACGTTTGAGGCGGTGAAGGAAGGAAGAAATGGTAGAGGCGATGGCAGAAGGAAGAAATGGCAGAGGACGGTGGTGGTGGCGGACGTGGACGACGGATCTGGGTGTGGCGGTGGCGGGCAGATTTGGGTGAGGAGAGCAGTAGCGGGTGATGGCGATGGCAAGCGAATTTAGGCGTGGTGGTGGCGGTGATGGATAGCAGTGATGGCAGTGGCAAAAACAAAGAGAGCTAAAAATGAAGAGGGTTTGAAGGGAAAGAGAAGGGAGAAGATAGCTGGAAAATAAGGTGTTTTCCGCATTTTGGAATCACTTGAAGGTTTTGGCTGAAAATGGCCAAAACGTGATTTTCCTATTTTGAGTTTTGTGTGTAAATTTTTTTTGTGTTTTGAAAAATACATTTTTGAAAATGAGTAAATAAACGCGTTTTAGGTGTCTTGAAAAATTGAAAACAGAAAATGGTCGAAAAATAACAAAAAGAACAGGCCCTAAGTATTTCAAATTATAAATTTTGAATGAATTTAGTAGATTTTAGCCTTCATTCAATTTTGAACGTGTTTTGATCAAGTCATTAGTGTCCTTCTCTTTTGTTTATTTTTTATTAATGCTATATATTTGTGTGTGTGTGCGCGCGATTGAGTCATTATAATTGAATAAACACTATTATTATTAAAACTACTACTTATACATAATGGATGATCGAAAAATATCAAAATTACAAAAATACCCTCACCTGCAATTGCTTCCCCTTCCTTTCCCTTCCCATGGCTACCCTCTCATTTCTCCTCTCTCTCCTCTTTTCATGGGCACCTCAAGCAACCACCGACAACCGTCACCTCGCATTGATCGTCGTACCGCCATCGCCCACTCCACCGTCGACAGCTGCTACAAGAAAACAATGAGTGATTAAAGCATTTTCTACTCCTTATTACTAAATTATAACTTCAATGTTAAATTATAACTTCAAGTCAACATCATTGTGCATTTATGGGTCTTCTCTGTATATCTAGCTATATACAGATTTTTTATTTAGGGTTTTGTTGCTTGATATGGGCAGATGTCATTGAACAGTCTAAGTCACAATGAGTTCGATTTTGAGTTCCTAGGCTTCACCACCGGTGAACCCTATTTGGTTTAAACCAATGTTTATATTAATGGCATCGAAAATAGAGAACAGAGATCCCCCGATGAAGTTCGGACTTCATCCTTCCATGGAGACTTATTGCTCCAATAAAGTCCGATCAAACTTCATTAATGGAGTTCGATCTCGGGCTTCATCCATGGCCGTGATGAAGTTCTCCAATTTGCGACTGAGAAGTGTCCAGAAATGTCAGTGATGGTACGTGCATGCGACAGGGAGCTGTGATCGATCAATTGGGGGGGGGGGCAATGGCAATGCAAGCTGGGGTGCAGGTAGGGGTGATGGTGGCGGTGGATTTCTCGAGATTGGAGAATTTTGTGGAAGTGATTTAAGAGAGATATTTTCGTTATTTTATCATGTATGTAAGATTGTGTAAATCATGTAGCATTGCCCATTATTATTTTGACTTGGAAAGTGCTTGTTTTGCTCTCAAATATTTTATATATTAAAAAATACTTTTAAGATGATTTAAAATGTCAAGAAGCAATTGTCATTTCTTAGACGTCAAATAACCCGTGTTTTTCTTTATTTCAAGTTAGGAGGATGTAATTTATCCTAATACTCAACTAATTTGTATGGAGATACATGCACCTAAAAATTCTCTTAATTTCCTAAATTATTTGGTCAATTAAATTTCATTTCAAGCTTAGTGAAGTGGTGAAAAATCCAGTTCCAAATTGATGAGCGGAATATAACGTAAGACTTAATTTGTATGTTCCTTCAAGTTCAATTATTTGCAAGAGAAGGAGAAAATTCAAGATCAGGACGGCTGCTCCTGTCATCGACCGCTTCCAGCGGCGTATTGCTACAATGGGTACTGTTTTGTGTTTGCTTTCGCTTACGCTTTCTTTATCTTCTGCGTCTTTGATTTATGATGGTATTTTCTGATGAGATTTCATGGAGAAGTAGTTCTAAAGAAACAAAAATTCAAATAAAAAATCAACCTTAATTTGTTTATAATGATATCAATTTAAAAATATGCATTTTAAGTTTCTAATTTTAAAGCTCGTTTTCTGTTGGTGGTGACAGGAAGAATGAAATTCTGTAGAATACTAGTTTGCTTTTGCAATTACTGCTTAAATGGAAAATTCAACTCAAAAGGTGTACTTGCTTGTCAACGTCTGATTATTTCCTATGTTTACTTTTGGACTGAACCAGCCCAATCTTGACCCTTGATCCACGGCTCAATCTTGGCTCTCGGTGCATGGCCCATTCTTGGCCCTTGGCTCCTGGCCCGTTCTCGACCCTCGGCCCAAGGTCTGATCTTGGCCTTGTGCCAGCCTGCAACAACATTATTGCAGCTCTATGTTGAGTATTTTCACGCTCGTTCAAGATCTTATTCTCATTAATGAGGATCTCGTCAACATCATGCCACCATTAGAGAGCTCTGTCGGTGTAGAATATCCAGTCCTATCACCCTACGAACGCACGATCCATGCATGTAGGAGGACCTTTTCTCCTTCTATATAAATCAACTCTCTCCAATAGCCAATGTTTGTTCTCTTTTAACCTACCCATATTCTACTAATTTACTCTCTTATTCACTTGAGTGTCAGCGTGCTTGCAAGTGTCAACCGTTCTCCTGACAGACCGATCGTCGGAGCTCGCTCCTTACTATTACAAGCTCCTGTTCGACCACCACCCCTTTTGGGCCGAAAGGAACAACTTTCCTTTCCCCTCCATTATACAACTCTTGATGGCCTCATAAAACTGTTCTATTTTCTGGAATTTCTAGTTTTACATTATAAATCATAAGAAAAAGATGGCAAGTTTTGACACTTCTGATGAAATACGAAGAAAATGAAAAGTTTGACATCGACATCAAACGTAGCATGTCCTCTATTATTTAGTCTCCATGCCTATTGGAAATTAACTAGTTTTATGGAAATTCAAAATCCAGTATTTCAAATTCAGCTTCTCAGTGGTCAAATAAAACCATGTATGCTAACATCCATGATGATGATTGATGAATAATATGATCCTGAAAGTAGTCTCAACTTTTATGATGATTATGCTGCCTTTGTATAACATGGTATTTTCTGTTCCTATTTCGTCTGAACTCACTTCAATGCTTCCATATTGGAAGAAATGGGATTCCCATAACACCTTCTGCTAATGGGAATCATCTGAAACCTATTTAGATATCTTTCTTTAGCAATAAAAGCCTAGCATTTAGAAGTGGCGATTAACAATTTAATTTTGCAATCTTGTTTATCTGTATCTTTTCAGCTGCTGAGCATGCTTTCAAGGAAATACTGACCAGTCTCACCAAGCCAGGGGGTGGTGAATTCGGAAAATTCTATAGTTTGCTTGCTTTGACTGATCCAAGGACAGGTAATGCTTTTGAGCCTGTTTTGGGATTTAACTTTTAGCAGTTTACTCCTCCCCTGCTAATTACTGCTTGCCCAACATACCAGAAGTTCCCCACATTGAACCTGCTTCCTTTTCCTGTAATAGATCACATCCTCTAGAGGAACTTAAATGAGCCTTTCATTTAGCATTTTGAGATACTTTAGTTTGTTTAGGCTTTTGATTTCTGTTCAAATGAGGCCTGCCTGTTTATTTCTTATTCTTATACATTGTAATTGATCCGTAAAATGTAATGCCATGTTGAAACTAAGGCTTAGTTGCATGTCAGTCTCAATGGAATTTGTCTTGCCCTGCATGATGTTTTGGAGATTATCAACATTGAGTAATTGCTCCCTGCAGTTAGCTTCAATGCTCCTTTTACCAATTCAATGGGTATTCGATAAATTTGATCATTTTTAGAGGGACATGGACTTAAGATTTTCTTTAATAGCACAGATATGAATTGAAAAAAAAAAATGCCCACATGGACTTAAGATTTTGGTCATGGTTGTTGCATGGACTTAAGATTTTGGTCATGGTTGTTGCCAAGATGTAAAGTAATTGTCAACTTTTAAAATTAGAAGCATAAATATATATAGTGTTTGAAAATCTGATCATAAATTGTATTTGTAAAGGAAAAAATAAGGAAATTCCAAAAATTGTGTGTTTAAAAATTTAATTAAAAACCGTATTCAATACAAAGTAAATTATGTATTAAGATTAATTGTGTAATTGTTTAAGATTAGTGTACGGTCAAATTTTTCAACATTTTGGTCATTTTATTTTTGCCAAAAAATGATGTTAAAAAAGATAAAGTGTCAAAAATAAAATTATAAGGAAATTAAGTATTCTAAATTATAAATTTTGAATCAATTTAGAAGATTTTAGCCTTATTTAAACTTTGAGCGAGTTTTGATTAAGTCATCCATGTCCTTTTCTTATGTTTATTGATTGTTTTTTATTAATATTATATGTATATGATTGACTCTTTATAATTGAATATAACATATTGTTATTTTGACTTAGACTATGTTGGTTTTACTCTCAAATATTTTATATTAAAAAATACTTTTAAGGTTGTTAAAAAGCTCATGGGAAGCAATTGGCATTCTTAAATGCCAAAGAATTCGTGTTTTTCTTTATTATCAGTTATGAAGTCTTCGATGTAATTTATCTTAATAATCAACTAATTTGTACAGAGCTAATGTAGACTTAATTTGAATGTTACTTCAAGTTCAATAGTTTACAAGAGGAGAAGAAAATTCATCTATTTTATAATTCATTATATAGAAGTTTTATGTAATTTTTTTATATGTGAAAAATGACATGACCCATTTATATATACACATGTATGTATATATAATTTCAGTTTAAGTATTAAAAAGTCAATACAAATTATACGGTTAATGGCTCGACACATTAACAGAGGTAGAAAAATGAGATTTTGAGAAAGAACCATTATTGAGTTGGCATAATCGATTTAGAAAGAAAAATCTATAAAAGTCGGACCCATACAAGGCTTTTGAGACATTCTAAATTTTCGAACAAAAATATATTTTTTTCTCTTTGTGAGGACAAATTCTAAATGTTTAGAACAATTTACTCTATTTCATAATTATACATTATTTTAAATGAAAAAAACTCAGAGATCTAAAGTTAGTGTGGTGATCAGTAACTAATCTGATTTAATAAATTCTATAGGTGTAAAAATTCAAGCCGCATCAATTATATTTATATATGTTTTCAACCACCAATATCTTGGGAGATTCCACTCTACCGATGATCAAGTTCAGCCCGTATTTATTAATTATTTGTGATTTTTTTAATTAATTATTATATTATTTAGATACTATATATATTCACTGTAGTTCCTCCACGTGTCAAGAACCTATTTGGTGGCTTTGAGGGACCAAATTAGCTTGCACACGTGGAGTCATTAACTGAACCAAGTGGTCAGCCAATCAAATCACGTGGCATAGGCAGGTGCCGGGAAGTTAGGGTAAATATATTATAAGACAGTGAATGTGACATAAGCCCGAAAATAACGTTTGCGACGCTAAAGCAATGAAAGAGTTGAGTTGGTCCAAGCGATGAAATTTTGATCGTATCAAAGGTGGTGCCGAGTCAAGCAAATTAAGCTACCGCCGTACGTCAAACCACCTGCTTGAATCTACGCCGCCATTAACGCCATACACTACACGCCACATGCAGGACCACTTCAACGTCCAGTCATTGTATTCTTTTTCATACGTAGCAAATAATTTAAAATGTTTGGGTCGAAGATTGAATCTTTTTTTTTAATTATTTTTTGCATTCAAAATCAGATTGAACTCATACGGTTTTGGCTCCGATTAGGTATTTTTGTTCGGTCCGATTCGATCTAATTTCTCAGTTCAAATTGAAATTTGAGCACCTCTATTAAATAATTTAAAATATTTATTTTTAAAGGGTGTGATAATGTTTAAACCAACAATCTCATATTAATTATTAGAGGGCTGACTTTGTTATATATGCATGATATATTTGAAGACATTCTCTGACACATGTATATAGTGGTATAGTTTTTTTCTTTGGGACTAAAAAGTGAAGTCCCCTCACCTTAAGATCCCATAACTCAGTCTCAAAATTTTTATAAGAGAAATTAATCACGAAACTCAATAACAAGATTCAAATATGAAACCCTAATCGATATAGTTTTCTTTCTTGTTTCTTTGTTTGTTGTTTAGTTTTTTTTTTAATATTTCTTTATAATGCTTAGAGTATACTTTAGCATAAAGTTATTATAAACATTTTTATGGTTATTTTTGTTTAATAATTTTTTTTATTTATAAAAAAATAAAAAAAATTAAATAAAAGTTCATTTAGAGATGTTCAATAATAGCAGTTTCTTCTTTAATTTTTTAGGTAAAGCTTTAAATAAAAGGAGGTAAAATTTTTGAGAAATTAGTTATTGTTTAAAATTATGTGATGGCATTAATTTTTTATTTTTTAAAATAAAATATATAAAAAATATTTTTAAAAAATACTTTAGGGACACAATTTCAAAAATCTAAAACATAATACTTGTTTATTTAATAGTATAGATGAAGAGTGAGTGGCCACATAAGCAGAGTCGGTCCTAGATTTTTTTGAGGGGCAAGACAAATCTTTTCAAGTGTGTCTCTTTATATAAATTAAATAAAAAAATAAAAATTATTAATTAATTAATTTTATTAAAATTATAAGAATTTACAAAAAATAAGAAAGAATAATTTGGGGCCTCATTAAAACTTTGTTTGAAAAAATTCAATAGGACAAAATCCTAAACGAAGAAAAAAGAGTACCCTGCTTTATAAATATTGCATTAAAAAATGAAAACTACATATTTAAGTCTACATTCTTCCTCTCGAATCTCTGTAAACATTTATTGATTTGATCAATCTTCCTTTCATCTAGGATTGTCAAAAAATATCCGAAAATCGATGAACCGGATCAAATCGGACCGAACCGTGCCTTTTGGATTGGTTCTATAATTAGGTTCTGATTCTAAAAAAATTAAGAATCGATATATTTGATTTGGTTACTGAGTTTTTTTTTTTTTCAAATCATAGTTCGAACTGAATCAGAACTGATATTATACTTATATATATTATAATTTTTTGGGTATATATATATACATATGCATAAATAGTATAACTTTTTAAGAAACTAACGAGATTCCTGAACTCTTTCATTTCTAGGCTTTTATACGTTATTGCTATACTAAATGATCGATGTAATCTCATTTGATGAGATAATATATGAATTATTTTGTTCTATTATTACTTCAAGATTTGAAGCATTAATGAAGTTATAGGTTTATTTTAATTAAAAAATTTATTTATAATTTCATTTTTGCGAAAATGTTTAGAAACTAAATGTTAATTGGATAGAATCGAAATTGAACCGAAACCGGTCCGGTGTGACGGATTGGTCATGATTTGATTTTATATATGTAATGGTTTGGTTACGGTTCTTATTTTTTCAGAACCATTAAAAATAATTCGATTACTGGATTTTTATAGAACTTGACCAATCCAAACTGTTGACACCCCTACTTTCATCCTCCACAATTAATGGAATAAAAAACAATCATTACATGTACCAACAAAATAAAAATAACAATGAAATCTTTTTTTGACAAGGTATAAGAGACAACTTCTTTTGTTAATTTTTTTTTTATTTTTTATACATATATATATATATATAAATTTAAAAAAAAAAATTGAACACCCTCAATTGTGGGCGCTAGAATATAGCCCTGGCGCAGGGCTGGCTCTGCCCAGGAGCCACCCTTAATAACAATCATTATATATTTTTTATAATATAGTATTAGGAAACAACTCACATAATTTTTAACCAAATTATTGTAGAAAAAAAAAATATTAAAGCCCCCGTTCTCTCTGTAAAATAATGGTTTATACTATGAGTATGATTATTCATCTTAATGATTATTTTTATGAATATACTGAGATTATCAGTATAATTATTAATGTTAGACAACTAAAGTTAATATAATATTTAAGGAAGTTGTTTCTTTTTAAATAAATTTAGGTGGCCGATGATGTTTTTTTCTTAATAGTTGTACATATCTTGATATTAGAGTGATTGTATATTTTTATTAGTTATTTAGATCTTCTAATTTATTTTTTTAGTGTGAGGCTCGGAGTCTATCATAGTTTAAAATTATAGACGTTTTTTAATTTTAATAAAAAAATTATTTATAAAAAAATTATTTAGAAATATTAAATGTAACGAGGAGGAATAAAATTAATAAATTAAGTGACTATTAGTTAAATAAAAAATAAATACATATATTAATACATAAGTTATACATGTATAGCTTATATTCCATTTTTAAAATAACGGATTACCCGCGTAGCCAAATTCTCGTTGCCGGGTCAAACCAGTTGCCCATTTTAAAAGATAGGGATAAAAAATTAAAATTTGTATAAAGTTTCATACACAATAGATGTCTTTTACTAATTATATACATTGAGAAAAACATGCTCATTACCTAGTTAAAAAATATAAAGATATTATTTTATGGGTAAATTCATTAGCTCCCACAATAATATATAAATTACTATTAAGTAATAAGAAATACATAAAAAATTATGTATAAATCTATCAAAAATAATGATAAGTATAATAGTTGTAATCTTTGGGCATAGCTCGAATAATAAAAGATGGGCCATGATATATTGGTGTCAATTTAGTGGGTTACAAATTTAAATTTTAGTCTCTTTTAAAGCATATTCTGTGATTTATTTTTTCTAACAGAGTCAGGAGATTGAGCGCTGGCCTAAAGGTTATCCCAAATATGATATTTGTAATAATATTCCGTGTTAAGATTTTATATATTAGTATTGATACCATACATAATATAAGATATAATATCGGTACAAAATGTTATTAATTAATACTTAAATACAAAGAAATGTTATTTTCCCTCGTTGTATAGTGTTTCTCTGACCAATCCCAATTATCCCGGGCAACAACGACGACTGGGAAACTAAAATTCTTATCTTACGGTGACCGTTTCATATCTATAAATATAGACCAATTAAGCCATTAATTAGCAAGAGTAATCCATAATCCGGATTGATTTCTCGCCGGAAAATCAGCCAAATGGGTAACAGCTTAGGAGGAAGAAAGACGGCAAAGATCATGAAAATAGACGGCGAGACCTTCAAGGTGAAGACGCCGGCGCAAGCCATGGAGGTGACAAAGGATTTTCCCAGCCACGTTTTGCTGGAATCTGAAGCAGTGAAGCATTACGGCTTCCGGGCGAAGCCATTGGAACCGTGGCGGGAGCTCAGGCCGAGAAGGCTGTATTTTCTGGTGGAGTTGCCGGATGATAAGGCGGCCAGGAGGGTGTGTTCGGGGATAAACATGGGCGCCATGGAGCGGCTGGAGAGCCTGATGCTGGCGAGGAGGTCGGCTTCGGATCTTTCGCAGGTGAAGCCGCCGATGGTTATGGTGGAGGAGGCGGAGGCCGGGGCCGGGAGTGTGAGGGTGAAGGTGAGGCTGAGTAGGGAGGAGGTGGCCAGGTTGGTGGCTGAGAGTCAAGACGAGGCTGAGGCGGTTGAGAAGATTATGGGCCTCTGCAGGGCGGCTGACGGCGGCGATGGCTCGGCTCACCGCCGGCAATTAAATTGTAAGGAGGCGGATGGCCATGATGGAGCAGTGAAAGGTTGCCTGAAACCGCGCGGGGTATGCCAACCTTCCCATATTCCTCCTTTTTTTTTTCATACATTAATATTATTTTACTAAATTATAACAAAAAAATCATCTTAAGCCCTAAACATTTTGAGGTCTCATCTCCAAATCTACATGTCTATCAGATTTTAAAGATTGAAGGGATTTAGTTAGTCATCTTTGTCAAAATATAAATTGTAGATGTTTCTCTAATGGTTTCATTTCTTCTTACTTTACATATCATCAACTGATCATTTTGAATGAAAAAAAATTATATTATAGCAGCTGTAAATATTATCTCTTTGCTTCGGCTTTGATAGCCCACACAAGTTAATAAGAATTTATTTAATCTCTTAAATAATTTAAAAGAATCCCTTCAATTAGCTTGTTAAAAAAGAATTAAGCTATTAAAATTAAAAATGTTTAGCTTTTACCAAGTCTTGACAAATCAACTAATTAAACTCAAGTCTTTATGTGTACTTTGAACTTTTCTTCAGACCCAATCTTAATTAAGGCAAATTAAATTGATGTTTAATTTATTAGTACTTTAGTCAATTGACTAAGGACAAATTTACATAAAGTCTCTCAACTTGCTATTTCCAAGTCCCTTTCATCCACCTTAATTAATCCTAATCATGCCATTAACCCATTTCACAAATGAAAAAAAAAAGTAAGCAATTGAGTTTACATAAACTAATTATAATTAACAAATGCGTTACCAAATAACGATATTAAAAGAATGTTCTTAATATACGAGACTACTTAAAAGTTTATTTGTCGATATCTTACCATTTGGCTTACTTTGTCTTTTGCAGAAGCGAGTTGGTTTCTCGCCGGTTAGGGATACGGACGTCCGGTTAGTGGCAGCATCTTAGAAGAAAATTACCAAAAGCTCCACGTGGGTAGCTGATTGGATTATTCTTAGCCACCTTTGTGTAGAGTACATGTAAATGCGAGTACAGGGTTTGTGACGTCTAAAAGGTTTTGGGTTTTTGTCTTCTTTATATTATTGATTCATAATAAAAATATTGAATAATTTGAATGTAAATGTCTTGTGTATGGAGATTTAATGGACCCCTTATGAGCATCTCTTGAAAGTATTATTCTAATTTAGTTTCAGATTAATCGGGTCTCAATCCACTCATAATATGCAATCGATTTTCAGTCCAATTAAATCTAGGGGCCAATCCGTAACTAAAAATTGGTTGTAATTAATATAATAATATTATTTATTAATAATATATATATTAAAGTAAAAATATTTTTAGATTTACCACAATTTTATAGTTCCGAAAATTGTAAAAAGAAATAAAACGGCCCATCCGAATAATGTCACCAAATGGGCCAACCCGATCCAATGGAGACCTATACTATACATTTGCTGCCTTCTCATAAAGCGGCCACGTGTCTTCCGCTGGACGTTGATCGAGAGCATTCGCAGAAAAGCCAGGGTCCTGCCGGAAAAGTTAGCGCCACAGCCGGTGGGGGGGATAAATGGCGTCGTCGACATTGAAGCCTGTGAGTTGCGCTCTCTATTCAACAGGCGGAGCAAATCAATCGCACGTTCGTGCCCCTAACCCTAAGACGTTGATCGCTGTGTCAGCTATTCGTCCAGATCAGGTTCAAATTCGCCAGTTTCATTCATATATATAAAGTACAGCTGATAATATCAGTATTCCTGTGTTTTGTTTTGTGCGTTTTGGTTAGTGAGTGGTGAATCTGGTGATTGATCTCTTTGTCGGTTCGTATCTCTCTTCCGTCACCGGGAAACCAAAACTTGCGATCTTTTGCTGTTTCTGTTACTCTTTGAAGTTTGAACTACTTCTCCGTGATCTTTCATTCCTTGTTGAGAAACAATACATCTTTGCATAAGCTGAGCTACGTCACGCTTCAAACTGTGCCAAGTCAATTTGATCACTATCTAGCCAATAAAACATATCTCAGTAAGGATTTTGGATATGGAATTTGTTTGTTGTGATGAAACTAGAGAAATAGAGCTCTATGGTGATGTATGGAACGTCTTGTGTTTCCTTCCCAATGAATAGACTTTAGTCCACAAAGTTAGAACAACATCTGCCTCAATGCCGCAGAGAGGAACCTGCTCTACTGCCAACATGATGCAAGCACTGGATAGATTGGTAGGGCTGGCCCAAGGACCAGATAGATAGATGGCCCCAAACAAGGAAGAAGAGATAACTAGGGATGCCACTCAAGCAGGGATGATGGATGCCACTCGATGTCACTAACCGTGGATGCGACTCAACGTGACCAAGACATTTGAGTTTGTGCTAGCTGTTTCCTTGCAATTCTTTATTCTTGTTCTTGGGTGTCCAAATTCAACAGTGCATTTCATTCCTGGGCTTTCCAGCTCAAATGTGACATTAACATTTTAATGGGTTTGTGTGCAAATTTGCATCTCTCTGTTTTTCTTCTAATTTGAACAAGAAAAATTTAAAGCTTGAAGTTTCTTTAAAACTAAGCTTTGTTTGACAAATAGTGCCTCATATTGTTGGATTTATAGATTCGCTTTCCAGATGTTTTCTGTTGTTCAATTATGCTTTCGAAGGGTACCTTCATGAACTTGAGGTGTTTTCGCTCTGTTACTCTAGGATAATGGGGCCAAATTTAATTGGTCTCCATCCACATGGTTGAAATGTTTTTGTTTCCTAACAAATTGATTTGAAAGAATGTTAAAAAACCTAAATTCTATTTCCAATAAAACAAATGAAGCATACTGAAACACTTTCAAAGCTGAGAAAATTCTGGCGTCCAAATTTCTAGGAAGGTCTTTCTAGAGTCATTGTTATTTCCCTTTTATATTGGAAGAAAAAATTGGAGAACAAAGAAAAATCTGATATTTATTAGAAAAACAGAGAAAATGGAAAGCATTTTTGCATTTCTCTTTTATATCCTTATTACTAGAACCTATTATTATCGTGAACCTCCTTCTAGAAGTAAACATGAAAACATTTTGTTTGTGAGGTTTTGGTTTTGTCCATCTCTATTCAACCATATTTCTACTCCTGTTGGAGAAAAAGGAAAATAAACTTTAACCAAGTTTGCACAAAGGACTTTATCACATTGGGAATTCTTTCTTCTTTCTTTATTTTTTAGTATTTAATTTGTTAAAGTTGAGGTCAAGCCTTGGAGGTAAGGTTGCTTTTTGTGATTGAAAGGTCTGGATTCGAGTTGTTGAAACAATTTCTTTGCATAGAAAATGTAACGCTGCATAAGAAAATAACTCTCCCCTGATCCTTATAAAAGCAAAGATCCTCATGCACATTAGACGCTCTTTTTATTTTAATTTGTCAAATTTCATTTGGTTGGAGCCTTGTGCATGTTAAGAAGGTATGTACTTGTGTCTGAGGGTTTGGATTTTTTGAGATCACACCAGTTGGATTTACAGTGGCTGATTCCATGTCACATTTCCTATAGAAGATATAGATTAGTTGCTGGATTACCTAGTACTCCCTGCTGATCTCAGGCTCTCAGCTTCATACCACACTACAACAATTTCTGGTTATTTTGCTCGACCAGCTGTAGAAGATATATGTTTATTTTGTTTACCCTTACCAGAATAGTGATTAAAGGTTTTATTGCTAGCTCGGCTATTAAATTCATAATGTTTGAACATGTTAGGAAGCTTTGTTGTCTAAAACTAAGATCAAATTAATGAAAAATGGCACCTCATGGTTTGTTCCTTGTTTGCGTCAATTGACCACATTCGTTTGGCTTTGTTGTAGGCCAGAAGGAAAGAAGAGGAAGATCAGGAAGATGTTAAACCCTTCACCATTGCCTCGCGGAGAAATATGATGCTGTGTTTGGCTTCTGCCCCGCTGAGCGGGATGACTCTTTTCATAAGACCTGTCGAAGCACGGGTTGGGAGGAGGCTCGAGAACAAAAGGAAGGCAAGGGAAAAGCTCGAGATGCTTAAGGAAAAGGCTGGGAAGTTGAAACCTAAACCTGAAAACAAGGAATAGAAGACACTTTGACCACCATGAAAGGAGAAAAAAGCTTGCTAAATCCCGGCCGCCTCTAGCAATTTCCAGGTGCTATAAGAAGCCTAGCTTGAATGTTGAATTCAAGTAACTGTCCCCCTCATGACACACTGGCTACGAACAATGTTTGATGGCTTCTTCAAGTATATTAGAGCTACTCTCTGGTAGCATTGAGTTGGATGATATTTGTTTGCTGCAAATCTGTCTCTGTTTAGATGTGTGATAATCAGAGTATTGTAGACAAGGTCATAGAAATAACTGGTGAGCTGTGATATATCTAAAAATTGCACTTGTGACGCGTACACCAAGCCACCCTTGGTTTCGGTCCACTTTACTAGGCCACTTCCGGCCTTGGTCTACTTCACCAAGCCATCCTCGGCCTTGAAGTTCTACTAGGCCCAAAACGGGGTCTTTCACAAATTTGAGAGCAAATCAATTCAACTTAAGGGTTGAATTATTCTAATTCTTTTTTAGGATTATGGGATAAGTACAACTATAACAGGGGTTATTTTTTATAATTTAGTGATTCATCCAACTCTTTATAAACTTGAGATAAACATTTTTATTAAAATTTTAAAAAGACGGTCTTAGGGGACAACTTACTGTCCTCAAATCTGTATAGGATAAATTATTTTTAAACAACAATCAATAAGAAAACCTAATCCTAAGCAAATAGTACAAAAGGTAAGCATTCTCAATAATGATCTCAAGTTCTCCATTTATTTATTGTTGCTCCATGTCTGATTTAAATATTATAATAGCTTTTTTGACCAATCCTGAGGTAGTCTTATCGTTTCTTTCTATAGAGAATCACCTTGAGAATCAGAAGTTTAAGCCACTCTTCCATCTTATATTTTTTTTTCATAAATATATTAATATTTAATTTTGTACATCATTAAGCTGATATCATATAGTAAAATTTATGTTTGTAACGTTGTTTTTATGATAACAAAAACGTGTAATGGAATGCCATTGCAAACGGATGACTCAAAGATGAGGGTTTTTCATATGTTGTAAATAATTCATTCACGACTAGATAAGATTAGAAAATACTTTGTGTCTAATTATCTAAAATTTTTATTTTTTATTTAAAAAAAAGAAAAAAAAAATCTAACTCAGTATAAATTCTTGTCTTCTAACCAAACCTCTAGTCCAAAAAGAGTGACAGGGATGTCCCACGGGCATAATTCAACAGTTCTCGAACTTTAGTCTTTACATAACCAGTGATAATCTTGTATTCGATCCTCAACTCTAAGTTCTATAATTAATCTTTCTCACAAAAATTTTAGGCCTAAACTATGAGAGGGTTTGAGACGAGGGATTTCAACCTTTTTTTTCTTAAACCTAAAGAGCGGCAGCGAGACCGAATATTAGGCACTTTATTCTACTACAGCCACTTAAACTTGTGAAACACAACAAACGGGTGTCACCACTGTCACGTGCTCTGCATTCATTATGAATCCCATCTGATGGTGCTTGTTGGACTGTGTTCCACGTAAACTTTTCTCATGCTATAATTACCCCTTTTGGTAATACAAATATAATCTAGTGCCTAATTTACTTATTATTTAAAATTTAATAATTCCATTAAATTAGAAAAATATCATACCCTTAAATACTTGAGTAATCACCTATTAGGATAAATGACATTATTAATCTTTAAATTTTATATTTCATAACAAACTAATTACTTATTTTATTTTTTATATTTATAACTATTAAATTTTGACTTATGTTAAAATTTAATTTCTCCTTTACATTTTTATCAAATTTTATTAAAAATTATAGACTTCTTCCAATTTTCCGGTCTTCAAGAGACCATAATGGTCTCTTAATTTTTTTATTATTCAATAAAATTATATACTTTTAGTCTAAAAAATTATTTTAAAATTTTTAAACTTTTAATGAATTTTTACCTGTAAGACATCATATATATACTCAGTGGCGGAGCCACATTCAGCCAAAGGGTGGGCAGTTGCCAACCCTGGATTTTAAAAATATATATTATATATAATAATTTAGTATTTTTTAATTTTTTTTTCTAAATGTCTACCCTAATTTTTTAAAAAATTCTAAATTTTGAATATATTGGTAGATGAAGATAAGGGTATCGGGTGATGGCTTCTTATTGCCAAAAATCATCGGCCACGATAGTTGGTGGCCATTCCTAGTCTATTTACGCGCATTGGGTTTGGCCAAAAGTTTAAGTTTAGATTTATGAAATTTGGCCGTTATATTTTATTGTTTTTTGTGTACGTTGATCAATGAGAATAAGGGTGTCAAGTGATTGCCTCAAATCGTCAAAAATCATCAGTCATAGTGGCTGGTGGCGACTATTAGTGCTTTTTTCAGTATTGGTCGAAAATTAAAAATAAGATATATGAAAATTTGACCCACTTTTCTTTTGTGTATGTTAACCTCCCTTGACCATTTTTTTAACTATGTTTTAATTAAAGGGATTAATTTTTTTATTTTTTGTTATAAATTTATCAATTACATATTTGAAACTATAGTAGAAAACATATTTTCTATCATGAAATTTATCAAGATTCGACTACGTAATTGAATTGGAGATTAATGATTGAATGACAGTCTGTTATGAAATTTATCAAGACTTGACTACGCAATCAAATTAGAGATTAATGATTGAACGACAAATTAGTTGTGTATATTAAAAAATAGATATTTAATAAAATTAATAATGATATTATTATACAAAGTTATTAAAATATGAAAATACGTCGATTGTATAATTTATTAATATATATATTTTAATACTATATTATATTAATTTTAATTTTTTTATATTATTTAATTTTAAATAGAATTTAGAGTTTTAGAGTTTAATTTTTGCTCATCTTGCCTAAAATTTTTGGCTCCGTCACTGTATATTCTATGGTAATTTTTGTTAAAATAATTTGATAAAAATAACAAAATTGGATTTTAATAAAAACCAAAATATAATAATAAATTTATTATAAATATTTAAAGATTAAGAATATAATTTACCCTCCATCCCCTGTTATCAAATTGAGAAGGGGGGGGGGGGGGGGGGGGGGGGGGTTTAAATTTGAGATTCCACGTAATGATTGTCAGGCAGTTAACGGTGGTGGTCCCGCCGTTAACCTGAACTGAAAATATCTGAATCTTTCGTGGTATGGAGTTCGGGAATGTTCCGGAAGGAAGAAGAGAATAAGCTGAGCAAGTGACACGTAAGCCGATAGCAACAACAAGATGTTTCCACTCAGAAGATATTTCGCTTCGAAATTTCTCGCGTCTCTGAGCCCTTCACCGCCACGCCACCGCTTAGCATACGCATATATACACCTACGGATTCGGCTCTCTCTGTCTCTCTGTCTCTCTCGGCGATGACATTGGCCGATATTTCTCAATTGGCCTTCGCTTTCCTCCGAATTCTTGAATCCAAGCTAACAGAGATCGAGGCTTCGAGGGTTCTCTCTTCCCCCCAATTGGCGTGTTCTGAACCTGTTTAGTGGTGGTTCGAATGGGCTACTCCGATCGGAATTCGTACTACGGCGTTCTCGGCGTCGCCGCCGACTGCTCCGAGGAGGAGATTCGCCGTGCCTATCGCAAGCTGGCTATGGTATGTCAAAAAGACCCTAACTCTTCCCCGATTTTTCAGAAATTCCTTTAAATTTTGGGTTGGACAATGTCGTAGAAAACTAGGGCATGTCGGTTGTTTGTGACTTTTTAGGTCGTAACGGTATATGTCTGTAGGCTTGCAATTTTAGTTTTTGTGACTTGGAGGAATGCATTTAGGGATCTGATGACGATTGTGTTGGTGTAGCAATGGCATCCTGACAAATGGGCAAGAAAACCGTCCCTGTTGGGCGAGGCCAAGCGCAAATTCCAACAAATTCAAGAAGCATATTCCGGTATGTCTGGAATTTCTAAGATCAACCTGATGTACTATTTCACTTCACTTCTTTACCTAAATATTTCTCTGTTTTGTTCTATGGGTTACTGACTTTTGGATTGGAACTGCAGTATTGTCAGATAAGAGGACGAGAACAATGTACGATGCGGGTTTGTTTGACCCTGAGGAAGAATATGACGAGGTTCGTGTCTATTTCGCTTCATCTTGGTGGGTTTTGTGTCTGTTTGTTGCGTCTTTGAGGTTCGTTATTGACAATTTATCAATTAGTTCAAATATTTCAAGAGAAAATGTTCATAGCACGGGGTTACCATTTGGATTATTCAGATACAATCCGATATTATTTCTAATTTCTTATAAACGTAACATAACATATTTGGTAGTTATAGTTATCAGAAATAGCTAATTTTAATTGGATTGTTATTACGACCTTCAATCACTGTTGTAATGGATATTTTCTTGTATTCCAGGGCTTCTCTGACTTCATGCAAGAAATGGTCTCTCTTATGGATCAGGTTAGGAGAGAGGTATGTGTAGGTAGACTATCCTTATTAGGGCATCTTTTGAATTATGTCTGAATTCTTTCGCTTCTGAGTTTACTTTCTCTAGATGATCATACTCCGTCCTGAATTCCTGCTTTGTCTCATGTTGGGATCACAGCTCAGCTCATTTAATGCTAATTAGTACAAAATTAAATTACTTTGATGGTTTTGCTACTCTATACTCATTGTAGGTAGTCATTGGGTAAAAGAAATCACATAAATTGTCTTTACTGTTTGATTATGTGTGGCGCTGTAATAAAATTGATAATAATTTCCAAAAGTCTATTTCAGTCTTCACAACCGTAGCATGGTGGATAGTGCCATGCGTTTTTCTTCCCGTAAGATTTTTCTCCTCTAAATTCTGGTCAAATACAGAGAGTAGAACTCTTTCGGTTTAATGAGATGACTAGTTGATTGATAATAATTACTACCTCACTACTTTCCTTTTTTCATTTTGAGAAAGTTTTTCAATTGAGCTAGTGAGACGCACCTCACATGAAAATAACTACATTTCATGACAACTTTTAATGAAAAACCCAGCTCTAGTACTTTAGTGTTCTTATTTTTTTTAAAAAAGAATTAGATGGAAGAGGGGGCTACCTCCCCTTCTCCCATCCATGTCAGACAGCTGTGTTTAACAAGCCATGTTGAATAGTTTTTAATGAGTTCATGCAAATGGCACTTCTATGGTCGTCTGTGTGTTTCTTCAGTGCATTATGAACATTGAAGAATGCAATATGTTATCTCTTCAATTGCTTGATTAAAAAAGACCAGACATTTTCTAAATGTAGGTTATTGGCGCGGTAATTGCTTGGTCAAGTGTCAAAACGGGACTGGAATCTGGAACTTGAAAACTGAGATAAAAAGAAAGGATGATGTGTTTCTTTTTTTATTTTTTTCTTTGTTTGTTGGATCGTAGTGGAGGAAAGGATATAATTTTTTTATTTTTCCCTTGCCTAAAGATTAAATATTCGCTGGTACATATAAATGAATTGAGATGTTAAAATTCAATTGATTTACAAAAGTATAACGAAAGAAGTGTCATTGGAACTCTGTTTCCCTTCGACTTTGACTTGACATTTCTCATGAACTTTACAGGGACAGGCATATCACAGATGCTTTTTTTTTTATTTCCCTTATGAGATCCTTTATTAGAGACCTTTCTCTAATAACTAACATAATGTTATTGAACTGTGGAAAATTCATATTTTCATCTTTAATAATGTTTGATGGTTTAGGATTCTTGGAATGATGTTAATTTTCTTGAATCACTTCCACATATATCTCTGCAAAGATGCCTGTGTGTTTGTGGACTTAATTGTAAAGGAGCTTGCACTCATGGGAGTTGCCTAAATTTATGGGAGCTGATCTGTAGTTAGATACAGTTGCTTCAGTTTGTTACTGGGACTCTGTTGTTTAATGGAGTGTCGCATTTGTGTTACTCCCACAGGAAAAAAGTTGCAGCATGGAGGAATTACAAAGCATGTTCATGGAAATGGTGAAAGACTTTGGATATCCTGAGCAGTCTTATTCATCTCCTCCTCCACAGGTGTATGAGGCGTGTGAATGGGGTTACGGAGGACCAATGATGATGTTCAATGACTTTGGAAGTTCAAGTAAAGCCCAATGCGAGGCGAATCCTGCTTCGGGAAGAGCCTCACATTTGCACATACCATCATCAGGTTGTGGGATGTATGGAACGAAACAGTTTTGCAGTTAGTTCAGTGGAAATTAGAGAGGAGTGGAGTTGTTTCATTCTTTCTTGATCTCTCCCTTGTTTTTGCCCCTTCAGCTTCAAAGCTGCTGGTGATCTCCGGAGTGGGGTTTGTTGACTCTCTGGCTGGGATAATGTCCCTTTTTGGGGTGGTACAGCTAAAATTTGATGGGCCCTCCGGTGGGCGTTGTAATATACACCTTACTACTTAAATGTGAGCAAGCAAACCTCCATGCCATACAAGTAGAGAAATGGGTCTTGTTTTGATAGATTTTTAGATTGAACTTTTATTTATACCGTATTTTTATACGTTAATTGGGATTGGTCATGAACTTATTTAGAGCATCTTCAACGTTGGACATTAAATTTAGCACTAATTTGGTGTTCAAAAGTGTTTTACACTAAATCTTTAACACCAAATTGACAATAAATTGGTGTAAAAGAGAATGTTTAAAGAATATTTTATAAATAAATATTTAATAAATATTAATTTATTTATTTAATTTAGCATAATATTATATAAAAAAATTAAAAAATTACTCTCAATTTTTTTAAATTTTTTACAAAATATGTGATTCTAATTAATATTTTTACTAATTTTTTAATTAATTATTTTTATTTAATTTTTATCCATTTAATTATTTATTCATCTTATTTTTAACTAATATTTTAAATCAAATAAATTATTTTTTTTACAAATATTTGTTTATTTAACATTTCAACTAATTTTCTCTTATCTTCTTTTATTTATATATTTTTTTTACTTATTTCACAACTAACTTTGTTATCTAACATTACCTAACTTTTATTCAATGTATAATAATTTATCTTTCATTAAGTTTTTTTCTATTATAAAAAGTAATACATTATTATCTATTTTATCATTAACTTATTACGAAAGTGAAAAATTTATTTGACATTTATCTTTTAAATAAATTTTAAATTTGGTTCATCTCATATGTTTTCATTTTTATCTTCGTCTTTAAATTCTGAAGATGAACTTGATATAACTATAGCAATTTACATACAAACTCAAGGTTTTAATCAATGTTGTTTTTTTATTTTAAACTTTTTTTTATTTTTTTCATGTATTTTTAATTTAAGTTAATAGAAATATTATTATTTTTTACTATATTATTAAGTTTTTGTATTAAGAATATTTTCTTTCTATCAAATAATTATTAAAATAAAAAAATTTATATACATAAATAAACTCAGTTCATTTTATATTAACACGGTATTTATTAAATATATTCAATATTTTAAAATATATTCAATATTATACTCATTTTATAGATTTTAATAAAATATTTTCATCAATATATATTTTTTATAATAATTTAATTTATATTTCTAATTATTAATCAAAATATACAAATATAATAAAAGTGATAAAGGATATAAAAGGAATAAATTATTTTAAAGTTATACAAAGTGGGGGAAAATAAGAAATAAAAAAAAATTAGTGTTGATAAATAGTATAATACTAAATTTAGTGTTATACCATTCACTCAACGTCAAATTTAATGATTGGAAGTTGTGTTCAACACCGCGATTGAAAATTGTGTTTAACACCAAAATTGTGTATTTGTTGGAGAGTAATTTAACACCAAATTGGTATTGATGCTGGATTTGGTACCCCATTAGAGTTGCTGTTATATCTTTACTCCCACCAAACACAATGTAGATAAAATTTCATGTTACACTTAAATATAAATTGGCTTTCAGTTAATTTTATATTGACTCAATTCATCCCATCATATCAAGTAACAATTTTGGTTTCTTTCTTTGTCTTTTTCTCCCATAAAAATATGATAATGTTGATGATAGGGGAAGGACTTATGATCAATGGAGTTACAGAGGATTGATGATAATGGTTAATGACTTTGAACTGATGATGTTACACTTAAATACAAATTACTTTTTTGTTTGTTTGTTTGTTTGATAGGGTGATTTGGTTGGGTTATTTGTCAATTTGAAATCTATTATTTATTTATGTAATTATGAAAATTAATTGAAATTGAGTTCAATTTTAAAATTAAGAAATAGAAAATATCCCTCTAAATGTGAACTTAAGAAATAGAAACACCTACATGTACAAGTGTCTTTTTAAATGATAAATTTTAAAATCAAAATATTCTAAATTGCAATATTTAAAATATTTCTATAAGATATTATTATGAACTCAATCAACAGTGAGAGTTGATGGAGGGTGAGACGTGACATGACATGACGAGGTCGCCAATATAAACCCAGAAAAGTCTGTTTGGAAGGAAGGAAAGAAGAATTTGCCTGGAAGCTGGCGGGACAATCGTAGCAAAGGTTACACAGAAAAGTCTGTGTTGTTGCTGTACTGATGCCGTGACATTGAATTTTAACTTATGTGACACGGCTGGGCTGCACCCTTTCGCTAGTAAACCCATCCGTACAGCAAGAAAGACTTGCGTCAACCCATCCCATTATATATACGGGAAATTCTATTGACACTTTTATAAATTACTTTTCACAATCCATTTCATGTAAAATTATGTATTAATTTTTAATTTCTCATTTTAACTCCAACCTATTATCTCCTCCGACCACTGTCTCAGCTCTCTTTTTTTTTCCCACACCATATACACATATACACACACAAACACACATATACCATATATATATATATATATACACACACTCACACACATATACCATATATATATATACACACACGATTTCATGGCAATGGTCATGGCAGTCGCGGCCATGAAAACTGACCCATCTCGTGGAGAGAGACACATTTATATATATATACACACACACACTCATACACATGCATGGCCGCGACTATGGACTCAAATCTCCGCACCTCGCAGTGTGGTGCGGGGTTTCCATGACTACGACTATGCGTGTGTGTATATATGTGTGAGTATGTATAAGTATATATATGTGTGAGTGTTTGTATATATATATATATAAATGTGTGTGTGGGTTGGCTATGTCTCTCTCCATTTGTCGCGGTATACGCGTGTGTGTATATATATACGTGTGTGTTTTTATATATATATATATAATATATGTGTGTGTGGGTCGGCCATGGCAGCTGACCCACTTTCTCTCTTTATGTGTTTGTGTGTATATGCATATGGTATGGGAGAAAAATAGAGAGATGAGATAACGGTTGAGATAGTCAGAGGAGATAGTGGGCAGGGTTAAAATAAAAATTTTAAAATTTTAATAGAATTTTGTATGGTGTCGGCTGTGGAATGTAATTTGTAGAATTTCCCTATATGTACATGGACGAGGACAGAGAGCTTTTATATATATATATATATATATATATACTTCTACCTACGAGGCTGCCAGGGCCGAGCAAATATCAGATTATTCACTTTTTATCTCTCCCTTTGCTTTGCATAATGCGGACAGTGGCAGTGTTTGTGTTGGTTTGGTCTCTGTGTGCAACAGCCAGCAGTGGAGGTGTGAGTTGCAATGAGAAGGAAAAGCAAGCCCTTTTGGTTTTCAAGCAGGCTCTCTCTTCTGATCCTCTAGGCGCTCTGTCTTCTTGGTCTCACGATGTTCGCGACACCGATTGTTGCAATTGGACAGGTGTTCGCTGCAACAATATGACCGGTCGAGTCGTTGAACTGGATCTTTCCAATCTACATCTAATGGGCAATCTTACACCTTCATTGCTAGATCTGAAATTTCTGAGTTATTTGGATCTGACTCTAAATTATTTTGGAGGCTCTTCCATTCCAAGTTTCTTAGGTTCTATGACAAGTCTCGTGCATCTGAATCTTGAAGACAATGACTTTGAGGGTTTGATTCCTCATCAGCTTCAAAATCTGTCCAACATTCGTTACCTCAATCTGGGATTTAACTATGGGCTATATGTAGACAATCTCAATTGGATTGCTCATCTTCGTGCTTTGGAATTTCTTGACATGAGTGGACTTGACCTCAACAAGGAAGTTGATTGGCTTCGTGAGGTGAGCAGCCTTCCTTCCCTTTCAGAATTATATTTGGATGATTGCCAGCTTGAGAATATGACTCCTTCTCTTGAACATGTCAATTTTACATCACTTACATCCCTTGTTCTTTCTGGTAATAATTTCAATTGTGAGATTCCAAAGTGGTTATTCAATCTCAATAGCAGCCTTCGAAGTCTTGATCTTTCTGGTAACTTTTTGCATGGTTTTATACCATATGAGGTTGGGCAACTCAAACATCTTGAGCGACTTGATTTGGGGATGAATAAATTGAATGGAACTCTTCCAAAGAGCATTTGGGTTCTCTCAAATTTAGTGACCTTGGACATTGGTAATAATCTCCTAGAAGGCATTGTTACAGAGGCTAATCTGTCCAAACTCTCAAAACTAAGGATTATTTATTTGTCTGGCAACTCTTTCTCCTGCAACATCAGCTCCACTTGGGTTCCACCTCTTCAATTGAAAATCATTTCAGTTGGTTCTTGCAAAATGGGTCCAAATTTTCCTTCATGGCTGAAAACACAAATATCTCTTTCCATCTTAGACATTTCCAAAACTGGGATATCAGACACAATTCCACACTGGTTTTGGGACTTGGCTTTACACGTGAAATACATTGATCTCTCACAGAACCAGATTGATGGTGATTTGTCCTCCGTTATGCTAAATTCCACTATCGTTGATATTAGCTCTAACAGATTTAGAGGCAAAGTACCACATCTCTCTTCAAATGTTAAAGTATTTAATGTTGCCAATAATAATTTTTCAGGACCTATTTCCACTTTCCTTTGCCAAAAGGAAAATAAACAAAATACATTAGAAGTTTTGGATGCTTCTTATAACTTTCTGTCAGGCAACCTTTCTCATTGCTGGATGAATTGGAAATCCTTAATCCATGTCAACTTGGGAAACAACAACTTGTCTGGTGAAATTCCCATCCCAATGGGTTCTTTGTCCAAACTTCAATCGTTGCAGTTGCATAACAATAAGTTATTTGGATATATACCTTCATCATTGAAGAATTGTCAATTTTTGGGTATCATGAATCTGGGTGGAAATGAATTGACAGGGACTGTACCAAGCTGGTTGGGACACATTACAAATCTATCCATTCTCTCCTTATGCTCGAACAAATTTACTGGTAGCATTTCACCAGATATATGCCACCTTTCTTCTCTTATAGTACTCGATCTTTCCAATAATATCCTAGTTGGAAGCATTCCGAAATGCCTTACTAATATCACTGAGATGGTTGACACAGATGGATCATACCAAAACACATTTATTTATGACACAGTTATTTATGACACAATTATTTATGACAACTTTACAAGCTATGAGGAAAGACTTTCATTGGTCACAAAAGGGAGGGAAACGGAATACAAAGAGATTCTACCACTTGTTAGGAGCATAGATCTTTCAAGTAACGGTTTGTCTGGATCTATTCCTTCTGAAATATCAAGTCTTGCGGGATTACATTTTTTGAATTTATCTCATAATCAATTAGTTGGAAAGTTGCCAGAGAAACTTGGAAACATGAAAATGTTAGAGTCTCTTGATGTATCAAGAAACCATCTTTCGGGTGAAATTCCTCAAAGCATTTCAAACTTGACGTATCTTAGTGACTTGAACTTGTCGTTCAACAACTTGTCTGGAATGATCCCTATGAGCACTCAACTCCAAAGCTTTAATGAATCTGAATTCATGGGCAATCCAGGACTTTGTGGGGCTCCTCTCAAGATAAGATGCATCGATCAACATAACTATCCAAAAACAACATTTGCAGTTCATAAAGATATTAAAGATTCTGAAATGTTTTGGTTTTCTGTTAACATAATGCTTGGATTCATCATTGGTTTTTGGGGAGTTTGCTGGACTCTTTTATTGAAGAAAACTTGGAGGCATGCTTATTTTCAATTTATTGATGACATGAAGAATCACATATATGTCATCATAATTCTAATAATGAGTTGGATGTCAATTGAATGAGATTGAATGATGCCATCTTTCTTAAGGCACTGCTTGAAGTCCCTTTCGATAAAATTCCAGCAAAAAGTAAAATAAAATTGCTCTTTATTGGCAGCATTTACTCTAAATTAATTTGCGTATTTTGGTTTCTTTAGAGTATGTAAAAAGAAAAATAAATACTATGTTGAAGCAAAATGAAAGTTTTCCAAGTCAATGTGCCTTTGTTGTATTGTTGGAAGCTATTTGTGTTGGAATAACATCCATCATTTACATTGAATCAAACTATATATTTGGTCTTGTCACCATTTTTGTAACCTCTTTTGCTTGATTTCTGCATGTGGTATATGTGATTCAATCCTGAAATGTTTTAGAGAGTAAAAATAAATATTATTAAATTAAAAATATAAAAGCGATTGCTAAAAAGCTAAGTCTTCATTTTATTTCTCAAAAGAGAGACACGTCATTTATACACTTAACACCAAAAAGAAAAAAAAAAAAAACTTGATACTAAAAATATGGAAATGGCTATTTGTACTTTCAGTGAATAAAACTAATAGAATTGTTATTGGTATGATACTCTATATGAATAGTTATGATATATATAAAAGATGTAACTTTCTTACATGTATTCTTATGAAGTCAAAGTTTATTTGTATGTTAGTCCTGGTTTCATCGTGCCTTTTAGTGCACATATTTTTTATAATTTCTTATATATTCTAATAAAAAGTTCATCTTTATGTCTCATATTTATGAAAATTATTTATTACTTATTCTATTATCCATTTTTGTGTAATTTCTTTTAAAATATTCAGTTTCTAAATAAATATTTGGGATGACAATTTTATCCAATTCAATGGGTATTTGATAAATTTGATCAATTTGGATGGATATGGACTTAAAATTTTCTTGTTCCTAGGTTTTCTAGAAGGTTAATGTAATATGAGGGTTATTTAGAGGAAATTGATGAAAGATATTGCTGGAATTTTCTAATTCTAGACTTCATTTCTAAGGATTTGGATATTATAAGTAGATTAGAGAAGATTGAATTATGGATTGGTGGATGTAATGCTGAGAAATTTGTTGATCAAGAGTGACAGGCAAAGGATTTTGGTGTATGTAAACACAAATGATCTTTATCCTTAATTAATAACCATAATCAACCTCTAAAGGGGCTGGAAATACTAAGCCATGTGTTCATGGTGAATGTTTTCACTCTTAGAATGACCAAGTGTAGAGTAGAAAAAGTGGAACAGTTTTTTTCCATGCATTGCCAAAACAAAATATTTTATTGAGTGATTATTATTATAATGGACTATAATTGGCCAAGGAAACCCAATCCTGAAATGCGTGTTTACTTCTCACTGGCGCCTCAGGGATACATAATGATTTTCCCTTTTCCTTTTTTTATTTTTGTGAGGAAAAGCATGACTTTATTTGGTCTATTTCATGTACTGCCATTGAATTGGCATAATCCTTTCCCTGGTAGTGCGGTCAGTGGCAGCTCCTTCAGAAGCCACTACTGGGTTTGATGAGATGGTTTCTGGGACCAATAGGAAATATTATATGTTAGGTGGAAAAGGAGGGGTTGGAAGGACAAGTTGTAACGACTTGTTGGTGGATCTAGGAGTTATTAATATTTTATTTATGAGCATTGAGAATTTTTCTCCTATTAAACTAAATGTGAGAAATATTTTATGTAGTAAATGAATGTAAATAAATGTACGTATTTAAATTAATGGATTGGGTTGCCATTTGGGCCTAAACCACATGTTTTGTGATGTGTTTAAATTAAATGGAAGTGGGTTTGGGCCAAGTGTTTAAGGCCAATGAAAGTGATGAGTTTAGAGAAAACCCATGGGCCTAAAATGAATTGGGCTTTTGATTGGGTTTGGGCCATTGGTAAAGTGGGCCTTGGCATTATATATATATATGTGCATTATTTTGTGTGTGCAAAATTTGTGAATATAGAAAAAAAGTTAAGAAAAGGAAATAAATCCAAAAGTCAAAAATGGGCTTGCTTTTTGAATAAAGAATAGGGTAAAATGGTAATTGGCATAATTGGTTTGATAAAGAAAAGAGAAAAGAAATGAAAAATGTTGCAAAATGCCCAAATGGGCCCTTGATATTTTGTGTTGTGTGGAGGGGCAAAATGGAAAGATGAGGTGGGGGTAGACAGAGTTGGCGTGAAGGCCACTCCTCTCCCATTCTTCTTCCTCTCTTTCCTTGGTTCTCTCGGCAGAATCTTCATCTTCATCTTCTCTTTTTTCTTTCATTAAGTGTGGTGTAATCAAGCTCAAGGTGGGGAGATTTAAAGCTCTTGGAGTGCTTTTCTTCCCTTGGTTTTTAATAAAAAAGGCAAGCATCCCTCTTCTCTCCTTCCATCTTTTAATGCAAGACTATGTCCTCATGTGTGGTTGTATTTTTGCATCTCTAAATGGTGTTTAAAAAGTTTGAGTTAAATGAGTTATTTTTTTCATGTTTTCCTAAAGTTGCGGGTCTCTCCTTGAGTCATTGTGGTGTCCCGTTGATGGTTTTGTTGGGGCTTGATTACCCCATATTTTTCTTTCATGAAATGACATTGTGGGTTAGGAAGCTAGAATGAGAGTTTTGGAGTGATTGGTGTCCATTTTGAGTGTTTTCGGTGGATTTTTGGCCTTTTTTCTTCGTTCTTGGCCAAGTCGACTCGGGCCAAGTCAACTTGGTTTTGGGTGAGTCGACTCGGGCCAAGTCGACTCGGCCGCAACTTGACTGCACTACACAAGCTTCGTTGTTTTGGCCATAACTTTTGATATAGAACTCAGAATTGCGATCCGTTTGAAACGTCATAAACTAGACTTCGAGGGCTTCGATTTGATATATAATATCATATATTTTGGATATGATTTGCGTTGGTTAAGGCTTGTCTTAATCCATATCAAGTAAAATTGTTAAAGTAAATTGTTTTTAAATGCTTCCTTTGATATCCTTCAATCCTTTAAAATGATAGCATGTGGTTGAAGACACCTATACGTATATGCATGGGATTCATGTGATAATGGCGTAAATGAGTTGCATGAGGAAGCATGATAATCATTTGGGAAGTTAATAAGAAATGTTCTTGGTTGGCATGTCCATGGTAACTCATGTGTGTTGCATGACTATCGTTATATGGATAGTTTCTCTTAATTGATGTGGTGAAATCTATTCAATGTGAAATGTGCGGAAGAGCCAAGAGCTCTAATGGGAAATCAAAGTGAGGATGTGTGAATGCCATTTATCATAGCATTGTTTGTGGTTGTGTTGCATGACATTGTGTTTCTATATTGCCTCACTTTGTGATGTTGGATCATGGGTTGCATTAATTGGGGGTCATGCTTTGTATGTGATGGGAGCTTGAGCATTGGCATGACACGGTTGGCCCGTGAGTGTTGACTTGTGTATGTTAGGCAAGCATATGCATTTGAGCATTCGTGTGTGTGTGGATTCTTACGTGGGTGTAGCATGGCCTGATGCTTGGCTTATGGGGGGCCTGGTCATCACGTTAATGCTGCAAGAGCCATTGCATTTCTTATATATTACATTGCATGGTTTCTTTGCGCGTGGTGGTGATGGTGGTGGAAATTAGCTTATGCTTGTGATGCGTAAGACTATGGATGGAGGACTATAGCAGCTAGATCTTGTGACGCGTAAAACTGTGGGTAGAAGCCCACAGCAGCTGGATCTTGTGATGCATAAGATTGTGGGTGGAGGTCCACAGCAACTTGTGACCTTGATAAGATTTTGAGTGATGTGGCACATGATGACGATGGTGATGGATGTGAGATGAGAGCCTTGGGCTCACGTTCTTATTTTGGTACCCTGCCTTTGGCTACAACAGGTTTGTATACAGGGTCTTGGGCTCCATTATGTGCATTTTCTTATGTGGGCCCCAAGAACCATATGTGTGCATCCATGCATTGATGTTATAGCTGGGTAACGTGAGATATAATTACATGGCATGGATTGTGTGTCACATATGCTTTTGGGGCTGGTGTGTGTCCATATGTGGCATGATATGAATGATGTTCAGGGAAGTTTGGTCATATCCAGTTTTTGTTGTTTTGATACACTTGCTGAGCCTTATGGCTTACCTTGGAAAATATGTTTGATAAACAAAAATAAGAAATGGTATTTCTGTGAGGTTGTTATTAAGTGTAGAAGGCATGAGCCCAGTCAGTGTTATATGTTGGGTAATGATTTTCTTTTGGCTCCAAGATGTTCATGCCTTCATATATGGACCTATTGATACTTTCCTTTTGCTATGCTTGCTGAGGCTTGTGGCTCACCCTTGTTTTTTTCTCATTCCAAGTAAGTGGAAGATGAGTAAGTGGGGCGAGTTCTGGTTAGATGTGTACGGAGATGTCTCGGTCTCAAAGATCTATGGATGTAATTTTGAGGGCTTCTTTTTGTATTTGTAGGATTAGAGCCTTTCATTTTGAAAGTGTACAAGTGGTAAGCACTAGACGAATGATGTAATATTTGTTATGGCTCATTTGATAGTGAGCAAATATGGAAATGAAAATAATTTTTGGCAAATTTTTTATTGATGTCTTATATCTGTATCCATCTTACATGGACTTTCTCATGGATTTCCTATGCTAGCAGGTAATTCGGGAGTGGGCCCTGACACAAGCTGTGCTGCATCTCTTTTTGTAAAATTTGCTAACAATGGTCACCCTACTCTTGTGGTTTCAACTGACCCTGCTCATTCTTTAAGTGACTCCTTTGCTCAGGTTTGAGATGATTCTTTCTTGTTCCTTCATCAAGCTTGGTCAAGTCATTATCTGTGCAAGCATATATTAGATTCTTGTGTGTCATTTTTATTTTTTTGGTGATAAATTGCATTCTATGCTTATATATATATATATATATTCTAGGATTTGACTGGAAGGATGCTTGTACCAGTTGAAGGACCTGATTATCCACTGTTTGCCCTGGAGGTGAGTGGGAAAGTATTACTGAGACTTTGTTTTGTTGATAAATTTTCTGTGTACCTGTGGTGGACGCTATATCTCACGCATTTAGTAAGTTTATATGGTAGTACTATAACAGAAAAACCCTGAGAAAGCTAGGGAAGAATTTTGCAGCGCAAGCCAAAAAAAATGGTGGGAGTGGAATCAAAGATTTCATGGATGGCATGGGCCTTGGGATGCTTGTTGAACAGGTAAAACTTTGCTCTAGACACACATTAAGCAATGATGTAGAGCTATCATCTATACATAGTTAAGTCAAATGTAGGATTAGTAGTTTGAACTATCAACAACAATCCCCAGCCTTAATTAGTACTGGGCGGAGTCAACTACATGAATCCTAGATTGCCAATTATCTCTATCTATAATTATATCTTCTGTGAAACTATTATACACCATGTTATGTTTAAGGGTTTTCCACCAAGTTTCTTTGGTCTTCCTCTACCTTTTTGGTTACACAACTTTTCCATCCATTTACTCGCCTCTCAAATGCATCTATTTGTTCTCTTCTCACATGTCCAAATCATCTTAATCAGCTCTTAGCATCTTATTAGCTTCAATAGAAACCATTCCTACCTTTATGATACATAATCTCATTTCTAATTTTGTTTTTTCTTGTGTGGCCACAAATCCACTTTAATGTTTGCATCTCAAGTACGTTTATATTTTGTACGTATTTGTACTAATTGCCCAAAATTCTAAGCCATATTACTTACATTTGTTCGATAAAATTTCCTTGTTAGCTTAAAGCAATTTTATGTTTCCATAAAATGTTGGATGCCTTTGATTTTATGAGTCACATCCACAATAATCTCCCATTATTTTTGAACAATTGATCTCATATATCCAAATTTGATCATTTCTAAGAATAACTTGATCTTTAAGTCTCACCACGACGTCTTCTATACTTATTATCTTTACTTAAACTTACATTCCATATATTCGGTTTTTGACCTACTCAACTTGAAACCTATAGATCTAAGGCATTCCATCTTCAATGAAATGCTTTTTCTTTTGTGTGAAAGCTTAATGCCTTGATTTTTGTATTCCTAAAGCCAACACTGCCGTATGGAGTATGCCCTCAAAGCTCTTTTCCAATCTTCAACCTATGGCTGTTACAGCCTGTGTTGTGATTCCTTTGTTGCCCACACAGATTCAATCAGAACATCTAGAATATTTACTGTCTTCTTTACTATATGATGCTCAATTAAGAAATTACTTGATGACACCAGAAAAATAGCTTCACAATAACTATTCAATTACCTTACGATTTCCTATATTTTCTACTCTTTCTGAATTCTGTTTGATTACTGCTTCAAATTTTTCCCCAAGTAAAATGTCAATTTGCTCATCTATGTCTCATTAACCTTTTGACCATCTTCAAATTTTTAATGGAAGTTGGGAGAGCTGCTGGACACACCTCCTCCTGGTCTGGATGAAGCAATTGCCATTTCCAAGGCACGTGACAAGTGTTTATCTTTTATGTGTTTCCTTGTATGATGCTTAGGCATTTTCTTTTATTGTTGCTGACTTGCTAACCTCTTGCCAGGTTATGCAATTCCTTGAACCAAAGGAGTATAATATGTTTACGTGAATAGTTTTTGATACTGCCCCAATGGTGAGAAAGAGGTGGAATTTTAATTCATTTCGTATGAGATTATTTCTTGAATCTGATGGGCATTCCTTGCAGGGTCATACACTTGGGCTTTTGTCCTTGCCTGATTTCTTGGATGCATCTATAGGGAAGATATTGAAGGTAAAAGTCTTTTCCCAAGTTTAATACTGCCCATGTTTGATGTTGTACACTTTCAATGTGAAATTAGCTCATTTATTACCTGGAAGAACATGTTTTTTGCATACTTTTATCATATATGTAAGTGGTTGAGCTGGTTTCTTATTTTTCTTGAATGAGAATCATTTGGAGAAATGCCATTCCCTGTTAGAACTGTTGGATCATTTGGTGTATATTTTAAGTCCAGTTCCTAATGTCTTAGCTTTCCATCAGTAAATGTGATATACATGGTATCAAAGTTCTGATTCCAGGAGGTCTATGTTAAGTCTCTGAGACTTTTTTTCTGCCATCATAATTATTGTATGTACAGTTTGCTTGTGTTTGTCCAAGCTAGTTAATCCAAGGAGGGGTGTGTCAGATAGCTTGTGTATGTATTCTCATATCTAATAGCTGGGAGGGACAATTGATAATCTAGCTGGAAGAATACTAGAATTTACTCAGTTTACAGTCAACATGCCATTTTAGAGCATGTGCTATTTCTATATATATGAGCATGAGTTCTTCCATTACCCTTTCAGTTGAAGAAGGTCAATCTTGCAATAGTATTCTCTTTGTTCTTTTTGACTTTCAACCAAAAATTTCGATGGTCTCAGAAAAGGTTGCTGATTACCTGACCTAATTATGCTGCTACTTTTGCAGCAACTCACTGTTCCTATTAACCGGGTAGCATCTTTTAGCATTGCCCTGATGTAAAGCTTACACATAATTTAGGGCTTGGACATTCTAGGGCTGGGCACGGACTGAGCCTTACTCTAGCCTTCACTCATAGAGAAAATGGATGAATATGTCCACCCTAACAGAGAGTTGACGGCGAGTTTTTGAACATTATAGAAAATCAAGTGTCCTTTCATCATATTTTTGATGCCTAATTTAGTCTCTCATCCCTACATCTAATGCATATGTTGCCCATGCGTCTTAGAAGATGCTTCCATTCTGAAGAGACCGGCTAGCATTCTCTCCCTTCTCCTCCTGGTCCCCCTGCCTCCTTTTTCCCTTCTGGTAGCCTCGTTTCATTGGCCAATTGTCTGATTACTGGAATAAAAAGCCTGTTTTACGTATCAATGTGGCATGTTTACAGGCCTTGAACTGTTTGGGCATACAATATGTTATTCGCTGGCTGTTTTTCATGGTTTAATCAAACATTATTGGATGTGCTTAAGCAATAATGCTGCATGTTGACTTGGTAGATGGTCCTGCTGTACTTTCCTCCTCCGGATTGTCATCATGCACTGCATTCCATCACATGCTCTCTTAGAGCCTGTAATGTAGATTTAGTGTTTTTACAAACACTAAAATGTGTTTCTATTATATGTAGAGACCACCATCTTTCATTCTATTTTACATTATCATTGACTACATTAAATGTTTTCCCCCGCACAGCTTCAGCAGAAGCTAGCTTCAGCTACCTTCAGCCATCAAATCTGTCTTTGGCCAGGAAGGAACCCAGCAGGATGCTGTAAGACTGTTTGACAAGGGGTTGATGTTTGATTATGCTGTCAAAAAAAAGTTAGTAACATCCTATGCATGCTTTATTGTGCAGGCTGACAAATTAGAGCGTTCAAGGGAGAGAATGATAAAAGTACGGGAGCTTTTCCGTGACACAGATGCAACAGAATTTGTCATTGTATACAGCCATTCAATCTGCATCTATTAAGGGATGCATGTCTACTTAAGTTTGCTAAAACAGAGGTTATATATAGTTTCAAAAGAAATGCTTTATTATCTTGCTTTAAAGCGTGTGCAGCTGTGGATAATTTATTATCCATAAAATGGTTTCAATGAGCGTTTCAAGATAGAATTTATGGTATCAAAAGAAATCGGATCGGGAACAATTTTCGGTACAGTTAAAACACAGTTGCCATTTAGGCTGTAAAATCAAATCGTTGTAGGAGGCTCCCGAAAAATCAACGGAACCCTAAGGGGGCTCCGATTTTGCGTAATAAGCAACCCTTCAGTGGTTTCGGAGTGAAATGACCGCCCGGTAAGGACACTGGGGCGAAATCGTCCTTTTTAGCTAAGATTCGAATTATTAATTTTACATTTTCGGTATTGAAATGCAAATTAATTTGAAGTTTAATAGCATAGTTAGAATAAGAGAATTACCTAAGAGATATTATGAATAAAAATTGAGATTTATATAAATTAGTATAATATATAATTATATATATATGCGTGTAGTGGCACGCAATGGCCACGCCCCCTGCAACTTCAAATCCCATGCCATACTCTACAAATCCATCTCATGCCCTGCAAGCCGTGATTTACGGAGATTTTGTACGCTAAGAGAGTCTTTCACGCCAAGAGGGATGGACAAGCGGATCCCTGGCAGTAGAAGCGGCTATAAAAGGGCGAAGAAGAAGAGGGAAGATGTGGGCTTCGGTTGAGGGAAATAGCCGAGAAAGAGAGTGGGGGTAGGGAGCTTGAGGGAAGAGATTGAGAGAGAGAGAGTGTAACGCCCCGTAAATGCCAATTTAATTTAATTTTGAGGTAATTTAAATTAAAAGAAATATTAAAATAATTTATTGTGATTTAATAAAATTTACTTATGTGATTTTAAGGAAATAAGAAATTAAAATAATTAATTAATTTGTTTTAGGAATTTCTGGAATTATAGGAAAATTAAAAGAAATTCAATAATGGGATTTTTAGAAATTTCGGGAGTTAATGTAATTAATTAAGTGGGCGTTAGTGCAATTAATGGAAAGTTTCGGGTGCTGGCGTGTGTTGCAGAAAAGGGCTCAAAATCACCTTAAATATAATATAAGTCACATATAGGTTGAAGACACACGCGGGCGCGAGCGGTCGCGCGCGAGGTTGCCAGGCGGTGGACGCGGCTTCGAGTCGCGGGGGCTACGTGCGAGGGGGATTTTTGGCTGATTTTAATCAGCCACTGGACGTCCGAAACGACGTCGTTTCGGTGAGGCGGTGGCCTCCCAGTGGCTGGCCTGCGCGCTGCCACGTGGCCGCGTCTCCTCCGCTTATTTTTGGCCGCATTTAAGCCTGATTTCGGGCGTGATTTTGAGCATAGAAACAGTAGCAATTTCAGAGAAAAACCAGCGCGTGCACGGGCAAAATTTGTGAGATTTTGGGGCTGAAAAATTCGGATTAAATTGCGTTTAATTCCAGATTTAATTATCCAGGTATGTAGAGCAGCTAGTAATTAATATTCTGTACGGTCAGAATTTCGTTTTGCGTCCAATTTTATTAATTTTGGCAAATAATTGGGATATTGCAATTTGTATAATTTTTACTACTTTTGGACCCAACGAGCCTAAGGATATCTCTGATAAGGCAAGTTCTTCTTACCTATCTTGACGTTTCTGTCGTTGGCGATTTATTGGGCCTCCCTTCATTTGTTTCGGCGATTAATTAATTATGAAGTTTTTAAACGGTTAGTTTACGATTTAATTTATTAAATGGATCTCGTGGGTTTTATTCGTTGGTTGCCTACGGGGGTTTGTGCCACCCCCCTGCCTGTTGGAAATGATGCCGTACTCACCTGGGGCTAGGTTCTTAGCGGTTCGGGTATTAATTGGATTTTTGGTTATTTTTTGGCTGGAACGGTTGTGTAGTGGGGGCTAGGATCGGCGGTTCGGTGACGGAGTGACTGTCGTACGGACTACCTTAGGCCGCCGGCAAGTCTCTCCTACCCACTGACCGTTGACCGGTGCCAGGCACTGCTAACTTGCTTAGCCGTTATGTGATTATAGCATGCCTGCTTATATTTTATTCTCGTTGCATGGCTTGATGTGCACATGGGTACGGGCTGCATGTTGGGATTAACATGATTTGGTTATGCTTGGTCACAGGCATTTTAGCTTGATTATGATGCATCCAGCACGGGCATATGCATCGTGTGTGGCTTACTATATGGGCGGAGCATGGCCTGATGCTTGGATGTATGGGCGCCTGGTATCACGTTGATGCTCACTACGCCATTGCATTTTATGTGCATTGCATGGCTACTGATAGTATTTAGTTCTCGGACGGGAGTACCGTTCCGAGGGAGCCTATGGCTCGGTTGTCGGGAGTACCGACGTGGATACGGGTGACGGGAGTACCGCCCCGGGACAGTGCGCACAGGTTTGTTGAGGATATTGTTGCCTTTCAGGGGCAGCGGCAGGTTGGTATGGGACTTGGGTGCCAAGTGTCTTGTGTGGGCCCCAAGGACCGGTATGTGCTCTTACTATACTGCACTGTTGTGTTGTAGCGTCTCATGACTTGTGTGTACTTGTGGGGCTGTGTTTGGGATGGTCTCTTCTTTTATTTATAGCCTTTCATTTCTTATAAACTTGCTGAGTCTTCCGACTCACCTTGCTTTCCATCATTCCAGGTAAGGGTAAAGCAAAGGCCGAGGGCGAGGATCGTTCCACTTAGCAGCCGGCCGCGTTGGTAAGGTGTACAGTTAGCTGCCCCCGTCATCTCTGATGTTTTGCTAGAGTCGTTGTCTTTTATTTTTTACTGTGCCAGGTTGTCATTTGTACCTCCTATTGTTGGCACAGGGTCTGTATGTATTTTTATATACTCCATGACCGCTGTATCAGCGGGGTACCTGCGAACATGCATGTATATCATTTTGCTTCCGCTATGGCATTTCTTTTATGAATGCATGTCAGAGCATTTTGTCTTGTATTTGTTTATCTTCCCTTACGTAAGCGCTTTCGTTTGGATAGATCGGGTGATTGAGATATCCGGGCGGGGGTGCTTACAATGTTGGTATCAGAGCGTCATTAAGTCAATTTGGGGGACAAGTAACTGTACACCAAGGCTGTTAGGTAGAGTTAGAGTGTTAGGACGTGTCTGTTATTACGAAATGCATTCTAATTAATTCTGGTTGTATAGGTATCATGGACGCACGACGTGGGCGAGGTCGTGGTAGACCGCCAGCACGAGGTAGAGGACACCTTGTCCCTACTCCGGAGGTTCAGGCTACAGGTGCGGGAGAACAGAGACAGCCAGGGCCACCAGATATGCAGGAGACATTAGCGGGTATTTTACGAGCTGTAGATGTACTGGCAGCATCTCAGTTGCGACAGGAGCGCAGACATGATGATAGGACTGCTACGGCCCAGGCGTCGCATTCAGGTACGTCGGGAGCAGGGGACGGTTCAGGTGCTACAGTGCTTAGAGATTTTATGGCCCTACGACCACCAGAGTTTAGTGGAGGCGCTGATGCGACGGTGGCTGAGGATTGGTTACTAGCGGTGGAGAAGCATTTGAGATCCATAGACTGTGCAGAGGCCCACAGAGTTCGGCTGGGGACTTTCTTGTTACGAGGTGACGCCGAGCGGTGGTGGGAGACCACCAGACAGAGATATGGCGATGGAGGTCCGACATGGGCACAGTTCGTCGAGGCGTTCAATGAGACCTATATACCGACTTGGATCAGAGAGCAGAAGGTGTTTGAGTTTATCGAGTTACAGTAGGGCAGTAAGACAGTTACACAGTATGAGACTGAGTTCGTGGCATTGTCTCGTTATGCTCCTGAGTTAGTGACCCCTGAGTCGCGTCGAGTTAGCAAGTTTCAGAGGGGGTTACGACCAGAGATCCGTCATGCCATGGCTGGTATTGAGGCCCCTGACTTCTCTACGGCTGTTCAGCGAGCCCACGCGGTGGAGAGGGATCGATTGGAGGCCCGAGCAGAGCAGTTAGTCTTGAAGGGTGCAGGGAGCAGCAGTAAGAAGAGGAAGTGGGATACAGGCAGCCAGAGTTCGGGGTTTCCACAGTGCCGACAGTGCGGGCAGAGACACCAGGGGCAGTGTCGGGAGGTACGTCGGGATGTATGTTATCGCTGTGGTCAGCCAGGGCATTTGAAGAGAGACTGTCCACAGGCGCCTAGACCGACTACACCAGCCCCACCAGCTACACCGGCCACAGGGCAGGAGATTATTTGTTTTCGCTGTGGACAGAGGGGCCACCGAGCGAACAGGAGCACCCAGCCAGCACAGAGTGGAGGGCCACGGACTGGAGGTGTGGGGCCCAGACCAGTTCAGAGACAGTCTGCACCTAGGACGCAGGGTGCAGGAGCACCATTACCTCTTCCAGCAGCACAGCGCCCAGGACCTACAGAGAGAGTTCAGATGCAGGGACAAGCATTTGCAGTGTCAGCGGCCGAGGCAGCTGAGAGCAGTGATATAGTGCAAGGTATACTTACTCTCTATGGCCATGACGCACGTGCCCTATTTGATACAGGTTCCACCCACTCTTTCATAGCACCCCATTTGTTGCATAAGATCCCAATCCCGTGTAACCCCTTACCATATGATTTATCTATTTCGACACCGGGAGGGACGGTGTTGTTGGGGAGTGAGATGGTCAGGGATTGCGAGATAGGGATTTACGACCAGGTATTTGTGGGGGATCTTGTCGTTTTGGCGATCCAGGATTTTGACTTACTGTTGGGTATGGATTGGCTCTCTCGGCACTATGCTCGGGTTGATTGTCGTCGGAAGGTAATTTCATTTAAGCATCCGGGGAGACCAGTTGTTACATACCGGGGTGTGAAGCCAGTGGTGACTACGCCGATGATATCGGTTATGCACGCCGAGAGACTTATTCGACGTGGGTGTGAAGCCTACTTTGCGTTCGTGACCGTGATAGCGGGGGAGAAGAAGGAGTTGGCTGCCTATCCTGTGGTGCGAGACTTTCCAGATGTGTTCTCAGATGAGTTGCCGGGACTACCACCGCACCGAGAGATTGATTTTGCAGTCGATCTGATGCCAGGTACGCAGCCTATTTCCAAGACTCCTTACCGTATGGCTGCCAACGAACTGAAAGAACTCAAGGTGCAATTGCAAGATCTTTTGGAGAAAGGTTTTATTCGGCCGAGCACATCGCCATGGGGGGCCCCAGTATTATTCGTGCGCAAGAAGGATGGGTCTATGCGACTTTGTATAGATTACCGACAGCTTAATCAGGTAACAATCAAGAATAAGTACCCCCTACCCCGTGTGGATGATTTACTAGATCAGTTGCGTGGTGCATCGATGTTTTCCAAGATAGATTTGCGGTCAGGTTATCATCAGGTGCGAGTCAGAGATGAGGATGTTGCGAAGACCGCATTTCGTACACGTTACGGCCATTATGAGTTTGTGGTCATGCCATTTGGGCTGACCAATGCACCTGCAGTGTTCATGGATCTGATGAATAGGGTGTTCAAAGAATATCTGGATTCCTTTGTCATAGTTTTTATTGACGACATCCTAGTCTACTCACCGAACCCTGAGACACACGAGGTGCATCTGAGCGTGGTTCTGCAGAAGCTCAGAGATGAGCAGTTATATGCCAAGTTTTCGAAATGTGAGTTTTGGCAGACCCGAGTGGTATTCTTGGGACACGTGGTCTCAGGAGAGGGTATCTCAGTAGACCCAGAGAAGACTAGAGCCGTGATGGATTGGTCGAGACCGATGACAGTGACAGAGATTCGGAGTTTTCTTGGCCTTGCCGGATATTATCGACGGTTCATAGAGGGTTTTGTACGGCTTGCATCTCCCCTGACGAAGCTGACAAGGAAGGGCGCCAGATTTATTTGGGATGAGTCTTGCGAGAGATCATTCCAGGAGTTGAACCGGCGGTTGACTTCGGCGCCAGTACTGACGATACCCAGGAGTGGTGAGTTATTTACTGTTTACAGTGATGCCTCATATGCAGGGTTGGGATGTGTTTTGATGCAGGACGGCCGAGTAAATGCTTATGCATCCAGACAGTTGAAGAGGCACGAAGAGAATTATCCCACACATGATCTGGAGTTGGCGGCTGTCGTGTTTGCCTTGAAGATTTGGAGGCATTATCTTTATGGTGAGAGAGTCCAGATATATACAGATCACAAGAGTCTCAAGTATTTATTTTCTCAAAAGGAACTTAATATGAGACAACGACGTTGGTTGGAGCTGCTTAAGGACTATGATTGCGAGATCCTCTATCACCCAGGTAAAGCCAATGTGGTAGCAGATGCACTGAGTCGCCGTGGAGCATCAGTTACAGCTATGATGGTGCAGGAGTGGTTCTTACTGGAGCAGATGAGCGATCTTACTATCTCTGTGGCACCAGACAATCCTACACTCTATTGTGCTGCCATGAGTATCCATTCAGATCTAGAGGGTCAGATTTGCGATCGACAGCGACAGGATGTGGAGCTTGGTGAGATTATGGCTAATATGGAGAGATTTGGCCCATTGGGGTACAGCCAGAGGGATGATGGTTTGCTATTATTCCATGGGCGGATTTGTGTGCCGAGTGACGGTGATATCAGGCAGAGGATCCTAGAGGAAGCTCATCGTTCTCCCTATACTATCCATCCTGGAGCGACGAAGATGTATCAGGGCTTACGGCGTCAGTATTGGTGGAGCGGCATGAAGAGGAGCGTAGCAGAATTTGTATCGCGATGTTTAGTGTGCCAGCAGGTTAAGGCTGAGCACCAGAGGCCCGCAGGATTGTTACGACCTTTATCTGTGCCGGAGTGGAAGTGGGAGCGCATAGCTATGGATTTTGTCTCAGGATTGCCACGATCCAGCCAGGGGTATGACTCGATATGGGTAATTATTGATCGGTTGACTAAATCAGCGCACTTCTTACCTGTCAAGAAGACCTATCCTATTCATCGACTAGCCAAGCTATACATTGATGAGGTGGTGAGACTGCACGGAGTCCCAGCTAGTATTGTGTCAGACAGGGATCCTCGGTTTACCTCACGATTTTGGGAGGCGTTGCAGAGTGCTATGGGGACCCAGCTGACTTTCAGTACAGCCTTCCATCCTCAGACTGACGGGCAGTCGGAGCGGACCATTCGGACTTTGGAGGATATGCTCCGCACCTGTGTACTGGACTTTCATGGGAGCTGGGATGACCATTTGTCGTTGGTGGAGTTTGCTTACAATAATAGCTTCCAGGCCAGCATTGGGATGGCACCATTTGAGGCATTATATGGGCGGCCGTGTAGGTCACCGCTTTGCTGGACCGAGACTGGGGAGCGAGCGTTACTTGGACCGGAGTTGGTGGAGCAGACGACAGAAAAGATCCAGTTGATTCGGGCTAGGATGAAGGCAGCTCAGGATCGTCAGAAGAGTTATGCTGATAGACGACGCCGAGATTTGGAGTTTGATGTGGGTGATCATGTTTTCCTTCGAGTTATGCCGATGAGGGGTGTTCGACGCTTCGGAGTATCTGGCAAGTTGAGTCCTCGCTATGTGGGACCGTTCGAGATATTGGAGCGAGTCGGATCGTTGGCATACCGATTAGCTTTACCCCCTCAGTTAGCCCATGTACATGATGTCTTTCATGTTTCTATGCTCCGCAAGTACGTGGCAGATCCCGGGCATGTCATTGATTATCATCCGCTTGTGGTGCAAGAGGACGCGTCGTACATCGAGTTGCCTACCAGCATCGTGGATCGGAAAGAAAAAGTGCTCCGTAGTCGCACGATTCCCTATGTAAAGGTCCAGTGGCAACGGCATACCCCTGAGGAGGCTACTTGGGAGCTAGAGGAGGACATGAGGCGACTTCATCCTCAGTTGTTTGCCTAGCCAGGTACGAATTTCGGGGACGAAATTCTTTTAAGGGGGGAGGATTTGTAACGCCCCGTAAATGCCAATTTAATTTAATTTTGGGGTAATTTAAATTAAAAGAAATATTAAAATAATTTGTTGTGATTTAATAAAATTTACTTATGTGATTTTAAGGAAATAAGAAATTAAAATAATTAATTAATTTGTTTTAGGAATTTCTGGAATTATAGGAAAATTAAAAGAAATTCAATAATGGGATTTTCAGAAATTTCGGGAGTTAATGTAATTAATTAAGTGGGCGTTAGTGCAATTAATGGAAAGTTTCGGGTGCTGGCGTGTGTTGCAGAAAAGGGCTTAAAATCACCTTAAATATAATATAAGTCACATATAGGTTGAAGACACACGCGGGCGCGAGCGGTCGCGCGCGAGGCTGCCAGGCGGTGGACGCGGCTTCGAGTCGCTGGGGCTGCGTGCGGGGGGGATTTTTGGCTGATTTTAATCAGCCACTGGACGTCCGAAATGACGTCGTTTCGGTGAGGCGGTGGCCTCCCAGTGGCTGGCCTGCGCGCTGCCACGTGGCCGCGTCTCCTCCGCTTATTTTTGGCCGCATTTAAGCCCGATTTCGGGCGTAATTTTGAGCATAGAAACAGTAGCAATTTCAGAGAAAAACCAGCGCGCGCACGGGCGAAATTTGTGAGATTTTGGGGCTGAAAAATTCGGATTAAATTGCGTTTAATTCCAGATTTAATTATCCAGGTATGTAGAGCAGCTAGTAATTAATATTCTGTACGGTCAGAATTTCGTTTTGCGTCCAATTTTATTAATTTTGGCAAATAATTGGGATATTGCAGTTTGTATAATTTTTACTGCTTTTGGACCCAACGAGCCTAAGGATATCTCTGATAAGGCAAGTTCTTCTTACCTATCTCGACGTTTCTGTCGTTGGCGATTTATTGGGCCTCCCTTCATTTGTTTCGACGATTAATTAATTATGAAGTTTTTAAACGGTTAGTTTACGATTTAATTTATTAAATGGATCTCGTGGGTTTTATTCGTTGGTTGCCTACGGGGGTTTGTGCCACCCCCCCTGCCTGTTGGGAATGATGTCGTACTCACCCGGGGCTAGGTTCTTAGCAGTTCGGGTATTAATTGGATTTTTGGTTATTTTTTGGCTGGAACGGTTGTGCAGTGGGGGCTAGGATCGGCAGTTCGGTGACGGAGTGACTGTCGTACGGACTACCTTAGGCCGCCGGCGAGTCTCTCCTACCCACTGACCGTTGACCGGTGCCAGGCATTGCTAACTTGCTTAGCCGTTATGTGATTATAGCATGCCTGCTTATATTTTATTCTCGTTGCATGGCTTGATGTGCACATGGGTACGGGCTGCATGTTGGGATTAACATGATTTGGTTATGCTTGGTCACGGGCATTTTAGCTTGATTATGATGCATCCAGCACGGGCATATGCATCGTGTGTGGCTTACTATATGGGCGGAGCATGGCCTGATGCTTGGATGTATGGGCGCCTGGTATCACGTTGATGCTCACTACGCCATTGCATTTTATGTGCATTGCATGGCTACTGATAGTATTTAGTTCTCGGACGGGAGTACCGTTCCGAGGGAGCCTATGGCTCGGTTGTCGGGAGTACCGACGTGGATACGGGTGACGGGAGTACCGCCCCGGGACAGTGCGCACAGGTTTGTTGAGGATATTGTTGCCTTTCAGGGCAGCGGCAGGTTGGTATGGGACTTGGGTGCCAGGTGTCTTGTGTGGGCCCCAAGGACCGGTATGTGCTCTTACTATACTGCACTGTTGTGTTGTAGCGTCTCATGACTTGTGTGTACTTGTGGGGCTGTGTTTGGGATGGTCTCTTCTTTTATTTATAGCCTTTCATTTCTTATAAACTTGCTGAGTCTTCCGACTCACCTTGCTTTCCATCATTCCAGGTAAGGGTAAAGCAAAGGCCGAGGGCGAGGATCGTTCCACTTAGCAGCCGGCCGCGTTGGTAAGGTGTACAGTTAGCTGCCCCCGTCATCTCTGATGTTTTGCTAGAGTCGTTGTCTTTTATTTTTTACTGTGCCAGGTTGTCATTTGTACCTCCTATTGTTGGCACAGGGTCTGTATGTATTTTTATATACTCCATGACCGCTGTATCAGCGGGGTACCTGCGAACATGCATGTATATCATTTTGCTTCCGCTGTGGCATTTCTTTTATGAATGCATGTCAGAGCATTTTGTCTTGTATTTGTTTATCTTCCCTTACGTAAGCGCTTTCGTTTGGATAGATCAGGTGGTTGAGATATCCGGGCGGGGGTGCTTACAGAGAGCGCTTGGGCTGAGCATGGCCGAGGCAGAGAAGAAGATCGAGAGGACGAGCTGGGGCGGCCATGGCCGCAAGAAGCTTGCAACAGCCACGATCAGCAGCCATGGCAGCGGCTGGAAGCAGCCGCTGGACGCACGAAGTAGGCGGTGAGGCTGTTGGCAGCATCTAGGGTGGCTGGGGCAAAGTTGGCGCGGTCGTTGAAGGCTTGGGAGGCGACCCGAAGCAGTGGAGCCGCGGCTATGGCCGCGAGCTCCAATAAGCTGGACGCGAGGCTGAGGAGCTGCCGCGATGGCAGCTTGCGGTGGCAGGCGACGGTGCAGTGGCTGGGAGAGGCAGAAGTCGCTGGCGGTGGAGGCGCGCGGAGGCGTTGGCAGCAGCGGCGGCCGCGGGCAGTGCTGGTTCGGCCATGGAGGAAAGAAGAGAAAGGAAAGAAGAAGAAGAAGAAGAAGATAAGGAAGAAGAAAAAGAGAAGAAAAAGAGAAAGAAGGAAAAGGAGGAAGAAGAAGAAGAAGTTGCAAGCGCAGGAGGCGGGAAGAGGAGGAAGAAGAAGAAGAAGGGAGGAGAAAGAAAAGAAAAAAAAAGAAAAGAAAAGAAAAGAAAAAGAAAGAAAAGGAAGAAAAAGAAAAGAAAATGGGAAAAATGTCGAAAAAAATCCCGGGAAAATCTCAAAAGATAGGAAATTATATTTCGATGACATCCCAGAGATTTTGGAGAGAAAACGGCTCGGGCACGTATTTCGAGGAAATGGCACGCATATCGAGAAAATCCGAAATGCTAAGTTAAGGTGAGTAAAATTCCTTAGAAAATTTCAGAAATTCAAGAATATTATTTTATGAATTGTCGTAGTGAAATATTTGAGAAAATATTTTTAGAAATATTTAATTTGGAATTATTGAAGGAAAATAGGAAATAGAGAGAAAATTATAGAAAATGCCAGAAATTATGGAAAAATAGGTTTTAATGTTTATTTAAATAATTATGGTGATTAGGATACTTTGAAGCTGAATTTGAAGAGACTCGCGCAAATTTTGAGGTTGGGACGTAAATCGAGACAAGACACGGATATCGAGGTAGCCTGATAAGCTCTAGAAGGTAAGTGGTACTTCCTCGATAATGATTTCATTATATTGACATGCCCTGATATGTATCCATCACGTAGACTGCATACATGACTATGAAATGCATAAATACACGTTGATATCATCGATCACACGCATATGAGGCCGTAGGGGGTACGAACTGGCACCGCTGCCTTACCAAGGGTGCACCCATACACCCCGCCTTCGAAAGAGGTGGCCGCTAAAATGATAGGTAGCATGAGGGGTGCAGTTGACACCTACAATGAAAGACATTGCATACACTCATGATATAGCATTATATACCCTTACTTAGATGGTTCATCATCTAACTTGGGTTCGCCTTTGGAACATTCAACGTTCCAGTCGGGACTTGCAGAGATGATTTCGAGATTGGTGATATGTAGTGACGCGAGACGTCAAGAAGCGAGTAAATGTACCATGTTGTGTTGTAATATGAGTAGTTTAGGAATTATGTACATTGTATTTATCGTTAGACGCTTATGAATTAACCTTGTAATGAACATCATGTTTAGTTATTATTATATGAGCAGGTTCGATTCAGCTTCCGCTTTATATTTCTAGTGTAGATATCTCGCACTAGAGAAGGTCTTAGGGAATTTCGGGATAATGTAAAGATAAAAAAAAAAAATAGACCAAATTTCCTAAGGCATAACACGCCCTGAAGAAGTGGGCTGTTACAGAATCGATAATTATAGTTTTTTTTCTTTTAATATCTAGCATTTTATCGAAATTTAAGTTTAATTAATTATCCATTATTCAATGCGTTAATAGAAAATACCCCTTAATTCAATACACTGACATTCAATGTGCTAAAGAATAATTAACATATTAAGTAAGTTGTCACATTTTCTCGCCTGTCCTTCTATAAGATTCTTGGCATTTAGCATTGTCTTTGCCAATGACCTCTTCAATTATATCTTTAATAAAATTGAAAAAGAAATTATCAGTTATAAAAACATAAATAATTACATAATCAATTTTATACTTACCAAACAATTCATATTAATCAAGTAGAACTACACTCAAAATATTAGTAAATGACCTAAAGATAAAATTTTGTATTGGAAAATTTTGTCTTGAAAGTTAATTTCTACAATGATAACAAAAACATTGAAAATATGAATTTTGACTTATTTTTCTTTCACAATGCATTAATTTTCTTCTATAATCTTGAAAATATGATATATTAAATTTTAATTAGTATTGAAAAACCCATGCATTAGTCTTAAAAATGTGGTATATATCTTAAATTTTAATTAGTATTAAAAAACTCATGCATTAGTCTTGTATTAAATTAAAGACAGTGATTAATTAATTATTAAAATAAAACTATTTATATATTATATATTTATTTATAAATTTATAATAAATATAAATAAAAATTAAAATTTCTAAACGTGAGGAAACATGGGTATTTCAATGCTAATTAAAAATATTTTGGCTCACTATCCTAATTTAATATATTATATATAGGATTTTATATGAATGGACGATGAGACGATATAACAGAAAATATTTATTTTTGATTAATTAATAGCATTGAAAAATTTGTGCAAATTTAATGCAAATTTTAGAGACAAAAAATAGTTTGACAGATTAATTTTTGGAGGAAAAAAATATCTGCAAACTATTCTAGTTTATTTAATATATTATATAAAGACAAGATAAGATTTTATACAAATGAATGATTTTTTATGACTTAATTAATAGTTTAAGTTGTTTATTCATATTTTTCAAAAATAATATTTATTTTTTATTGATTCAGGGATTAATTGATGAAAAGATATGATAGAAAATATTTATTTTTTATTAATTAATAGTATTGAAAAATTAATACAAATTTTAGAGGCAAAGAATAGTCCGGTAGAGTTTTTGAGAAAAAAAAATATTTACAAACTATTCTACTTTAATATATTATAAAGATAAAGATATGTATTATTGTACGAATTAAACATATTAAATTATTAATTCCACGAATCTTTAGGCGGGAAATTGTATGAGTCAATTTTGTGCAATGACTATCTTATTTTTATATATATAAAGTTTTATTTTATCTTGTTAAATAATTATAATCTTTTTACTGAATTTTAATTTATTATATTGTTAAAAATAATGGTCAAATTAAATACACAAATTAAGGTCAAAATGAATAATTATACATACTAAAATTAAGGGACATAATGGGAATAATATTTTTTTACATTGGAAGAGGAGGAGCAATTTGGCCATAAATTTCCCGTGGTGAACAGTGGAACGCCAAAAATGACGTCCCACTGTTCAGCACGCCAAAATGAAATGCCGTACGTCTCCGTTGGAGATGGCCTAACTGGGGGTCACTGCAAGATTGCATAATTAATTCAGGCTTACAGTTCCTTCTTCTACAAATTTCTCATGAAATTACGTTTGACTCTACACAGTTCATTGCAAGATTGCATAAATTCAGGCCTTCTACAAACTCGGTGTCTTGTTGTTCAATTGATTCACAAAATTAATGGTGATTTTAATTTTCAATACTTCACTACTTTCTTTATCTGTGATTTTAGTTCAGCACTTTTACGTAGATTTTCCTCTTGGTTATTCAGCGGTGAGCGTTGGTGGAGGGTGAGATGTGACATGATGAGGCGGCCAATATGGACCCAAAAACAGTCTGCTTGGAAGAAAGGAGAGAACAGTTTGCCCGGAAGCTGACGGGACAATAGCGTAGAAATAGATCAATAAAGGAACTTTTGAATTTTTCAGGAAAATGACCAATGGCTAAAGGGTCTCCCCTCCCACCAATGAGAATGAAACTAACAAAGTAAAAGGAATGGAAACAAGAAATCAAGATTCCTGGAAATTAAGTTCAACAGCTTAAAGCAATCAAAACATGTGTTTTGCGGGTTGGCTGAAACACATCATTAGGCAGGGGACCAACGACCCGCAATTTTTGCTTCATTTTCTTTTTGTTGCGCAAATAGAAGGCAACCCAAACATATACACAATCTGAATCAAAACCCTTTCTAACATATAACAGAGTCGAAATCGGAAATCAACATACACCACAAATAAGTATGAATAAAATTGAAAAATAGAATGAACACGAGAGATTTACCGTGGTTCACCCGAAAGGGCTATGTCCACGTTGAGCTCCGGTAACAGAGAGCTCACTACACTATCGGAGTTAAAAATAGGGTTTACAAACACACTGTATACAAGTCTCACAATCACTCGTATTTACAGAGACAATTTCTCTATCAAAAACGCCTCAAAATCATAACAACAAATAAATCAGAGGCTTACCCTATTCGAACCAGAGAGAAAACCCAGAAGGAGTCGAAGAGAGTCTGATTCATGGAATGAGAAAGACCCCTCGAACCCTAACAACAACACTCTCTGTAGCGGCCATCTCCCGAATAATCCCACTAGCATAGGAAAATCCAAAAGGAGATCGTCACATAAATGAATACAGAAACAATAACTCAAATTCAACATCAAATATATATATATATATTTTGTTTACTTGCTCACTGATCACCAAGAGCCAAAAGAAAGCATTTCCAAAGGCAATTTAACTTACACTATTCTTTAGGCTCAAAGACCATACAATCAAAATATAAGGGCAAATATCATTTACAAAATAAATCTCACTCTACATGCCCTCAAAACAAATCACTCCCATGAACCTTTTCGGCTGGGATATCTCTATACACAACTAGACCCGAGCTCTAGCCTTACTGGACTCGCCCTTAGCAATTGCTTTTCCCTTACCTGGAATGACAAGAACAAACAAGGTGAGCCACAAGGCTCAGCAAGTATGTATTACAACAAACGAAGCAATAGAGTCAAGGCATGGATAAACCAAAGTGGAATAGACCCGACTTCCCAAGTACGAGTAGCATTTCCCATTAGATCCTATCATTATTATCATTTTCATGCCTTTGTCATTATGCATTTCATGCATCATTTCATTTCTCATGAATATATAATTTTCCATGCAGCATATCGGCTCTCACGGCCTTTCATTCACATGCATGCATACATATACATAGAAAAAAATCACCTAGCCATTCACTTGGCTTGAGCATTGCCTACCGGGTTTATGGCCACCTTACCCGCGTCAGGCACTCTTTAGGATATCATTTTCTCACCTTGCGGTACATAGCCGTCGCGCAAAATAATAAGTGCGCAAATAATAATACCATGTAATACTCATGTTGGTTTCAAGTAAACATATCAAACATGTTTTATTATTAGAAATGTTCTCATCATGATCATCATGCACACTTTGACATTTCAAGATTATATCCTCACATGAGCCAATGGTATTTTCATCACATAATTTAGCATCATCCATGGAAATTCATTTCCATACCATTTCTCAAGGTCAAACAAGTTGATTACATGAATTTACCATTAAAAACTTATGATTTTCATTTTTAATTCTCATAATTAATTAACTTCCCCATTTTTGGAACACCTATATATCCGCGAGATGATTTCAAAGCCAACTAAAACATCACAAGAGCTTTGGGGAAAAATTACAAGCATTAGAAAAGAATCGGACCAAAAAGAAATAATTAATACATTTTGTTGGTTGACCGAATAAAAGAGTTAGTCAACCGACTGTAGACTTGGTCGACCGATGATGAAGACTTGGTCGACTAACAGAAGCTAAATTATCCACTTGGTCGATCGACTAAAATCACTTGGTCGACTAATAGCCCACTTGGTCAACCGACTAAAACACTTGGTCGACTAACAGAAGTTTAAATTATTACTTGATCGACCAACTAAAAAACAAAACACAAACTTGGTCGACCGATAGAAATGCTTGGTCGACCAATAGAGGCCTGAAACTTAAAAATAACAATGATAACCCACAAAACTCAACATCCTAAGCAAGATACACCAAACCTTGCTTCTCTAACATTCCTAATCAATCAAGTGTCATTCCTTTGAGAATTTAGGGTGAATTAGACCCTAATGAAAACTCTCAAAAAGACCCACCAATGATAAAACACCAAATTAAGAAAATGAGAAAATAATCCACTAATCAACATAAACTCATGATTAGATCTTCTAATAAAATAGAAGATTCGAAGACAAGGGAACCAAGAAGGAAATCAACTTGACCCAAAAGGAAAAAAAACCCAAGGCTTACATTAATAAGGAATATCAACATGAACTTGAAATGAAACAACATAGGAGGAATAATAACTTGCATTTAGAATGAGAGCTTGCCCCCAAAACGAAACAATGAGGTAAGAGAACTTGCATAACAAAAAAGAAATGCAAGAAGAACTTGCCTTAATGATGCTTGGTCCAAAGAGAAGAACAACCAGCTGTATCTTCCACCTTTGAAGCTTCAATGGAGATTGAAAATGGAAGAAGAAGAAGAAGAAGAAGAAGAAGAAGAAGAAGAAGAAGAAGAAGAAAATGGCTGATCGGGAGAGGAGGGAATGAAAGAGAGAAGAAACATGGAAAAGAAAGAAGCATGGGGGAGGAATGGCCGCCCATCAACTTTCCACCCACTCCCTTGGCCAAATTACCACTTTGACCTTCTCCTTTACACACACAGACACCATAACTCATTAAACCCATTTTGGTCCTTTTACCTCTTTTTCTTTTCTTTTTCATTTTCTTCTTTACCCCATAATACTCATAACTTCATTTTTATTAATACCCATTTATGAAATTCCCATTTCACCCTTACTTTTCACACACACAATAAACAACTTCAAACCCTCATTAGACTTTTCATAATTCATTCATTTTGATTAATTAAAATACACAAAACTTTATGCTCATGGGCCCAATGCCCATTTTATTAGCCCAACACAATGGGCTCAAAATATATTCTTAGGCCCAAGGGCTTCTCAGTTCATTCTTAAATAAAACCCAACCCAATACACTAGGCTTCACCCCAAGTTTTTCTTTAAAAACTCAACCCCTTAAATTAGGCAAATCACAATTCTATAACATTTAATTCTTGAGGCTAATTTATCACACATAATAACCTGTAACGACCCGATCGAGCAATAGGAAGGACATGAACAACTTACCCTGATGGGCCTACGCGAACTTTCCAGGGGGGTCACCCATCCCTGGATTATCCCAGGTTAAGCACGCTTAACTTGGGAGTTCTTTGCCTGCATTCAGCCCAAAAGGTATGCAGCTGGTGTTGTTTCATTTCTTACATTATCCTCGATATATACTAACTTCTCTAGGCTCTCGGGGTATTACATTCTCCCCCCCTTAAGCACATGACGTCCTCGTCATGCGACCTTACAACCGGTCCCAGATCCCCCTATTGCATGGCCGATGTGGGATTCACCTAAGGTGCCTACACTCACCCCCTATCAGGACTCAGCCTCCTTACTGAGGTTTGCCCCAACACCGCGCTCAGAGGCTCGGGGGTCGGCTCTGATACCACCTGTAACGACCCGATCGAGTGATAGGAAGGACCGGAACAACTTACCCTGATAAACCTACGCGAACTTCCTAGGGAGGTCACCCATCCCTGGATTACCTCAAGTTAAGCACGCTTAACTTGAGAGTTCTTTGCCTGCATTCAGCCCAAAAGGTATCTAGCTAGTGTTGTTTCATTTCTTACACTATCCTCGATATATACTAACTTCTCTGGGCTCTCGAAGTATTACACACACTCTCTCTCGTCTGTCACATTACATATCCCGATGCACAGTAAATAAATAGGGGTCGCACGATGCATTTGAAGGGCTTAGATTGCACCAGATAAAAGGCAGCATCGATAGTTCAGATTGCAGAAGGACGAGACAAGGGGCACGATTGAGATGAAGGACACCCGGGCAGTTGCCGAGCTGCCCTCCAGTGTCACGTGGCACTGTTGCAGCTGACCCTCCTGCCCGGGTCCCTAAGTGAGAAACGGTGTCGTTGGGTGCTTCATTGCCAACACTTTTTCTCCCATTAAAATTTCAACTCGTTCATATCTTATTGTATTGATGATGGTGACAAAGGAAGACTTGTGGTTGTGGTCAAGCAAAGATGTGCTTTTACAAATAAAATTTTATTCTTTATTTATAAAAGTTATTTTCAAATGATATAAAAAATATGATTTATTAGAGTTTATTTTAAGAGTATAATTAAGAGTTAATTTATAATATGTATTCATATTAGTAATAATCACATTAATTTTTATTAGGCTTAGTACATATACCGGTCATTCAATAATTAAAAAATATGACATTTAGTTCATAATATGGAAAAAAAGATCAAATTTAATAAAAAAAATTAAATTTAATAAAAAGATCTAAAAATTTCATAAAAAGACCTAAACTTCATAAAAATATCTAAAATTATTCAAAAAAATTGATAAGATTTATTTTATCACTTCTTGTTTAAGACCTTATTTGACAATTTGTGATTAGTACCACTCCAAGGGATTCTTGTGGAGGTACTGATCTTGTCCCTTGAAGCATTGTAATGACTGGCATGCTTACATGTAATTATTAAATTTCTAATGTAACGTTTTTGAATCTACATGGTGCTGAAGTGTTTCTTTATTTTTTTGAGTAACGTTTGTTAAAATGAGTAAGATAAAAGAGTATTAAGATAAGATTGGAATGCTTTTCGGATCAAGATATGGAATAGTCAAGATAAGGCTAAGAAGCATTCCAAGATTTTTATCAACATGTTTGTTAAATTTTTTAAAATGCACTGGAGGACACAAACGTTATTTTTTTTTTATCTATAAAGACTAAGATAAGAAGTCACGTGACTTCTTTTTCAATGATTTTTAACAAATATGTTGAAAAGACCAAATATCTGAAATACTTTTTATATCTGACTATTTTCCCCTCTTATCCTAGTTAACAAACACCCCTTTGGTGAATATTGAGTAGGTAGTTGATCTTTTTTATATGAAAATTAATGATGAATGCCTTAGTGAATTCTCTCCTTAATTAGTAGAAGGTGGAGATAAATTTTTCTATTAATCAATTGAACCATATATGAGCACGATATTAATTAAACTAAATTGAAATCAAGGATAGCTTTAACTTAAATTAGTTTGGAATCTTACCGATGATGTGTTTTAGCCATTTTAAAAAAGTTTATGGACTAATTTGGTAAAAAATAAAATTCATGAAGTGTCCATGACAAAATCTTAAAGTTCAGGAAGTGCACGATAAATTTATTTAATGTCATAGCAATGATTGGAGACTCACGATTAATTAATTTGAGAAAATTTAGAAACTCTTTTAGAAAATGTAAATTTTAAAAAGTATTTAAACTAAAAATTCAAAATTTAAAGAATATACAAATTTACCTTTTTAGTAAATTGATAAGTAACCCAGTACATACGGCTGGCTTGCACTCCCACCTTGCAATTAAAACACAAAACAAAACACAATAAAAATTTTATATTTTTTTCTTTATTTAGATAAGAGGTTTATACTCGTCAGTGTACGAGTGCAATTGTAGTCCAAATTTAAATTTATATTTTCTGAATGAGTCTAAATCGTCCACTGAGAAATTTATTTATGGCAAGATAAAAAAAATGTCACACACAAGCACACACGTATTTGGACAAATTGGCAACAAAGTTTTTTTATGATTTTTTAAACAACAGATACTAGGAAATAAATTAAGGCAGTAATTGAAATAAATACTTAAAGTGAGAATATAAAATTAGATAGTACTTGAGTTAAGACAATTTCAGTGCCAACCCGTTGATTCCCAAATTTTAACAGATAAGGTTAGTAACATTAATTTAATTTCAGATATGAGGGTTTGTTATTAAATGCAATTAGAGATGATGATGGTTCTAGTTTAAGCAATCCCCATACATGATATGTGAGATTCTAATTTAAACAACTACCATAAATCCAATTACAATTAATATACAAGACAACTAAATTAATCATCCGGGTTTGGGTATGATAGCGTTTCCAGTTCTAGTAACTCTCTTGCGTGACATGAAAGCTCTAAGTTAGGCTTACGCTCCAATCCAAGCCTAGTGATTTCTCAATAATTAAGACGCACTCATACTGAAATTTAAATTAATGTTACTCATTTAAAGCACAGCTTTCTTTGGGAATCATTGGCATTGGACATTGTCCTTGCCTTAACCCAATATTAGATTTAGCTACTCATTTCCATTTGAAAGTTAATTGACATGAATTTAAACGACGTAATTTAAATAACAGAATTTAAATGACAAGAATTAAAATAGCAGAAACTAATCGACCATTTAGGCGGTGGATAATTAAAATACAAGAATTAAAATTGCAGAAATTTAAAGGCATAAACTAACCGGCCATTTAGGCGGTGAATAATAAAGTAACCATAAATGACATAAGAATTTAAAAGAAGAAAGAAAAAAGTAAGATCACAAGAGAAAACAATAGAGAAAGAAGTAAGAACAAAAGCAATTTTCAAAGAGAGAATTCTAATGAAATAACTAAACTTTGATTCAAGAATAATAATCACACTTAAAAATGCAATCAAGTGAGCTATTTATAGGCCACAAGATGCAATACAAACCATACAATTTCAATTATTCAACTAGACATAATTATATCTAATGGGCACTCACACACTTAAAGTTAAATAGATTTTAGCTATAATACACACCTAATATTAAATGGATTTTAGCTAAAATACATACCTAATAAAGCACTCATAAAGTTAAATGGATTTTAGTTATAATACACACCTAATAGTTAAATGGATTTTAACTAAAAAAAACACACCTAATAAAGCACTCACATTAAAAAATAAAAATAGATTTCTATAAATTGATTTTTTATCTTCATTGGGATTAAAAATAATCCTTGGGCTTTCTCCAAATGATATCTTTCATGGGTTGCTCAAGTTAGATCTTAATTCTTCATGGGCTTGATTCTTCATGGGCTTGAATTCTTCATGAGCTTGAATTTTTCATGGGTTTGAATTCTTCATGAGCTTGAATTCTTTATGCTTACAAAAAAATAATTTAATGTTATTAATAAATTATATTATATATATATATTACACATGACACATATATATTAGATTATATTATATATATATATATTACATGCAAGCATATAATGATGTATATGTATTATATATAATTTTATATATTATTATTATTTTTAAATTTTACTTTAAAATTTTATTTCATTCATTTTTCAATTTAAACTTGCATATAACCATAAAATATATATTAATATATAATTTAAACTATTTTTAAGATCAAAAGAAGGATATAATTATAGCAAAATTTTTATAAAATTAACCACTAATCAACGGGAATTACTTGGTTGTTAGGAAAAAGGTCCAACAATGTGAACCAAGCTTTCAAATGCACTTACCTAGATATTTCCCATTCTTGAGTTAAAAGGAACCTTTCCATCGTCAGCCTGCAGCCTCAAATGCTATCGGTCAATATTTACCAACTGGGGGTCCATTGCAAGATTGCATATTTACTAACTAGAAATTTCCCATTTTTGCTGAGTAATGAACATGCAATGCGAGGCTTTCTCCAAACTCGGTGTGTTGTTCAATTGATTCACAATGGAATCCAATTTGCTCTGTGCTAATTTTTTAATGGTCATTTCAATTTTCAATACTTCACTACTTTCTTTGTGTGGTAATTTTAACTCAAAATTCAAATTTATCCGTGATTGGAATTATTAATTTAATCATGATTAAAACTTTAAATTTTATTATAATTAGAATGTCAAATTTAATTTTAATTGAGATTTATCTCATTTGAAAAAATATTTTTTTTATTCATCTTATGAGATTTATCAAAATATATTTTCTAGTCTATATCTTAAAATTAGGGTGCCAATATCAATTTTGTTGTATTAATATCATCATAGTAATATTTTATTCTTTCAGCTTATAATTTTTTTTAATTTGAGTTTTTTATGTTATATTTTGTGTTTATTTGTGTAGTTGATGATTTGATAGTAATTTATTTTTGATTTCAAATTTATTTATGTGGTTGATGATTTGATAATAATTCGCTTTCAATCTAAAATCATAACACTTTGTCTATGATTTTAGTTCAGCACTTTTTAAGTTAAATTGCCTCTTGGTGGTTATTCAGCCTTGTTAATAAATTCAAAGGTTGCTGCCGGAGTTTGAATCTGTGTTGTTGCTGTTACAGGGTTACTGATGACACAGTGCAAACACGTGATCATTTGGAAGCTCACTTGGCTTCAACAATTTTTGCTTCTTTCTTCTAATATTGACTCAATTCATCCCTTCACATCAGGCAGGGACAACGACCCACAATTTTTGCTTCTTTCTTCTTCTTTGCTCCCAGTCAAATTTCAACCCTTTCATATCTTTTTCTCTTTTTAATTACGCCCCATCAGTGACGTCTTCAGCCACCCTATCCTTTCATACCTTATTGTATTAATAAATAATGATGGTAACAAGGGAAGACTTGTCAATTGTGATGAAGCAAAGATGTACTTTTACAAATAAAACTTTATTCTTTATTTATAAAAGTTGTTTTCAAATGACTCGAAAAAAAATGATCCATCAGAGTTTATTTTAATGTAAACTCTGATGTAATTCTTACATGTAATTCTAAGCTTACATATAATTCTTGAATTTCTAATGTAACACTTTTTAAATGATCTACATACTATCAAAGTGTTTCTTTACTTTCTTGGTGAATACTGAATAGGTAGGTGATCTTTTTTTCAATGAAAAATAATGATAAATGCTTTAGTGAATTCTCTCCTTAATTAGATAAAGAAGAAAATAGATCTTTCTATTAATCAATTGATCATATACTAGCACGACATTAATTAAACAAAATTAAATTGAAATTAGGAATAGTTTTAAGTTAAATTAGTTTAGAACATTGCTTCTTAATTACTGATGACGTGTTTCAGCCATTTCATAAAAGTTTATAGACTAATTTGGTGAAAAGTAAAATTCATGAAGTGTCTAGACAAAGTCTTAAAATTCAGGAGGTGTAGGGTCAATTTCCCATTCTTTGAGTTAAAGGAAGCTTTCCATGGTGAGCCTGCAGTCTCAAATGCTATCGATCAATATTTACTAATTAACTGGGGGTCATTGCAAGATTGCATAATTAATTCAGCCTTACAGTTCCTTCTTCTACATGTTTCTCATGAAATTACGTTTGACTCTACACAGTTCATTGCAAGATTGCATAAATTCAGGCTATCTGTCTCTTGTTTTTGCCCCTTCAGCTTCAAAGCTTCTGGCGACCTCTGGAGTTGGGTTTGTTGACTCTCTGGCCGTGATAATGTCCCTTTTTGAGGTGGTACAGCTAAAATTTGAAGGGAGGGGGGGTTGGGTTTACGTTACATTGATTATTTAAATTATTAAACTCGTAGTAAGCACGAAAAGTTATTCTTGTCGTAGAAAAACTCAAACACAATCAATTAATGCATTTAGACAAATTTGATAATCACATAGTATTTGTTCTAACTACTTGAAAAAAACTATTTTAATATTTTACTCTTGATTCATTAAGATTTTACAGTTATTTCGAACTTAATTGCATGCATTATTAACGTCTCTAGCATGAACTTAAAGTCTTATTTTTTTAAAAAAAAATTACTGAATATTTTTTTCATTAAAAAATCACTATCTCCTTGTTCCTCGTTATTTGTTTTAAAAAGATAACAGTATAAACAAAATGCAACATTTTTGCTTATAATATATTCTAACTAATTACTAAATTCATTGAACTAAGCTGGAATGAATCGCTTTGATTTTGAGACTGACACAGACTGCTTTGCAAATAAGTTCTTCTAATTTGATCCTGAAATTTTATATTGTAATCCATTATTGTAGTTTTTAACCCGAGATATATAGGAATTTGTGCAATATCAATTTGCTCAATACTTGCTATGTAAATTTGTTTATTTTCTTTAATATAATTTTTCTCCTTTGCTTCACAATTTTTTTCACTATTTAATTTTATTTACATCCTTGTAAAAAAATAAAATTATGAACAAATTGTAAAAAATGTTGTAATAGTTACTACTAGCCATTATATACTTACTTTCTTCAATGCTTATTTTTCTTTATTTCTAATAGTAAAATACAATATAATTTTTTTTATTTTTAGAAGTAAATTATTATAAAAAAGTATTTTTTTAAAAAAACATCTAACCCTGTCCCCACTGGGCCTCAGGTGGGCTCCGCCCCGGGGGGGGGGGGGGGGGGGGGGGGGGGGGGGGGCGCGCACTGTAATATACACCGTACTGCTTAAATGTGAGCAGGCAAACCTCCATGCTATGGATAAGTAGAGAAATGGGTCTTGTTTTGATAGATTTTTAGATTGACTTTTGTATTTATATTGCATTTTTATACGTTAAAGCCCTTTATATTGCATTTTTACACATTAATTGGAATTCATGGTGAACTCATTTATATCTTTATTCTGGGCGTATCCAAGTGTGAGTTGCTTGGGCTAAAATGCAGGGCAGTCCACGATTAAAATTTATTTTTTTATATTAAAAATTAATTTTTAATGTAAAGAATAATTTTTAATATAAAAAAATATTTTTTAATAATAAATCAGTAAGAAAAAAAAAATTTACACCCCATCCTAAAATCTATGATGCATAATTTTACATCTCAAAAAAAATTTCAATCTCCTCTTATATAAATTTTTCATGGGTGGAAATTCCAAAAAATAACCCCTCCACAAATAGAAAATTCATTTTTAATCCCTTTTTGACAAAAAATATTTTTACCCCCTACAAATAAATAGTTACAAAAAATAACTATTTTACCACTTTTCACCCCAATCTTTGACTTTTCAACTTCCCACTTTAATTAAAAATTAAGAATAAAAATAAAGATAATATATTACCAAACTACCCTCAATACAAAACAAATAAAAGGGTTGAATTTCTATTTTATCCCGTAGACAAGCTCGAGAAACCCCCTCATAATTATAATAAAAAAAATTTAACTATTAAAGTATTATTATTATTTCTCAATATTAATTCTTATTTTTTAATAATTTAATAACTAGGTGAATCTTGAACCCACGGTGAGTCCCCATCTCTTTTTTATTATTAAATATATATGTATTGTTACATATAAATAGAATTAATTAAATAATAATAATTGAAAATTTTAAATATATATGTATTATTAAATAAATAACTGAAAAATTGTTATTCAATGATTCTTATATTATTTTTCAATTGCAATAATAATTACAAATCTTAATTATAATAATAAATTTTTAACTATTAAATTCTTATTATTTTCAAACAAATACTATTATTTTTAATAATTATTATTTTTTTTAATAATTTAATAACTAGTTGAGTCTCGAACCACGCTCGATTCCTGCCCTTCATTTTTTTATTATTAAATATATATATATGTAATAATATTACATATATAATAAATAAATGGATTAAATAAAAATAATTGAAAATTTGAAAAATATATGTATTATCAAATAATTAAAAAATTAATATTCAATTATTATTAAAATAATTTTTTTGATATTTTTTTTCTTTTCTTGGCCATGGGATTTTTCCAAATTATCCAACAGTGCCAAAAAAAAAATTATTCTTTAAAAAATATACTTGTATTTTTGAAAAAAATTTATAATCATTATATCAATTTAATCCAATGTTATTAGTAGTTAGAACACTTAATCATGTATTGATTGTGTTTTATTATCATTCTATTATTATTTATTGTGAATTATAAATTCAATTAAGCCAAAAAATGTAAAAATACATAATTTTTTATTGGGTAACTTTGGAAAATCACATGGACAAAAAAAAAAAGATCAAAAAATCTATTTTTAAGAAAAAATTAGGTTTTGTGGCCCCACAAAGCCCAATTTCATTTATTAAAATAGTTTTTTTGATCTATTTTTTGTCTTTTCTTGGCAATGAGATTTTTCCAAATTATCCAATAGTCCCAAAAATAAATTACTGTTTAAAAATTATACTTATATTTTTGGATAACTTTTATAATCATTACATCAATTTAATCCAAGTTGTTATTAGTTAAAACACTTAAACATGTATTGGTTGTGTGTGTTTTATTATCATTCCATTATTGTTTATTGTGAATTATAAATTCAATTAAGCCAAAAATGTAAAAATGTATCATTTTTTATTGGGTAACTTTGAAAAATCCCATTGCGAAAAAAAAGAGAGATAAAAAAATCTATTTTTATTAAAAAATAAGGTTTTGTGGCCCCACAAAACTCGGGCCGGGTTTTGCGGCCCCACAAAGCCCGATTTCCTTTATTAAAATGGATTTTTTGATACTTTTTTTTTTTCATTTCTTGGCCATTGGATTTTTCCAAGTTTCCAATAGTCCCAAAAATGAATTATTGTTTAAAATTTATACTTGTATTTTTGGATAAATTTTATAATCATTACATCAATTTAATCCAATGTTGTTAGTAGTTAGAACACTTAATCATGTATTGGTTGTGTTTTATTATCATCCCATTGTTGTTTATTGTGAATTATAAATTCAATTAAGCCAAAAAAATGTAAAAATACATCATTTTTTTATTGGGTAACTTTGTAAAATCACATGGCCAAAAAAAAAAAAAATCAAAAAATTGATTTTTATTAAAAAATCAAGTTTTGGTGCCCCACAAAGCTCGATTTCTTTTATTAAAAAGGTTTTTTTTATTCTTTTTTTTTCTTGGCCACGGGATTTTTCCAAGTTATCCAATAGTCCCAAAAATAAATTATTGTTTAAAAATTATACTTGTATTTTTGGATAAATTTTATAATTATTACATCAATTTAATCCAATGTTGTTAGTAGTTAGAACACTTAATCTTGTATTGATTGTGTTTTATTATCAATCCATTGTTATTTCTTGTGAATTATAAATTTAATCAAGTCAAAAAATATAAAAATACATTATTTTTTATTGGGTAACTTTGAAAAATCCCATGGCCCCCCCCCAAAAAAAAGATCAAAAAGTCCATTTTTATTAAAAAAATCAGGTTTCCTGTGTAACATCCCGTTCGAGCGATAGGAAGGACATGAACAACTTATCCTGATGGGCCTACGCAAACTTCCCAATGGGTCACCCATCCCTGGATTACCCCAGGTCAAGCACGCTTAACTTGGGAGTTTTTTGCCAACATTCAGCCCAAAAGGTATCCAACTGGTGTTGTTTCCTTTCTTACACTATTCTCGATATATACTAATCTCTCTGGGCTCTCGGGGTATTACATTCTCCCCCTTTAAGCACATGACGTTCTCATTATGCAACCTTACAACTTGTAACATCCCGTTCGAGCGATAGGAAGGACCGGAACAACTTATCCTGATGGGCCTACACGAACTTTCTAGGAGGGTCACCCATCATTGGATTATCTCAGGTCAAGCACGCTTAACATCTGAGTTCTTTGCTAACATTCAGCCCAAAAGTTATCTAGTTGGTGTTGTTTCCTTTCTTACACTATCCTCGATATATACTAATCTCTCTGGGCTCTCGGGATATTACACAACTGGTCCCAGCTCTCCCCCGTCTAGTGTCCCCGGTCCAGTACCCCCAGCCTTGGTGTACAACCCGCCTTCTTGGGCGTGTTATGCCTTAGAAAATTTGGTATATATATATATATATATATTTTTTTTTACATTATCTCCGAAATTCCCTAAGACCTTATCTAGTGCTAGACGAGATGTTTACACTAGAAAATACAAAGCGGAAGCTGAATCGAACCTGCTCATGGCAATACATACTTGAATAACTAGACATAATATTTATTACAAGTTTATTACATAAGTTTCTGAAATTAAAACAATTGTACATAATTCTTGAACATAACATGGCACATTCCCTCGTCTCGAGTCACTACATATCTCCAGTCTCGGTGTTATCACTGTAAGTCCCGACTGGAACGTTGAATGTTCTAGGGGCGAACCCAAGTTAGATGATGAATCATCTAAGTAAGGGTACATAATACTATGTCATATGTGTATGCAATGTCTTACCTCATAGGTGTCAACTGCACCCTCAGGCTACCTACCATTTTAGCAACCACCTCTATCGAAGCCGGGGTGTATGGGTTCACCCTTGGTAAGGCAGCGGTGCCAGTTCATACTCCCTATGACCTCATATGTGAGTGATCAATGGCATCGACGTGTATTTATACATTTCATAATCATGTCATGGATGCAGTCTACAAGTGGGGTACATATCATAGCATGTCAATATGATGTAGGCATTCAAAGGTAAACATTTATAACCGTACCAAGTTTGGAATGATACACTTATAGTTAAGTTGCCTCGAAAAATGTGTCAGTCTCAAAAATCGTGTCAAGCAGCTACTTCTCGCCCTCAAAGACTCCTAGACATTAAACTTAATTTTAGAATATCATTTTACTATTTTTTCATAATTTCCATAATTTGTCTTTATTTCTAAATCTTATTTCTTTAAGAATTGCATAAAAATTATCTAGTATTTCATAAAATCTAATTTATCTTTACTAATATCCCTTATAAAATATTTCTATCATTTTGGAATTTTTCTTGGAACTTTCCAACTTAAATTCCTATTTTTTCCTTATTTCCTAATAGCTAAATATATAATTATTACATAATAATTATCTAATCTTTCATTTTATTCAATTTCTCTTCACTAATATTTCTTAAATAATACTTCTAACATTTTGAAATTTCCTTGAAATTTTTCGGAATTAAAATCTTATTTTTCTTTATTTCCATAATAGAAGAATCTACTTAAATAATTAATAAATTTAGCATTTCCAGAAAATTCTTTACAAAATAAATCATAAACAACATTCCAGATTTAATAAAAATTTTTACAAAATTGTATTTCTTTTATTTTTATTTTTTCTTTTGTTTCTTTTCCTTTCCTTTCTTTTCTTTTTTTTTATTTCTGGCGGGCACGTGTGAGCCACGCGCCTTTGCCTCAACTGCGGGCGCATGCGCCCACGCGCCCAACCCCCCATCGGGTCGTCTTCTCCGACGGCTCTCTTCGCCATCGGCCGACGATCCGACCTCGAAGCTTGGCTTTTCTCCTCCTATCTTCTAAATCTTGCTATTCCGAACACAATGGAGCAAAAATCAACAAAAAAAGAGATCGAACTTACCTTGAATCGGACGAAATACCCCTCAGCTCCGGCGAAGCTTTAAAACTCCGACGAGCTCGATTCCTTCCTCTTCACAGCTCTGTTGGCCACCAAAGTTAGCTAAAATGCTACCCACGAAGCAAAGACTAAGACCCCGCTCTAAAATTTCTCAAACACTCACTCAATCGACCGATTTTTGCCTCGAAACTTTCGGATGTAAAGCTCCATGCGACCTCGGCTATTTATAGCCAAATACCGCCGCGGGACGTCCCATCGAAACACCCACATGGCCGGGAAGCCACTCCGCCGGTCACCTCGGCCATTAATGCCCCCCCTTGCCCTGAGAACCGATTGCAGGCACGGCCATGCTCTAGCCGCGCGTTGCTCTGCAAAATTCGGATTTTTCGAATTTTTTTTTATATATATACATATACATACATATATTACATATATACATACATACTAAATTATATACATACATGTATAGCTATATATGTACATACATATATACTAAATTATATACACAGCAGCTATATTCATATATACAAACTAATTATATATATATACACATACAAAAAAATCCTTTTTAACCAGTAAATAAAATAATTATTTATCTTAAAATTCTATAGCTTTCTTTAGGGTCACATACTTATATTATTTCTGGTATCACCTTACCTTAATTAAATAATTTAATTACATATCATATAAACATAATTTAATTAAACCAATATACTATTTATTTATAATGACTTAGGGTATTACACTTGGGCTAGTACACGGTCCCTAACACAGGGCACGGGTCCGCTCTAATACCACATGGAACATCTCATTGGAGCGATAAGAAGTTCTGGAACAACTTATCTTGATAGGCCTATGTGAACTTCCTAGGGGGTCACCCATCCCTGGATTACCCTAGGTCAAGAACGCTTAAATTGGGAGTTCTTTGCCAACATTCAGCCCAAAAGGTATCAAGCTAGTGTTGTTTCCTTTTTTACACTATCCTCGATATATACTAATCTCTCTAGGCTCTCGGGGTATTACATCCTGCCCCTAGCCGGGTTTTGTGGCCCACAAAGCCCGATTTTTTTATTAAAATGGTTATTTTGATCCCTTTTTTTTTCTTTTCTAGGCCATGGTATTTTTCCAAATTATCCAATAGTCCAAAAAATAAATTATTGTTTAAAAATTATACTTGTATTTTTGGGTAAATTTTATAATCATTATATCAATTTAAACCAATGTTGTTAGTAGTTAGAACACTTAATCATGTATTGGTTGTGTTTTATTATCATCCCATTGTTGTTTATTGTGAATTCTAAATTCAATTAAGCCAAAAAATGTAAAAATACATCATTTTTTATTGGGTAACTTTGAAAAATCCCATGGCCAAAAAAAAAAAAAGATAAAAAAATCCATTTTTATTAAAAAATCAGGTTTTTTGGCCCCACAAAGCTCGGGCCAGGTTTTGTGCCCCCGCAAAGCCCGATTTTTTTTTATTAAAAGGGTTATTTTGATTCTTTTTTTTTTCTTTTCTTGGCCATAGGATTTTTTCAAATTATCCAATAGTCCCAAAAATAAATTATCGTTTAAAAATTGTACTTGTATTTTTGGATAAATTTTATAATCATAATATTAATTTAATCCAATGTTAGTAGTTAAAACACTGTAATCATGTATTGGTTGTGTTTTATTATCATCTCAGTGTTATTTATTGTGAATTATAAATTCAATCAAGACAAAAAATGTATAAATACATCATTTTTTATTGTGTAACTATGAAAAATCCCATGGCCCAAAAAAAATCAAAAAATCCATTTCTATTAATAAATCAGGTTTTGTGGCCCAACAAAGCCCGATTTCTTTTATTAAAATGGTTTTTTTTATCCTTTTTTTTTCTTGGCCACGGGATTTTTCCAAGTTATCCAATAGTCCCAAAAAAAAATTATTGTTTAAAAATTATACTTATATTTTTGGGTAAATTTTATAATCATTACATCAATTTAATCCAATGTTATTAATATTTTGAACACTTAATCATGTATTGGTTGTGTTTTATTATCATTCCAGTGTTATTTCTCTTGAATTATAAATTTAATCAAGTCAAAAAATATAAAAACAAATTATTTTTTATTGGGTAACTTTGAAAAATCCCATAGCCCAAAAAAAGAAAAAAGATCAAAATGTCTATTTTTATTAAAAAAATCAATTTTCCTGCCCCCAGCCCGGTTTTGTAGCCCACAAAGCCCAATTCTTTTTATTAAAATGGTTATTTTGATCCCTTTTTTTTTTCTCTTCTTGGCCATGGTATTTTTTCAAGTTATCCAATAGTCCAAAAAAAATTTATTGTTTAAAAATTATACTTGTATTTTTGGGTAAATTTTATAATCATTATATCAATTTAATCCAATGTTGTTAGTAGTTAGAACACTTAATCATGTATTGGTTGTATTTTATTATCATCCAATTGTTGTTTATTGTGAATTATAAATTCAATTATGCCAAAAAATGTATAAATACATCATTTTTTATTTTGTAACTTTGAAAAATCCTATGGCCGAAAAAAAAAATTAAAAAATCCATTTTAATTAAAAAATCAGGTTTTGTGGCCTAACAAAGCATGATTTCTTTTATTGAAATGATTTTTTTATCCTTTTATTTTTCTTTTCTTTGCCACGGGATTTTTTCAAGTTATCCAATAGTCCGAAAAATAAATTATTGATTAAAAATTATACTTGTATTTTTGGATAAATTTTATAATCATTACATCAATTTAATCCAATGTTGTTAATAGTTTGAACACTTAATAATGTATTGGTTGTGTTTTATTATCATTCCATTGCTATTTCTTGTGAATTATAAATTTAATCAAGTTAAAAAATATAAAAATACATTATTTTTTAGTGAGTAACTTTGAAAAATCCCATGACCTAAAAAAAAAAGATTAAAAAATCTATTTTTATTAAAAAATCAGGTTTCCTGGCCCCACAAAACTCAGGTCCACAAAACCCAGCTCGGGTTTTGTGGCCCCAAAAAGCCTGATTTTTTTTTTTATTAAAATGGTTATTTTGATCTTTTTTATTTCTTTGCTTGGCCATGGGATTTTTCCAAGTTATCCAATAGTCCAAAAAATAAATTATTGTTTAAAAATTATACTTGTATTTTTGGGTAAATTTTATAATCATTTTATCAATTTAATCCAATGTTGTTAGTAGTTAGAACACTTAATCATGTAATAATTGTGTTTTATTATCATCCCATTGTTGTTTATTGTGAATTATAAATTCAATGAAGGCAAAAAATGTAAAAGTATATCATTTTTTATTGGGTAACTTTGAAAAATCCCATGGCCCAAAACAAAAAAAAAAAGGATCAAATAATCCATTTTTATTTAAAAATCAGGTTTTGTGGCCCCACAAAGCACGATTTCTTATATTAAAATGGTTTTTCTTATTCTTTTTTTTTCTTTTCTTGGGCACGAGATTTTTCCAAGTTTTGCAATAGTCCCAAAAATAAATTATTGTTTAAAAATTACACTTGTATTTTTTGGTAAATTTTATAATCATTACATCAATTTAATCCAATGTTATTAGTAGTTTGGACACTTAATCATGTATTGGTTGTGTTTTATTATCATTTCGATGTTATTTCTTGTGAATTATAAATTTAATCAAGTCAAAAAATGTTAAAATATATTATTTTTTATTGGGTATTTTGAAAAATCCCGTGGCCGAAAAAAAAATCAAAAAATCTATTTTTATTAAAAAATCTGGTTTCATGGCCCCACAAAACCCGGTCAGGGTTTTGAGGCCCCACAAAGCCCGATTTTTTTTTTTATTGAAATGGTTATTTTGATCCTTTTTTTTTTTTTTTCTTGGCCATGGGATTCTTCCAAGTTAACCAATAGTCCCAAAAATAAATTATTGTTTAAAAATTATACTTATATTTTTGGGTAAATTTTATAAACATTATATCAATTTAATCCTATGTTGTTAGTAGTTAGAACACTTAATCAGGTTTTAGTTGTGTTTTATTATCATCCCATTGTTGTTTATTGTGAATTATAAATTCAATTAAGCCAAAAAATATAAAAATACATCATTTTTTATTGGGTAACTTTGAAAAATCTTATGGCCCCCCCCAAAAAAAATAAAAAAATTCATTTTTATTAAAAAATTAAGTTTTGTGGCCCCACAAAGCCCGATTTCATTTATTAAAATGGTTTTTTTATCCTATTTTTTTCTTGGCCGCGAGATTTTTCCATATTATCCAATAGTTCCAAAAATAAATTGTTGTTTAAAAATTATACTTGTATTTTTGGGTAAATTTATAATCATTACATCAATTTAATCCAATGTTGTTAATAGTTTGAACACTTAATAATGTATTGGTTGTGTTTTATTATCATTCCATTGCTATTTCTTGTGAATTATAAATTTAATCAAGTCAAAAAATATAAAAATACATTATTTTTTAGTGTGTAACTTTGAAAAATCCCATGGCCAAAAAAAAAAAAGATCAAAAAATTCATTTTTATTAAAAAATCAGGTTTCCTGGCCCCACAAAACTCAGGTCCACAAAACCCAGCCTGGGTTTTGTGGCCCCACGAAGCCTGATTTTTTTTATTAAAATGGTTATTTTGATCTTCCTCTATTTTTTGTTGGCCATGGGATTTTTCCAAGTTATCCAATAGTTCAAAAAATAAATTATTGTTTAAGAATTATACTTGTATTTTTGGGTAAATTTTATAATCTTTTTATCAATTTAATCCAATGTTATTAGTAGTTAGAACACTTGATCATGTAATGATTGTGTTTTATTATCATCCCATTGTTGTTTATTGTGAATTATAAATTCAATGAAGCCAAAAAAATGTAAAAGTACATCATTTTTCATTGGGTAACTTTGAAAAATCCCATGGCCCAAAAAAAAAAGATCAAATAATCCATTTTTATTAAAAAAAATCAGGTTTTGAGGCCCCACAAAGCCCGATTTCTTATATTAAAATGGTTTTTCTTATCCTTTTTTTTTTGCTTTTCTTGGGCACAAGATTTTTCCAAGTTTTGCAATAGTCCCAAAGATAAATTATTTTTTAAAAATTATACTTGTATTTTTGGGTAAATTTTATAATCATTACTTCAATTTAATCCAATGTCGTTAGTAGTTTGGACACTTAATTATATATTGGTTGTGTTTTATTATCTTTCCGTTGTTATTTCTTTTGAATTATAAATTTAATCAATTCAAAAAATGTAAAAATACATTATTTTGTTTTGGGTAATTTGAAAAATCCCATGGCCGAAAAAGAAAAAAAATCAAAACATCCATTTTTATTAAAAAATCTGGTTTCATGGCCCCACAAAACCCGACCAGGGTTTTGAGGCCTCACAAAACCTGATTTTTTTTTTTTATTGAAATGGTTATTTTGATCTTTTTCTTTTCTTTTCTTGGCCATGGGATTCTTCCAAGTTATTCAGTAGTCCCAAAAATAAATTATTGTTTAAAAATTATACTTGTATTTTAGGGTAAATTTTATAAACATTATATCAATTTAATCCTATATTGTTAGTAGTTAGAACACTTAATCAGGTTTTAGTTGTGTTTTATTATCATCCCAGTGTTGTTTATTGTGAATTATAAATTCAATAAAGCCAAAAAATGTATAAATACATATTTTTTATTGTGTAACTATGAAAAATCCCATGGCCCAAAAAAAAAAAATCAAAAAATCCATTTTTATTAATAAATCAAGTTTTGTGGCCCAACAAAGCCCGATTTCTTTTTTTAAAATGGTTTTTTTTATCCTTTTTTTTTTCTTGGCCACGAGATTTTTCCAAGTTATCCAATAGTCCCAAAAATAAATTATTGTTTAAAAATTATACTTGTATTTTTGGGTAAATTTTATAATCATTACATCAATTTAATCCAATATTGTTAATATTTTGAACACTTAATCATGTATTGGTTGTGTTTTATTATCATTCCATTATTATTTCTTTTGAATTATAAATTTAATCAAGTCAAAAAATATAAAAATAAATTATTTTTTATTGGGTAACTTTTAAAAATCCAATAGCCCAAACAAAAAAAAAGATCAAAAAGTCCATTTTTATTAAAAAAATTAGGTTTCCTGTAACGCCCCGCTTTCCCAGGCGCTTTGTGACTTGGGACAATTCCGGAACAATAAATTTTTTCTTTCAAACACTAAAACTAAATCACATCATCCCTCAAATCTGTCCCAGAATTTCCAATCATTTTTCTCAAAAGAGAATCACTATACACATCAAATGTGGAAGCAAAAATTGAAACCTGATTTCTTAACATTAATCATAAATAAATTCAACATTCCTCAAAACATTTAGAATCTAAAGTAGCAGAAGTCAAATATAGGGGCTACATAATGGCTGCACTCTCACCCTGCAATTAAAACATAATAAGAACAAATCATAATAAAACTTTTATATTTGTTTTATTTTAGTGAGAGGTTTATACTCGCCAGTGTACGAGTGCAGTTGTAGTCCAAATTTAAATTTATATTTTCTGGATGAATCCAGGTCGTCCACTGATAGATTTATTTATGGCAAAAGAAAAAAAATGTCACACACACGCACACGCATTTGGACAAATTGGAAACAAGGTTTTTTTATGAGTTTTTTTTAGACAATAGATAATAGAAAATAAAGTAAGGCAGAAATTGAAATAAACATTAAACGTAAAAATATGAATTTGGATAGTGCTCGAGTTAAGACAATTTCAGTACCAACCCGTTGATTCCCAAATTTTAGCATAAAAAATTAGCAATATTAATTTAATTTCAGATATGAGGGTTTGTTATTAAATGCAATTAGAGATGATGATAGTTCTAGATTAAGCAATCCCCATACATGATATGCGAGATTCTAATTTAAGCAACCACCATAAATCCAATTGCAATTAATACACAAAACAACTAAATTAATCATCTGGGTTTAGGTATGATAGCGTTTCCAGTTCTAGTAACTCTCATACATGGCATGAAAGCTCTAAGTTAGGCTTACGCTCCAATCCAAACCTAGTGATTTTTTAATAATTAATACACACTCATACTGAAATTTAAATTAATGTTACTTATTTAAAGCGCAGTTTTCTTTGGGAATCATTGGCGTTGGACACTGTCCTTGCCTTAACCCAAGATTAGATTTAACTACTCATTTTTATTTGAAAGTTAATTGACAGAAATTTAAATGACATAATTTAAATAACAGAATTTAAATGACAAGAAATTTAAAAGCATAAACTAACCGGCCATTTAGGCGGTGGATAATTAAATGACAAGAATTAAAATTGCAGAAATTTAAAGGCATAAACTAACCGGCCATTTAGGCGGTGAATAATTAAATGACAAGAATTAAAATTGCAGAAATTTAAAGGCACAAATTAACCGGCCATTTAGGCGATGAATAATAAAGTAATAATAAATGACATAAGAATTTAAAAGAAGAAAGGAAGGAAGTAAGATCACAAGAGAGAATACTAAAGAAAAGAGGAAAGAACAAGAACAATTCTCAAAGAGAGAATTATAAGGAAACAACTAAACTTTAATTCAAGAATAATAATCACACTTACAAATGCAATCAAGTGAGCTATTTATAGGCCACAAGATGCAATACAAACCACACAATTTCAATTATTCAACTAGACATAATTATATCTAATGGGCACTCACACACTTAAAGTTAAATGGATTTTAGCTATAATACACACCTAATATTAAATGGATTTTAGCTAAAATACATACCTAATAAAGCACTCATAAAGTTAAATGGATTTTAGCTATAATATCCACTTAATAGTTAAATGAATTTTAGCTAAAAAACACACCTAATAAAGCTCTCACATAAAAAATAAAAATAGATTTCTATAAATTGGTTTTTAATCTTTATTAAGATTAAAAATAATCCTTGGGCCTTCTCCAAATAATATTTTCCATGGGTTGCTCAAATTGGGCCTTAATTCTTCATGGGCTTGAATTCTTCATGGACTTTAATTTTTCATGGGTTTGATTTCTTCATGGACTTGATTTCTCCATGGGTTTGATTTCTTCATGGACTTGAATTCTTCATGGACTTTAAGTCTTCATGGGCTTGAATTCTTCATGCCTAAAAAAAATAAAAATAATTTAATGTTATTAATAAATTATATATTATATATATGTATTACACATGGCACATATATATTAGATTATATTATATATATATTACATGCATGCATATAATGATATATATGTATTATATATAATTTTATATATTATTATTATTTACTTTAGAACTTCATTTCATTCATCTTTCAATTTAAATTTACATATAATCATAAAATATATATTAATATCTATTTTAAACCATATTTAAGATCGAAAGAAGGGTATAATTATAACAAAATTTTTACAAAATTAACCACTAATCACATAACATACATTTCATTCTTCATACACCCTGCTAAGTGTCATTTCATGCCTCATTTATCCTCGAGTCTGCTACAATCTCCACCTGGAACATTTGAATATTCTAGGGGCAAAACCCAAGTTAGATGATGAATCATCTAAGTAAGAGTACATAATGTTATGTCATGTGTGTATGCAATGTCTTACCTCGTAGGTGTTAACTGCACCCTTATGCTACCTACCATTTTAGCAGCCACCTCTATCGAAGCCGGGGTGTATGGGTGCACCCTTGGTAAGGCAACGGTGCTAGTTCGTACTCCCTACGGCCTCATATGCGTGTGATCAATGACATCAACGTGTATTTATGCATTTCATAGTCATGTCATGTATGCAGTCTACGTGATGGATACATATCAGGGCATGTCAATATGAAGAAAACATTTTCGAGGAACATAAACTACTTACAAACCAAACATTTTCCATAAAACTAACTTTAATTGGGGAGTACCACTTACTTTCTCAAACTTAACAGGCTATCTCGATATCCGTGCCTTGCCTCAATTTGCGTGCCAATCTCAAAATTTGTACAAATCTCTTCAATTTCAGCTTTAAAGTATCCTAATCACCATAATTATTTAAATAAACATTAAAACTTATTTTTTCATAATTTCTGACATTTTCTTTAATTTTCCTTCTATTTCTTCCTAATTCTCCTCAATAAATTCAAACTAAATATTTCTAAAATATTTTCTCAAATATTCATCTACGAAAATTCATAAAATAATATTCTGGAATTTTCTAGGAAATTTTACTTACCTTAACTTAGCATCTCTGACTTCCTCGGTATGCGTGTCATCTCCTCGAAATGCGTGCCTAGGCCGTTTTCTCTCCAAAATTTTCTGAAATATCATCAAAACATAATTTCTTTTTTCTAGGATTTTTCTCTATTTTTTTCTACTTTTCTCCATTTCTTTTATTTTCTTCTTTTTCTTTTCTTTTTTTTCTTTTTCCTTTTTCTTTCTTCTTTCTCCTTACTTCTTCTTCCCTGCTTCTTCTTTCTGCAAGTCACGAACAGCAAGCTTCCCTCTTTCTTTTCTTTTTTTTACTTTCTTTTCTTTTCTTTTTCTTCTTTTCCTTTTCTTTTCTTTTTTCTTCTTATTCTTCTCCTTCTTCTTCTCTTCCACTACAACGCACCAGCACCTGTGCACGGTCTTCCTGTCCTTCCTGTCAGCCACCGCCGCTTGCCCACGCCACTGCGCGTCGCCTCCGGCCTCCCCGCGCGCGCATCCGACCTCCCTGCTTGCTGATCGCGGCTCCTGCGTGCTGCCATCATGCAGCCAAACTGCTGCAAGCTTGCGGCCATGGATGCCGCAAGCTGTTGTGGCCCACTCCGGCCATTTTCGGCCACCATCGCGGCTGCAACGGTCACCTTCGCTGCTTCCTCTCGCCTCTTCGAACCCTCTTCCATCTCCCTCACCTCTTGGCTGAAGCTCTCATGGGCTCCCTCTACTTCTTCCCCCATCTGCTTCTTCTCTCTCTATTTATAGGCATTCCATAGCTTGGGCGTCAAGTTCTTCTCTACTTTGGCCGTACCTCTTGCCCATACCTCTTACCATAACTCTCTGCAACTTGGCCACCAAGTTTTACAGAAACTTGCCCACCACGCGCACACAGCCACGCATACATATACATATATATATATATAATTATATATTATACTTTAAATTAACTAAATTTACATATTAAATCCTAAATTTCGTCCTTATTACGTCTGTGCAATTCCCTAATTACAATTAGGCCTTAAACCTCAAATTAATTTGCATTTTAATACCAAAAATTCATAATTAATAACTTATATTTTACTCAATATAGACGATTTCGCCTCAGTGTCCTCACCGAGCTATCGTTTCCTCCTGAAACTACTAAAAGGTTGTTCATTATGCAAAACTGGAGCCCCCCTAGGGTTCCGTTGATTTTTCGAGAGTCTCCTACAATGATTCGATTTTACAGCCTAAATGGCAGCTGTATTTTAGCTGTACTGAAAACTGTTCTCGATCCGATTTCTTTCAATACCATAAATCTTATCTCAATACACTTGTCGAGACCATATAATTTTTTTTAGACAATTTCACCCCGAGACACTCCCTGCAGTCGATTCGGTACTTATAACTGCTATCAAATTAATTTTTCGGCATTCTAAACCTATTAAAATTACGTGGCAACCTTATACGAACATGGGGTATTACATTTCCTGCCCCCAGCCGGGTTTTGTGGCCCACAAAGCTAGATTCTTTTTATTAAAATGGTTATTTTGATCTTTTTTTTTTCTTTTCTTGGCCATGGTATTTTTCCAAGTTATCCAATAGTCCAAAAAATAAATTATTGTTTAAAAATTATATTTGTATTTTTGGGTAAATTTTATAATCATTATATCAATTTAATCCAATGTTGTTAGTAGTTAGAACACTTAATCATGTATTGGTTGTGTTTTATTATCATCCCATTGTTGTTTATTGTGAATTTTAAATTCAATGAAGCCAAAAAATGTAGAAGTACATCAGTTTTTATTGGGTAACATTGAAAAATCCCACGGCCAAAAAAAAAAAACAAATCAAAAAATTCATTTTTATTAAAAAATTAGGTTTTGTGGCCCCACAAAGCAGGTTTTCTTTTATTAAAATGGTTTTCTTATCCTTATTTTTTCATCTCTTGGGCACGACATTTTTCAAAGTTTTGCAATAGTCCCAAAATTAAATTATTGTTTTAAAATTATACTTGTATTTTTGGGTAAATTTTATAATCATTACATCAATTTAATCCAAAGTTGTTAGTAGTTAGAACACTTAATCATGTATTGGTTGTGTTTTATTATCATTCCATTGTTATTTCATGTGAATTAAAAATTTAATCAAGTCAAAAAATGTAAAAATACATTATTTTTTATTGGGTATGTAAGCACCCCCGCTCGGATATCCCAACCACCCGGTCTATCCGAACGAGTGCGCTCACAGAAGGGAAGAGGAATAGACAAAAGACAAAAATGCCTTGGCATGCATAAATAAGAAATTTAACAGCGGAAGCAAAACGGTAAACATGCATGCCCACAAGCACCCCGCTGATACAGCGGTCATGGAGTATATAAAAATACATTCAGACCCTGTGCCAACAATAGGAGGTACAAATGATAACCTGGCACAGTCAAAAATAAAAGACAGCGATTCTAACAAAACATCAGAGATGACGGGGGCAGCTAACTGTACACCTTACCAACGCGGCCGGCTGCTAAGTGGAACGATCCTCGCCCTCGGTCTTTGCTTTACCCTTACCTAGAATGATGGAAAGCAAGGTGAGTCGCAAGACTCAGCAAGTTTATATGAAAATGAAGGCTATAACATGAATCGAAGAAGAGATCACCCCAAATACAAACCCACATGTACACACAAGCCATGTGACGCAACCAAACAATAGCGCCACGTAATAAAAGCACATACCGGTCCTTGGGGCCCACATAAGACACCTGGCACCCAAGTTCCATACCAACCTGCCGCTGTCCTGAAAGGCAACATATATCTCCATAAGCCTGTGCACACTGTCCCGGGTCGGTACTCCCGTCACCCGTATCCCTGCCGGTACTCCCGACAGCCGAGCCAAAGGCTCCCTCGGAACGGTACTCCCGTCCGAGAACTAAATAATACCAGTATCCATGCAATGCACATAAAATGCAATGGCGTATTGAGCATCAACATGATACAAGGCGCCCATACATCCAGGCATCAGGCCATGCTCCGCCCACATAGTAAGCCACACGCAATGCATATGCCCGTGCTGGATGTATCCTAGTCAAGCTAAAATGCCCGTGACCAAGCATAACCAAATCATGTTAATCCCAACATGCAGCCCGTACCCATGTGCACATCAAAACATGCAACGAGAATAAAATATAAGCAGGTATGCTATAATCACATAATGGCTAAGCTAGTCAGCAGTGCCTGGCACCGGTCAACGATCAGTGGGTAGGAGAGACTCGCCGGCGGCCTAAGGTAGACCGTACGATAGTCACTCCGTCACCGAACAGCCGCTCCTAGCCCCCACTACATAACCGCTCCAGCCAGAAAATAACTAAAAATCTAATTAATACCCGAACCGTTAAGAACCTAGCCCCGGGTGAGTACGGCATCATTCCCAATAGGCAGGGGGTGGTACAAACCCCCGTAGGCAACCAACGAATAAAACCCACGAGATCCATTTAATAAATTAAATCTTAAACTAACCGTTTAAAACTTCATAATTAATTAATAGCCGAAACAAACGAATGGAGGTCCAATAAATCGCCAACGAAAGAAACGACGAGATAGGTAAGAAGAACTTGCCTTATCAGAGATATCCTTAGGCTCGTTGGGTCCAAAAGCAGTAAAAATTATACAAACTGCAATATCCCAATTATTTGCCAAAATTAATAAAATTGGACGCAAAACGAAATTCTGACCGTACAGAATATTAATTACTAGCTGCTCTACATACCTGGATAATTAAATCAGGGATTAAACGGAGTTTAATCCAATTTTTGAAGCCCCAAAATCTCAAATTCTCTCGCGCACGCTGCTGTTCTTTTCTGCAATTTTCTTACTGTTCGCATGCAAAAAGAACGCCCGAAATCGGGCTTAAATCGGCCAAAAACGAGCGGCTGAGGCGCGGCCACGTGGCAGCGCGCGGGCTAGCCATTGGGAGCCACCGCCATTGACGAAACGACGTCGTTTCGACGTCTAGAGGCTGAATTAAATCAGCCAAAAATTTCCCCCCTCGCGCGCAGCCCCCGCGACTCGAAGCCGCGTCCACTGCCTGGCCGCCTCGCGCACGAACCGCCCGCGCCCACGCTCGCATCTAACCTATATATGACTTAGGTTATATTTAATGTGATTTTTGCCCCTTTCCGCGATTCACGCCAGCACCCCACAACTTCCATTGATCACACAATCACCCCCTATAATAATTACAGAAATGCCTGAACTTTCTAAAAATCACACAAATTAATTTATTTTAATTTTTTTCTCTTTCCAGAAATTCCCAAATAACAAAATTAATTATCTTAATTTCTTATTTCCATAAAATCATATAATTAAATTTTTATTTAATCCCAACAACTTATTTTAATAATTCTTTTAAATCCAATTACCCCAAAATTAATTTAATTACCATATACGGGCGTTACAGGGTAATTTGAAAAATCCCATGGTTCAAAAAAAAAAAGATCAAAAAATCCAATTTTATTAAAAAAATCAGGTTTCATGGACCCACAAAACCTGGGCCGGGTTTTGTGGCCCCACAAAACCCCATTTTTTTTTATTAAAATGGTTATTTTGATCCTTTTTTTTCCTTCCTTGGCTATGGTATTTTTTCAAGTTATCCAATAGTCCCAAAAATAAATTATTGTTTAAAAATTATACTTGTATTTTTGGGTAAATTTTATAATCATTATATCAATTTAATCCAATGTTATTAGTAGTTAGAACACTTAATCATGTATTGGTTGTGTTTTATTATCATCCCATTGTTGTTTATTGCGAATTATAAATTCAATTAAGCAAAAAAATGTATAAATACATCATTTTTTATTGTGTAACTTTGAAAAATCCCATGATCGAAAAAAATTAAAAAATTCATTTTTATAAAAAAATCAGGTTTTGTGGCCCCACAAAGCCCGATTTCTTTTATTGAAATGATTTTTTTATCCTTTTATTTTTTTTTCTTTGCCACGGGATTTTTCCAAGTTATCCAATAGTCCGAAAAATAAATTATTGATTAAAAATTATACTTGTGTTTTTGGGTAAATTTTATAATCATTACATCAATTTAATCCAATGTTGTTAATAGTTTGAACGCTTAATGATGTATTGGTTGTGTTTTATTATCATTCCATTGCTATTTCTTGTGAATTATAAATTTAATCAAGTCAAAAAATATAAAAATACATTATTTTTTAGAGGGTAACTTTGAAAAATCCCTAGGCCCAAAAAAAAAAAAGATCAAAAAATCCATTTTTATTAAAAAATTAGGTTTCCTGGCCCCACAAAACTCGGGTCCACAAAACCCAGCCCGGGTTTTGTGGCCCCAAAAAGCCTGATTTTTTTTATTAAAATGGTTATTTTGATCTTTTTTTTTTCTTTTCTTGGATATGGGATTTTTTCAAGTTATCCAATAGTCCAAAAAATAAATTATTGTTTAAAAATTATACTTGTATTTTTAGGTAAATTTTATAATCATTTTATCAATTTAATCCAATGTTGTTAGTACTAAGAACACTTAATCATGTAATGATTGTGTTTTATTATCATCCCATTGTTATTTATTGTAAATTATAAATTCAATGAAGCCAAAAAATGTAAAAGTACATCATTTTTTATTGGGTAACTTTGAAAAATCTCATGGCCCCAAAAAAAAAAAAAGATCAAATAATCCATTTTTATTTAAAAATCAAGTTTTGTGGCCCAACAAAGCCCAATTTCTTATATTAAAATAGTTTTTCTTATCCTTTTTTTTTCTTTTCCTGGGCACGAGATTTTTCCAAGTTTTGCAATAGTCCCAAAAATAAATTATTGTTTAAAAATTATACTTGTATTTTGGGTAAATTTTATAATCATTACATCAATTTAATCCAATGTTGTTAGTAGTTTGGACACTTAATCATGTATTGGTTGTGTTTTATTATCATTCCGTTGTTATTTCTTGTGAATTATAAATTTAATCAAGTCAAAAAATATAAAAATACATTATTTTTTATTGGGTAATTTGAAAAATCCCATGGTTAAAAAAAAAAGATCAAAAAATCAAATTTTATTAAAAAATCAGGTTTCATGGACCCACAAAACCTGGGCGGGTTTTGTGGCCCCACAAAGCCCGATTTTTTTTTATTAAAATGGTTATTTTGATCCATTTTTTTTACTTTCTTGGCCATGGAAATTTTCCAAGTTATCCAATAGTCCAAAAAATAAATTATTGTTTAAAAATTATACTTGTATTTTTGGGTAAATTTTATAATCATTTTATCAATTTAATCCAATGTTGTTAGTAGTTAGAACACTTAATCATATAATGATTGTGTTTTATTATCATCCCATTGTTGTTTATAGTGAATTATAAATTAAACGAAGCCAAAAAATGTAAAAGTACATCATTTTTTATTGGGTAACTTTGAAAATTCCTATGGCGCAAAAAAAAAAAAAGATCAAAAAATCCGTTTTTATTAAAAAATCAGGTTTTGTGGCCCCACAAAGCCCGATTTCATTTATTAAAATGGTTTTTCTTTATCCTGTTTTTTTTTTCTTGGCCGTGAGATTTTTCCATATTATCCAATAGTCCCAAAAATAAATTATTGTTTAAAAATTATACTTGTATTTTTGGGTAAATTTTATAATCATTACATCAATTTAATCCAATGTTGTTAATAGTTTGAACACTTAATAATGTATTGGTTGTGTTTTATTATCATTCAATTGCTATTTCTTGTGAATTATAAATTTAATCAAGTCAAAAAATATAAAAAAACATTATTTTTTAGTGTGTAACTTTGGAAAATCCCATGGCCTAAAAAAAAAAAGATCAAAAAATCTATTTTTATTAAAAAATCAGGTTTCCTGGCCTTACAAAACTCGGGTCCACAAAATCCAGCATGGGTTTTGTGGCCCCACAAAGCTTGATTTTTTTTATTAAAATGGTTATTTTGATCTTTTTTTTTTCTTTTCTTAGCCATGTGATTTTTCCAAGTTATCCAATAGTCCAAAAAATAAATTATTGTTTAAAAATTATACTTGTATTTTTGGGTAAATTTTATAATCATTTTATCAACTTAATCTAATGTTATTAGTAGTTAGAACACTTAATTATGTAATGATTGTGTTTTATTATCATCACATTGTTGTTTATTGTGAATTATAAATTCAATCAAGAAAAAAAATGTAAAAGTACATCATTTTTCATTGGGTAACTTTGAAAAATCTCATGGCCCAAAAAAAAAAGATCAAATAATCCATTTTCATTAAAAAAAATCAGGTTTTGAGGCCCCACAAAGCCCGATTTCTTATATTAAAATGGTTTTTCTTATCCTTTTTTTTTTCTTTTCTTGGGCACAAGATTTTTCCATGTTTTGTAATAGTCCCAAAAATAAATTATTGTTAAAAAATTATACTTTTATTTTTATGTAAATTTTATAATCATTACATCAATTTAATCCAATGTCGTTAATAGTTTGGACACTTAATCATATATTGGTTGTGTTTTATTATCTTTCCGTTGTTATTTCTTATGAATTATAAATTTAATCAAATCAAAAAATGTAAAAATACATTATTTTGTTTTGGGTAATTTGAAAAATCCCATGGCCGAAAAGGAAAAAAGATCAAAAAATCTATTTTTATTAAAAAATATGGATTCATGGCCGCACAAAACCCGGCCAGGGTTTTGAGGCCCCACAAAGCCCGATTTTTTTTTTTATTGAAATGGTTATTTTGATCCTTTTTTTTCTTTTCTTGGCCATGGGATTCTTCCAAGTTATCCAATAGTCCAAAAAATAAATTATTGTTTAAAAATTATAGTTGTATTTTTTGGTAAATTTTATAATCATTATATCAATTTAATCCAATGTTGTTAGTAGTTAGAACACTTAATCATTTATTGGTTGTGTTTTATTATCATCCCATTGTTGTTTATTGTGAATTATAAATTCAATTAAGCCAAAAAATGTTAAATTATATCATTTTTTATTGGATAACTTTGAAAAATCCTATGGCCCAAAAAAAAAATCAAAAAATCTATTTTTATTAAAAAATCAGGTTTTGTGGCCTCACAAAGCCCGATTTCTTTTATTAAAATGGTTTTCGTTATCCTTTTTTTTTCTTTTTTTGACCATTGGATTTTTCAAAGTTATCTAATAGTCCCAAAAATAAATTATTATTTAAAAATTATACTTGTATTTTTTTGTAAATTTTATAATCATTATATCAATTTAATCCAATGTTGTTAGTAGTTAGAATACTTAATCATGTATTGGTTGTGTTTTATTATCATCCCATTGTTGTTTATTGTGAATTATAAATTCAATGAAGCCAAAAAATGTAACTGTACATCATTTTTTATTGGGTAAGTTTGAAAAATTCCATGGCCCAAAATAAAAAAAGATCAAATAATCCATTTTATTAAAAAATCAGGTTTTGTGGCCCCTCAAAGCCCGATTTCTTTTATTAAAATGGTTTTTTTATCTTTTTTTTTTCTTTTCTTGGGCACTAGATTTTTCCAAGTTATCAAATAGTCCCAAATATAATTTATTGTTTAAAAATTATACTTGTATTTTTGGGTAAATTTTATAATCATTACATCAATTTAATCGAATGTTGTTAGTAGTTAGAACACTTAATCATGAATTGGTTGTGTTTTATTATCATTCCATTGTTATTTCTTGTGAATTATAAATTTAATCAAGTCAAAAAATGTAAAAATACATTTTTTTTATTCGGTAATTTGAAAAATCGCATGGCCCAAAAAAATAATTAAAGATAAAAAAATCCATTTTTATTAAAAAAATCAGGTTTCATGGCCCCACAAAACTCGGGCCGGGTTTTGTGGCCCCACAAAGCCCGATTTTTTTTTTTTATTAAAATGGTTATTTTGAACTTTTTTTCTTTTCTTTTCTTGGCCATGGGATTTTTCCCAATTATCCAATAGTCCCAAAAATAAATTATTGTTTAAAAATTATACTTGTATTTTTGGATAAATTTTATAATCATTATATCAATTTAATCCAATGTTGTTAGTAGTTAGAACACTTAATCATATATTGGTTGTGTTTTATTATCATCCCATTGTTGTTTATTGTGAATTATAAATTCAATTAAGCCAAAAAAATGTATAAATAGATCATTTTTTATTATGTAACTTTGAAAAATCCCATGGCCGAAAAAAATTAATCTAAAAATCTATTTTTATTAAAAAATCATGTTTTGTGGCCCAACAAAGCCCAATTTCTTTTATTAAAATGGTTTTTTTATGCTTTTTTTTCTTTTCTTGGCCACGAAATTTTTCCAAGTGATCCAATAGTCCCAAAAATAAATTATTGTTTAAAAATTATACTTGTATTTTGGGTAAATTTTATAATCACTACATCAATTTAATTCAATGTTGTTAATAGTTTGAACACTTAATAATGTATTAGTTGTGTTTTATTATCATTCCATCGCTATTTTTTGTGAATTATAAATTTAATCAAGTCAAAAAATATAAAAGTACATTATTTTTTATTGGGTAACTTTGAAAAATCCCATGGCCCAAAAAAAAAAGATCAAAAAATGCATTTTTATTAAAAAATCAGGTTTTGGAGCACTACAAAACCCGATTTCTTTTATTAAAATAATTTTTTTATCCTCTTTTTTTCTTTTCTTGGGCACGAGATTTTTCCAAGTTTTGCAATAGTCCCAAATATAAGTTATTGTTTAAAAATTATACTTGTATTTCTGGATAAATTTTATATTCATTACATCAATTTAATCCAATGTTGTTAGTAGTTAGAATACTTAATCATGAATTGGTTGTATTTTATTATCATTCCATTGTTATTTCTTGTGAATTATAAATTTAATCAAGTCAAAAAATGTAAAAATACATTATTTTTTATTCGGTAATTTGAAAAATTACATGGCCCCCCCCAAAAAAAGATCAAAAAATCCATTTTTATTAAAAAATCATGTTTCATGGCTCCACAAAGACCGATTTTTTTTATTAAAATGGTTATTTTGATCCTTGTTTTTCTTCTTTTCTTGGCCATGGGATTTTTCCCAATTATCCAATAGTCTCAAAAATAAATTATTGTTTAAAAATTATAGTTGTATTTTTGGGTAAATTTTATAATCATTATATCAATTTAATCAAATGTTATTAGTAGTTAGAACACTTAATCATGTATTGATTGTGTTTTATTATCATCCCATTGTTGTTTATTGTGAATTATAAATTAATTCAAGCAAAAAAATGTAAAAATACATCATTTTTTATTGGGTAACTTTGAAAAATTCTATGGATAAAAAAAAAAGATAAAAAAATTTATTTTTATTAAAAAATCAGATTTTGTGGCCCCACAAAGCCCGATTTTTTTTATTAAAATGGTTTTCCTTATCCTTTTTTTTTCTTTTCTTGGCCACGAGATTTTTCCAAGTTTTGCAATAGTCTCAAAAATAAATTATTGTTTAAAAATTAAACTTGTATTTTTGAAAAAAATTTATAATCATTACATCAATTTAATCCAATGTTGTTAGTAGTTAGAACACTTAGTCATGAATTGGTTGTATTTTATTATCATTCCATTGTTATTTCTTGTGAATTATAAATTTAATCAAGTCAAAAAATGTAAAAATACATTATTTTTTATTCGGTAATTTGAAAAATCGCATGGCCCAAAAAAAAAAAAAAAAGATCAAAAAACCCATTTTTATTAAAAAATCATGTTTCATGGCCCCACAAAGCCCATTTTTTTTATTAAAATGGTTATTTTGATCCTTTTGTTTTTCTTTTCTTGGCCATGGGATTTTTTCAAGTTATCCAATAGTCTCAAAAATAAATTATTGTTTAAAAATTATACTTGTATTTTTGGGTAAATTTTATAATCATTATATCAATTTAATCCAATGTTGTTAGTAGTTAGAACACTTAATCATGTATTGGTTGTGTTTTATTATCATCCCATTGTTGTTTATTGTGAATTATAAATTCAATTAAGCAAAAAAATGTAAAAATACATCATTTTTTATTGGGTAACTTTGAAAAATCCTATGCCCCCCCCCCCAAAAAAAAGATAAAAAAAATTCATTTTTATTAAAATATCAGATTTTGTGGCCCCACAAAGCCCGATTTCTTTTGTTAAAATGGTTTTCTTTATCTTTTTTTTTTTCTTTTCTTGGCCACGAGATTTTTCCAACTTATCCAATAGTCTCAAAAATAAATTATTGTTTAAAAATTATACTTGTATTTTTGGGTAAATTTTATAATCATTACATCAATTTAATCCAATGTTGTTAGTAGTTAGAACACTTAATTATGTATTGGTTGTGTTTTATTATCATTCCATTGTTATTTCTTGTGAATTATATATTTAACCAAGTCAAAAAATGTAAAAATGCATTATTTTTTATTGGGAAATTTTAAAAATCCCATGGCCCAAAAAAAAAAGAAGCAAAAGATCAAAAAATCCATTTTTATTAAAAAATCAGGTTTTGTGGGCCCACAAAGCCCGATTTCTTTTACTAAAATTGTTTTTTTATCCTTTTTTTTTTTTCTTTTCTTGGCCACGAGATTTTTTCAAGTTTTCCAATAGTCCCAAAAATAAATTATTGTTTAAAAATTAAACTTGTATTTTTGGGTAAATTTTATAATCATTACATCAATTTAATCCAACGTTGTTAGTAGTTAGAACACTTAATCATATATTGGTTGTGTTTTCTTATCATTCCATTATTATTTCTTGTGAATTATAAATTTAATCAAGTCAAAAAATATAAAAATGCATTATTTTTTATTGGGTAACTTTGAAAAATCACATGGCCCAAAAAAAAGAAAAAAAGTTAGTGTAATACCCCGAGAGCCCAGAGAAGTTAGAATATATCGAGGATAGTGTAAGAAAGGAAACAACACCAGCTGGATACCTTTTGGGCTGAATGTTGGCGAAGAACTCCCAAGTTAAGCGTGCTTGACCTGGGGTAATCCAGGGATGGGTGACCCCCCTGGGAAGTTCGCGTAGGCCCATCAGGGTAAGTTGTTCCGGTCCTTCCTATCGCTCGAACAGGATGTTACAGGTGGTATCAGAGCCGACCCTTGGCGAAAGCGGTCCGATGAGGGCGGGGAGTGGCGCCGGGGCTTGAGGGCCTGTACAAGGAGCGGCTTCTGGCAGGCTTCTAGGATGGCAGCCCCCAATGGGAGAAGGTCTGGGACCAGTTGTAAGGTCGCATGACGAGAACGTCATGTGCTCAAGGGGGGGAGAATGTAATACCCCGAGAGCCCAGAGAAGTTAGAATATATCGAGGATAGTGTAAGAAAGGAAACAACACCAGCTGGATACCTTTTGGGCTGAATGTTGGCAAAGAACTCCCAAGTTAAGCGTGCTTGACCTGGGGTAATTCAGGGATGGGTGACCCCCCTGGAAAGTTCGCGTAGGCCCATCAGGGTAAGTTGTTCCGGTTCTTCCTATCGCTCGAGCGGGATGTTACAGTCAGAAAATCCATTTTTATTAAAAAATCAAGTTTCATGGCCGTACAAAACCCGGGCTGGGTTTTGTGGCCCCACAAAGCCCGATTTTTTTTATTAAAATGGTTATTTTGATCTTTTTTCTTTTCTTTTCTTGGCCATTGGATTTTTTCAAGTTATCCAATAGTCCCAAAAATAAATTATTGTTTAAAAATTATACTTGTATTTTTTGGTGAATTTTATTGTAACGACCCGTCAAGGGGTCTAGACGTTTTTGGGTATTTTATTTTGGGTTCAAAAATTTTTGTTTTAATTAATTGAGGGTTGAAAATATTCTCCCTTGTTTATTGGAATAAAGAGTAAGTAGAAATAAGAATTTTGTAGCCTATTTAATTGGGATCCATCAATGTGGGAAAAGTCCAAATAAATTGGGCCATTGTGATGTGTTCAAAATTTTTAATTATATTATGAATTGGCTTGGATTATGATAATTCATTTGGATTAATGAGTTGGGCCATGGAATGGCCCAAGGTATGGGCTGAGCCCAATTGGGGAATGAGATTTGAAATTTTTGAAAGAAAGTCATAATAAAATAAATTAGCCATCAAATGTCAATAGTGCCCTTGGTCTTCCATTTGACCATTGTAAAGGTGAAGGGCAATCAGGTCATTTGGACAAAGTTGCAGGTGCAGACTGCGCATTGCCCTCTTCATGTTTCATCTGCAGTGGAGACCTTTTCTCTTGTGCGTACTCTCCTTTCCTATCTAAGACTTCTTCTCCTTATCTCCCATTTTCCCTCCTGGTTGCTGGTATTTTGATCTGAGTTGATAGCAGCTTCAGGAAGGGAGGATTTTTCTGCGTAGCAAAGTTATCAGGCAAGTTCTTCTTACACTCTCTCTTAATTTTCAGTGCGAGCTCCCTTGTTATTTATTTTCTCGTGCAAGTTCCCCCTGTTAGTCTCTTCATTTTACTCACTGTGAGGGGTTATATATATATAGACATGTATAAAATATATTTATACGCTTGTTGCTGCGTATGGTTCACTCTCTGCTAGAGTTCATTGAGTCTGTGAATCTGGGTATCTGTTGGAGTCTTCTTGAGGTCTCAAAATGGGGTTTGTTTTCACCCCAAGCTTTCTTCGTGAATGGCATTTTATATAGCTAGGTGAGGATGAGAACCTCTGTTCGTTCTGCATCCAAAGAAGCAGTGTTCAATGTATATATATATATATATATCTGTGTGTGTAACACCTTTGAATGAGCTCGCTGATCCAAATGCTTCTTATATGTATATGTGCTGTGTTTGAATGTAAAATGCTCAGTCCATTCAAATGATTTTATTGAGGTATTTGGGGGTCTCGCATCAAACAGCAAAAGCTGAACTGGAAATAAATATATACTGTTCACCCATATATGAGACCCACTTGTAAATACCCTAGCTAATCCATCATATATTCATGCTTAAACAGTCATTTGAATGCCCCTGTTTTGTTCGACAAACCCAGTTATATATATGTACACGTTCAGCTTCATTGATGTTCTAGCGAGCTCGTTCCAGTTCTTTCCGCGAGCTCGTTCCAGCTCTTTGCCGCGAGCTCACACCTATAAGCTCCCTGGCCGCTTAATCGCGAGCTCATCTCGCAAGCTCTTGGCCGCGAGCTCTTGCCGCGCGCCTGACCTCAAGCTCGTCCAGCGAGCTCTTGCTCAACCCTTGACCGCGAGCTCGTTCATGACCTCGAGCTCGTTCGCTTGGCCTTCTCGCGAGCTCTCTTGAGCTCTCTTCGTAAGCTGCGACCTCAAGATCTCGAGCTGTTCCCGAGCTCGTCCCATATGCCTTTGAATGAGAGCTATCAGCTCTCACCCTGTTTATTTACCTTTCCTTAACTGAAGTAAATGTTTGCATTTTCCTTAATTTATATTTTACTTTCCTTTACTTTAATACATAAATGTAAATAAGAAAGTACCCCCCATTTGGATTCAATAAAAATATCAAAAAAATCAAAATCCATAAAAATAAAAAGTTAGAATTTTGGTTTTAGTACAAATCCATGAATTTGCAATTTTACCACCATCGAAATACATAGTTTCCGTTTCTTGAAAAATTCATTAAAAATCATTTTTACAACAATAAATGCTAGTAATCAAATTACCGGGAGTTAGTTTTTCAAGATGAAGACATTTTCAAAAAATGTTCTATTTGGTCCATTACCTTAGGAAAATTTCAGGATTATGTTTGGTCAGCAATTTCACGTGGTGTGGTCATTTGATTGCATGGGGTCGAATAATGAATTTGAGCTATGAGCATGAATGCAAGTAAATGCATACTATCACTGATTAAATGAAATCACAACAATCATATGATGGGAATAATAGTTATTAAATTTATAATACTCCTCAACTGGTGAATCGAGATTTAATATTAAATAGCATCTCTCAAAGAAGTATTCTTGTGTTGTAAATTACATTAAGCATTTTTGTGTCATAAATTACATCTTGAATGTGGTAAACATTATGAAGTAAGATATGTTGAATTTTTCTGATGATGGGGAAAATACCCGGTATGGGTAAGTGATGTTAACAGCATGAATATTGCAGAATCAGGAATTTAAATACATGTGGTTGGCAAATGCATACATGATGCATACATGTACAGGTTTCATATATATATGTTTTGCGCATCTATTATTTTGCGCGGAGGGAGAAAGGGTACCCTAGAGCACTTGGCACGGGACGAGGTGGCCATAGCCCGGCAGGTTGGCTCCATATTTATTTGTGAGGTTCTATAAAACTTATGCACTTTTGCATGCATTGAATTATGGCTTGAGAGCCGGGGAAATTGATATTGATAATGAAATGATGCACTCTTGCATGTATTGATTGATGGCTTGCGAGCCTGTGAGAATTAATAATGATATTGAAATTTTATACACTTTTGCATAGGGATACATGGTGAGATGATATATTGGGTTGAATTGATAATTCATGAATTATGAATCTTGTATATATTGTGGAGTCCTTGATTACTCTTCTTGGTGTCATCGTGTTCTTGAATCATATATATTGTTCCTTGTTTCTCGAACTTGCTGAGCCTTGTGGCTCACTTGATCTTCTTTGCCATTCCAGGTAAAGGAAAGACGGTTATTGGGGGCGAGTCCAATAGGACTGCAACCTAGGGATAGTGGTGTACGGAGACGCGTCCTAGCTTTAAAGATCCTAGTTAGTGATTTGGTGAGGTTTGTAATAGTGAAAATTTATTATGTTATGGCATTTGAGCCTCACATTATTTTGTATGGCCATCGAGCCTAGAGTTATGAGATATTGGGAATGTAATTAAATCTTATTAAATTTCCGCTGCTAGAAATGAAATGAGTTGAGTTCAATTTTGTTCTATATCATCCATGTAAGGACCTTCTTTCGAGTATTCGGAAGCGGGCGTTACATTTATAATCATTATATCAATTTAATCCAATGTTGTTAGTAGTTAGAACACTTAATCATGTATTGGTTGTGTTTTATTATCATCCCATTGTTGTTTATTTTGAATTATAAATCTAATTAAGCCAAAAAAATTAAAAATACATCATTTTTTATTGGGAAATTTTAAAAATCCCATGGCCCAAAAAAAAAAGATCAAAAAATCCATTTTTTCAAAAAAATCAGGTTTTTTAGCCCCAAAAAACTTGGGCCCAGGTTTTGTGGCCCCACAAAGCTTGATTTCTTTTATTAAAATAGTTTTTTTTATCTTTTTTCTTTTCTTTTCTTGGCCGCGAGATTTTTCCAAGTTTTCCAATAGTCCTAAAAATAAATTATTGTTTAAAAATTATACTTGTATTTTTGGGTAAATTTTATAATCATTACATCAATTTAATCCAATGTTGTTAGTAGTTAGAACACTTAATCATGTATTGGTTGTGTTTTATTATCATTCCATTATTATTTCTTGTGAATTATAAATTTAATCAAGTCAAAAAATATAAAAATACATTATTTTTTATTGGGTAACTTTGAAAAATCCCATCCCCCCCCCCAAAAAAGATCAAAAAATCCATTTTTATTAAAAAATCAGGTTTCATGGCCCCACAAAGCCCGATTTTTTTTATTAAAATGGTTATTTTAATCTTTTTCTTTTCTTTTCTTGGCCATGAGATTTTTTCTAGGTATCCAATAATCCCAAAAATAAATTATTGTTTAAAAATTATACTTGTATTTTTGGGTAAATTTTATAATCATTATATCAATTTAAACCAGTGTTGTTAGTAGTTAGAACACTTAATCATGTATTGATTGTGTTTTGTTATCATCACATTGTTGTTTATTGTGAATTATAAATCCCATTAAGCTAAAAAATGTAAAAATTCATCATTTTTTATTGGTTACTTTGAAAAATCTCATGGCCAAAAAAAAAAAGATCAAAAAATCCATTTTTATTAAAAATTAAGGTTTTGTGGCCCCACAAAGCCTGATTTCTTTTATTAAAATAGTTTTTCTTTTCTTTTCTTGGCTGCGAGATTTTTTCAAGTTATCCAACAGTCCCAAAAATAAATTATTGTTTAAAAATTATACTTGTATTTTTGGGTAAATTTTATAATCATTACATCAATTTAATCCAATGTTGTTAGTAGTTAGAACACTTAATCATGTATTGGTTGTGTTTGATTATCATTCCATTGTTATTTCTTGTGAATTATAAATTTAATCAAGTCAAAAAATGTAAAAATACATTATTTTTTATTGGTTAACTTTGAAAAATCCCATGGCCCAAAAAAAAAAAAAAAGATCAAAAAATTCATTTTTATTAAAAAATCAGGTTTCATGGGCCCACAAAACCCGGCCCGGGTTTTGTGGCCCGACAAAGCCCGGGCCAGTTTTGTGGCCCCACAAAGCTCAATTTTTTTTTATTAAAATGGTTATTTTGATCTTTTTCTTTTCTTTTCTTGGCCATGAGATTTTTCCAAGTTATTCAATAGTCCTAAAAATAAATTATTGTTTAAAAATTATATTTGTATTTTTGTGTAAATTTTATAATCATTATATCAATTTAATCAAATGTTGTTAGTAGTTAGAACACTTAATCATGTATTGGTTGTGTTTTATTATCATCCCATTGTTGTTTATTGTGAATTATAGATTCATTTAAGCCAAAAAATGTAAGGATTCATCGTTTTTTATTGGGTAACTTTGAAAAATCCCATGACCCAAAAAAAAAAAAAAGATCAAAAAGTCCATTTTTATTAAATAAATCAAGTTTTATGGCCCCACAAAACCCGATGACGTTGTACTGTTTTGAAAAATTATTTTTTCATGGAAATCAGTATTGATTTAGAATAATATCTATCAAAATATGTTTTATTTACAAGCGTAAACATACTACACAGCCTTTATAAGCAATGTGATCACAAAACAAAACAAATAGAAATGAAATCAATCCTTAGAAATTCAGTCAGTGAAATTGTTTGTTGGAAAGAATCTTGTTGAATGAGATTTCAATGAGGTCGTTGTGATTGATGAAGATTGTTAAATGACTCGACAAGCAAAAAAATTGAATGTATAATGAATGACTGAGTTTGGATGGTTTGACAATGGAGAGAAAGAAAGTAACGTGAACGCTGGAGGATGAGAGAGAAGAGAAAGGCAATATGAAAGAGACAATGGTATTTTAGTAAATGAAGATAAGGACAGTGTGGCCTTTCTAATTTAAAATCTCATTAAGAGTATTTTAGGCATCTCACGTAAAAGTGGCTATAAAGTGCAATTAGTTTGTTTAATTTGTCAAAAATGTTTTTTTTACTAGAAAGTGGTTAAAAATAATTTTTTAAATTTCTTTTAGGTTATTTATGAATTTCTCTCATTTTTGGGTCCACCTCTTTGACCAAAAACAAAGTGGATTAAATTTCATGTTAAGTATAAATTTGGCTTCCAGCCAATTTTATATTTACTTAATTCATCCCTTCACATCAAATTGGGGACCAATGGCCAGCAAGTTTTGCTTCTTTTTTCTTCTCTATTTTATTTTGTCCAAATTAGTTGACGTACGAGATGACTAAAGATATCAAATGTTAAAAATATTCTTATCTTGAAATTGTCGCCTTGCCTCGAAAACACCGCGCACGCATTTAAATAAAATCCGGTGCACGGGCGAATTTCATCTGTGATGAAATAGATAAAATCCGCCCACACAGTGTGGGCAGACTTCATTTGTGATATAGTCTGCCCACACAGTGTGGGTTTTCAGGCATTGTAGCACGACTCCTTCTTCCCATACGTTATATCATGATCAAATATCAAAATTTTTAATTATTAATAGATCAAATATCATATTTATATATTAAATATATAATTTGATATTTCTTGTTGATGTGATTTTTTTTTGTGATGTGATATTTTATGTGGCGTAAATAATAATTTTGTTGGCGTAAATATATAATTTGATATTTTTTGTTGATTTGACTTTTTTTTGTGACATGATATTTTATGTGACATAAATAATGATTTTATTATAATAAAAATTTTAATAATTTAAATACTGAATCTTGACATTTTATAAGATGAAATTTTATATTTTTTAATTGTTATAAATTAAGTGGAGGACTTATTGTAAAGCAATTCAGTATAAAGAAATCGCCACCAACCCACCCCAACAACGACTTGACTCCAGCTTTTCCACCTAGAAAAGTTAAGTGCATGTTTATCTATGGAGAATATTTTTTTTATTTTTTATATTTATAGAAAAATAAATAGAACTAAAGATATATTTATTTTATTAAATATTAAACTAATTTTAAAATTTAAAAAAATGTGTTTGAAATTATAAAAAAATATATATAAAGATCGACGAGAAGAAAGTGAATGATCAAAATAGTTTAACAAAAAGAGAAGCAGAAGAAAAATAAAAGTGAAAAAATTGTCAAAGTGTGTCTTTATAATGTTTTTTAAAATTTAGTTCAATTTTAAAAAATAGAAAACTTATTTTCTATTCTCCAATTTCAAAAAAAAAAAAAATCATTTTGACACAGTTTTCAATTTTTTTTTATTTCTGTAGAGATATTTTTTGAAAAACAACTTTAATTTTTCACAAGTAACAGACTCTAAAGTTTTTAAAAGATATTTTTTTAATTTTTAAATTGTAATTAAGTAGTTGAGGCAACCCATTATATATACAATATGTTTCAAAAGTTATACTATTTATTTCAAAAGTGACACGGCTGAAGACTAGCAGTTTTTTATTTATTTTAAAGACTTGACTTGAGGTAACCCATTCTATACTTCATCATCCCTTCACATCGAGTTGGGGACAGTGACCCGACTTCTCTCTTATTCTTTTTATCCCATTAAAATTTTAACCATTTTATACTTACGTTCCAAGAGGTGAAATCCCTCGCCTAGTCCCCGCACCTCAGAACCCTTTCATACCTTATTATATTAATGATGGTGACAAGGAAAGACTCGTGAGCAAAGATATACTTTTATAAATAAAATTTTATTTTTTATCTATAAAAGTGGTTTTCAAATGACATTCATCGCAGTGCGTTTATTTTAAGAGTATAATTAAGTGTTGATTTATAATATATATTTATATTAGTAATAACTATAATAATTTTTAATAAACTTAATACATACGACAATTCCTCAATAATTAAAAAATATGATGGTTATTTTTTAATGTACAAAATATCAAGATTCGATATTTTAATTATTAAAAATTATTACTTTAAGTCATTACTATGACAAAATGTTAGCATGAACATGAATGCACCTATTTCTGCAAGTAAACGCCATATCATTAAACGTCACGTCACGTCTAAAGTTGTACTATTTATTTAAAAAATCTAGTGATTTGATAAAAAAAATTTACAACTAACAAAAATGCTCAAATTTCAACCATTTAATATAATATTTAATCATCTCTCTACACACAAATCACGTGTTTACGGACAAAACTCATTTTTGAACAAATATTATTTTAAAAAAACTAAAAAACTAAATTAAATATATTTTTTTAACTTATGTTACACGGCTGGGCTGCACCTCTTCGCTAGTATATACTAGACAAAGACTTGATTCAACCCATTACATATACAAGGACAAGGACATATATATATATATATATATACTTCTACCTACGAGGCTGCCAGAAGCCAAGCAAATATCATATTCTTCACTCTCTTATCTCTCCCTTTGCTTTGCATAATGCGGACAGCAGTAGTGTTTGTGTTGGTTTGGTCTGTGTGTGCAACAGCCAGCAGTAGAGGCATGAGTTGCAGTGAGAAGGAAAAGCAAGCTCTCTCTTCTGATCCTTCAGGCACCCTGTCTTCCTGGTCTCTCGATATTCGCAACTCCGATTGTTGCCATTGGAAAGGTGTTGGCTGCGACAACATAACCGGTCGAGTCATTGAACTGCATCTTTCCAATCTAAATCTAGCGGGCAGTCTTACACCTTCGCTGCTAGATCTGAAGTTTTTGAGTTATTTGGATTTGAGTCATAATAATTTTGGAGGCTCTCCCATTCCAGGTTTCTTAGGTTCTATGACAAGTCTCGTACATCCCTATCTCTTTAATGCTGGATTTGAGGGGTTGATTCCTCATCAGCTTCAAAATCTGTCAAACATCCGTTATCTTAATCTAGGATTTAATGATGGGCTACACGCAGACAATCTCAATTGGATTGCTCATCTTCGTGCTTTGGAATATCTTGACATGAATAGAGTTGACCTTAGCAGGGCAGTTGATTGGCTTCATGAGGTGAGCAGCCTTCCTTCCCTTTCAAAATTATATTTGGATGGCTGCGAGCTTGAGAATATGACTCCCTCACTTGAACATGTGAATTTTACATCTCTTACATCCCTTGTTCTTTCTAGTAATAATTTCAATTGTGAGATACCAAAGTGGTTATTCAATCTTAGTAATCTTCAAAATCTTCAACTCGGTGACAACTCATTGTATGGTCTAATTCCTGAATCTCTTGGCAACTTATCATCCCTTGGTTCTTTAGATCTCAGCTATAATCAATTGAATGGAACTCTTCCAACGAGCATTTGGGTTCTCTCAAATTTAGAGTTCTTGAATATTCGTAATAATCTCTTAGAAGGCATTGTTACAGAGGCTAATCTATCCAAACTCTCAAAACTACGGGGTCTTGTTTTGTCTGGCAACTTTTTCTCCTTCGACATCAGCTCCACTTGGGTTCCACCTTTTCAATTGAAATATCTCGTATTTAGTTCTTGCAAAATGAGTCTTGTAAGCACTCCTGCCCGGATATCCCAATCACTCGGTCTATCCAAATGAAAGCGCTTACATAAGGGAAGAGAAACAAACACAAGACAAAAATACCCTGACATGCATACATAAGAAATATCACAGTGAAAGCAAAACGATATACATGCACGCCCACGAGTATCCCGTTTAAACAACGGTCATGGAGTATATAAATATATACAAACCCTGTGCCAACAAATAGGAGATACAAGGAACAACCTGGCACAGTCAAAAATAAGAGACAGAACTCCTAACAAAATATCAGAGACAACGGGGGCAAGCTAAATGTATACCCTACCGACACGGTTGGCTGCTAGGTGGAACGATCCTCTCCCTTGGCCTTCGCTTTACCCTTACCTGGAATGATAGAAAGTGTAACGCCCCGCTCCCACTTATGGGTGTTACTCGTGAACAATTACCCGAATTGTCCACCTGCCCGGTCTTTGATGAAGGGCGAACCATGTTTCAAGAAGAAACGCCCTAGGTGGGAACTAGGCTCGTCCTTCCCTTCCCTTAAACCCCAGGATTTACTAGCAGAATTGGGCTTTAAACCACACCGCATTTGGTTAAAAAGAAACCTAGCAAAGACGCCCAATCATTATTTTCTCATTTGAATTTAATTATTTTCCGACCAAGAATTTTACCGGGCTCCAAAAATCACCATTTAAACCAATCCATTGATGGATCACCAATTTTGGAGGAAAATTCATCATTTTCAAATTTTCAAAATTTCGGCATTAATCTCCAAAATGCCCGAAAAATCCCTTTATTTTTGAAAATTCCTCCGGGGCCCAAATTCAATTAAGAAATGCCCCAAAATTCCCCAATTTTTTCCATTTTTTTAAAAAAAATTGGCCGGTGGGGCCCGCTGGCCCGCACGGGGCCCCGCTGGCCGCTGGCTGCGCGGGCTGGCCGTGCGCTCGCTTGCGCGCCCCGACCACCCTCGATCGGCCGCCCGCGCACGGCCTCTCGCGTGCGCGCACCCGCGCGGCTGGCTGCTCCTTCACTTCCTTTTCTTTTTTTCTTTTTTTTTCTTCTTTGGCTTCCTAACCCAAATTTTCCAGAATTTAAAATAAATAAATAAAATTCACATTCCTTCCATTTTAGCCTCTTTCCTCCAAGATTAAGGCTTAAACCATGCTCTTTGAATATTACACAACATACACTATAATCTCCTTCCATTTCACTTCCATTTCACACATGAGCCTTACACAATCTATTGTTGCTCACATAACATCATTCATATATGAATACCACACATGATCAACAACAACAAATAGGCTTTCATAAGCCATAAGGCCACAAATTAAATGCCACATGTCTAGGCTTCTCAAGTCATAAATTACATCAAAACAAAAGAAAAATACACCAAGAGCTTCCAACCACAAGCTTGCACTTTCCCTTTTTTTCTTTAATATAAGAACAACCTACAAGGGGAGGATAAAACCTCATGAGCCACAAAGCTCAGTAAGGGTGCATATGCAAGGTAAGTAAAAGCATAACAAGTCTATGTAATAACAAATGCATGCAAGTATGGTTAGGTCATTCCATCCTCACAACCCAACATAGTTTGAGGCATCAACCTACCACTTCTTTCCCACCCCTATGGCCATAGGTCTCATGTACAAGTAAAGCATGCAAAAAGATACATAAAGATTTATGCAACCTACTTACAATGCAATGCAAGGCCTCCACTACTTGGAGTCATCCCTTACCTCATTCTTGAACCTTTAAATCTTGATTTCAAGAGAGCTTCCATCTTCTTTTCTCCCATCTAAGATGGCATTCAAACAAGAGCTCACTTTACACTCAAGCACCCTTAAATAAAGAGAAGAAAGAATGAACTTACCTTGATTTCTTCTTCTTCTTCTTCACTTTTCCCTCCATGGAAGACTTCTCTTTCACTTTCTTTCCTTCTTTGAAATGGCAAAACTTGAGACAAGGGCTTACTTTCCCTTTAAATACTACTCTAGTCTTGAAATCTCCATTTCAAGACTTCATCTTAGACTTTGATTTCCAATTGCTTTTTGAGAGAAAATCCCAACCATCCATCTCTTTGGATTAAATACATCTCTCTTGGAAGAAACACAATCCATGCCATTTTCTTCCTTTAAATCTCACCCATTGGATTTACTTTGTCTTTACAAGACTTTATCTCCATCATTAAAAGAAAGCACACCTTTAATAGGTTGGCAATCCATGCCATTTCTTCTCTTTAAATCCCCACCATAGGATTTATTCTCTAATTCAAGAATACATCTCATCCATTGAATTTATATTTATTTCCCATTTAAATTAATGGGTCTAATTTCCACCATCACATGAGAGACCACTTGAAAGACATAATACTTTCTTTCTCATTTAAATAAATCCCACAATTTTCCAAGCATTAATGGGTGACCATTTTCCCATTTTTCATTAGATTTATTTAAATCTCATATTTTTCAAGGCATTAATGGTGACCATTTACCATTTTCTTTTGGATTTTCTTTAATCCATATAATCATGCCTCTTATTAAATGCTTGAAAGACCATTTAACATTTCTTTTACATTTAATTAATTCACTCAATTATACTTGAACCACAAAATGCCAAGTGTCACAACAAGACACTAACCTTGGCTTCCAAGTTTAATCTCATCTCTCCAAGTGGCATTACCACATTAATTCACAACTTAGAGAAAATATAATTATTCTCCTCAAATAATTTAATATCCACCATTTTCCCTATTTCCAAAATTAAATTTCCTTTATGGAATTAAATTCCAAAATTCTCAAATACTCTTTGTGAATTTATTAATCCCATATATCTCCACATAAATACCAAATTGGGATTTTTATTCACTTACACACCTAATTTCACATAGGAATTATTTTTAATTTATCAAAATACCCTTTATTGGATTTCTCTATCTAAATTACCAAAATACCCTTCTCATGGGCATTCTCAATCTCAAGGATCATCATTTTCTCAAGGGCATTTTTGGAAGTTTACTTACTTCCTTTCCTGTTCTCTTAACACCAGTTACACCGGGTGTTACAGAAAACAAGGTGAGTCGCAAGACTCAGCAAGCTATAAGAAAAGAAAGGCTATACAGTAAATAGAGGAGACCACCCCAACACAGTCCCACGCGTACACACAAACCATGTGACGCAACAATACAATAGTATAGCATAATAAAAGCACATACCGGTCCTTGGGGCCCACATAAGACACCTGGCACCCAAGTCCCATACCAACCTGCCGTTGCCCTGAAAGGCAACATAGATCTCCAACAAACCTGGGCGCGCTATCCCGAATCAGTACTCTTGTCACCCGTCCATGTCGGTACTCCCGACACCCGAGCCATAGGCTCCCTCGGAATAGTACTCCCGTCCGAGAACTATATACCACCAGTAGCCATGCAATGCACATAAAATGCAATGACATAGTGAGCATCAACATAATACATGGCGCCCATACATCCAGGCATCAGACCATGCTTCGCCCACATAGTGAACCACATGCGATGCATATGCCCGTGCTAGATGCATCATAACCAAGCTAGGATGTCCGTGACCAAGCATAACCAGATCATGAAAACCCAAACATGCAGCCCGTACCCATGTGCACACCAAAACATGCAACAAGAATAAAATATAACTAGTCATGCTATAATCACGTAACAGCAGAGCTAGTCAACAGTGCTTGGCACCGGTCAACGGTCAGTGAATAGGAGAGATCAGTCGACGGCCTAAGATAGACCGTACAACAGTCACTCTGTCACCGAACAACCGATCTTTGCTCCCACTGCACAACCGCTCTAGCCTATAAACAACCAAAAATCCATAATAATACTCAAACAGTTAAGAACCTAGCCTCGGGTGAGTACGGCATCATTCTCATAGGCTTGGGGGTGGCACAAACCCCCGTAGGCAACCAACGAATAAAATCCTAGAGACCAATTTAATAAATTAAATTTTAAAACAAACTGTTTAAAATTCCATAATTTATTAATAGCTGAAACAAGCGAAGGGAGCTCAAATAAATTGACAACGAAAGAAACGTTGAGGAGGGCATAAAGAACTTGCCTTTACGAAGATATCCTTAGACTTGTTTTGGCCCAACGCGGTAAAATTTATATAAACTGCAACACCCCAATAATTCGCCAAAAGTAACAAAATTGGACTCTAAACGAAATTCCGACCGTACAGAATATTAATTACTAGCTTCTTTACATACTTGGAAAATTAAATCCTTGATTAAACTTGATTTAATCCTGATTTTCCTCCAAAATCTTCCAAGTTTTCTCCCGCGCGCATGTTGCTTTTCTTCCAAAATTTTTGTTGTTTCTGCTGTAAAAGAAACGCTCAAAATCGGGCTTAAATTGAAGCAAAACCAGCGGAGGAGGGGGAGCCACGTGGTAGCTCGCGGGCCAGCAGCTGGGAGGCCACCGCCTCAACTGAAACGACGTCGTTTCGGACGCCCAAGGCTGATTAAAATCAACCAAAAATCCGGCCCTCGCGCGCGCAGCACCCGCGTCTCGAACCCGCGACCGCCCTCACCTTCGCACGCCCGTGCCACACGTTGCCTTCATACATATACCATACTGCATTAAATTTAAAGGGATCTTCGGTCCCTTTTTCGAAATCGCGCCAGCCCCCTCCAACTTCCATTATTTACACACACACCCCTTATACTATTTACACTAACGCCCAAAACTACCAAAAAATCCCATAATTTAATTTATTTCAATTTTTTTCTTATTCCAGAAATATTCTAAAATAATTAATTAATTACCCTAATTTCTTTTAAATTAAATTACCTCGATACTAATAATTAAATTAATTTATAATTTATGGGGCATTACAGGTCCACATTTTCCTTCATGGCTAAAAACACAAACATCTCTTTTAACCTTATACATTTCCAAAACTGGGATATCAGACACAATTCCATACTAGTTTTGGGACTTGGCTTTACACATTGAATACATTGATCTCTCACAAAACCAGATTGATGGTGACTTGTCCTCCGTTATGCTGAATTTCGCTGTCGTTGATATTAGCTCTAATAGAGGGTAAATCATACCAAATGTCACAAAATTTTGTGTCCTTTTCAATTTGGTCACTAAACTTCAATTCCTTGCAAAGTGATAATAAAACTTTAAAATGTTTTACAATATGGTCACTAAAGTGATTTTTGGATAATTTCTCACCAAAATTGCTGACGTGGCAATGGCCACATCATCGCCACATTAGCGCCACATCATCGCCACGTTAGCAATTTCAGCTAGAAATCATCAAAAAATCACTTTAGTGACCACATTACAAAACATTTTAAACTTTTGTTATCACTTTGCAAGAAATTGAAATTTAGTGACCAAATTGAAAAGAACACCAAATTTTTGTGACTTTTAGTGTGATTTACCCCTCTAACAGATTTAGAGGGAAACTACCACATTTCTCTTCAAATGTTAACGTATTTAATATTGCCAATAATATTTTTTCGGAACCTATTTCCACTTTCCTTTTCCAAAAGGAAAACAAGCAAAATACGTTAAAAGTTTTGGATGCTTCATATAACCTTCTGTCATGCAACCTTTCTCATTGTTGGATGAATTGGCCATCCTTGATCCATGTCAACTTGGGAAACAACAACTTGTTTGGTGAAATTCCCATCTCAATGGGTTCTTTATCCAACCTTCAATCATTGCAGTTGAATAATAATAAGTTATTTGGATATATACCTTCATCATTGAAGAATTGTCAATTTTTGGATTTCATAAATTTTGGTGGAAATTAATTAACAGGGACTATACCAAGTTAGTTGGGAAATATTAGAAGTCTGTCAATTCTCTGCTTAAACTCGAACAGATTTACTAGTAGCATTTCACCAAATATATGCCACTTTTCTTCTCTTATAGTACTAAATCTTGCCAATAATACCTTATGTGGAAGCATTCCAAATTGTTTAAATAATATCAGTGAGTTGGTTGCCACCAATAAAACATCTTTTACCCTTCTAAAATATTTCTATCTTTCTACGTAAGCGAAAACATTTGGGGAGCAAAGACTTTGGTTGTTCATAAAAGGGAAAGAATCAGAGTACAAAGTAGAGATTCTATCACTTATTAGGAGCATTGATCTTTCAAGTAACAGTTTGTCTGGATCAATTCCTTATGAAATATCAAGTCTTCTTGAATTACACTTTCTAAATTTATCTAGTAATCAATTAGTTGGAAAGTTTCCAAAGAAACTTGGAAACTTAGAAACATGAAAATGTTAGAGTCTCTTGATGTCTCGAGAAACCATCTTTCGGGTAAAATTCCGCAAAACATCTCAACCTTGACATTTTTGAGTGACTTGAACTTGTCGTTTAACAATTTATTTGGAAGGATCCCTACAAGCACTCAACTCCAAAGCTTTAATGAATCTGGATTCATGGGCAATCCAAGACTTTGTGGAGCTCCCCTCAAGATAAACTGCATTGATCAACAGAACTATCCAAAAACAACATTTGCAGTTTGTAAGGATGTTAAAGAGTCTGAAATGTTTTGGTTTTATATTAGCATGATACTTGGATTTATCATTGATTTTTGGGGAGTTTGCGGGACTCTTTTATTGAAGAAAAATTGGAGATATGCTTATTTTCAGTTTATTGATGACATGAAGAACGACATATATGTCATCACAATTTTAACAATGAATTAGATGCATAGAAAGTTTGAAAGGTCAACCGATGAAGATTGAATGATGCCATCTTTCTTAAGATATTGCTTGAAGTCTTATCGATAAAATTCTAGCAAAAAATAGAATAAAATTGTACTTTATTGCGGGCATTTACTCTAAATTAATTTGCTCATTTTGGTTTCTTTAGAATAGGAAAAAAGAAAACTAAAAACCATGTCTAAGCACAGCAAAAGTTTCTCAAATCAATGTGCTTTTGTTGTATTGTTGTAGCTATTTGTGTTGGAATAACACTACCCGTCATTTATATTGAATCAAACTATATATTTGGTCTTATCACTATTTTTTTTAACCTCTTTCGCTTGATTTGTGATATATGTAGTTCAATCCTATTGCTAAAAAGTTAAGTCTTTATTTTATTTCTCAAAAGAGAGACATATCATTTATATACTTTAACGCCAAAAAGAAAAAAAAAAAGTGACAGGAAAAAAAAGAAAATGGGTATTTGTACTTTTAGGGGATAAAACTAATAGAATTATTAATGAAAATTGGTTATGATACTATATATGAAGAGTTATGATAAATAAATATAAAAGATGTAACTTTCTTACATGTATTTTTATGTAGGTTGTGGTTTCAACTGTGCCTTTCAGTGTGGATATTTTTTATAATTTTTTATGTATTCTAATAAAAAGTTCATCTTTATGTCTCATATTTATGAAAATAATTTATTACTGATTTTATTATCCATTTTTGTGTAATTTTTTTAAAAATATTATTTTTCTAAATAGATATTTGGGATGACAATTTTATCCAATTCAATGGATATTTGATAAATTTGATCAATTTAGATGGATATGGACTTAGATTTTACTGTGCCTATGATTCAAAAATGGCTTAGATTTTACTTAGATTATGGACTAATTTACTTTTACATTTTTTCACATATACATTAGAATTTTATTTAGATTTAGGAACTAAGTAAGGTTCAAGGTTACATCTTCCCATTTTTTTCTTTATTTTTCCTCTCAAATAATCAATTAGAGCTACTTTCCTCCGCTTAAAAGACAAGTTTGGTACTTTTATTTTTACTACAAAGAATTATGTGTAATTTTTTAAGATTAATTATGTAATTGTTTAAAAATTAGTGTACTTGGTCAATTTTTTCAACATTGTGGTCATTTTATTTTATTGAAAAATGATGTTAAAAAGATTCTCTATAAAAAAAGCTATATTAAAATTAAGTATTCAGAATTATAAATTTTGAATGAATATGTGACTGACTCTTTATAACTGAATAAAGATTGTTGTTTTTTTAAATTAAGCTCAATTTGTTTTACTCTAAAACATTTTATATTAAAAATACTTTTAATATTAAAATTCAATAAAAAAATATTTTAAGTTATTTTTAGTATTTGATTTGTAATTTAAAAAAATGAAATCTACTCTCTTAGTGCATACAAATGCTAGTATGTTAATTTATTTACATATCATTTGCACCTTACAAATGAATTAAATAGAAATCATTTGCATAGTTTTATCTTAAATTAGTTTAATTGATGTGGACATGTCCTAACCATTTTAAAAAAAATTATGAACCAATTTGATGAAAAAAAAATTCATGAGGTGTGAGGATAAAGTCTTAAAAGTTAGAGGGTGTATAATTAATTTATTTAATATTATTAATGATTGGAGTGTCGAATTATAAACTCTTTTAACAAAATATAAAATTTAAAAAGTTGTAAACAAATTTAAAATTATAAATTTTATTCTTTGATTTTATTAAGTATAGAAAAAAAAAGATGATTTTATCTTTCATTCATTTTACTTTTTTCTTTTTGTCCCATTTATTCTCATATTTTATAAATAAAAAAAAACTATTAGATATCTACGCTCACAATCAAATTTAAGTCTGAATTCAAAGATGAGAAAAATAAATAAATAATAAATATTTAAATATAAAAATATTTTAATTATCTTTAATATTTAGCAATAAGATAAAATTAAAACATAATATTAAATTTCAAAAATACTTGATCAAAAATATTTAAATAATTTTTATAATTATCCAAACTTTCAAAAAATTTCCATATAATTTTCCCCTTAAACAAAAATTATGTTTTTCTTTTCTCACCGTAATTTGGCATATGACATTCGTGTACGCTTGTTGATTCCCATGGCGGTGTGTGGTTTCTCCGGAGTGAGCCGTAAGCCAACGACAGAGAATATGGCAGCGTTACTTGTCGGCCCTTCCATGGCTTCCCCTTCAATTCTGAGGTACCCAGTAACGAATTCGATGACAGCGATGAATTTTGTTCATCATTTGCCAAAAACCCACATGGTCATCCCTTTTCGGGGAGCGGAAACGTGCTTCAGCTCGAGCTTTTTCTCTCTTTGCATACCGAGAAAACAGTTTCCGAAGTCATTTCAAGGTGAAATCTTCAATACCCATATTCTTTCTCTCTTAGTTTCTTTTCCGGTTTGGTATTTCATCATCTTTACTGTTATTGTGCTTCAGAGAGAGTGGCTCATTTGGTTAATCTAGACTAATCGGTTGCAGTTCTGATTTGACAAAGTCATTCGCTTCCTTAATTAGTTTGTTCGTTTATTGCTTATTTGTTTCAATCTTTTGATTATCGTTTTTGCAATTCTGCGATATAATTGGATAAGGTGTTTGGGTACTTCTTGTGTCATAGTTCAACGAGAAGTGTTTCTCTTTCTCAATTAATGAAGAAAATTTTCTAGGATTGATTAATTAGATAGAGTTTTGGGAACTTTAATGGCAACAATTTTCTTATGTTGGCTGCGAGGTGTCATCTAGCCCTTTAATGGCCAAGAGCCTGCTCAATTTCTTGCTCCTAGGTTTTCTAGAAGGTTAGGGGAAAAGGTTAATGCAATATGAGGGTTTTTTAGAGGAAATTGATGAAATATATTGTAAGTAGATTAGAGAAGATTGAATTCTGGATTGGTGGATGTAGTGTTGAGAAATTTGTTGATCAAGAGTGGCTGTCAAAGGATTGATCTTGCAAGGCAGATCATTTTGCTTATTTTCATTGTAGACCATATGGATAGAAGGAGTCTTGATGACTGAAGTATAATAATGCATAGCTAAGAGAAGTGAAAGGCTAATAGATGCCAACCATGAATAATCTGTTGAGAGAGAATGTGATCATTACAGCAATACGGGCTTTAGCAGGGGAGGGGACATCATTGTAGTTGAAGACTCTTAAATGACAAAGGGATGGTTGTTGGCCAAAAAGGGTGCTGCTCTAAGGTGTGGGAAAGGAAGAGATGACGTATCTTGTAGTTTAATTGAGGAGAAAGCCAATAGGAGTAGGGAATTACTAAAGTAGCTTCCTGAACTTGGTGTTGATACTATCTGATATTACCTGGTTTAATTCCCCTTTTCTATGAGTTAGGCTTTTGGTTGTATGTAAACACAAATGATCTTCACCCTTAATTCATAACCATGATCAACCTCTAAAGGGGCTGGAAATGCTAAGCCATGTGTTCATGGCAAATGTTTTCACTCTTAGAATGACCAAGTGTAGAGTAGAAAAAGTGGAACAGTTTTTTCCATGCATTGCCAAAACAAAATATTTTATTGAGTGATTTTTATTATTATAATGGACTGGAGCGGATCTAGAAATTTATGTAGGGGGAGGCTGAAATTTTTTTTTGAGATGTAGAACTATACATCACAAATTTTGGGGTGGGTTGTAATTTTTTTTGGACTAATTTATTATTAAAAATTATTTCTTATATTAAAAATATTTTTTTAATATAAAAAATTAATTTTAATTGTGGGCTGACGTGTAGATCCGCCTGAAATGCATGTTTACTTTTCAGTGGAGCCTCAGTGATACATAATGATTTTTCCTTTTCCTTTTTTTTTTTTTTCAATTTTTGCGAGGAAAAGCATGACTTTATTTGGTCTATTTCATGTAATGCCATTGAATTGGTATAATCCTTTTTCTGGTAGTGCGGTCAGTTGCAGCTCCTTCAGAAGCCACTACTGGGTTTGATGAGATGGTTTCTGGGACCAAGAGGAAATATTATATGTTAGGTGGAAAGGGAGGGGTTGGAAAGACAAGCTGTGCTGCATCTCTTGCTGTAAAATTTGCTAACAATGGTCACCCTACTCTTGTGGTTTCAACTGACCCTGCTCATTCTTTAAGTGACTCCTTTGCTCAGGTTTGAGATGATTCTTTCTTGTTCTTTCATCAAGCTTGGTCGAGTCATTATCTATGCATGCATATATTAGATTCTTGCATGTCATTTTTTTTGGTGATAAATTGCATTCTATGATTTTATATATATATATATATATATATTCTAGGATTTGACTGGAGGGATGCTAGTGCCAGTTGAAGGACCTGATTATCCATTGTTTGCCCTGGAGGTGAGTGGGAAAGTATTACTGAAACTTCATTTTGTTGATAAATTTTCTGTGTACCTGTGATGGACGCTATATCTCTCGCATTTAGTAAGTTTATATGGTAGTACTATAACAGATAAACCCTGAGAAAGCTAGGGAAGAATTTCGCAGCGCAAGCCAAAAAAATGGTGGAAGTGGAATCAAAGATTTCATGGACGGCATGGGCCTTGGGATGCTTGTTGAACAGGTAAAACTTTGCTTTAGACACACACAAAGCAATGATGTAGAGCAATCATCTATACATAGTTAATTCAAATGTAGGATTCGTAGTTTGAACTATCAACAACAATCCCCAGCCTTAATTAGTACTAGGTGGAGTACATAAATCCTAGCTTGCCAATCATCTTTATCTATGATTATATGACTCTACATGAATCCTGGCTTGCCAATCATCTCTATCTATGGTTATATCTTATGTGAAACTATTATACACCATGTTATGTTTTTAATGATTTTCCACCAAGTTTCTTTGGTCTTCCTCTACCATTTTTGTTACACAATTTTTCCATCCATTTACTCGACTCTCAAATGCATCTATCTGCCATCTTCTCATGCGTCCAAATCATCTTAATCATCTCTTAGGATCTTAACTTCAATAGAAACCATTCCTACCTTTATGATACATAATCTCATTTCTAATTTTGTTTTTTTGTGTGTGGCCACACATCCACTGTAATATCTGCATCTCAAGTATGTTTATATTTTGTATGTATTTGTACTTAATTGCCCAAAATTCTAAGCCATATTACTTGCACTTGTCCAATAAAATTTCCTTGTTAGCTTAAAGCAATTTTATGTTTCCATAAAATGTTGGATGCCTTTGATTTTATGAGTCACATCCACAATAATCTCCCATTATTTTTGAACAATTGATCTCATATATCCAAATTTGATCATTTCTAAGAATAACTTGATCTTCAAGTCTCACGATGACATTATCTACACTTATTATCCTTACTGAACTTACATTCCATGTATTCGGTTTTTGACCTACCCAACTTGAAACCTATAGATCTAAGGCATTCCATCTTCAATGAAATGCTTTTTCTTTTGTTGTGAAAGCTTAATGCCTTGATTTTTGTATTTCTAAAGCCAACACTGCCCCATGGAGTATGCCCTCAAAGCTCTTTTCCAATCTTCAATCTATGGCTGATACAGCCTGCATTATGTTTCCTTTGTTGCCCACACAAATTCAATCGCAACATACAGAATATTTTCTGTCTTCTTCACTATATGATGCTTGATTAAGAAATTACTGATGACACCAGAAGAATAGCTTCACAATAACTGTTCAATTACCTTACGATTTCCTGTATTTTCTACTCTTTCTGAACTCTGTTTGATTACTGCTTCAAAATTTTCCCCAAATAAAATGTTAATTTGCTCATCTATGTCTCATTAACCTTTTGACCATCTTCAAATTTTTAACGGAAGTTGGGAGAATTAAAGCTGGGAGAGCTGCTGGACACACCTCCTCCTGGTCTGGATGAAGCAATTGCCATTTCCAAGGCGCGTGACAAGTTTTTATCTTTTATGTGTTTCCTTGTATGATGCTTAGGCATTTTCTTTTATTGTTGCTGACTTGCTAATCTCTTGCCAGGTTATGCAATTCCTTGAATCAAAAGAGTATAATATGTTTACAAGAATAGTTTTTGATACTGCCCCAACGGTGAGAAAGAGGTGGAACTTTAATTCATTTTGTCTGAGATTATTTCTTGAATCTGATGGACATTCCTTGCAGGGTCATACACTTAGGCTTTTGTCCTTGCCTGATTTCTTGGATGCATCTATAGGGAAGATATTGAAGGTAAAAGTCTTTTCCCAAGTTTAATACTGATGTTGTACACTTTCAATGTGAAATTAACTCATTTATTAGCTGAAAGAACATGTTTTTTGCATACTTTTATCATATATGTAAGTGGTTGAACCGGTTTCTTATTTTTCTTGAATGAGAATCATTTGGAGAAATGCCATTCCCTGTTAGAACTGTTGGATCATTTGGTGTATATTTTAAGTCCAGCTCCTAATGTCTTAGCTTTCCATCAGTAAATGTGATATATATGGTATCAAAGTCCTGATTCCAGGAGGTCTATGTCAAGTTTGTGTTTGTCCAAGCTAGTTAATCCAAGCAGGGGTGTGTCAGATAGCTTGTGTATATATTCTCATATCTAATAGTTGGGAGGGACAATTGATAATCTAGCTGGAAGAACACTAGAATTTACTCAGTTTACAGTCAACATGCCATTTTAGAGTATGTCATACTTCTATATATATGAGCATGAGTTCTTCCATTACCCTTTCAGTTGGAGAAGGTCAATCTTGCAATAGTATTCTCTTTGTTCTTTTTGACTTTCAACCAAAATTTTGATGGTTTCAGAAAAGGTTGCTGATTACCTGACCTAATTATGCTGCTACTTTTGCAGCAACTCAGTGTTCCTATTAACCCGGTAGCATCTTTTAGCATTGCCCTGACAGCATGTGAAGCTTACACATAATTCAGGGCCTGGACATTCTAGAGCTGGGCATGGTCTGAGCCTTACTCTACCCTTCACTCAGAGAGAAAATGGATGAATATGTCCGCCCTGACAGAGAGTTGAGGGCGAGTTTGTGAACATTATAGAAAATCAAGTGTCCTTTCATCATATTTTTTATGCCTAATTTAGTCTCTCATCCCTATATCTAATGCATATGTTGCCCATGCGCCCTAAAAGATGGTACCATTCTTAAGAAAGCGGCTAGCATTCTCTCCCTTCTCCTCCTGATCCCCCTCCCCCCTTTTTCTGGCAGCCACGTTTCATTGGCCAAATGTCTGATTACTGGAATGTCTTACCTATCAATGTGGCATGTTTACAGGCCTTGAACTGTTTGGGCATACAATATGCTATTCGCTGGCTGTTTTTCATGGTTTAATCAAACATTATTGGGTGTGCTTAAGCAATAATGCTGCATGTTGACTTGGTAGATTGTCCTGCTGTACTTTCCTCCTCCAGATTGTCATCATGGACTGTATTCCATCACATGCTCTCTTAGAACCTGTAATATAGATTTAGTGTTTCTACAAACACTAAAATGTGTTTCTATTATATGTAGAGACCACCATCTTTCATGCTATTTTACATTATCATTGACTACATTAAATGTTTTCCCCTGTACAGCTTAAGCAGAAGCTAGCTTCAGCTACTTCAGCCATCAAATCTGTCTTTGGCCAGGAAGGAACCCAGCAGGATGCTGTAAGACTTTGACAAGGGGTTGATGTTTGATTATGTTGTCAAAAAAAGTTAGTAACATCCTATGCATGCTTTATTGTGCAGGCTGACAAATTAGAGCGTTTAAGGGAGAGAATGATAAAAGTACGGGAGCTTTTCCGTGACACAGATGCAACAGAATTTGTCATTGTAACGATCCCCGCGGTAAAATCACATTTAGATCTATACAACCATTCAATATGCATCTATTAAGGGATGCATGTCTACTTAAGTTTGCTAAAACAGAGGTTATAGCTTCAAAAGAAATGTTCTATTATCTTGCTTTTAAAGCGTGTGCAGCTGTGGATAATTTATTATCCATAAAATGGGTCCATTTGTGTCATTTTCCTTTTGTGCTGAATAATTTACATGGATCTTATGCTTGCATGCCACCAAAATGTTCAGTTCACTCTAACCTGGCACTAGTTAAACCATCAAAAAGAGAGAAATACACCAGTTTGAAATACTTCTAAATACCAGGATTGTCATCACTGGTTGCACCCTGCAACCTTTTTGATTAAAAAAATTGGAAAACAAATTATAGCTGGTATTTGGACAACTCTCATTGGCACAAAGGTGGTTTGGTTTAAATCTGTTCTACCATGAATTACACGCTAGAACTCTAGAATGAACCTCATTGCTATTATTTCAAGGTTATGGCGGTGAGTGAATCATCAAGGTTGCGAGCATCCTTGAAGAAGGAAAATGTTCCTGTCAGGAAACTTATTGTTAATCAGGTCCTTCCTCCATCTGCCTCTGACTGCAAATTTTGTGCAATGAAAAGGAAGGTACAATCTCTACTTCTTTCCCCAGATTGTATGTCTATATGTTTGACTGATAAATGTTGAAGTATATTTATGCCTTGGTACTATTTTCATATTCATGGAAGCTTGATTCATATTTGGCATAGGTAATTTAGAAACATTTGTAAATCTTCTTGCTTTGATATCTGATCTGATCTGAGTGCCAAGCAGTGGATTGGAAAAAATCCCAACTCCCCCCACCGCTCCGGGGAAAAAGAAGGAAAACAAAAATAGAGTAATCCTATAAGTCACTCCTGAGCAAAATCACTTGCTAGCCATGCCGTTTCTTTGAGGGCTTCACAATTTTTGACGGGCTTGGTACCAACATTTAGCTTAGCAATCCTTTTATGCTTTCCCTCTATAATTGAGTCTCTACCAAGATAAAATTTTCATGTTCCTTGTTTACTAATTTTGAGTAGTTTTCAGAATAAGTATTTTGCTCAGGGACAGCGGAAACCTGAGCAGCCAATCTGGTCCCTGAAACCCCACAAATAGAGGGATCTGTGGAGTCTTCAAGTCTGCCAATGCCTTTTCTCTTTTTGGGAATTGGGATTATCATTAAAAGATGAATCTGTAGTATTGTTAAGTCTATCACTGCCATTATTTTCCTTTGGAGGAGTCAAAATTTCATTCAATGATTTTCCAGTTGTCATCCCCGTATTTGATATATCATTGCCATCTAATCATTATCTCAGCACTTCTGAGGCATGATGCCCTGATCTTGCAAGTTAGAGCCCCTTCCATACATTTCGTCCTCATCTCTGATAGCAGAAGAATTGTGTAGTACATCAATGGAAATGCAATGCTAGCGATCTTCTCATTCTGTTCTTGTAACAATTTGTTGCCTTCCATGACATGTGTCACTTCAAACAATGTGGACCTCTCCTTAGTGTCTCCATTACACTTGGCACTTCTTAAATTATTGCACCATTTACAATCATTATTTCCACCTAAGCTTAGGCTGATATGTGTTAGAAGAAATATGGGAAAGAAACATAATAAAGGATATACTGAATTCAATTAATAATATTTTTGACTAGTATTTATAGACAATTAGCAATATAAGGCCTAATTAGAATAAAGATAAATCTAATCTAAAATTAAACTTAAACTGACTTAATTATGATATTATGATTATTATTAACATTCCCCCTCAAACTCAAGAAGCTAAAAAATTAGCTCTACTGAGTTGGACTTCCAATTTATGAAAGCACCTGGGTAGATGAAGTGATAGCTGCAACTGATGTGGACATCATGATGGATGGCAGCTGGCTGGAGAAAGCAGCAACAATGCAGCCAGTGAGAGGCGCAGCTGGAAAGATGCATGACTGGAAAGAGGCACGATATGTATACATGAGGGTTCCTAATCAAAACCTCTTATGGTGAATGCAGCATTGCTAAATTGACCTTGATTTTGTGTGCTTTTTTATCTTCCTTGGAATTGATAACTCCATTAAGTTGGCTCTAAATAGATTGATTCTCAGTTCTGACCGTACCTACACAAGGTGGATATTCATTGCCTTCCATAATATGTCACCTCAAACAATAAGGATTATTCCTTTGTGTCTGCATTACAATTGGCATTTCTTAAATTATCACAGTTACAATCAGTATTTCCCCCTAAGCTTAGGCTGATATGTATACATGAGGATTCCAAATCAAAACCTCTTATGCTGAACACAGCATTGCTATTTTGACCTCCATTTTCTGTGCTTTTTTTTTTTTTTTTGTATTGCTTGGAATTGGTAACTCCATTCAGTTGGCTCGAAATAGATTGATTCTCAGTTTTGGCTAGCTACACAAGGTGGACATTCAAGAGCAACAGAAACTATCTGTTCCCTTCCACTGACAGATTCAGGCTGCCAGTATCCATAACAGAAGTTTGTTGAGCATCAACTTCTGAATGTTGATTTTGTTGATTATACCATCCCAACTGAATGGAGTTTCAGGGAAACTACCTGTTCCCTTCCACTAATAGTCAAGACCATAAAGTCCAAATGGGGGTATAGCCCTTCAGGCTTTACATTCTGGTAGATGGTTAGTTATTGTGTTGGGATGGTAAAATCAACATTTAGAAGTTGATGCTCGGGAAACTTCTATTATGGGCACTGGGGGCCTGAATCCTTTAAGAGGAAGGGAACAGGTAGTTTCAGTTGCTTGTGAATTGTCCACCTTGGGCAGCAATAGCCAAAAATGAGAATCAGTCTATTTCAAGCTAACCGAATGGAGTTACCAATGCCAAGGAAGATAATTAAAAAAAAAACACAGAATGAATGTGAAAATAGCAATGCTGAATTCAGTGTAAGAGGTTTTGATTTGGAATCCTTATGTATGCATATCAGCCTAAGCTTAGATGGAAATAGTGATGGTAACTGGTGCAATAGTTTAAGAAATGTCAATTGCAATGAAGACACTAAGGAAGGATCCTTATTGCTTGAGGGGGCGCATATTATAGAAGGCAATGACTTGTGACAAGAACAGGTTGTTTCAGCTGATCTTGAATGCCCATCTTGTGTAGCTAGGGCCAAAACTGAGAATCAATCCATTTCAAGCCAACTGAATGGAGTTATCAATTCCAAGGAACATAAGAAAAGCACACTAACTCAAGGTCATAACAACAATGCTGCATTTACCATAAGAGGTTTTGGGTCATGGAACATAGGAACATTAACAGGCAGAGCTATGGAAGTGGTAGATGTGATGATTAGGAGAAAGATTAATATTATGTGCTTTCAAGAGACGAGATGGATAGGGAAAAAAATAAAAACTTTATCAGAAACTAGATATAAAATATAGTACACAAGAAATAATCGAGCGAAAAATGGAGTGGGGATTATTATGGATAAAAGCTTAGTAGATGAGCCAGTGGATGTAAAGAGAATAGGGGATAGGATTATTATGGTAAAGGTTGGTCTAGGAAGAATGACTATGAATATCTTTAGTACATATGCACCACAAGCGGGGTTAGGTGAGAGGATAAAAGCAAAATTCTAGGAGAACCTAGAGGGACTCGTACAAATGATACCAAGAGGAGAGAAAGTGATTATAGGAGGTGACTTAAATGACCACGTGGGTAGAGATGAAAACGGCTATAGAGAGGTACATGGAGGGTATGGATTCGGGGAAATTAATAATGAGGGTAAGTCTATTCTAGATTTTGCTATGGCATATGGGCTCATCATAACCAATACTAGATTCAGAAAACGGGACGAATATTTAATCACATATAAAAATGTCACATCAAGCACCCAAATAGATTACTTCCTCATGAGACAAGAGGATCGGTTATGTTATAGGGATTGTAAGGTGATACCAGTGGAGTGTTTGACTACTCAACATAGACTTTTGGTACTTAATGTCCAAGTAAGAAATTAGAAGAGAAAAAATCACATAAAACAAAATTCAAGAATTAGGTGGTGGGATTTAAAAGGGGAGAAACAACTAATCTTTAAAAAAAAATTAAGGGATAGAAGGGAATGGAATAAAGAAGAACAGGCAAACGAAATGTGGAGGGAAATGGCTACTGCCCTGAGAAACATGGCAAAGGTAGTCATTGGAGAGACAAATGGTAGAGCTCCAAACCTTAAGGAGTCTTGGTGGTGGAATGAAGAGGTACAATTGAAAATTAGAATTAAGAAAACTTGCTATAATGTTGTATATCAGTGTAATAATGAAGAAAACATAAAAAATTATAAAGAAACAAAAAAGACAGCAAAAAGAGCTGTTAGTGAAGTAAGGTCAAAAGCATATGAGAATCTATATAAACGACTTGATACAAAAGATGAAGAAAATGATATATATAAATTAGCTAAAGCGAGAGAAAGAAAAATAAGGGATCTAAACCAAGTGAAATGCATAAAAGATGAAAACCAACATGTATTAGTGAATGAGGGAGCGATTAAGGAGAGATGGAAGGAGTATTTCACAAAATTATTCAATGATCGTGAGAACACAAGAGTTAGGTTGGGACATCTTAGTAACTCCAAAAGGAACGTGAGCTATACATTTTATCGATGCATAAGTTCAAATGAAATAAGGCAAGCATTAAAAAAAATGAAAAGTCATAAGGCGATGAGATCGAATAATATACTAATAGAAGTATGGAAATGCATAAGAGAAGATGGTATCTCTTGGCTAACAAAATTATTTAATGCGATCCTTAAATTAAAAAATATTGTAGATGAGTGGAGGAAGAGTATTTTGGTTTCTATATACAAGAACAAAGGAGATGTTCAAAATTGTGAAAATTACAAAGGAATTAAGTTAATGAGCCATACCATGAAAGTTTGGGAGAGAATAATAGAGCAAAGACTCAGAAAAGAAACAGATGGAAAATCAATTTGGTTTCATGCCTGGTAAGTCAACAATGGAAGCTATATACCTACTGAGGCACCTAATGGAAAGGTATCGGGATCAGCAGAAGGACCTGCATATGGTGTTTATAGATCTAGAAAAGACCTATGATAGGGTCCCTAGAGAAGTATCATGGAGGATTTTAGAGAAGAAATGAGTCTGAATAGCCTATATATAAGCTCTTAAGGACATGTATTACGATGCAGAGACAAATGTCAGAACATGCGGAGGGGATATTGAACTGTTTAAAATTACAATGGGACTGCACTAAGGTTCTGCACTAAGTCCATACTTATTTGCTTTAATAATGGATTAACTCACTAAACACATTTAGACAGAGGTGTCATGGTATATGCTATTTGCAGATGACATAGTGTTGGTGGATGAAATAAAAGAGGGAGTGAACACTAAGCTTGAGTTGTGGAGAAACAATTTAGAATCTAAGGGATTTAAAACTAAGTAGAAAGAAAACAGAATATATGGAATGTAAATTTAGTAAGAATGCAAGAGTAGAGGATGTTATAATAAAATTGGAAGACCAAATCTTACAAAGAAAAGACCATTTTCGATATTTGGGATCAATGATTCAAAAAGATAGAGAAATTCATGAGGATGTCACGCATAGAATCAAGGCAGGTTGGCTAAAATGGAGAAATGCATTGGGGGTGTTATGTAATGGTAAAATCCCATTAAAACTGAAAGAAAAATTTTATAGGACAACTATAAGACCAGTCTTATTATATGGCTCGGAATGTTGGGTAGTTAAATACCAATATGAGCAAAAGACAAGCGTAGCGAAGATGAGAATACTAAGATGGATGTGCGGCCATACAAGAAAAGATAAAATTAGAAATGAGGTTATTCGTAATAAAGTAGGAGTAGCGCCAATTGAGGAGAAGGTGAGAGAAACTAGACTAAAATGGTTTGGTCATGTGAGAAGGAGATCAAGAGATGCTTCGGGAAGAAGAGTTGATGAAATGGAATAATTAGTCAAAAAAAGAGATAGAGGTAGACTTAAGAAGACTTTGGAAGAGACATTAAAGTTTGATATGAAGTGTATGGTCCTAAATGAAGATATGATAAAAGACAGAAATATATGAAAGTCTAGAATTCATGTAGCTGACCTCACATAGTGAGATAAAGGCTAGATATGTTGTTATTTTCTGGTTGGCCGCTGAATTAGATTTGACTGTATCAGAAGCTACAGTCACAAATTTGAAGGCCAAGGGATTTCCACCTTTATACAGAAGCTTCAGCTTTGTTCTCCTTTCCTTATGCACATCATACTCCTGCCTAAACCTTGTTTTCTCAACTGTTGCTCGCCGCAGACAGGTTTTGGTAGCAATTCCAACTCTGCATCAACAACTCCTATGGAATCAACCTTGACATTGACTAGTATCCTAATTTGAATAATTGGTGTCAGGGTTGTGGTACCACTCCTGGAAGCAAATTGGGTCAAACATCCCAATTTGCGGGTCAAGAGTGACCCAAATTGCTTTGGGTTGCAAATTGGAGTGCCAAAAATGCCAATCAAGAGTTTCAATTGTCTAGAAGGGCTCAATTAAGGGGTTCGGGGTTCAATCAAAGGCTAAAACAATCCATATATCCAAAAGAAATGTTTTTTTTTTTTTTTTCGCCGGGGGGGGGGAGAGAATAAGTGAGATAGGCTATATCGAGAGGGGAATAATTGAACTTACTGGAGTTCATTGTCGATGGCCACTATTGTGACTTCCTCGGCCTCCTTTTCTTCCAAAATCGCCAAGAGAGGGTAAAGAAATGGTGATTCATTGAGGACTTAGAGAGAGAGATCAGATGGAAAAATGATGGTTTTAGCCATTTGGGGGCATTTACAATTCCCCCTCCTTGTATTCCTAATGGTCCCTGCATGGGCCCTTTAGGTTGCCCAAGGTCTACCTTGATGCAAGACTTATCAAATGGCCCAATGGGCGCTGTATGTGTGTGTGTGTGTATTGGCCTAGTTTTTCAAGGCCTATCAATTTTGGTAAATTTATAAAAGCTCTAAAACATCAATAAAAGTATTAAATTTTTTTTTTTAAGTAACAACAAGATTCACAATTTGGTTAGCATGAATTTATTATTGACCCTAGTAAATTTTCAAAACTTACCTCAATCCAAAATAGTGTATTGACCAAGCCTACCCCCATAATACCACCTATAGTCCTAAGTTTCATGCCCCCTCCCTAGCCTTGTACCACATCCCCTAGTGTATTGTGATTCTAAGAAATAGGTTTTGTGTAACAAGAGACTTGGAAGGACCCCACCTAAGAAATAAATCATCATGGTACATGGAACGGAACAGGGGATGAATGCAAAATACATTTTGAAATGTGGTGTGATAGGGTTAGACTTGCATTGAATTGCTATTAGAATCTAAGATACCTTAAGAGAGACTTGTCTTTAATAATTAGACATCAAATAAAATAATCCAAATCATCATTATCATCATCAATGACCTTATCCTAACCAAGTTAGAGTCAATGGCATGGCATTCATAATATCAGTTAACTTCTAACAATCACATTGACAGTACAAATTCATGAGAAGAACAATGTGGCAAAATTTTATGCTAGATACCCTTCCTGATGCAACACTCTAGCAAAGAAAATGATGAGATAAAGGTCAATGGAATAATCCAAAATGGTATATTATTTCTTCAAATTAATCATGTAAAAACATGCCCCTAAACATGATAGGTAATCACTTTTCACACGGTTGTTTTTGCAAAACTCCACTTTCCCTAGATTCATTATATTTTATTCTCCCACCTTAGAAAATCTTCAAAGAAATAAATACAAGAAAAAGTTGAGATATTATTGGAGCAGTAAATTCACTATTCAGATGATATTATACCTTGTTTTGGAATGACCATACAAATTTTGCTCGTTATCAGGGTGCAAATGGGTTCTAGTTAACTGCCTGCAAAACACATCCATGCACGTCTACTTGGTTGGTAGCCAATTTCTTACACCTCTGCCATATGGAATGTCAATTCGTAGTGCTGCCCTAATTGCATTCTCAGTGGTTTAGGATTTTAAGAATTGCCTCTCCTGTACTTGGTCGTGCTTGGGCTCCCCGTCTAGGTAATCTAAGACAAGTAGTCTTTATAAGTTTTATTATAATTGGGTCTGACTTGATTCAGATCCAAGCATTGAGGGAATGTGATCCAGAGGTTTGAAACTGGATACAAATTATAAGATCCATCTGAGATAAGAGTCAAATTCAAGTTCAAGTGGATTTAATTAATTTAAAAAGTTCATACTAGATTTATGCAATTTTTATGCGATGAATATGGTGATTATACCGAGTTTATACTCTGTTACAGTCAATTTATTAAATATATATGTGTATATATATAATATGCAGAGACAAAGGTACCAGCAACCAATCAGGATTTGGTTCTGACTAGATCTAAATTGTTTCTGTACCTGTTTACAGCTATATATAGTAATCTAGTTTCGATATTTTCATGAAGTTAACATGCGCATAGGAAGACGGTCCTAGCTAAAGATTCCATGTTTCTCGAGCACATTGAATGGTTATGCTAGTGTGCACTTCAAGACGGCAAATATTGGTTCTCACACAGGGCCAACTCATGAAATAAACTTAATTTGTTGATTTTATAACTATGCTATATAAGCAGATATGCAATTGAGAAACTTTGGTAATGTGCATAGACTACTTTAGGAGACACCTTGCAGGTTGATATTTCTCCTCATCTTCCTGTAGGATCAGATTCAAGAATTCCAAAATTTTCTATTTAATTGTTTCAGGATCAGATGCGTGCTCTTGATATGATACGGAGTGATCCAGAACTATCTGGCTTGACACTGATTGAGGCACCCCTTGTTGACGTGGAGATCAGAGGTGTCCCCGCTCTCCAGTTCCTGGGCGACATTGTTTGGAAATGAAAATCTGCTTGATGATATCCGGATTCAGTATAATTGGTAACCATTCTAACACTCCCCTTACTTTACATATTTAGACCAAGTTGCCTTCAAACTTGCATACTGTATAATGATCTCTTATGAAAAATAAGAAAGGGAAATGGTATCATAGTTATTTTTTCAGCCAAATTTTGATGGTGTTGGTTTTAACTATTACTGTGTTAGATTTCATTTTAGTGTACATATTCCTTGATTTATATATATATATATGTATATAATATTGATATATCTAATAAATATTGTATGGCACTTACACTAACACAATAATATTACATATATACATGCACATACATATACATACGAGGGTATTTTTGGTTATTAAAGGATAACTTATCCTTGTCTCGAGGTGTTATCAGATAGACATGAAGGGAGAGACTCGGCTCTTGCACAGTCCTCGCAAGAACTACCATCAATCCCAATGTACTACATGTTCGTTAAAAACTAAAAGAAAAGTAGTGCTAAAGTTTACCAAAATGTGGCTCTTCATTTACGCATCTGCCTTTTCTGATATATTGATTTTGAGCATGTAATCAACATTTCTGCGACTTGGATCGACAGTTGCGGCAGTTGCTTGGACTGACTGTTGTTGAGATCCGGTCACACGCTGGAAGTTGGCTGTTCACGCCCCTTTTAGAATGGTTTGCCGCTGGCTCGACTGTCTCTGTAAAGACAAACTGCCATGGAGATGCTGGCTGGACACCGAGCTGATTCATCTTTACACAAGGATGTGCATAAAGCTGCAAAGATACTGAGTTACATTACAATGTAGAAGGACAAATTTTATCTACCGGGTAATGGAATTTTGTGTTTTGTCAGTAATTTTAACTAGTAGACAAGCAACATCAAGAGGAAATGAATAAAGCAAATGTTGCTTAGCATGATTTGAGCTCTCTTTTCACTTGGATTATTTGAATTGGTATTTGTGAGCTAATGTTTGTGCAAATTTAGATGAGGAAGCATGGACATGGCATAGATGGTAAGTGCCATTTGAAACCTTGTAGTTGTGGAGGTTCTGCTGCACTTGAGTAATGCATCAGTTCAACGTGGATGCGGTGAGGATGGGATTTATATTTATGTTCGATTGAATAATTATTTTTTTATAATTTTTTATATTAAAATAAATATAAATACAAATTATTTTTGTTTTTAATATGGTTATTGGGACAAGAGAGACAGAATTGTTTCTGTCTTAATGTAATCGTGAAATAGAAACACATTTTTAATATTTTTTTTAATGTTATGAAATGGTTTTAAAATATTTTTAAAATTATATAAATGACTTAAAAATATGTAGATATATTTTTTGTATTTCCTGACATTTTGAGATGTGAAACATTTTGGAAATGTCAAAATAGCACTTGTTTTGATGTTTTTGTATCTCAAAACAATAAGGACAAAGATGGATATGCCAATACTCAAAAGGTGCATTAAGTAATTTTTACATATTTTTTATTTTGCATTTTACATTAAACATTAAATTATACAAAAATAGTCAAAATTTATCGGATGTTATCCAAAGCTTATAATATTTTTATTTTAGTAATAATGAAAATAAAAAATATGAATATATTTATACTAATTATTTTGATAAGTATTAAGAGTTTTGGAGTATAACTATTAACCTTGAACAATCAAACTTAACAAGATTTTTAGGGATTTTGTTTTTATCTAAATATTTTCAAATGGTACCATTGGTAAAGATTTTTCTTGATAATTATACATTTCTTTTGATACAAGAAAATTGAACATTTGTACAATTTTATTAGTTATTTAGATCTTTTGGTGTAATTTTTTGTATGGGACTTGAAATATGCCTTTTAACTTAAATTGTAACTATTTTTTAGTTGTTCTTAATGAAATTTTACTTTAAAAAATAAAAATAAAATAGCATAAAAAAACATAAAAGGATAAATTAAACTTAATACTAGTGCTAACTATTTATTTACTATTATATCAAATTTATTTTGGTAAATGGTTCAGATGTCCTCAAACTTTTGTCTGCTTCTGCTTCATAACAGAACAAAAAAATAAAAATAAAAAAGTAAGAACTGCTAGTAAAAGTAATTATGATTAAAGATAAGAAACTCATAAAAAAAATTTATTTATTATAGAGGATAAATTAAACTTAGCACCTTTAAAATTTTATAAAAATAGAGAGATATCTCTCTGTTCGAAAAATGATAGACATTTTTTAATTTTATAACTTTAATTATATTTTTCTCTTTATAATTTTTTATAAATATTAAAAATTTTAATATAATAAAAATACTTTTATATTTTCTATCCCTTTTCACCTATTCTCTTATATGGTAAATTAGTCAAAATCTAATTATTTATCTCAATTCGAAGATTACTAAATTATTATCAAATTATAAAGATATATATATTAAAAATTTATTGAATTTTAGATAATTTTTTAGGAAGAAGAAATGTGAAGATGCTTTCAAATATTTCAAATCAAAGATAAGTATTTTTTTGTTATATTAATAATTTTGATAATGAGGGAGAAAAATATAATTTGAGTTGTAAAATTTTAAAAAATATTATTATTTTTCAAATATTAAATATATTTATTTTTAAAAACTTACAAATGAGGTAATAGAAATGTGATATTTTTATATTAATTAATACATTATACTTTAGAAATGTTAATCTAAAATTGTACTAGAGCCTCAGCTAAGCCAAAAATTTATTTGGCTCAAGCTCGGCTCGTCAGGATTTTGGCAGGATTGAACTGGAGGAGTGCAATTACCGTGATTGATGTTCATGTGTTTTGTGTTGGTTCCCGATTTTTGTTGAGTTCGGACGGTGAGGTGTCGGTGTTTTGGGTTAGGGCTAGCGCTAGGGTTTTTCAATCGATGGAACTATTTTAATTTTCTTCGGGACGGTTAGGTCTGGTTGAATAAGAAATTTCTTAGATTTGTGTGCCTTTGGCCGTTGAACTAAGGGCTTGTTTGCTGCTGGATATTGAGGATTTTTCATCATGAAGATTTGATCTCGATGGAGGCAAAGTTTAGTGAATTGGGACTTCCAGTTCGGTAACCTCGGAGAAGAAAAGCTTTGGGACATTCTGTTGGACGAGGAAGTCTTTTGGAGAACTGCATTCACTCTGAGGTGAGGACAATGCATATTACTTTTTTAATTAGTTTTTTTTCAAAAGGTTATTAGTGCATGCATATTCTTTACTTTTCTTGAAGTGATAACGATGAATTTGAGTAAAGAACATTTTGGCCTTGTGCTCTCGTCTTTTCTTTCCACGCGAAGGATCTCTAATACAGCAGATTTGAAACCGCTTACTGCATCTGGCTCGTGAGGAAAGAGGTATCTTGTGTGAGTTTCTTCTTAAACTCTTTTTGTTTTGCAGCAAAGAGCAAAGATTGTATGTAAGTGAAAAACTATTCCTTTCTTTATCACAACCTTGGCCAAGTGCTGCCTGGTCATTGCTTAACATAAAGTTGAGACTCAAGGACTCAATTCATGTTGTAGCATATATTTTCTTTCTTAGAAAAGAAGAGAGGAAAGGAAACAAAAGGGAGTACCTGTTTTGTGAGCTTACGGTGGACATATACAACAAAAATCATGCGTAACTAGGTCTTTTTGAGAAAAATCATGCCAGGATGAAAATTGTTTTGCAATTTTTGGATTGACCTCGTTTTTTTTTTTTTTTTGATAAAGCTGGTGAGCTTAATGATTTGACACATTAGAGATGGAAGGCTTGGTAACAATTTTCTGATAGTGACTGTGGCATCTGCACTGTCCTATATCACATTTTTTTCCTGGATGGATTTCAAGTTCCTGTAACTTATTCTGCATTTTCATGTTATGCAGCTTTCAATTCACTAACTCTTGGGGTGATTCTTTTCTGTAAAATTTGATTTCAGTGAAATCCGCTATGTATTTGTGGAGATTTCCCCCCTTTTTCCGAAAAATGTATTCATGAACTAGTTCTTCCGACTGTTTTAGATTTTAGTCCTTGCCTCCCCCTAATTACTCTCCTTGCAAGGTTACCCAATTTCTCTATGGAAATGCCCTTCTTTGTAAGAGTCAAATGTGATGCTTCTGTGTTAAGTAGCAATACCATCCTTGAGTCGTTGACTGACTAGGTGGAGAAAGAGAGATTAATTGAATAGTGTGCAGACATTTGGAGATATTCAGCCCATGAGACTAATTTATGTCTCACTAGTGGTCTAGAGGAGTAAATATATATTTTGTTGAAAATCCATGGTTTGCTTTTCTTGCAGTTATACACTTTATAGCATTTGGCAGTAGGATGCACCCAGGTTTTCTTTGTTGGGAATATGATTTAGCAATTTAATGTTTTTGCCTACTTGATAGATAGGCAGAGTTACCAACTTAAGTTTCTTTGTTGAGGACATTTATGCTAGCTCTTGGTGCTTTACAAAGAGCAATACAAGTGGATGATTACTTTTATCATGTACCTTGGGGGAATTAAGCGAGATAGAAAGGACTAAGCAGAAAGCATAATAACTGTTTTTTTTTTCATACTTGTGTGACTTAATAGCTTTGTCCTTCAGCCAAGTAAGTTCTTCATATTTTCTTCTTTGCCCCTTTAAATGGTGGTAACTAGTTTTCGAACATATTTATAATTTCTACGACAATTGTTTATATTCTAGTCATTTAATGCAATTGTATGTGATAAAAGATGAACGAACAAAATCAATGCCTTTTGCTCACAGTCTGTAAGTCAGCACTTGAATGGTATGATAGGAATATTTTGTTGTTATAATCAGTTTGAAAGTATTTTTTTTTGCTAGTAATCAGTTTGAAAGTTTTAATAGAAAAGTGCAATTGTGACATAACTCAAGTATGCTCCTTCTAGTTGCAGTAGTCTTGTTGGAAGCAGATGATCATCTATGAGCAAGACCCTGATGTTGTCCCCTGGGGCCTCCATCTCCTAGATGTTTGTCAAATATCAACTGGTAGTTCTCCTTGTAGTACAATTCATTTTGAGAAGGATTTATCTCAACTTGAGTATGTCCAAGAAGGTTATTGTGAGACAAAATGCAATGAAGTGGAGAATGATGAGATAATTGCATGTGCCTTTCAAGAAGAACTATCACGCCTTGCAGCTGCTGAATTATCTGGATCTTCACAGGAAGAGCATTTGCAAGCATGCATTCTTGCTCAGGATTGGAAGAGTCGTTCTTATGGAGATTGTAATTTTGGTACTGGAGAAAAACCCGGTATTGCCCTTTGATTATTAATTTGTTTCAATAATTCCACCTCTATATTTTTTTGATAACAATGTCACATGTGTAGAGCTTGGGAAAAGTCTGGAGGGAGCATATGAATGGGGGAAATCTACTTCGTTTTCTAGTGCAGAAGAAAACTCACTTGGTCCACAGGATTGTTCACCAGAGATGGCAGACGAGTCTACTCTTGATGGTGAAGTAGGCAAGAGGTTGAATCAGATGATTCCTGTTCCTGTAAGTGTAGCTATATCATAGTTACATCCTTGCCTTGTAATTGAATTAATAATTCTTTTCATACAATTTATTCTGAAGTTTATTTGTTGCTTTTTTTTTTTGATAGAAAGGCAGCGATTTATTTATAAGAAGAAAAGCTTACAATCTGTATTAACAAATATGCTTCTTTTTTTTTTTTTTTTCAATGACATATGGTTTTGCTTCATTTAAATTGGATTAGAAGTGATGTTTCTCTTCTTCACTGGTTGCAGCATATTCCTAAAATTAATGGAGAGATGCCCTCAGCTGATGAGGAGACATCAGATCATCAGAGACTGCTTGACAGGTTGGGATCAACCTTTTCTGTTCATATTCTCTATTTTTTTGGTTTGGAAAAAATATATCAAGGGCCTTAGTGTAGTGGTAAGGTTGCTTCCAGTGCCGTAGGGATCTCATCATCTGGATCCTGAAGATGACCTCTTTGCATTCAGGCAAGGTAGCAGTGAAGGTTGTCTAGATGCTAGATTCCCTTTGAAAAGCATCACAAGCTTCTGTCAGGCCCTCTGGGCTTGACAGGTAATTTTGAGTAAATTTTTAGGAACTTTGAGAGAGGATGCAGAGAGGGAGAGAAGAACAGAGGGATGCGGGAGAAAGAGAAGGATCAAGAGAGAGAATTCTGTTCTAGGGAATATGGTTTTTCGTACCTCTCATTCTGTTAGGATAGATTTTATAGCTATTCCTTGGCACAAAATAACTGCCAAGGTACAACTTGAGTAGCAGTCTAGGTACAATAGCATAACAGCCTTACATTGTATAAGCAAAAGACAAAATTACCCTCATCATAACCCTAGGGTCCTAACAGCTTCAACAAAGCCAGATGTTGGTGAAGTTTTTTTATCTTTACACGTTTAGGCTTCACTTTGGATCTTTGCCTTCCCCTTCTTAGTGTATTGCTTTTGTCGAATAGTTTGTCATGGGTCATGTGCAATCAAGTTGTTTCACTGGCACTAGTGCTAGGACCCATATCTTCTATATAGTTATATTGATGAGAAATATTCAACACTCTCTTAAAAGATGTAAAGGGATTTATCCTTCTTAGGCTTAACCAGTTTTTAAAAAGAATCAATGTCTCATGACCACACTCAAGGGGGGAAATTTTGAGTGTTCTTCTCTAATATAACTTGAGGGCTTTGAAAAGGGTCGAGAGTTGCATGAGAGACAGCTTTGTAAATTAAAATTAAGTTTGGATAAGCTTATCTAATAAACCGCAATATATTGCATTATGAGAAGCTAGTGAAGACGGTCAGTATAATTGCTTTAGTTGTGCAAAGGCTGTGAGATTTAGTTCTTTGAGATATCTTGATATGTGTTTCATGATACAGTAGTCACTTTGTGGTGGAAAGTTCTACCAATTATGGAGTCATCATGATGGAAACCCTTGAGGAGGGCACTTAGACTTTCCTTGTTTATATTTTTGACTTTATATGTTGCGGTGGCAATTATTTTATGAGTTGTCTGGAAATTTGGCCATATCTCATAAAATTAATTCTTTTGCTCTTGAATAAACCTTGCTTTTCCTTCTAGTTGGCACCCATTCTTATAGGGGAGAAAAGAAAAAAGATCCTTGGCTGTGCATTGAGCCTTATAGCTTCTGCATGTGTCTTTTGAAATAATATCTGGAGAAAATTACTTCCTAATTCCTTCTCATCCTCTAAATTTCTTCCTTAGTTCTAGCTAAGTAATTTTAATGCCAGAAATAATTTTATCTTCTTCAGGTTGCAAGTGTATGACTTGGTCGAGCTAAAGGTTAAAGGAGATGGAAACTGCCAAGTTAGTCCTTGTTCTTGACAATGTGTTCATTTTTGTCCTGGGTTAGGTTATTTTGGTTTGAATTACATGCCATTGCGCTAAAATCTGTATAATTGTGTCTCTTTGTTGATAGAGGTGGGTGTTGTATTTTAAATATCATTAACTTGAATGATGTAAAAGTCGTGTTTGCACTATTATTTATTTTATTTATCTGCGTGATATATGTCCTACTGATTGCGGTTTAGTTGCCTGAGAAGAATTATCAGCAATTATCAACATTTTGGAATCAATTCCACATCTGATCTGTATTGCCTTCAGTTGATTGCTACATATTTCCTACTGTTACCTTATAGTTGCCTTAAAGAAGAATAATTGGCATTTCTTGTTGTGTTGGAATCAACTTCTTATCTGATTTGTATTGTGTTCTGTTGATTGTAACCAATAAATCTGTAAACCCCAGTGACATAGGAAGTGGATGGATGTGAGTTTTGGCTATTGTTGACAGTTGCTAGGGTAACACCTTCAAGTGGTAGAATAAAGTTAGGGATTCTAGATGGAAAAAATGGGTTTGTGCCTGATATCTAGAAGTTGTAGGTTTCATGATTTTTGAAAACACTATGTTGGAAGTGCCTGGAATTAGATAGTAATTATTAAAGGACTCTAGGTTGGATTTAAGACCAATGTATTTTGGGAAGGGTGTGGTGTGGTTATTAGGTTTTCCTTGGGTAGGGTTCTGTTGGGGCTGTTTTAGGTTTTGAACATGAGCAGAGGATCGTGGTTGTGGAAGAAGGCTGCATAATGAATTAATAAAGGTGTTTTAGTGTCATGAACCTAGGGTTTAGCCTAGGGTTGGATTGGGAATCAGAAGGATCCGATAGGAGTAAGACCAAGAACAGAATGATTGGAGAGGGAAATTGGACAGAAATGGGGGAAGAAATTAGAGAGAAATGCAGGAGAGTTGCAGAGGGAAATGAGAGGGAGAATGGGAGAGAATTGTAGAGGGAAATCAGATCTTTGTTTATCAATTCAAGACATAACCTCTCATCCTCAGTTGTGGCTTATATATAGCTTATAGCCTCCCATATGCACCCATGTGCAATACAAAAACAGGCTAACTGCTTATTAGATAAGGACAAAGCCTTATAACAGAAAACAAGGAAAGGAAATTACAATTATTATATAATGCATGTAAACTCCTACGATTATATTTACTAATCTATTCTTGGGGTCATGGTAATTTCCCCCTTCTTGAGAGGGTTCTTGTCCCTAAGAACTTACAACGATTGCGTCGTTGTTTCTTCACCCAATATCCACTTTCTCTATCTATTTAATTCATCTTTCTTTCTTTCTCCTTCTAGGCCTCTTCTTCTTAATTCTGAGGTTTCAAAGATCAATTCCAAGCATAATTTGGCCCAGAGCTTCAATAGTAGAAACCTGATTGAGTTCAAGCCCACTACAACCACCTCTTACAATAGCTGTCCAATCAAGATTGGTCTCCACTTTAAGAATATAATCAGCCACACCCAGACCGATATAGTTAGCAGCTGAAACTTTGAGTCTAAATGGAGGACTAACTGTGTTCGTGACTGCCGTTGGTAAAGAACTTTAAGTCTAAAGGGAGGACTAACCGTGTTCGTGACTGCCGTTAGTAGTTCTTTACCATCCAATACAAGTAAGAGTGGCAGACCTTCCTCCTTAGTTGCCTTTACTATATTCCCATTCAACCCACAACCATGCTTTGTTGCAAAAATATCAGCATCATCCTCGAAATGCAGCAATGGAGGATTGTAGACTTGCTTTGGATACTCATACCAAGACTATCTGTGAGCATTAACATTAGGAGTTGCTGCAACTTCAATTCCAGCCAACAATTTCTCAATGACTGAACCTGGCCTCCATCTTGACCTTCTTCCCTAACATGATTTACAGCTAGATTAGGTTGTGCATCATTGGGATCATCAGTTTCTTGTTCTTGTAAAGTGTGGTCTTCCCCAATCTCCTCATCCAATTGTTACAACCCTAGGATTTGCCTAGGGTTTAGGAAGGAATTTGGTAAGAATTAAAGGAAGATAGGGCAGAAACGGAGGGAAAGAACAGAGCGGATAGAATTGAGGAAGAAGAGAGAAAGACAGGAGAGAGAACTAGGAGAATTGGGAGAGGGAAAATAAGAGAATTCAAATCATTCATTAAACTCCTTCCTCTAACTACTCAAGCCTATTTATAGGCTTGCAATTAAAGATGCTAATAACAACAACAGAAAATACAACTAATGCAACTAATAAGGAAAACACATGACATGTATTACCAATATATCATTGGGGTTTCTTAGGGTCGTGACAATCCCCACCCCTTCAAACAATTCTTGTCCCCAAGAATTGACAGTTGTTTGACCCCATTCCTTAGCCGATTCCAGCCTTAACAATTTGGTTTCTTCTTCGCGTTCTCATTCTCATCTCTTATCTTCCTTTTCTTTTGCCTTTCCGTGTCTTTTTCTTCAAAAACATCAGTACTATGACTTGCTGCAACAGCAAGACCAACCATCCCCGTCATCCTGATTTCCATGGAGAATGGTTCCAATTGATCTGTTATTGCTGCAACCATATCATTTCCAATCATAAAAAGGAATTTCAGCTTCGCTACAGGCCAAAATCTGCTTCGACGTTGCAGCTCTTCAACTGAAAGAGGAATAAACAAAACAACAAGAGTCTTGTTCCTCTCAACAAAAATTTCTTCCAAGCACAAGCAGCCTCCGTTAATCTCTAACCAACCTTGAATTGTACTCCAATGAGCATTCACTTTGATTAAAGCACTGATTCCCTCATTAATGTAATCTTTAAACTCTACGTTGGTGTAGTCATATCCTCTCCCATCTTCACAACCTCTTCTCCTTCCTTATCTTTAATAGAGACTTCTAGGACCTTTATGTCAACTATCCCTTCTCCCATATCCAAACTCTTGAACCGTGTGGCAGCAACCTCCTTTTCCCTCATCTTTTGAACCACATGATTGTTCTCTTATTTAGTCAATTTCAATTGCTCCTTTTCTACTAGAGTTAGCACTTGTAACTGATCTACACCTTTTGAAGTAACAGAAAAACTATCACTCATAGCAGCTGCAAGGTTGTGCAAGTCCTCAGCCTTCTGCTTCTTCCTTTGGTCCAAGTCCTCGTTGCATGGCTATCCTTCATCATTGGCATGGAACCTATCTGCAACGCCATCCTTGTCTTCCGAAGCTACTCCATCATCTTCTTGCAAATATAAGCTGTGATTTTCGCTAATATCCATGTCTAATCCCTCTTTATTGCTGAAGTTTTTAATTACAACTGGTTGGTTCAACTCCAAATTTTCCTCAGATTCCCACTAGTCATAATTTGCAGCCTTAGAGGCTCCTTCAATCTGTTTGTTGCTCTCTGTAGATTCATTAGGTTGCAGCCCATGCTTCTTAAAGATGGCTTCCAAGGTGATTTCCTGCAACCTTGCTTTCTCGACCGCCTCTTTCACGGTTGCAGGCATCATCATTTTGACCATTAACCTCAGTTTGTCCTTTAACCCACTAACAAATCTTGATACAAAATAGTGTTCCGTCAGGGTTAGTTGAACACTCCACATTAGAGGCCTTAGCTCCTCAAATTTTACCCAATAATTTGCCATCGATCCCTCCTGCCTTAAATTGTTGAACTCCTTAGTCACCTTAGCCGTGTTCTTCTTCTTCCCAAATTGGTCATGTAAATTTCCAACAAGATCAATCCCCCTGGCCTTCCCTTCTCTAGGTATTGGGGCGTGATGGGGAGTGAGGGAAGATGAACCTCTTACCTGAATTTTCGGTTCCAAGGCTAGTAGTTCCTCTGCCTTTTGCAAGCCATAGGTCATAGGGAGGGTACCATGGTTGGGCAAAATTGGATCAGCTGCTACTCGGGGAGGAAAATACGGTGGAAACCGGAATTGATGTGGCGAAGACAGCATGTTGAACATAGACATGGCCACGGTTCATGAACCGCCGGTTCCGGTTCATGAACCGCCGGTTCCGGTTCAAGAAATCTTTGAACCTGAACCGAACCGCCCAAGGGCGGTTTGGGACGGTTCGGTTCCGGTTCCGGTTCGTGCCGGTTCCGGTTCGGTCAACGGTTTGGACCGGTTCGGTCAACGGTTTGAGCCGGTTCGGTCAACGGTTCCGGTTCCGGTTCAAACCGAATTTTTTTAATTTTTTTTAAATATTGTTGTATTCAATTTTGGTCCTTGTTCCGTTGTTCGGTTCGGTTTGGTTTCGATTTTTAATTGTTAAATGTAATTGTAAATATAAATATTCTCAACCATATTTTTAATAAAAAAACACTACTAAAAATTGAAGAAATATAAGTAATAATTTCATTAAAAATAATTAAAACAACTAAACAAGTATGTAATACAAGTAATTAATTTTTACAAATGTGAAAAATAAAAAATAAAAAATAGAATTAGACTTAATTTCATTAAAAAATAATTACAACAAAAATGTAATACAAGTAATTAATTTTTACAAATGTGAAAAAAAATAAAATATGGACTTGGATCCTACGCATCTTCATTGGAGTCGGAAGTCGCCGTTGTTGAACCATCATTAACCCATTCGTCAGATGATGATGAATGGATAAGTTCTTCTTGACGTCGCATGTTAGCTCTTTCCCAATCATCGAGGCAAACTTGAGCTTCCAATGATTCTGGAGCCAATCTTGATCTTCTTTCGTCCAAAATGTTGCCTCCACTACTGAATGTTTGTTCAACGGCTACAGTTGAAGCTGGAACTGCAAGAAGTTGACTTGCAATAATTGCAAGAGTTGGAAATGTCTCCTTGTGCCTTTTCCACCACTCCAAAATTTCAAAATTTAAACCTGTATCATCACCAAACTCAAAAACTGTGGTTAGATAAGTTTCGAGCTCCGAATGTGAGCTCGATCTAGGTTTTTTCCTCCTTTGATCTAAAAATTTATAACCCCATTTCATTGGTTGGGAGGAAGAGGAATGCGGAGCCATGGATGGAAATGATTCTTCACTACTAGGAGCAATAACATATGCTTCATATAATTGATTGCATAAAGTTCTAACCTTAGAAATTATAATATTCACATCAATTTCTTCATTATTTTCTAATCCTAACAACGAATAATAGTTAGACAAACACTCAATTAAACCATCAAATTTACACCTAGGATCAAATACCATAGTAACAAGAAAAATTTCAGGAATAAATTGATAATAACGTAACCATTTTTCTCTCATTTCTAAAACAGCATGACAAATTTCTTCAACATTAATTCCTTCCATTAATACACCGGCCACATTCATTGCTTCTATTAAAAATTGATGTGAAGTTGGTTTATAAACACTACTAAGTGTATGAGTAGCATCATTAAAAATTCGTAAAATATTCAAAATTGAACTACAAACATTCCACATAGTTGGAAAAATAGGATATTGTGGAATATAATTTGCTGCAAAAGAACACAATAAATCTTTATATTCAAAAGATTGATTAAGTAATTTAAAAGTTGAGTTCCAACGAGTAGGGACATCTTTTGAAAAACGTTTTGGGGTTTGACCATTGGAGGTGCAAAAATGTGCCCATGCTTTTGCAGTTCGAGGGTGTACCCAAATATAAGAAATAACATTTCTAATTGGATCTAAATAAGAATTAAGTGACTTAATACCATCTTGAACACATAAATTTAAAACATGACATGCACATCTAACATGAAAAAATCTTCCACCAAAATTTGGTTGGCAAATTCTTTTCAATTCATTAATAGAAGCAGTATTAGTCGATGCATTATCAAAAGAAATTGAAAAAATTCTATTAACTAATCTATATTCTTGTAAAATTTGTTGTATTAATCTACAAATATTTTCAGCATTATGACTTTCATCAAAACATCGATACGCAAGAATTCTTTTTTGTAAAACATAATTTTCATCAACCCAATGACAAGTAATACCCATATATGAATGAGTTTGCCAATGATCACTCCAAATATCACTACAAATAGAAACATTAATATTATTGTTTTGAAAATATGTTATCAATTCAATTTTTGAGTTTTTAAACAATTTTAACAAATTCCTTTTCAAAGTATTTCTAGGAATTGATTTAAAACTAGGATTAACAAAGTTTTGACAAAATCGAGTAAAACCTAATTTTTCACCAAAACTAAAAGATAAATGATCAATTGCTACCATTTCAGCTAAACCAGACCTACAATTAGCTTCATTATAATGAAATAATTGAGGAGAGTTTGAAGAGGTAGCAAACCCGGATATTTGTGTTTGATCGCGGTTCAATCCAACCTTGAGCGGGTGCTTTGTTTGCAAATGTCGGGCGAAAGTACCATATCCACCTCCTTGCTTGAATTTGTATACCTGATTACAATAATTACAAGATACATCAAATTTACCATCTCCTTTTGGTGTTTTCTTGAAATGAATATTAAAAATATCAGAAGTAGAAATTTTTCCACCTCCCTTTTGTTGAGTTTCACTCTCTTGTGTTTGAAAATTTTGAGCTTCAAACTCAACATTTTCAACATTTTCAAAATTTCTACCTTCACTTGCCATTTTTTTGAAAAAAGTATGATAATAAAAAAATATAATAATGATAAAATAATATAGTAACAAGTAATAAATAATTAACAATATAATTGAATAAATTGATAAATAACAAAATGAGAAGATTGAAGAAATTGAAATTAAAATATTAAATGAGAGACAAAATTGAGAGAATAATAGCTTGAGACTTGAGAGAGAGAGAGAGAGAGAGAAAGTGTGAAAAATGAGTGGGGGAGGGAGGGGTATATATAGATAGGAATTATAAAATTTAAAAAAAAAAAAAAAAGTTGGCTGGGGGTGGCAGCCAACGGTCCAATTTTGGACCGTTGGGGGGGGGGGGCAACGGTCCAAAATTGGACCGTTGGGGGAGGGGGGGGGGGTGCACGGCCGCACCGGGGGGGGGGGGGCACGGGGGAGGAGGGGGGGGCACGGCCGGTTCCGGTTCTCCGGAACCTTGAACCGGAACCGGACCGAATTTCGCCGGTTCGGTCCGGTTCCGGTTCCGGTTCCGGTTCCGGTTTGGCCGGTTCCGGGTCCGGTTCCGGTTCGAACCGCCGGTCCGGTTCAATTTTGGCCATGTCTAGTTGAACATGCTGTTGATTTGCTTGCCTGTTGCTCTCTCGCCTTCCGATGCCTCTCCGAATCTCTTTGCATTCCTTCTTGAGAGGCAGCTACATTCCCCCATATGTTTTCTCTAATGGTCACAATATCCCCTCGGCTTATTGCACCATGCGTTAGCGTTATCCCAAACCTTAACGCCTCCATCCTCAACTCCAGCTGCTTTAATCTGGTTCTTTCGGCCATCACTCAATTGTTCGCACTGACTTCACTTCTGTAACAACCTCTTGTTAATCGCCTCTTATGCAGCTTTCAAGGGCCTCTTCGGAAACTTATTCTGATACTGAAATTCAGCTACCCAAGTCAATGCAACTATTGCTTCCAGTTTAGCAACCTCAATTTTGACTGCTGAACATACTCCAAATCAATTTCTCAAGTCATCTCAATTCTGTCCGAGATCGCCTCACATTAGTTGCCTAGGAGAATCACCCGCCTCACAGTAGTTACCTTGGTCAAATAGCCAAGGATTCCTCATGCTTCGCCTTGGCAATTCAAATCTAAACCGAAATTCACAGGTGCAAGACTTCCTCACCTCTCGCCTAAATCAAGTCAGAGATCGCCTAAGTCCACTACCGTTGCCAACGATCGACTGTTGTGAACTTAAATGGCCGCTTGCGGACAGTTTCCGATCTCAATCGCCCAAGGCTCTGCTTCGATCGCAACTTCCTTTTTTGTCGTAATCAGTGCCCTCGTCCTTCACCCAATCACCGTTCAAGGACTGCGAAACCAATGGCTTTGTTGCAATCTGCTTGGAGTCACTATCGGAGCTCCCCTGGCCTGCATTGACTTCAATTCTGAGCCGAAGCTTGCCTTGCTCCCCTTCGCCTTTCAAATCTGAGTTCAATTATGAATTCAATCGTTGAGGCTCTGCTTTCGATTCTTCCGAATTCAGTACCTCCAATCTGTAATTGAATTGTCGATTAAAGCCTACAATCCACAAGAACTTGTTTCTCACAGTCGCCCTCCTGATTTGCTTCCGTAGCCAAGACAACCTTCAAATTCCGAACCTAACGCTACGAGTTTGTCGATTGTCGGACTTGCTTGCGTCTGCTTGTCATTGCTATAGATTCAAGACCGTTGGACCTGCTTCCATGCCGTGTCTTAACTACTCACCCAATCATCGTCCACTGGCTCTGTAATCACCGGAATTTCACTTATCTCTGCCTTGGTTCACAATCGCCGAACTCTACTTCACCTAAATCTACCGAGATCTGGATCCGCTTCGCCTCCAATTTTGGACTTGATTAACTCAATCAAGTGAGCTGAGAATTTCCCCAGACTGAACTGCACTCCAATGTTCAGCGATCGTTACTTTCTCTTCCAACTTCACCCTAGTTCCGTCACTGGAACTCACGAAGTAGCCTCGATTAGTTCCGTAGCCAAGCATCTGACTCTCCTGCTGGTACCTAATTTCGTAATAGCCTTCAAATTTTGAGAATCAACCTCCGTCGAAATTTGCTACACGGAATTGCCTTGGTCAATTGCTACAACTTCCAGATCACAACTGAGAATCGTCGGCTCTGATACCAAATGTTATGACCCTAGGATTTGTCTAGGGTCTAGGAAGGAATTTGGTAAGAATTAAAGGAAGATGGGGCAGAAGAGGAGGGAAAGAACACAACGGACAGAATTGAGGAATAAGAGAGAAAGACGGGAAAGAGAACTAGGAGAATTGGGAGAGGGAAAATGAGAGAATTCAAATCATTCGTTAAGCTCCTTCCTCTACCTACTCAAGCCTATTTATAGGCTTACAATTGAATATGCTAACAACAACAACAGAAAATGCAACTAATGCAACTAATAAGGAAAACACATAACATGTTTTACCAATATATCCTTGGGGTTCCTTGGGGTCATGACACTGATCTTCTTTGATCTTCAGAATCATGAGTTTCCATTGACTTGCTCGCTTCATTTGCAGTGCCAACTTCCTTAAAATTAGCTGAAGTTTCAGTCGGAATCTCCTAATTACATGCAAATAATCTAGCAACTCCTTTTTCTGTGTTTGCTAGAATTTTCCTCTACATGAACTTCTTTTTCAAAAATATCCGATTGTCCCTTTGCATATGTTGCCCTGTCTAACTGATTGTTACCGATTCCCTTTAGGTAATGCCATTCACCATTAATATCATCTCTAATGTTGCACTTCTCCTCCGGCTGCTCCATTTTTAGGAATTCGTCTTTGTTAAAACTCCAGTGATAATCATTGAAGAATTCAACGAGAAAGCTGTAGTGATACTTCTTAGTTAGTATCATTGCAAACTCCTACAACTGCTTATGTATCATACGGTCGAATTCATTGCTCGTATCATGTACCACACTTCTTGTTTCCTTGTCCAAGTGGTTGATCTCATTCTCAAACTTCTTTTCCCATGCATGAGGCTTTTGGCCAAACTCCTCATGATGTCTAACTCCAACTGAAAATGTAGCATTCTTTTGCTGCAATTGCGACCTCATCTCCCTTCGATATCTGCTTCACAGCAAGCACCTAGAATAAACAATTGCCTCTCAACACTCAACGATCTTCAATTTCTCAGCAAGATGAGCCACCTACCTTCCAATTAGACTTAGACTCAATGCTAAGGTCACTTATGTCAGCAGTCATCAAAGAAACTGCTATAAACTCGCCTATGTCGGCCTCAATTCAGCAAAATAATCTAACTCTAGATCCTCTTCACTTAATTCGCCGGAAGTCCGCCAAATCACTAGAACTCACCACTAGAATTACCTGTGATGCTACGACTTTGCTTAGCAACTTGAATCTGCCTCTGTCACACCATCATAAATCAGTTGGTGTGGCTTCAACGGATCTGATAAGAGAGTTCGTCCAACTTGTTGGAAATCACAGGCAAGAATCATTGGCATGTTCCACCAGTTTCTACAAGCCGCCTCTGTATCCGCTCCTCCAATTGTCATAGTTACGCTGTGACAATAGCAACTTCTCCTAATTCGGTTCAAACTCACCTAGGTAGATCTCCGTCGAATTCCACCTTCTAAACTCCATCAACTCGACTCCGTCCTCAAAATTTGATCCGAGATCAGATCTGAGGGATAGTTCTCCCGTTTCGAATACGGTAATCAAGTTCTGAGTCTCTCCTTCTTCAAGACGATTCGAAACGCACTGTATTGCTTTCAACGTCTCAAGTTGATTCAGGTTACGGATTCACTTGGCCTACAATTCGCCACTACTCACCGAATCTGTTCCAATTATCAGCCGAGTTTTATTCGTTTGAAGCATCAAAATTGCCTAGCTCGTCGGACGTGCTTGCTTGCGCCGCCTCACCCAATCACTGTTTGTCTGGGTCAGAATCGCTAACCAATCAAAGCGACAACACCAACAACGCACCTAATTGAATTCACACTTGCCTCACCTAGTCACCGTCCAATGGTCCACCGGCTTCGTTGTACTGTCCTTGAAATCACAGCGAAGCTCACCTAATTGAATTCGCCAAGACACAGCTATCGTCGATGGTCAACGATCATCAGAATCCCACCATGCTTCCGTTGTGTCTTCGATTCCGAGTCTAATTGATCGCTACTGTGCTCTGCCTCTCAATTTCAATTCGAGAATTGCTTTGCTCTCTCGATTACAACCTGGCTAGCTTGATAACTTATGTTGCATCAGCGGTCCAAAATTCCCAGCCAATCCCAGAAATCGTTGCCCATCACTATAGATCAGCAACCTCCAGATCTGATCGATACCACTGATCGTTAGTTCTATTGCAGTCGTTGGCTCCTATGATGTAGCGTCCTACGATTCGCCTGCTCTGTTGAATTCACCAGACTCGTCAAATTGCTGTTCAATTAATTCTGCCAAGAGTTGTTGGAATCAACTGCCCAAAATTACATGAACCACAATCGAAGAACGATTGCTCTGATACCATTTGTCATGAATATAGGGTTTAGCCTAGGGTTGGTTTGGGAATCGGAAGGATCCAATAGGAGTAAGACCAAGAACAGAATGATTGGAGAGGGAAATTGGGAAGAAATGGGAGAAGAAATTAGAGAGAAATGAGGGAGAGTTGCAAAGAGAAATGAGAGGGAGAATGGGAGAGAATTGTAGAGAGAAATCATATCTTTGTTTATCAATTCAAAACATAACCTCTTATCTTCAGTTGTGGCGCATATATAGCCTACAGCCTCCCACATGCACCCATGTGCAATACAAAAACAGCCTAACTGCTTATTAGATAAGGACAAAGCCTTATAACAGAAAACAAGGAAAGGAAATTACAATTATTGTATAATGCATGTAAACTCCTACTATTTTATTTACTAATCTATCCTTAGGGTCATGACAATTAGCTTCTTGTGTGTCCAAATTCTCAAAAACTCAACTTTTGTACCAAATAGCTAGACTGCAATTGCTTATGGGCTTACATGCCGAGAAATTGTCGTCTAGTTAGCGAAGGAAAACCATAAGCAATTACCGAACTTGACCCGTAAGATGACCAATAATGACATTCATGGCCTAGACCAAGAAAAACTTGAGTTTTACTAGAATGGCCTTGAATGATAAAAATAAACCATGGGAAATTTGTCAAGTGGCATTGTGGCATTTAAAAATTAAAAAAAAAAACGATATTGAGGTGTTAATAGACCATTAACAATAACAGCATGTCCAATGTATGATTTACACAAAACATTCATCGCTCTCCCCCTCTCTAAATAAAAGGGCATCCTCAGTGCACGAGTCTGCCTACTTTGAGAGTGTTGGGATGATCGTTTTTGTATGTAAACCCATCCTTGTTTTTGCAAGAGACTATTTCCACAACTTCTTGTTGTGGAAACCTTATCGTTGCTATTAAGCCTTGCCTTGTCAAAATAAGTAAATAGAACAAAAGACCTCCTTTACAGGGTGAACCCTACACTAAAGAAAGGTAATAAACCACAATTTCCTGCTACCTAGGTATAAGACAGAAGTAAATCATCCAAAAGTTGCATAAAGGTGGATGGGGAAGAGGGATGCCCACCCTTAACAACAAAAGGAGGGTTTGTGTGTGGGTGTAATACTGTACCATTTTGGATATATTACTGATAAATTAATAGTATATATTTAGGAAAATATATGTACAGCTAATAAAATTTTAATACAAAATAAATTATAGAAGCATGTAAAATCATTACTATTGTTAAGGACATTGCCTAAATAAAAGATTTAACATACAAGTATTATAATGTGTTGAGTTTTGCATTGAGTATTTTTCTAGAAGAATAGAAGGAATCAGGAGAACTCTCAAGTGATTGGAAGCTAAATAAACAAAGTTAGGAAGAGGCTATCTTATGTTGTATATATGAGGGGTAGTTTAGACTTTGTGTGGTCTAACTTAAAACCTTTGTAATATCCGTCCAAACCCTCTATAAATAGAAGGCTTAGGCGGGCAGTCGTGATCTTCTCAATTCTGTAAACGAGTGATAGTGTTGTAATCTGAGAGGAAAGGCTTGTATAGAGAGTACTTTGTAATTTCATAAGTATGGTGTACTCATGAAGAGAGGTGTGAGGGTTTCTTGTACTGATTCATACACAATTTCTAGTGGATTGCTCTCGAACCAAGGCTGGATATAGGATTGCTCACAGCAGTCTAAACCAGGATAAATTCTTGTCTCTTGTGTGGTTTGGTTGTCTCTTTCCCTATTTCCATTATTGCTTTAAATTTTGCATGTACATTCTGTTGATTGATTTGAATTCGGGTGAGGGTGTGTTTTACAATTGGCTGAGATTAGAGTGGTCCTAGCGCTCCTAATCATAACATAATGTTTCTAAATCAACATATAAAGAAACAAAAATCTCTATGGATCTATCACATATAGATTTAAAAAGAAAAAAAATATAAGAGTTTAGAAATTTATAGATTTATCAAAATTACTATTTTTATTTTTTCAATTTATAATTAATTAAATATTATAACATATAGTTAAAACTTTTACCTTTTTATTTCTTTATTTTATTTTTTTATTTGTGTCAGTACCATCTGGCATTGGGTGAGCTTATATTTTTTTTATACTGGTTTTGCACCAGTACGGTACAGGATCACTATGTTGCTTTTGTACTGGCTATTATTATTTATTTATTGACAGAGTTCGGGTCAGATTTAGTTATATGTGAAATTAAACCACACTCAATTTTAATTGTCCTGCTTTTATGATCTCACTAGTTTGTTATTTTCCCAGTTCCGTGCTTTATCAGATCAAATATATCGCAGTGCTGAGCACCACCAATTTGTAAGACAAGAAGTTGTTGATCAGGTTGGTATATTTAATATTCAACAGCTTGTTCTCGTAACACCATTGTATTCCATTTGACTAGTTTTGATATTTTGTTTCAATTGCATAAATGTTATCAGCTCAGATTGCACCCGGAATTATATGAGGGTTACGTGCCAATGGCTTATGGTGATTATTTGAAGCATATTAGCAGGTACGAAATATTTTTCAGTTGACCTGTGGGGCATCTATCTTTATAAGATTTTCAGTTTCATGTATATTTTGATGTAAATGATAACAGGATTGGTGAATGGGGCGATCATGTCACATTGCAGGCTGCTGCAGATGCGGTATCACTAACTCTCCCTTATTCTACCCTCCCACTCTCTCATTGTGACCATTATCTATCCAGAAAGGCTAACTTGGAAAGTAGTTCGCAGTTATTTTTTTCTAGATTAAATGAAGTTAAGGCAATTAAATTTTAAGCTTTGGTTGAATATACAAGTTAATCTTCATAAGAAGATAGCCTGTCGAATGTTGTTTATGAACAAGGGGTAACTTTGGAGGACTGAGAGCACAAACAACATTAAAAAAATAGCAGGTTTACAAAATCATGAGCATAAACTGCCATTACTGCGTTGAAATGGGCTTTTTCAAGTCTTGTACGAGTTGCAGCCATGACAACAATTTTTACAAGCTATTATGCTTATGATTCTCTACTTGGCCATTGACATGCTATAATGTTTTGGGAACCTGTAATGCCTTCAGTCAACCTATCACCAACCATTTTGCTAAATTGCTTGTCAAGGATGGAGCCATAGGAGGAGGTCGTTTCAGAAGATAAAAAGTTTGAATTTCCTTTGTTTCCACTAAAAATAGGATCCGTAAAATTGAGGCCTAATTGCCATATTTTTCCCATAGTTTTGACACAGGATCTCTATATTGATTATTTTACTAAATTGGAAACCCTCTCCCCCCCCCCCCCCCCCCCCCCCCCAAAAAAAAAAAAAATGACATTCTGCTTCTCATGTTCTCTAGGAATTTCCTAGCCAACTTCTTGTAAAGTTTTGATATTCATCTATTACTACAGTCTTCTATATTGGTTTTTTTTCCTGGATTTGTGTGTGCACACGTGCACATCTTAAAAGTCATATATTTCAATGATGTTACAAAAGTTCAAATATCTTCATTTTTATTGCATGATAATGTATTAACAGCGTTATGCAGTTATCTCATGATTAATTGTTGGGGTATAATTTTGTTGCAGTATGGTGTCAAGATATTCATCATAACTTCATTCAAGGATACTTGTTACGTCGAGATTCTTCCTCATGTGCAGAAGTCCAAAAGAAGTAAGTGAATCTCCTCATCTTTCATTGTGATTATTGATGTGTAGTTGATCTCTCCAGTAGTTGCTCTGTGCCAAAAATATCCTTGAGGACAGTAAAGCCTGATCTAGGTGATGTAATCCTACATTTTCTGGATCAACACACTGAAGAATCAAAAATCAAAACAGAAAACAAAGCCAAAAAAAAGGGGGAAAAGAACTTGGAAAGCACAAAGGGGGCAGACGGACACACTTACAAAGAAAATGAAATTAAAGCTCCCCAACATCTTATCAATGACTCCTATTGATGTCAGAAATTTGGTAGAAGTGGGTTAAATTGTCCTTTACATTCTCTTGAAACAAATCTACTACAATGCTTAAAAATGTTGGTGCTACATAGTTTACTGTGTATAAGTCTTGTGATCTTCTCAAAGATGCCTGGCCATGTTGAGAAAATTGTGATGAGGTTACAACTTTTAATTACTAATCAAATATTTTAATATTCTATTCTTTTGGTATCAACTACATCTTAACAAGCCCAAAAATTAGTCTGTCTTGCCATATCAGCAAAAGATGACTTCAAGGAGAGGATATTCCTTTGGCTTGGTTTCCCTTTTCTAACCAAAAGACGGATACACTCGTATTTTTGCTGCATCTTAGCACTACCTTAATACCTTCTACAACTGTCAAGATGTTGGCATAAAATTAATTTTCTTTTTGTCTTAATCAGTTATATTTTTGAGCTTCTGGGCAGAGGTGCATTATAACTCCATTTATCCAGAAGGAGGTTAGCATCTTATCCTGATAGTACTATTGATTATGTGCATTATAACTTAGTGAATCTGATTTTGCAAGGTAGAGCCCCTTCCATACATTTCGTCCTCATCTCTGATAGTAGAAGAATTACCTTGGGGGCTTTGATGGTCAGAATTGTGTAGTACATCAATGGAAATGCTATGCTAGCAATCTTCTTATTCTGTTCTTTTAACAATTTGTTGCCTTCCATAATATGTGTCACCCCAAATAATATGGACCTTTCTTTCGTGTCTCCATTACTATTGGCATTTCTTAAATTATCACTAGGGGTGAGCAAATGTTTGGATTAACCGAATTGAACCGACCAATTTGATTGGTTCGGCTCGGTTATTTTTAATAATCGGTTCGGTTCGATTATTAATTTATAAAAGAATTGGTTAACCCTCCCCACCCCCCACCCCCCACCCCCCGGCGAACCGCACGGGGCAATTGCCTTACAGTTACTCAAGAACATCAACTGCCAGAAACCCATCTCCCCCTTCCCACTTGCCAGAAACCCAAACCACCCAGCCCCCCCCCCCCCCTTTTCCCTTCCCCTTCGGCCGTCCCCTTCCTCTTTCCCTTCCCTTTCTGTTCTTCATCACAAACTCTTTGGTGCGACAGCGGAAACAATTGCCATTGCTCTCTCCAATGAAGACGCTGACACCGTAGACTTCAGTTACTCCACCTCAACCCTTCATTAGGTAAATTCTTTATAATTTTTTTTTTTTTTGTATATTTTTCACTATAAAATTAAATTTTGGATCTATAAACAAATTAGCCTTTGGATCAACTTTATTTTTAATATATGAGACATCGTTGCTGTGTGAATCTGATGATCGGTTCCGATCATCGGAATCGCCGACCAGCGGTAATAGTGGTCGGTTAAATCGGTTTCAGTTAATTCGGTTAGGTGGGTTTTGTCAGTCGGTTCGATTCGATTACTCTCTTTCAAATGATTCGGTTCAATTATAACTAAATGTTCACCCCTAATTATCACACTCGTTACAATCCGTATATCCACCTAAACTTTGGCTGATATGGATATTTGATGATTCCAAATCAAAACTTCTTACAATAACCAAATAAAAACTTATGTTGTCCGAAAATGAAAATGGAAAACGTCATTTTTCACAAAAATAAGAAATGAAAATGCGGAGATACATGTAAATAAAAAATATATATATATGAGGATTTATTTGTAAATATAATTTTTAATATAAAAAAATATAAAAAACAGTTATTCAATTTAAAAATAAATATAAATTTTATAATGTATTTAAATAAATTTTAGAAAAATTAAAATTTTTATGTTAGAAACAAAAGAAATTTCATCTTAATTCGTGAATCAATATTTTTTTAATGTTACATCACAAAAAAATTTTAAAATTGTAAAAGTGATCTAAAAACATTTCTTAACATTTTAAAAACGTTAAAACGATGCTCTCAAATAAGTTTATGTGCATAGACACAAATTATCTATTTCTTTTCACGAACATAACAAAAAATAAAAAAAATAAAAATTGACAGCAAAGTAATTATGATTAAAGATAAAAAAAATTCAAAATAATTTTATTTATTATATGGGATAAATTAAACTTAACATTTTTAAAATTTTATAAAAATAGAGAGGTATCTCTCGATTTGAGAAATGATGGCATCTTTTTAATTTTACAACTCTAATTATACTTTTCTCTTTATAATTATTTCACAAATGTTAAAAATTTTAATATGACAAAAATATTTTTATATTTTCCCTCTTCCACCTATTCTCCCATATGGTGAATTAGTTAGAATCTAATTATTTGTCTCTTTTTATGATTCGAAGATGGCTAAATTATTATCAAACTAGAAAGAGATATATATATATTGACAAATTACTAAATTCTAGGCAATTTTCTTGAACAAAAATAAGTAGAGAGAAAAAACAAATGTGAGGATACTTTCAAATATGTCAAACCCAATATACGTTTCTTCTTTATGTAACGACCCGTTAATGAGTCTAGGCGTTTATTGGTATTTTGACGTGGGCATTAAATTTTTGCTTTTACTAATTAGATGTTGGAAATATTATTTTGTGTGGGATGATATATTTATACTTTTGTAATGAAGTGGGTTGGATCAAGTGTAAAGTCAAATATAAATGCAAGTTAAAAAGAAGAGCTCATTGGGCCTTAATTTAGATGGGGCCTAACTGAGAGGGATTATTTAGTTGGGCTTGAGCCATGTGCAAGCATAATGGGTTTAAATTTAATAAATAAAAAGGCCAACTAAAGTGATGGTTAGAAAGATAAACCATTGGGCTTATTATGAATTGGGCAATTGATTTGGGCTTGGGCCCATATATATAAAAGGTGACATTATAATAAAATAAAAATGAAAAAAGAAAAAAAAATTAAGCAATGACCAATAAGGGTTTAATGCACATTTTGTGTTTGAAAAAATGTGAGGGCAAAGGGGAAATTTCATAATTGGAGATAATTAAGAAAATGTGAAAGAAATAAGAAATTGATAAAAGACTAAAAAAGCCTTGGATATTTGTATGTGTGCGTGCGCATGAAGTAGAGGCAAAAGGGTAAAAACAAAGGGGTGGTTGGCAACCCACTCCCTCCCCCTCACATCTCCATGCCTTCTTGCTTCCTTCTTTCATTCCCACAATCTCTCTCTATCTCTTGTTGCTCTCTCTTATTCTTCATTTGCATCTTTTTCTTCTTCTATTTTTCTACTTGCTTGGAGCTTCAAGGAGTGAGCATTTCAGCTTCAACGGAAGGCTTCTCTTCTTCTTCAATTTTCATCAACAAGGCAAATTCCTCTTACATTTTTTTTTATATTGTGCAAGTTTCCCTTCTTTCAGTTGGAATGTCAAAATATGTCTTTGCTTTTCACATTTTTGTTGTTAAAACTATTTTTGTATTGGTTGTGTGATTATCTTTCCTTTTCCCTCAAATTTTGTGGTTTGTCTAAAGTTCTTGTCAGGTCTTATTGTTGGTCTTATTGGACTTATTCATCTCATATTTTCTTCAAAGAATGACAACTTGGAGTTAAAAAAACCATTCAGAGATGGGGTGTGTGTTGTTACTCGTATTTCTCATTTCTAGGTTTTTCAAAGTTGACTTCGTAAGAGTATGAGTCGACTGTTTTGTGTAAAAGTTGACTATGTATGTTAAACTCTCGGTTGAGTCGACTAAGTTGATGTAGAAGTCGATTTTTCCTTTCAAAAGTTGACTTTCCAATTTAAAAAATCGACTTTCCATTTCAGACTACGCACTTTGTACTCTTTAGACCATAACTTTTTGTACCGATATCAGAATTAAGATCCATTTTTTTTTATTGCAACCCTAACTCGATAAGTTTTGATTTGGTATGGGATTTGAACCATTTGGACAACTATTGAACCTGTGGGTTTCCTTTCAAATGTATGCTTGATTCGTAACTTTCTCCTTCATTAAAATTCGTTCAATTTTAAATTCTGAAAACAAATGTTTCCACCTTGACTCGGTTATCAATATTATCAAATAATTGCACTTAATTGATGTGGTAGAACCTATTTAAATGTTGAATTGTGTAAAATAGCCAAGAACCTTAATGGGCAAAAATTGAGTAAAAATTGAGTATGTGTTAATATTACTTGTTATAACTTTGCTCGTAGTTGTGTTGTATTGTATTGTGTTACTATATTGCTTCGCATTATGATGTTGGGTCATGAGTTACATTCATTGAGGGATCATGCTTTGTATATGTTGGGAGCGTGAGCATTAGTATGACACGATTGGCCTGTGAGTGCTGACTTGTGTATGTTAGGCGAGCATATGCATTAGAGTATTTGTGTGTGTAAATTTTTACGTGGGCGTAGCATAGCCTGATACTTGGTTTATGGGGGTTTTATCATCACGTTAATGCTACAAGAGCTATTGTATTCCTTATATGCTACATTGCATGGTGGTAATGGTGGTAAAAATTAATTTGTGATTGTGATGCGTAAGTCTGTTGATAGAGGCCCACAACAGCTAGATCATGTGTTGCATAAGACAGTGGGTGGAGGCCCATAGTAGCTAGATCTTGTGATGCATAAAACTGGAGATTTGAGTCCTACAGTAGCTTGTGCTCGTGATGAGTTTGTGAGTGTTTTGGCACATGATGATGATGGTAATGGATGTGATATGAGAGACTTGGGTTCAAGTTATTGTTTTGGTAGCATACTCTTGGCTGCTGACAGGTTTGTATACCGGTTCTTGGTACCAATGTCTGCATTTTATGTGGACCCAAAAGACCCTATGTGTGTATCTATGCATTTATGTTATGGCTGAGTGTCGTGTTATATTACCACATAGTATGGATTGTGTGTCGTTTATGTATATGAAACTGGCGTGTGTTTCCATATACGACATGATATGCATGATGTTCAGAAGAATCCGATCATATCTATTTTTCGTTGTTTTTATACATTTTGTTGAGTCTTATGGCTCACTTTAAAAATGTATTTTGATAAAATGTAAGAAATTATATTTCTTTGAGAATGTTGTTGTCAAGTATAGAAGGCATGAATTCAATTGATATCTAGATGTCGGATAATGATTTTTCTTTTACTCTAAGTTGTTCATGCATTCATATATCGATCTATTGATGTTTTCCTTTGCTATGTATTTGTAGCATTGTGGCTCATTTTGTTTCTTTTGTCATTCCAGAAAAAAGAAAGATAGTTAATTGGAGCAAGTCCCGGTTAGATATGTATAGAGATGTTCCGGCCTCAAGATCCATGAGTGAAATTTTGAGGGCATGGATAGAGTGTTTCATTTTGTATTTAAAGTCTTAATACTTTTTTATTTTGAAAATGTATGGATAATAAGCCCGAAACGATGATGTAAAGAATATTGTAATATTTATTTTGACTCCTATTAATAGTGAGCAAATATGAAAATAAAAAGTGTTTGTATTCATTTTAAATGAATTTTTTCTCGGACTTCATATACTAATGGAAAAATTAGAGAGCGGGTTCTAATAATTATATTAATAATTTTAATAATGACTGAGAAAAAATATAATTGAAGTTGTAAAATAAAAAAAAATTATTGTTATTTTTTAAATATTAAATATGTTTATTTTTAAAACCAAAAAAATGAGGTAATATAAATGTTACTTCAACTGTATGGTAATATTTAGTGTGATATTTTTATATTAATATATTATATTGTATCTCATCTAAGATTGTAATAGAGCTGTGCTAAACCAAATTTTTTTTGGCTCAAACAAGGCTTGTTAGGATTTTGGTAGGATTGAGCTCGAGCTCCAAAATGTATTCAAATTCTTGGTCATTAAGAATTTATCAAACTCAAGTTTAGTTTGTTTATAAACTCATTTATCATATTAAATAAATTCAAACTTCAGACAATATGTTTAGCAATAATAAATGAATTTTTTGGCGAGCTCAAGCTCGTTAGAAATTTTTTCTAATTAAAATCAATTTTTACATAATAACAAACATAAAAAATATAAATATAAATTCTCAAAATAAATATAATATCATTATTTAAACAAACATAAACATCTTTATCAACACATAAATAAATAATAAAATATTAAAATAATAATAATAAATATTGATTTCGTAAATCTGTTCAGTAATATGTTTTACAAATCTATTCATAAGTTGAATTAAGTTAAATTTTATCTTATTTAAACTTAACTTGTTTATATTAAATTTTATCTTATTTAAACTTAATTTGTTTATGACATGAGGTAAACACAAACACTTATGCTCATTTATAACCTTAATCACATCAATGTGAATACACATTACATCAGCGCATAATTTAATTTACCCTATTTGAAAAAAACACACGCACATGTTCTTTTCACCGCTAAACTGAGTCTTACCTTCGAAGGGTTGGATAAAAAATCGCGCACGAAAAGTATCGACTACCGACCCCACCGCAAACAACTCTCTTACCTACACGTGGCAGAAGAACCGGTAGTTTCCAGTTACCTATGCACCAGGCAACCGGCTCACGTCGGTTTCACGGAGCACACGTGTACTGCTGGGGCCCGCATAACGGATTTTCAGAAAAACACGCTTAAACGGACGCCAACTCTTCCCATTGTCGAGGTGACGTTGCGGTCGAAGCTGCTCGCTCTTTAACCGGTGGCGCCTCCATATTCGAAACTGTGACGTTGCTCGAGTTCATTCGCAACTTTCCTTTCACGGATTTCACTCTCTCTGCACGGCTGGTTTTCGAATTCGAAGGTTCGTATTCGCGCTTCGATTGGTTCTAGATTGTGGAGATCTTTGTATGTTTGATGTCTTTTTCAATTTGTGTTAGCGAAATGGAGGAGCGCAATTACCGTGATTGATGTTCCTGTGTTTTGTGCTGGTTTCGGATTTTTGTTGAGTTTGGACGGTGAGGTGGGCCAGGGCTAGGGCTAGGGTTTTTCGATCGATGGAACCATTTTAATTTTCTTCGGGACGGTTGAATAAGAAATTTCTTATGTCTGTGTGCCTTTGGCCGTTGAACTAAGGGCTTGTTTGCTGCTGGATATTGAGGTTTTTTCACCGTGAAGATTTGATCTCGATGGAGGCAAAGTTTTAGTGATTTGGGACTTCCAGTTCGGTAACCTCGGAAAAGAAAAGGTTTGGGACATTCTGTTGGACAGGGAAGTCTTTTGGAGAATTGCATTCACTCTGAGGACATGCATATTACTTTTTTAATTAGTTTTTTTGTTTTTCAAATGGTTGTTAGTGCATATGCATATTCCTTACTTTCTTGAAGTGATAACGATGAATTTGAGTAAAGAACATTTTGGCCTTGTGTCTCGTCTTTTCTTTCCATGCTAAGGATCTCTAATACGGGAGATTTAAAACCGCTTACTGCATCTGGCTCGTGAGGAAAGAGGTATTTTGTGTGAGTTTCTTCTTAAACTCTTTTTGTTTTGCAGCAAAGAGCAAAGATTGTATGTAAGTGAAAAACATTCCTTTCTTTATCACAACCTTGGCCAAGTGCTGCCTGGCCATTGCTTAACATAAAGTCGAGACTCAAGGACTCAATTCATGTTGTAGTTTATATTTTCTTTCTTAGAAAAGAAAAGAAAAGAGGAAAGGAAACAAAAGGGAGTACCTGTTTTGCGAGCTTATGGTGGACATATACAACAAAAATCATATGTTACTAGGTCTTTTTGAGAAAAATCATGTCAGGATGAAAATTGTTTTGCAATTTTTGGATTGAACTTCTAATTTTTTTTTTTTATAAAGCAGTTCAATGGTTTGACACATTAGAGATTGAAGGCTTGGTAACAATCTTCTGTTAGTGATTGTGGCATCTGCACTGTCCTATATCACATTTTTTTCCTGGATGGATTTCAAGTTCCTGTAACTTAGTCTGCATTTTCATGTTATGCAGCTTTCAATTCACTAACTCTTGGGGTGATTCTTTTCTCTAAAATTTGATTTCAGTGAAATCTGCTATGTATCCGTGGAGATTTCCCCCTTTTTCTGGAAAATGTATTCATGAACTAGTTCTTCCAACTGTTTTAGATTTTAGTCCTTGCCTCCCCCTAATTCCTCTCCTTGCAAGGTTACCCAATTTCTCTATGGAAATGCCCTTCTTTGTAAGAGTCAAATGTGATGCTTCTGTGTTAAGTAGCAATACCATCCTTGAGTTGTTGACTGACTAGGCGGAGAGAGAGAGATTAATTGAATGGTGTGCAGACATTTGGAGATATTCAGCCCATGAGACTTGTATCTGTCACCAGGGGTCTGGAGGAGTAAATATATATTTTGTAGAAAATCCATCGTTTGCTTTTCTTGCCTTTGCGGTTGTACACTTTATAACACTTGGCAGTAGGATGCACACAGGTTTTCTTTGTTGGGAATATGATCTAGCAAATTAATGTTTTTACCTATTTGATAGATAGGCAGAGTTACCAGCTTAAAGTTTCTTTGTTGAGAACATTTATGCTAGCTCTTGGTGTTCTACAAAGAGCAATACAAGTGGATGATTACTTTTATCATGTACCTTGGGGGAATTAAGTGAGATAGAAAGGACTAAGGAGAAAGCATAATAACTGTTTTTTTTTTTTTTCATACTTGTGTGACTTAATAGCTTTGTCCTTTGGCCCAGTAAGTTCTTCATATTTTCTTTTTTGCCCCTTTAAATGGTGGTCACTAGTTTTCGCACATATTTATAATTTCTATGATAATTGTTTATATTCTAGTCATTTATTTCAATTGTATGTGATAAATGATGAATGAACAAAATCAATGCCTTTTGCTCACAGGCTGTAACTCAGCACTTGAATGGTATGATAGGAATATTTTGTTGTTAAAATCAATTTGAAAGTATTTTTTTGCTAGTAATCAGTTCGAAAGTTTTAATAGAAAAGTTGTGCAATTGTGGCAAAACTCAAGTATGCTCCTTCTAGTTGCAGTAGTCTTGTTGGAAGCAGATGATCATGTACGAGCCAGACCCTGATGTTGTCCGCTGGGGCCTCCATCACCTAGATGTTTGTCGAATATCAACTGGTAGTTCTCCTTGTAGTACAATTCATTTTGAGAAGGATTTATCTCAACTTGAGTATGTCCAAGAAGGTTATTGTGTGACAAAATGCAATGAAGTGGAGAATGACGAGATAATTGCATGTGCCTTTCAAGAAGAACTATCACGCCTTGCAGCTGCTGAATTATCTGGATCTTCACAGGAAGAGCATTTGCAAGCATACATTCTTGCTCAGGATTGGAAGAGTTGTTCGCATGGAGATTGTAATTTTGGTACTGGAGAAAAACCCGGTATTGCCCTTTGATTATTAATTTGTTTCGATAATTCCACCTCTATATTTTTTTGATAACAACGTCACATGTATAGAGCTTGGGAAAAGTCAGGAGGGAGCATATGAACACGGGAAATCTACTTCGTTTTCTAGTGCAGAAGAAAACACACTTGGTCCAGAGGATTGTTCGCCAGAGATGGCAGACGAGTCTACTCTTGATGGTGAAGTAGGCAAGAGGTTGAATCAGATGATTCCTGTGCCTGTAAGTGTAGCTATATCATAGTTATATCCTTGCCTTGTAATTGAATTAATAATTCTTTCCATACAATTTATTCTGAAGTTTATTTGTTGTGGATTTTTTCGATAGAAAGGCAGCGATTTATTTATAAGAAGAAAAGCTACAAGAAAAGCTTACAATCTGTATTAACAAATATGCTTTTCTTTTTTAATGACATATAGTTTTGCAGCATTTAAATTGGATTAGAAGTGATGTTTCTCTTCTTCACTGGTTGCAGCATGTTCCTAAAATTAATGGAGAGATACCCTCAGCTGATGAGGAGACATCAGATCATCAGAGACTGCTTGACAGGTTTGGATCAACCTTTTCTCTTCATATTCACTATTTTTTTGGTTTGGAAAAAATATATCAAATGGCCTTAGTGTAGTGGTAAGGTTGCTTCCAGTGCCTTAGGGATCTCATCATCTGGATCCTGAAGACGACCTCTTTGCATTCAGGCAAGGTAGCAGTGAAGGTTGTCTAGATGCTAGATTCCCTTTGAAAAGCATCACAAGCTTCTGTCAGGCCCTCTGGGCTTGACAGGTAACTTTGAGTAGATTTTTAGGAACTTTGAAAGAAAGGATGCAGAGAAGGAAAGAAGAACAAAGGGATGCGGGAGAAAGAGAAGGATCGAGAGAGAGAGAGAGAATTCTGTTTCAGAGAATATGCTTTTTCGTACCTCTCATTCTGTTAGGATAGATTTTATAGCTATCCCTTGGCACAAAATAACCACCAAGGTACAACTTGAGTAGCAGTCTAGGTACAATAGCATAACAGCCTTACATTGTATAAGCAAAAGACAAAATTACCCTCATCATAACCCTAGGGTCCTAACAGCTTCAACAAAGTCGGATGTTAGTGAAGTATTTTTTATCTTTACATGTTTAGGCTTCACTTTGGATCTTTTCCTTCCCCTTCTTAGTGTATTGCTTTTGTCGAATAGTTCGTCATGGGTCGTGTGCAATCAAGTTGTTTCACTGGCACTAGTGCTAGGACCCATATCTTCTATATAGTTATATTGATGAGAAATATTAAACACTCTCTTTAAAGATGTAAAGTGATTTATCCTTCTTAGGCTTGACCAATTTTTAAAAAGAATCAATAGCCTAAATGAAAATATGACAAAAGACAGAAATACATGGAAGTCTAGAATTCATGTAGTCGACCCCACATAATGGTATAAAGGTTGGATATGTTGTTGTTTTATGTCTCATGACCACGCTTAAGGGGGGAAATTTTGAGTGTCCTTCTCTAATATAACTTGAGGGCTTTGAAAAGGGTCGAGAGTTGCATGAGAGAAAGCTTTGTAAATTAAAATTAAGTTTAGACAAGCTTATCTAATAAACAACGATATATTGCATTATGATAACTAGAGAAGCTAGTGAAGGCTGTCAGTATAATTTCTTTAGTTGTGCAAAAGCTGTGAGATTTAGTTCTTTGAGATATCTTGATATGTGTTTCATGATACAGTAGTCACTTTGTGGTGGTTCTACCAATTATGAAGGAGTCATCATGATGGAAACGCTTGAAGAGGGCACTTAAGACTTTCCTTAAGACTTTCCTTATTTATATTTTTGACTTTATATGTTGCGGTGGCAATTATTTTATGAGTTGTCTGGAAATTTGGCCATATCTCATAAAATTAATTCTTTTGCTCTTGAATAAACCTTGCTTTTCCTTCTAGTTGGCACCCATTCTTATAGGGGAGAAAAGAAAAAAGATCCTTGGCTGTGCATTGAACCTTATAGCTTCTGCATGTGTCTTTTGAAATAATATCAGGAGAAAATTACTTCCTAATTCCTTCTCATCCTCTAAACTTCTTCCTTGGTGTGCTAAATGTTTTTGCTTTGCCTTCACTATGTATTTAATGCACTCAAAATTAGTTCTAGCTAAGTAATTTTAATACCAGAAATAATTTTATCTTCTTCAGGTTGCAAGTGTATGACTTGGTTGAGCTAAAGGTTAAAGGAGATGGAAACTGCCAAGTTAGTCCTTGTCCTTGACAATGTATTCATTTTTGTCCTGGGTTAGGCTATTTTGGTTTGAATTACATACCATTGTGCTAAAATCTGTATAATTGTGTCTCTTTGTTGATAGAGGTGGGTGTTGTATTTTAAATATCATGAACTTGAATGTGTAAAAGTATGCATTATGAACCCTCATGTTTGCACTATTATTTATTTTATTAATCTGCGTGATATATGTCCTACTGATTACGTTTTAGTGTCCTGAAAGAAGAATTATCAGCAATTATCAACATTTTGGAATCAATTCCACATCTGATCTGTATTGCCTCCAGTTGATTGCTACAGATTTTCTACTGTTACCTTATAGTAGCCTTAAAGAAGAATAATTGGCATTTCTTATTGTGTTGGAATTAATTTCTTATCTGATTTGTGTTTTGTTCTGTTGATTGCAACCAATAAATCTGTAAACCCCAGTGACGTAGAAAGTGGATGGATGTGAGTTTCAGCTATTGTGGACAGTTGCTAGGGTAACACCTTCAAGTGGTAGAATAAGGTTAGGGATTCTAGATGGATAAAATGAGTTTGCGCCTGATTTCTAGAAGTTGTAGTTTTCAAGATTTTTGAAAACACTATGTTGGAAGTGCCTGGAATTAGATAGTAATTATTTAAAGGGCTCCAGGTTGGATTTAGGGCCAATGTTTTTTGGAAAGGGTGTGGTGTGGTTATTGGGTTTTCCTTAGGTAGGGTTCTGTTGGGGCTGTTTTAGGTTTTGAACATGAGCAGAGGATCGTGGTTGTGGAAGAAGGCTGCATAATGAATTAATAAAGGTGTTTCAGCTTCTTGTGTGTCCAAGTTCTCAAAAACTCAAACTTTTGTACTAAATAGCTAGACTATTACTCCTTATGGGCTTACATGCTGAGAAATTGTCATCTAGTTAGCAAAGGAAAACAATAAGCAATTACCGAACTTGACCCATAAGATGACCCAGAGCCAGCCCAACAAGATTGGGGGCCTTAGGCAAAAAAATTTGTCGAGACGTTCTCAAGAGTATTAATTTATTTTTGTAAAAAAAAAAATACACCTTTTTCCAAAAAAACTTCATCATCTTACTAAATTAAAAAAGAAAAAGAACTTGAAGTTCAATCAACTACAAAATACAATAATCTTTTAACGATAGTGAATTTTTAACTAAAATATAATGTCTCAGAAATTTAAAAAAAAAAACAAATAACTTACTACAATAAATAAAGAAAAACAAAACTTTTTTTTGTTAAAACTCTAAGAAGGTTGGTGCAAGTCAAGCAAAAAACTATATATTCCTAACTTTTTATTTTTTATTGGGAAGGAAGACCCAAGCTTTAGGTTTAGATTATACATTGTATTTTAATTTTTTAATAAAATATTTATTATTAAAAAATAAAATATACATATATAAATTATGACTTTTTGACTTTGGGGGCCTTCTTACTGTTGGGGGCCTTAGGCGACCGCCTACCTGGCTTAACGGACAGGTCGGCTCTGAGATGACCAATAATGACATTAACAGCCTAGACCAAGGAAAACTTGAGTTTTTGCTAGAATGGCCTTGAATGATAAAAATAAACCGTGGGAAATTTGTCAAGTGGCATTACAACGTTCAAAAATTTAAAAAAAAAAAATATTGAGGTGTTAATAGACCATTAACAATAAGGGCATGTTCATTGTATGATTTACACAAAACATTCATTGCTCTCCCCTCTCTAAATAAAAGGGCATCTTTGGTGCACGAGTCTGCCTACTTTGAGAGTGTCAGGGGATGATCGTTTTTGTATGTAAACTCATCCTTGTTTTTGCAAAGAGACTATTTCCACAACTTCTTGTTGTGGAAACCTTATCGTTGCTATTAAGCCTTGCCTTGTCAAAATAAGTAAATAGAACAAAAGACCTCCTTTACAGGGTGAACCCTACACTAAAGAAAGGGTAATAAACCAAAATTTCCTGCTACCTAGGTATAAGACAGAAGTAAATCATCCAAAAGCGGCATAAAGGTGGATGGGGGAAGAGGGATGTCCACCCTTAACAGCAAAAGGAGGGTTTGTGTGTGGGTGTATTACTTCACCATTTCGGATATATTACTGATAAATTAATAGTATATATTTAGGAAAATATATATACAGCTAATAAAATTTTCATACAAAATAAATTATAGAAGGATGTAATATCGTTGCTATTGTTCAGAACATTGCCTGAATAAAAGATTTAACATACAAGTATTATAATGTTTCTAAATCAACATATAAAGAAACAAAAATTTCGATAGATCTATCACATATAGATTTAAAAAGAAAATAAATATAAGAGTTTAGAAATTTATAGATTTGTTGTTGTGATTCCATATTGTACTTGTTGATTTCACCATGTTAACTAAGTGATGGAACACAACTATATCAATTATCTTCATTCACCACCATCTCATGAAACTTCTCCATATGAAGATGGTGTTGAAACTTCATTTCATCATTACTCCGCCAGGGGATGTTATCCACTGCCAATCCCAAACCCAAATAAAGGAGGAGGGTTGCGTTAGGTAGCCGACAGCCAGCGTAAAACCTAGTTGGATCCAAATATGAATTTTAGACAAACTATCTGTTGGGGCGTAACTCACATAGAAGTCTAGAATTCATGTAGCCGACCCCACATAGTGGGATAAAGGAGGGATATGTTGTTGTTGTTGTTTTAGAAATTTATAGATTTATCAAAACTAATATTTTTATTTTTTTCAATTTATAATTAATTAAATGTTATAACATATAGTTAAACTTTTACCTTTTTTATTTCTTTATTTTTATTTTCTTATTTGTGTCAGTACCATCTGGCATTGGGTGAGCTTATATTTTTTTATACTGGTTTTGCACCAGTACGGTACAGGATCACTGCGTTGCTTTTTTACTGGTTTTTATTTATTGACAGAGTTAGGGTCAGATTTAGTTATATGTGAAATTAAACCATACACAATTTTAGTTGTCCTGACTGTTATGATCTCACTAGTTTGTTATTTTCCCAGTTCCGTGCTTTATCAGATCAAATATATCGCAGTGCTGAGCACCACCAATTTGTAAGACAAGAAGTTGTTGATCAGGTTGGTATATTTAATATTCAACGGTTTGTTCTTGTAACACCATTGTATTCCGTTTGACTAGTTTTGATATTTTGTTTCAAATGCATAAATGTTATCAGCTCAGATTGCACCCGGAATTATATGAGGGTTATGTGCCAATGGCTTATGGTGATTATTTGAAGCATATTAGCAGGTACGAAATATTTTTTACTTGACCTGTGGGGCATCTATCTTTATAAGATTTTCAGTTTCATGTATATTTTGATGTAAATGATAACAGGATTGGTGAATGGGGCGATCATGTCACATTGCAGGCTGCTGCAGATGCGGTATCACTAACTCTCCCTTCTTCTCCCCTCCCTCTCTCTCATTGTGACCATTATCTATCCAGAAGGGCTAACTTGGAAAGTAGTTCGCAGTTATTTTTGTCTAGATTAAATGAAGTTAAGGAGATTAAATTTTAAGCTTTGGTTGAATATACAAGTTAATCTTGGTAAGAAGATAGCCTGTCGAATGTTGTTTAAGAAAAAGGGGTAACTTTGGAGGCCTAAGAGTACAAACAACATTAAAAAAATAGCAGGTTTACAAAATCATGAGCATAAATTGCCATTACTGCGTTGAGATTGGCTTTTTCAAGTCTTGTACGAGTTGCAGCCATGACAACAATTTTTACAAGCTATTATGCTTATGATTCTCTACTTGGCCATTGACATGCTATAATGTTTTGGGAACCTGTAATGCCTTCAGTCAACCTATCACCAACCATTTTGCTAAATTGCTTGTCAAGGATGGAGCCATAGGAGGAGGTCGTTTCAGAAGATAAAAAGTTTGAATTTCCTTTGTTTCCACTAATAATAGGGTCCATAAAATTGAGGCCTAATTGACATGTTTTTCCTACAGTTTGACACAAGATCTCTGCATTGATTATTTTACTAAATTGGAAACCTCCTCCCCTCCCCCAAAATAACATTCTGCTTCTCATGTTATCTAGGAATTTCCTAGCGTACTTCTTGTATAGTTTTGATATTCATCTATTACAACAATATTTTATATTGGTTTTTTTTCCTGGATTTGTGTGCACGTGCGTGCACATCTTAAAAGTCATATATTTCAACGATGTTACAAAAGTTCAAATATCTTCATTTTTATTGCATGATAATGTATTAACAGCGTTATGCAGTTATCTCGTGATTAATTGTTGGGGTATAATTTTGTTGCAGTATGGTGTCAAGATATTCATCATAACTTCATTCAAGGATACTTGTTACGTTGAGATTCTTCCTCATGTGCAGAAGTCCAAAAGAAGTAAGTGAATCTCATCTTTCATTGTGATTATTGATGTGTAGTTGATCTCTCCAGTAGTTGCTCTGTGCCAAAAATATCCTCAAGGACAGTAAAGCCTGATCTAGGTGATGTAACCCTAAATTTTCTGGATCAACACACTGAAGAAACAAAAACCAAAATAGAAAACAAAGCAAAGGGGGGGGGGGGGGGGGGGGGGGTGGGAACAACTCGGAGAGCACAAAGGGGGCAGATGGACAAGATGGACACACTTACAAAGAAAATGAAATTAAAGCTCCCCAACATCTTATCAATGACTCCTATTGATGTTAGAAATTTGGTCGAGTTGGTTAAACAGTCCTTTACGTTCACTTGAAACAAATCTGCTACAATGCTTAAAAATGTTGTGAAAATTGTGATGAGGTTACAACTTTTAATTACTAATGAAATCTTTTAATATTCTATTCTTTTGGTATCAACTACATCTTATTAGTATGTGTTGCCATATCAGCAAAAGATAGCCTCAAGGAGAGGATATCCCTTTGGCATTGGTTTCTCTTTTCTATCCAAAAGACGGATACACTCTTATTTTCGCTGCATCTTAGCACTACCTTAATAGCTTCTACAACCGTCAAGATGTTGGCATAAAATTAATTTTCTCTTTGTCTTATCAGCTATATTTTTGAGCTTCTGGGCAGAGGTGCATTATAACTCCATTTATCCAGAAGAAGGTAGGCATCTTATCCTGATAGTACTATAGATTATGTGCTGTATTGTGGGAAAGTTAAGAACAAATTTCTGTAAATTAATTTCCCAAGGAGCAATAAAAAATAAAAATTGTTCTTGGAAGTTTGAAATTCAATTATCACATTTTCCAGTTCTATCTATTTACTCAAGCTACATCTGCATTTACAATTATGATACTGCAGGTTCAGTTTCTGATAGCAAATTTTACAATTCTGGGTAATTCTATTCCTTAATTTTGTTTTTATTAATTTTAGATCTTCCTGCATTAGAACCAAAGAAGAAGAAGGGGTGGTGGTTTCTTTGAAGTTAGTAGAGCCAATGATAATAGTTGAGCATTTGCGACTTTCTGCCTCTCATAGAAGGGATTTCTTTTGTTTTATTCCTTTTTTTTTCCAGAGGCTAGTTTTTCCATTGTACATAATAAATTTTCTGAATCTAGGCATTATTTGAGCTGTACTCTTAGATATATATATATATATAATCCATTGATTCATGTCTAGCTTTGCCAGAAGTTTAAGCATCTCTAGCAGATTTTGTTTGCCACTTTGCCTATTATTCATCGTGAAGGCAAAAGATGGCGTTTTGACCCTTAACATCCGTCCGTAGCAGGGCTCCCCCCATTCTCATTGTAGAAAAAATATTCAGCACATAATCCTATTATTTCAATGTTTAATTATATGCTGCCATTTAGATCATAAATGCATGGCAATGGGTGATTTTTTCTTTTTTTTGATAAATTTGAAAATGAAGATAAACTTTATTATTTATTATTGTTGTGCATATACAAGCTGAATATGTATTAGATATGATTGAATTGCGATATCATCAACAATTTTCTTGGTTAATATGGCTCCTACTTTTACTCTGGAATTCTTTTCCCAAATTTAAAGCTTATTTACAAAATAAAATTTCAACCAAAATTTTAAAAAAGGAAGGAAATAGAATTGCTATTTCTACGGCTTTGAGCAGAAAACGGTATTAGCGGTTTATGAAAACCGCGTTTTTGGATATCTTTTGGGTGTGATCGATAGTAACTTTTGTTGGGACTTTAGTTTGTAAGGTTTTCTTTTAAATGGGCTTAAATATAAAAATAAATTCATAAAATTAAGAATTAAAGAACTCCTCTACTCCGCCATATATGTTAAAGAGTTTCAATTAGAGTCTTGAAGAAGAAATTTAATAGAGTCGATGTCGATATATATGAGCTTCAATTAGAATAAAAACATTTGCCAATGAACTACATCATGAAAATCTCTCTCCATCCCTCTTCTGTTTCCTGGAGGATTTCAATTCAATAATGGGTGTTTTAAGTCAAGTGATGCAACGAATCAACCGTATTTCATACGTTTTAATTGATAATATCATTGTTCTCTCAATTCTTTAATCCCAAGCCATCAAGTCCTGAATAATAGAATACCAACTGTTCACAATACTCAAAAAACAAAACCTCATCGTTGCCTTGCCAACCCAATAATACTACTGGAGTACCACCGCAGTGGTTGATGCATAATTTTGAAGTTATAGAAACACATTCAATATGTACTTTGCTTATATTTTGAACGACTTCCTTCCAACCCGAGTATTGGACAATAAGACTTTGAATGGATAGCCAAAACAAGAAACTAGGAACACGTTTAAACTTAAATTGGTTGAAGGGTAGAGTTGCCAACTCCAATTGGTTGGTTTAATCTATCTACAAACCAAGATAAGAAACTGGCTGGGTACCAGAGAAGAGAAGGAAAAGGCCACCAAAAGAAGAGAAGTACATAATCCAAAATCCCTTTAGAAACCCTCTCCCAGGGATTGAATTAATTCAAATTCTGCACAATCTGAGACAGGGCTGAATAGGTTCCAAAGGCTGACGATATGACAGCTACGGTGATGATCAGTATACAGAGGCATCCCTACCAATGAAACCAGTGAGATCTAGTTAATTAGGGCCAAAAAGCATAAATGTAAAGGAGACTTATTCACATAAGTAAAAGAAAAGCAAACACCAGTTAACACATCAAAACAAAAGAAAAAAAAAATACTATTTTAATCAGAGTTGCAATGACGTTCAATTGTATATTTTATTCTCTGTCAAATTTTATTGATGCAGATTTTATCCCAAAAACTCATTCTAAAAATTGTCCTCAAAACATATCTATTATGCGTCTCTAAATTCATCGACTCGCTCGTCCATTACATATGTTAAGCCATGTCCCATCCATGTCTAGAAATGGAAGTAACAATACAATATTAACACCTTATTTGATGCATTTGACATATTCTAAAGTGTTTGATGAATTTTTTTTTAAAACACTACAATTTAAAAAAAATACCACAAGTATGAAACAATTTAACAAAAAAACTACATTTTATTCCCCCTTTCGTCTTCCATGTTGGTAAATAGGCAGCGTAACCGTTTATAAAAGGTTCTCTAATAGAATCGCTAGTGAGACAAACGATTTTTAATATAGTAATTTTTTTTAAAAATGAATTAAATTGATTCAAAATCGTTCATGAAAACAGCGATTTATAAATAATAAAAAAAACAAGGTTAAGAATATTGAAATGACAACTCTCATCTGTTTTTACAAATGGAGGTGAGTTGTTTGCAAACGAACAAATTTGAATCTGCCGAGCAAAGGAAAAAAAAAGAACAAGTTTGAATCTTGGTAGCATTTAACATGCCATTGGTGCGATTTTTATGGGGTTAAAGACTAATAATAATATATATGTTCTTAGAACTCGACATTCAAGATAAATGCTGGCTTTACCTGAAAGCGAGTTACACTCCCTCTCGAGATACTTAGAAAGCAGGCACATGGAAGTATCAATGCCTGCAACAGAGAATTTCATCGTTACAATGTGAGCACATTTTATAAGGAAAGAGGCTAAAGCAGGAGAAAAAAAATAATAATGTAATAGGCAGAACTAATTGAAAACTCACTACTAGCATGGTAAGTAAAGATCCAATCAACGCCATAACCAGACCTGTCAAACAAGAAAATGTTCGAGAGATGAATAAGGTGACGAAAGGGCGGCTTCCAACCAAGGTCTTTTAACCTGAGGATTACAGAATAAGTGGTAAAGCATGGAAACTCACCGAAGAAGGGGATGCTGAGGCCAACAACCAAGGTAGATATTACCAATGCAGTTCTGATGAGGATTGCATACATGCGAGATTTTTTATGGTTTGATGGTATCAATTCCTCCACGCTCATTGCTACGGGCATCATGGTTAATGCATACGTGGGTTGCAGTTAAGGAAAAACAAAGGAATACTATTGGGATCGAAGAAAACTTTATGAAGTGAAGAAATGACTTCCTTTTAGCTTGCCGTGCTCAAGGGAGGGAATATGTTTGTAAACAGGAGGGCCCTGCCAATAGCAAAATAAAGCTACATGACCAGACAATCTGATCGTTTCAGTAAGGAAAAGGATATTTGGTAAATGGATTAACGACCTGCAAAAATAAAAGCAGGAGATACAAGTTATGATCAACGATTTGCATATTAGTACGAGAAAGCAAGGTTCACAACCCTAGATCAAAAGACAAGTAATGAGATTGCAATCTGAATTTGGCGGGCTACAACCATAACAAATAGAATGCTAGCACAAGTAGACAACTTTTAAGAGAAAACAAAACACCAAAGTGTGTGTTAGCCTACTGTTGTCCAGAGAGCAATTTTAGATGCAACCAGATCTTGAGGCATGTTAAGAGTGAACTGAGATGCTGTTGATTCTCCAAACATCGTGTATCCCAGCACGGCAACCCCAACATACATCGAAGTACATATGCAAAAACTGCATCCAGAATAGATTTTAAGTAAGGAACCTGACAACCATTTATAGGAACAGAATAATCTATGCCACAGAATCATAAATCGTGGACAAAATTTTAATAGGAACTTTTGAGTCTCCAATCCAATTAAGTTCACTTCTAGTTTCATCTAAAAGTTTGGATGACTAGGTCTCATTAGCTTACCTAGCCAAGAGGACTGCAGGGTACTGGCTTGGTTTCGCCATTGATGTATAGATATTAGGAAAGACAGCATGTCCTGAATAGCAGAAGCCATAGAGACCAATAGCAACAGGAAGTGTTGTGAGATTCAGTGTTGACCCCTTGCTATGAATCCCAACTTTATCCACTAAGCCAACCCAGAACAAGCATATGACTGCTAATATTGAGGCAACAACTCCCCCAACTGTTCAAAAATGAAAAGGAAAAACAAGGATGAACAAACTACTCAGTCCTCACAATGACGGAAAAAGAATGCAGGATAGACACTGCATAACTGAAAAAAAAATAAACCATATTCAGAAGATATATTTCAAAATACACTGAGAATTCACCATACTTACCAGAGATGTAGCTAAGGACACTGAGGTCTTGGAGCCAAACTGTAGGAAGAATAACAAGTGTGCTAAGTAACGCAAACAAATGGTGCGAATTCAATTCGTACCCTCCCAAACTTAAGTGTGCATTTGGGAATAATGATGACAAGTTATCAGTCTCCAGAATAATATATTCAACGCAACAAGCCTGCAGGAAAGAACTTAGAAGTGATTGCAGTTCTATAGAAATTGAGATGGTACCCTGCAAGTAGAAACTGTCCCAATCCAGCAAAATATATTCTTACTAGATTACCTTTTAGTTTGAGAAAATGGACTACTGTTAACAAAAAAAGAACAAGCATTATGATAACACTCAGATCAGCTTCTGTACTTACATATAGTTCCACGTACAAAATTATCTGCAGCAACAAAAGAACAACAGGAGCAACAATATGATTAGCAACAGTCATGATGTGAACTTTATTTTGAATTAATACACTATTTTCTTGAATTTTCCATGAAAAATCTGTTGTTTGCTCCATAAAGCAAAGGTCAATTTAGATGGATATGATTTGAACTACTTTTAAGCTTGAATAAAATACTTTGTTATATTTCAAAAGGCAGCGAAAGGTATTTTGGAACCTACTGATAATATAATATTGAAAATAATTTGAAATTAATATAACGTCTGAGTGTTGTTACAGATATGGAGAATGAAAGAACACTTAACAAGAAAAGTAAAAGAATGAAAGAACAGTAAATTTAATTGTAGAACTTTCATGTAGGTAAATATACACTTGGATGGTACCTAGCAAGAGCACAAAAAAAAGCTTTTCCTTCCATATATTTAGCAGCACCTATTCATGTCAGTCTAGGTTTTTTATTAATTCTTCCAATTAATAAGGCCAGCTTGATAACAATATGTTGATTCCCGTAGGATACACAAAGGAAAGGTATAACGAAGGTTGACTAATCTTGCTGATCCAATCTTTAGTTTTTAGAAATTGCTAAAATCAGTTTAGAATACTTTCTTAATTCTAATTTAGGATACTTTTCTAAACTTTGTATAAGCAATCTTTCCTAGTTTTAACTATTGTAATCTTTCCCATGTTGAAATTTCATAACCCTATAACTAGGGCTATATTGTTGTGTGTAAAAGATGAATGAAATCATTCCATTCTCACACAATAATAATGTTTGCTTTTTTGTGACTAGAACGTGTCACAAATTTATGTTGAAGAAATATCTTTGCAAATCAGAAAAAGGTAAGGCAACGTACAAATACAACTTTTCCTAACCCTCACAAAATGGGGAAGCTCATAGTCTAGGGACACCTTTATTTTTTCCAATTAATAATCTCATTAAGGAAAATCTGGGTTTTGATAATTGAAAGTATTTGAATTGACAAGTTCTGTATAAGAATATAAAAAATTGGAAAGAGAAAAATAGCATCAGCGAGAAAATTTCATTCTTATATTCTACATCAAAATCAAAGAAATTGGGAAAAAAGGAAGTTCCGTATTAAAAGAAAACCTTAAACATCTGTCAAATCAAAGAAGGTTAACGATTCAAATGAACTAGCTAGTTATTTATGGTAAGCTACGCACTATAAAGTGCTGCTGGCACATTTTGCAAGAATTCTTAGTACATTGTGAATGAGTAACTAGTACATTTGGATATGTCGACCATTCTCCATTTTATGTCGATCATTTCTGCTAAAAATCCAACTACTCCGAGTTTGTTAATCCAGGTACATCTTTTTCCCAATTCTTTTCTTAGTCGTCTTTCTCCATGTTTCAGTTCATGTTACTCTTTCCCTTTAAATTTTCCAGTATGTTAACTATTTCCAAAATGAACCATAACACTGTTTAAAATCTTTAATTTCCTTGACAAGAAAAATTAAAAATCCTGGAAAAGTGAAGCAAGTGAAAAACAAGCAAGACTTACTGAGATGGCAAAACGTCCAACAGTGCCAAAAGCAGCCTGCCCAATGTCTGGGTAAGTCTCAAGCCCTGGTTGGCTATCCAAGCATTGGCGCAAAAGGATCCCAGTGTAGTATGAAAGCACAGCAAAAATCATCAATATTGAGAGGCCAACCCATCCACCTTCTTTGACTGCGTAAGGAGTAGAAAGGATTCCCACTCCACATAGAACATTCAAGCCTGCATGAGAACCACAATTAAGGAAATACACACACACACGCACTGTGTTACTGGAATGGTCATTTATATTTAATCCGAATCTGATGGTTAACATAGAACACAATTTTGCAGAAATAACAAAGTCAAGTTGGACATGTAAACTAGAGTATGAAGAATTTTGAGCAAATACATATTTAAAACTTTAATTAGTTACAAAAAAGTTGCATTGCATGAAATGATGACAGAAAATGTCAGCGAAATCTAACATTCTTGTTTTTATGCAATGTGCAATATCAAAATTTAGACATTGTGACGTCAATTCATGCTGAACCATGTAACTTAAACTATCTATTTAGTCCAACTGGACTTTAAAGGCTAAGAACCAGCCACTGATAAGTTACCCTGAAGCAAATAGTAGCCATCTTAGAAAGTAATGTCTATCAGACATTTTAAGACTTCATGAAATGTCAAGCTCCAGTTTTCATATATCATTTTAACGGTCAGGATTCTCCCTCTGAATGTGCAGTAAAAACACACAAAGAATTCATTCCATCTTCACAAAACATCTCCATTTTCCAGTAGTGTATTCAAACTAACAGATCTTTTAAATTTATAGGGATTTTCTCAGGTGATCCTGACAACTTGAATTTACTGTTAGTATTTCCGGGGACCTAAACTGAGCTCATGGCACTTACCGTTTACCACTGCTTGGCCATATGAACACTGGCGAGTAGCTGGAAATCCATGTGAGGCCTTGGCGGACTTCCTCGAGGAAGGCTTTCTTGATGGAATAGGAGAAAGCAGAGAAGGGGAACTGCGCCGTCCTTTTGGTTTTTCCCCATCTTCTACTGTTTGCAACAAAGGTTTGGCCACAGAAGGTAATATCTCAGGAGTTTGCCTCCTTGTCAGTGATGAGAGAAGAAACGAACTTCCAAGTCTTGACAATGAAGAAGTTCCAAGGATTGATATATTTGGAGATAGCACGCTACCATACAGGTCAATCGATTGCCTGAAATTTAGTTAAGAATAAATAAGTGTTTGGAACTTGATAGAGAACCAATTCATCACAGACAAAACTAACATTTGAATATTTGGTCATGCATAGAAGAATTAAAAGATCATTGGACTATTTCCATATATAGTGACTGTCTTTGCACGTATAATTTGATAATTTCAAGGTTACTGCGTCTAAGAACAGCATGATTCATTGAAAATTATCCAAATCATGAAAATGAGGACAGCTATTTAATTGTAACAATAAATTCTAGAAATTGTCTCAGGCTGATACAAACCCAAGAACAAACTAAACTGGTATCTTCACTCCCTCCAAACTGCTGTATAACCTCATTCCGTATCAAAAGTACTATGAGGTTGAAGAAACTACAATTGTAAACGTCTAGAAGACAAAAAAAAGAGACATCAAGGAAGGAATAGGCTAGTTCAGATAAATTAAAAATCACTTTTATGTATCAATGGAAATGTATTGTTCAAACTGTGACTTAAAGAGTTCATTTATCAAATGGCCAACTTTTTTTTTCACTACGAGACAGATGCATTAGAATTAGTCCCATGTTACCAAATTAAGAAATAAACCTTGAGAAAGATGAAACTGATAAGCAGAAAGAACCCTGTCAAAGGAAATGATTTGGATCCTCAACCTTGTCCTGTTTTAAGCTAATGCAACATTGGACCAAAACCATTATCCTTCTCATCATTGCTCACATTTTCGCAGCATAACTACTACTACAGAAAATATAGGTTGGATGTATTGCTAGCGCAGACCAGAAGCAATAAACTACTATCATGACCCCAAGGATCCCCAAGGAGAGATTAGTAAATATAATAGTAGGAGCTTACATGCATTACACAATAATTGTAATTCTCTTTCCCCTTTTCTGTTATAGGGCTTTGTCCTTATCTATAGGCAGTTATGCTTATAGTGTACTGCACATGGGTGCATGTGGGAGCCTGTTAGACTTAGGCTATATATAAGCCACAGCTGAGGATAGGAAGGATTATGTTTTGAATTGATAAATGAATGCTCTGATTTCCCTCTCTTGAATTCTCTCTCAATCTCCTTCCCATTTCCCTCTGCTCTCTCTAATCTCTCCCTTTCTCTTTTCAGATCTGCAACTCTCCCTCATTTCTATCAATTATCTCCTCCCATTTCTGTCCAATTTCCCTCCAATCATTCTGTTCTTGATCCTAAACCCCTCAGATCCTCCCGATTTCCAATCCAAACCCTAGGCTAAACCCTAGGTACATGACAACTACGAATAGACAAATTTCCCTTCAAAATTCACTACGTAATCTAGACTTGACAGGCATTTTTTAAACTCAAAATGATGAACGAATTCATCCAGAGAATCATTATAACAAATATAATCAGTGCAAAGTTTACGCTGCTTTGGGTCTATGGTTTATAAACTGTTTAGAGAGCTTGAGGTAACCACATTAGAAACATTTCAGCATTCATGTTTTCCAGAAGAAACAAAGTTTCCGATGATATTAAATGCAATAACACACTAAGCATACAACAAAGCTATGAATCAGCAAAGCTACATTTGAACTGAACGGAGTAAAACAGAACACGGACAAGAGACCTGTAACTTTGAGGCCATGCAGGGGTAACAGAACTAGGTTTGCTCTGCTGCCTGTTATCATTTGAATGCTTTGAAGAATCAGAACCATTCCCGTCATCTTCGGCTTTGCTAATTTCCTTCACAGCATCTTCATCTTCGCTCTCGCTGTAAATAAAATTATGTTCTGAAGCTGAATTGTTCATCTTCCTGTATCTCTAACCTTCAACAGCCTCTCCTTCAATGCACAACAAGCCTTAAAATATTAATCAAAGTATTCTTATTTCTTAACAAGTTTTTAATTATATAGAGAGTGTATCAAACAATCTTGCCCAACTTTGACTACGTAGGATTTTGAGATTTAGATCTAAAATTCAAACCTAACTCAATCAACAGGAGAAATTGAAACAAACAGCACTAATCAAAGTGAAATGCTTACCTCTATATAGTTGATTTAGTCTATTTCAGTATTTCCTATTGTCTTATTTTCTGGAGCTTTTTCATAATGGAATTGGTAATGTGGAACTTAGGAGAAGAGAAGATGAGAAGAGGTGAGGGCAAAAAGAAAGGAAGGAGCCAAAATAGAAGAACAGGAGCGAGAGAGAGAGAGAGAGAGCCTCTTTCAAGCATTGAACATTTGTTCATTCCCCAAAAACCCATAATTTGGATTATATCAATAATCCATATCCACAGGGTTCAGATAACTCCTAATCTAGAATTCTTCTAAAATTACTCCCATTTAACATATTAACTTAATACTACTAAAACTCTACCACATAACCTATTAAAAAGACCTAATATAACTAAAATATATCTTGACAAAATCAAAAAATCCTGATACTCAAAGCTCCTGAATAAATAAAATCCCAACACGACTAGAATTATGAAGTCCTAAAAGAATTGTAACTCTCATCTGCAGAGTTAAAAGAATACCATAACTCAAACTAGCCACAATGTTGGCATGGATCTTCTCTTTATTGATTGTCGCAGTGTTCCACGATGAGAATAAGGTTATAGCAATAGCTCAACTATGCAACACCTGTAACAATAATGAACTGCTATGAAATTGTTTCACAAAGCTTGCAGTTAACTTTCTGATGCTTTTCTGATGTCTCGGAGATCTCGATCTTTGGCTAGTGGCTTTTGATGGCTGCAAAATCTAGTAGCAGGATGACAGGTGCTGAATAAGATTGATTGAAGACTGATGTGGACGGTGCCAATGGTTGTAGATTGTAGCAAGCCTGTCTATTAGCGGATTTGGTTCAAGAAAAAACACAGCCAGTGAGATTGGAATAGAGTAAGTCTCCAGTACCTAATTTGATGTGAAACATGTAGGAAATTGGTGAGCACTGGAAAGAAGAAACTGAGAAAATACATGGGAGAGAAGAATAAGAAGATAACAAGAAAAGAAAGGGAGGAAATTCGCAGAAACAGAATCCAAAACGAAAGAGGAGATAAAAAGGGGGAGAAGGAATAAAGAAGAAGGAAAGAAGTTCAAGCTCTTCAGAACCTTTCTTCCTCCAAAAAAAACATAATTTCGGATTACATTAATAAACTATATTTATAGGCTTAATACAACTCTCATAACACCTCGGTCTCTTTTTAAAAGAACTAATCCCATCTAATATGGTAACCCAATATCACTTAAGTTCTACCACGTAATCCATTTAAAATCCTAATCAAACCAACTACATCTTGGTAAAATCAAAAAATTAAAGCTCTTAAATAAATAAAGTTCTAATGCAACTAGAAATTATATAATTTCAATAATTAGAGCTCCTTTATCTCCGTCAAATTGCAAAATGAACTATTTTCATGAATAGTAACGTAAGTCACTATGTGCATCTCTAGTTTTATGAAACATTAAACCAGAGTCCAGGAGGCATCACCTTTCTGCATAAAAAAACAAATGAACAATTTGAAATATACGTTTCTATGAGAATAAGAGAAGAGTTTACTGTCAAAAAACTAGCTTTGATTGAATGAAATTCTGAATCACAAATTCCCTGTCATGATCGTGTCAAATCACCTACAGAGAAAATAACTACTTGCAGGAATACCAATGTACCTTGTGAATCACTGATCTCTAGCTTACCGGAGTCCGGAATGCATAAAAAACAAATCAACGATTTGACATGCACACATACGCGCGCGCGCGCGCTCGCAAGCATATACGCAACAACGAGAAAAGAGTTTACGGTGAAGAATAGCTTGAATGAATAAAATTCTGAAACTAGTCCGTCTCTATTTCCGGAGAAAAATACATACAACGTGCTCTGGACTCTGTTTCCGGCTTTAGAAAGCAGGAAAGTTGTTTCGAGATTATTCGAAACCGCTTCGAAAGCGAAAACGATAGGGAGACGATGAATGCTTCGGAAACATGAAACAAGTTGAAAAGCCGATCAAACCATGACGAAGTTGAAACTACAGAAATTTCGATCGAAAAGTTCCATACCTTTTCACAGAGATTGAGAGAGAGAGAGAGAGACGGAGAGCTGCTCCTGGACTTCGTTGGCGGCGTGCGGAGAGTTCCGCTCGCTGGTTTTTGTACAGACCGTATCGCAAAATGCAAATGACGTACTTCTTCTGCTCTGTCCGTTTCTCTCTCCTTTTCAGCAAAGAGTCCGTCCGTATATGCAAATTGCTGATTCGAAATAAAAAAGTAAATTGCAGTTGCCGCTTCCGTCCCTTTGGTTCCGTGTAAAATGTTTATAGTTCGTATAATTTATACATATATTCTTTTTTTTTTGATAAATTCATATTTTTACTTTTATAATTTTATATTTTTTTCACACACTATATAAATTTTTTTTATTATTTCAATTACACCCTAAACCTAATTTTCAACTCAATTTAACCCCCTATATTTTGATTTTTTTTTCATATGACAATTCAAACATTTCCTTGTTTCGATTACACATTTCAATTTATATTTTTTAGTCAATTTAACTCATATACTTTTATATATGAAAAAAATAAAATAAAATGACAAAATATATATCAAACTCTATTCACATCAAAGTATAGATATTAAATTGACTCAAAATGCTAGTCTAGATGACTGGGGCGAAGCCAGAAATTGATTTAGTGAGGGCGAATTTAAATACAAAAAATATAATTCAAAAATAAGATAATAATGATAATATTAAAATATAAAAAAAAATTTACAATTATTTCTTACAGCTTTTCATACTATAAATTATAATTGTTCAAAAAAATTATCTTTATTATTTAAATCTTTAGACTCGTCATGACTACAAAAAACTAGTTCTTATCGTAGAATAAATCAAACACAATCAATTGATATATTCAAACAAATTCAATAATCACACAATATTTGTTCTAATTGTCTAAAAAAAACTATCTCGATATTTGTTCTTGATTTATTAAGACTTCACAATTTTTTTAAACTTAATTGTGTGCACTATTTGCATCTCTAACATGAACTTAAAGTCTCATCATTTAAAAAAAAAAATTATTGAGTTCTTTCGCAAAAGAATCATCACTCTTTATTTCCCATTATTTGTTTTAAAAATATAATAATATAAGTAAAATACAACATATTTGTTTATGCTATATTCCAACCAATCACTAAATTCATCAAATCAAGTTGAAATAAATCGTCTTGATTTCAAAACTAACACAGATCTCTTTGCAATTAGACTTTTCAAATTTAATCTCGAAGATTAACATTATAATTCATTATTGTAATTTTTAAGTCGAGATTCATATGAAGTTGTGCAACAATAATTTACTCTATACTTGTTTTGTTAACTTGTTCATTTTCTTCAATATAAATTTCATCCATACTTGTTTTCTTTGCTTCACAATTTTCTTTAATACTTATTTTTTTTATCACCATTGTAAAAAAATAAAATTACGAGCAAATTATAAAAAATATTGTGATGGTTACTACTAGGCCATTATATACTTGCTTTCTTCAATACTTACTCTCTTTTTTTTATTTCTAGTAGAAAACTATAATATAACTTTCTTTATTTCTAATAATAAAGTATAATATAATTTTATTTATTTTTAGTAGTAAATCATTGTAAAAAATAGAATTTAAAAAAAATTCTGGCGCCTCGTGTGGCTTTGCCCTTGCTATAGATGTAATCAGAATAATAAAAAGTTCGAGTTAACATATAAAAAAAAATCAACATACAAAAATTAAATTGACTCAAAAATATAAATTTAATAATATAATTGAAATAATAAAATATTTGAATGGTTACCTGAAAAAAAATATTAAAATAGATGTTTAAAATTGTTGATAAATTATATTGTCATTTCTTTAATTTTGCACTTATACTAAATTCATCTTTTTATTTTAATTTTTATTTTTACAATCATTAGATTTTGATTTCTATTAAAATTCAATTTCTCTTTTATTTTTTTTTTCTCAAACCCTGTTAATAATGTTGACATTCAATGCATTAATATAAACAATACAAATTTTAAAAACTAATATAATGTAATTCACTAGTCAATGTAACTTATGTTTAAATTAAATTAAATTAATGAAAATATTTGTATAGTATACTTTCATGGCGATGACCAAAAGTATAATTATTATCTTATGAAAAGCTTTGTTTCTAATTAAATTAGTTTTTCACATATTTACCGCGACTCAAGCTTAGATAATAAAATTGATAAATTAAGTGATGAGTCAAATTATTTATGATAATCATTGATCTTTCTTAAATAAGGTCAACATACTTTTAAGTAAGAAAATATTGCAAAATATATATTTTAGCTTCTATATTTGTACGTTTTTTTTATTTAGATATTTAAACTTTTTGATATTTTAATTATATTTTTAAATTATACAATTTTGAGTCAATTACATATTTCAACAAATTGGTTGAGAATGATAAGTTAAGCATAGTTTAGGAGTATAATTAAAATAATAAAAATTTTAAATATGTAATTAACTCGAAATTGTATAATTTTTATTTATTATTATCTTAAAAAATGTGTATATATCAACTTAAGTATCTTTATTTATTATTATCTTAAATTAGTTTTTGTTTGTTAGCTAACTCTGTCAAAAAGAAAATGGCGAGTGATTGTCACCAATAAGGTAAATATTAGAATTTTAAATGAGACTTATTTGCATAACTGGGCGTTAGTATAATTTTTTATAACTTCAGGGATCAAATGGTTATCTCTTGAGTCATCCATGTATACATCGACTCAATCAACATGATGAACTTCATGGCCATTAAATAAAAGGAACAAAATAATTAAATCATGTACTTTGGACTTAATAGCAAGGGGAGACGCACCCACGGCTATGGTGATAAACATGGAGTGATATTGTTAAAATTATAAAATATTTTAATTGATTTTTTAAATAATTAATTATTAAATTATAACTTATTTTGATGACTTTCTTGCTTTACTTGTATTATTATTTTGATTATAATTTTATAAATAAAATATTATATTTATAGTATTAAGCATTCGCACATAAAATAATATTCTATCATACATGAAAATGACGATAATCATTCATTCTTATAAAAATTGGACTATGAGTTTTGACTCATGATTAATTTATCCATTGATCTAGATTGAGAAGTAGGTGAGTTATAGATTTATTTTAAGCCAAAACTAAAATAACTCAATTGGCAAAAGTTTAAATCAATATATTATATTTTTTTTATAACATACTAAAATAATTATAAATTCGTATTTAAACACGTATACCCAAATTCATCCCCATGTATATATGTGTGTATAAAATGGGTTTGTCTCTTTGTATTCTTAAATTATTACAAAAATTATTTATTTTTTACTTTTTTATCCCAACATTATTTATATTCCCTCCCTTTCTTTTTTGTTTCTTTTGTTTTTTTAGTTCTCTTTCCCATTTTAATTAACATTACTTAATTGTCCCCACTTTTTTTATTTCAAGATAAGCTAAAATTAAAATATATAGTAATTTACACGACAATGATAAGTAATTTTAAAAGTTAGAGGCAATTATTCGTTCTCAATCAGTTATGGATCGGCCCTTATACAAGATTATTGTCATGTCTCATAGATTAAAGGTAGAATTACGTATAATTAAGAGTGTCATTGTTATCGAGAGTACGAGTGACGATAAATCGTACAAAAATGATAATCTTAAAAATATTTAATTGTTCTCTCCATTTTTAGAATTGCCTTTTAACATTTTTTATATTATGGATATGAATTATTACACCTTTTAACACTTGTTTCTCCTTTTAAAATAAAAAACAATTAATTAATACCCTTTCTGACACTCAGCCATTGCCATATAACGTGTTGGTGACAACTGGACGAATTGTCCTCGACGATATGCCCTGTAAAGCAAATCTTAATGGATCGATCAAGGAGAATGTCACGTGTGATGACGAATGTCTGTTTTTAAATTAATTTATATAAAATAATATAATATGCCAGTTATGCATATATTATAAATTATTATATACGTTTAGGGCTGTATACAGACAATACCGGCAATTATATGTGAAAAAACGCGATCTTATCGCCACGTCACAGACCGGGATCTCGGCGGCAGCCCATAGAATGGATCTATTGATGTGCCGGTACCGGTGGAGGTATCTGCTATGGGATGGCCTACAGTACCTTCACTACTGGCCAGACGTAGGTGAATGCCACGTGACAGAATCACAAGCATTTTCTTGGCACTAATAACGAAGTCCAGGTAAGGCCCAGAATTTAATGGGCCTGTGAGCCCATAACAGTCACCTTACCCATCCAGACCAGGAGAAGCCCAATAGCAGATTTGGAAAAGCTTCAATATCGAGTAGCCCAATAAAAACAACAAGAAAAGAAAATTTTGAATTATATTTTTGTGGAAGAAAAAAAATAAAGGAGATTAAAAGTTTGTATCTAAATCTTAACATGGTCATCTATTTCTATAACGATAGAATATTATTATTGTTGTTGTGTGATAGTCAAAAACTTATTAAAAAATTTAAAAAGTCTAAAATTTTGGTCTAAAAATGTGTAATTTTCCCTTAACCGAGGGGGTCCTACACAACGACCAAACTGGACAATTTTAACACATGAAAATCCATCTAAGAGTCAAACAAAAAAGATAGAAATTATTCATAAATTTTTTTAATTCTAATAAGACATTGGAATATCTAGATAAATGTTATCCATCAAATCCTAATTTTAGTGAATTCTAGAATGTTTAAATAAATATTATTTGTAATAATTTAAATTATAAGAGCTTTAAGAAAATTTTATACTCCTTTATAAATAAATAAACTCTTGTTTTAGAAAAGGTATATCTCTGATATTGATTTTAATATAATCTTCAACTCTTCAATGTTTAACTTAAATATTAGAGTGTTTGCGGTGGGAGTTCTTTGCGCTCTATAATTATTTTCTTTTTTGTAAACTCCAAACAACTTGATAACGACATTTTCAATCAATTATTAATTGTATATATGTTCTATTAGGGTGTGTTTGATAATATTTAGTTAGAAAGAAAAATATTTTTCAACTTGCATGGAAAATAAAAATTATTTCCCCTTTAGATGAAATTTTTCATAGAAATAAAGTAAAAACATACTTTAATGATTATACCATGGAATTCAATTCCATGGAAAATATAGTGTGTTAAACACCAAAGATGGAATTTAATTCTTTAGATGTGATATTTTTCATGTATTTTTTATGTTATCAAACACACTCTTAGTATAAAGTCGAAATATTTTGAATGGTGAATATAATGTGTTTGAAGTTAAAAATAATAAAAACTTTGAGTGCTTACCCCTTTTTATTTTTATAAAAGAAATAAAAAAGCTGCTTCACATTCATGTCACAAGCGTGGCCCTGGCAGTGCGTACGAGTTTGATGCCTGTGAAATGTCATTCATTTCTCATCATTTGTATATATATATATATATCATTGATCAAAGGAAAATAGTTTAATTTTTGAAAAATTTTGGGGTACACATGAGATATTGATGTTTTATAATGTATAGAATGTATTAAAAATATGATTTAACACAAATCAATTAATTGTATATCTCTTAAATTTTAGGTTACTGATTGAGATATCTTTTAAAAAGTCTTTGAATTAGCCACAACAATGTTAATTAAATTAAGTATTTGCCTTTTGGATTTTGAGCATATAATTCGACATTGAATGAATTTTATTTTTTTATTAAATTAATCTCTAAACTTAAAGTATAAACAAGTCAGGTATTTCTTTTGGAATTGAATCACCATCAACCCTTACGATGACACTCCTTTAATCAAAAATTTCTTTATTTACGACTATAACTGGGATTAATTTTTCTTTTCCTATAAAACAAAAGTGAGTTGAGTCTTTATCTCGAATGCTCTAATGAAGCATAAGGTTAGTAACATTCAATCGATACTGATAGCTTGCTTTTCTCCCTTAGAGATGGGTTTTATAGGAGTTGGAGCAACATTAATTTACTCATATAAAAGAATAAGATCGGCTTATCATTCAATTAAACAAAATCAAAGAGTTAAGAGTGGATTTCTTTATTTGGTTAGACACTTAAGTTTAACATTTTTTATGACATTTTTATATTTTATATCATATATCAATGTAAATGTACAAGAGGTTAATAGAGAAATTTATCACAAATGTTAAATTTAAATATTTATAAAAATAAAACTTACTATAGTGTAGTGCATATATATATTTATATTTATATAGTGATTTTGGTGCAATAAATTTGCACAAAAAGCTCAGCAGCTGTGCAGCGCCAGCCAGGCTTTGAGCCCACAGCAGCTGCTTTAGCATATGGTACGAAGTTTTTCAGTTCTGCTGCATGGCCGTGAGTTTGCCAAAAGGGGCATTGATCTAGTCAGAGATTCACCCTGTATTCCAACTTGATTGATAAGATTTTTCTATTCTGTCCCATTTTAATTTAAAAAAATAATGATATTTGGTTTGAATTGCCCAATTTGGACCACAAGTTTGGTCTGCAATTGGAGCATGATATCAAGATTCAAGAAGAAAATAATAGACTCTCGAGCTTTTTTTTATCCTTTGTCTTTTTTATTTTTTATGATAGAAACACAATTTCATAAATTTAACGCTATTCATCTTCAATAAAGATGAACAGCGATGATATGATAACTCATGAAAAGACGTCTAACAGATATAGTTCAGATAAACTGTCACATCACTCTTTTTTTAATATTGCAATAACTCATTTTTAAAACTCCATTAATTTCTTCGATTATCTCTTTCTTCAATAATTCAAAACATCTCCCGCGGCCGAAGCTGGACCAGAAAATACTTTTGATTGAGAGTCTCTCTCTTTAGGTATTCCAGGGAAGATGGCTGGACGTGGTTAGCTAGCCTCTTGGCCATCTCCACCACCACTACTTGTTGGTCAACCATGGCATTGAGATTCTCTAATAGGTTCTACCATGGGACTGTTCGACTCCCTATTTGGTGTTGGACTCCTTGACGATGATAATGACATGTGAAGAATGGTGATGAGAGGCTATTTTTTGAAGCATGGTGGTAGCAATGACATGATCTCGATCGTGTTGGGAATGAGAAAAGAAAGCAATATATAGCTACCGAATCCTTCTGTTCCTCCATGGTGATGGCAATGGGCAAAGGCCAATTTCTTTCAGCTCTATTTTGTGTTGTTTATGGTTCTTGTTAAATTGTTAATCAGTATCTTATTTAAAATTATAAGTTAATAGATAGAAGGGTTAATTTTATCTTTTATATTATTATTTTTAAGTTGAAGTGTTAAATAAGCCATTGTCCTTTAACTTCGAGCCCAATTCATTTTAGTTGGAGAGGGATCAAATAAATCGTCATACTTTCTTATGTTTTTCAATTCAAAATATAAAGTTAAAAAATTAAATATATATCTATATATATTGTAACAAAAGAACTTCAAGCCAACACCATATTTGATCCAATTCTGTAAACCCTGAATCTGAGCAATTAATGCCAATTAATTACTGGAGAGCATTAATCAATATTAATTAAAGTCTAAAAGGGGCATTAATTAAGCATTGAGATTCAGATGCCAAAACCTGTGAGTTTTCCCCACAATTTCCACTTGAGACATTCTCATCGATTATCAATTGTTATTTTAAATTAATTAATCAATAATTCATCATTTTTTCAAAAGACTAATATAACTCCCACTCCAACATCCTTTTGATTTTTCTTCTCTTTTTTTTTCTCCCTCTGAGAACGACACCCTTTTGTTAATTCTGATTTTTATGCATCTTTTTTGGCTAGGAAGTGTGTGTGTATATATATATATTACAATTAATGCACAAGGGTAAGCCCAATCTGATAGGGGAAATGCACTAAACAATCATAAGCCCAATACTCCTAATGAATAGCTTAAACATAGCTAAACCATAGACGTCGCTAGATTTATATATAAGCCATCCAAACAAGCAAGGGAAGTAAAATAACAATACGACACTTAAGAAAGAAAATAATTGTAGCATTGGTTCGAAAGAATGGGGTAAAGATTGAACTTTCACACTCGACCCCAAATGGGATGGACCAATGTCTCCAAACCAGACTAAGGTGGCATGCACCCTTGTGGGTCACTAGTAAAATCTTCTAGGAACCCTATGGTTGAGCAGTGCGTGAAGGGACAAAAAAATGGCAAGATTTGAACGCCCTAGCGCAAAAGAAGGCAAGGGCGTTGTCAAATGATGGGAAAAACAAAAGGGGGAAGGTCCTATATTTAGGATAGATCAAAAGAGGAAAGGAAGATCGAAAGGGCAAAGAGCACTACTATAAAGGAATAAGCGATGCCCAAAAATCTCTAGGAACAAACCCTAGCAAGAGAGATAAGCTTATTATTTTCATATATATATGTTGTTACTTAGTTGTTTATGTGTGTTGAACAAATTCTCATAGGAGATCTCTTAGAATTATTGATTGAGGAAAGAACAGCAGATTGTCTAACAAAAAAAAGTTTATGTTCTTCCTAAGAAAATACTTGCATCTTTCTTAATTTGCTACTCATAGCAGTAGTGATCGATGCAGCCAATTTAGATAAACAATCTCTCTCTCTATTAACCCAATTAATTAATTAAAACACTAAATGCTATTTCATTAATTGACTTACCGTGTTTGTGATTCAGTGATCACAACTAACTGGAAAAGCAATTGCATCATCAAAGGAGAACATGCCCTCTGATATTAAAGCAAACGTACAAACCAGAAAGCCACAAACATAGGGGGGTGGTGGAAATGGAGGTGGGGTATATGGCGAAGGACAAATTTGCAAGATGCCTGTTCACCTTAGGGTTATTGTTGAGAAGCAAGCTAACCCGTGACTATCCTATAACATAACAATAACAACATTTCAAATCTTTATTCCATTATTTAAAAAAAAAAAAAAAGCAATACTGTACCAACTGCCAGGGAATGAACCCCAGTCATGGCACTGACTGTGGTACATCACCTCAAAATGATTCCCCCCTTCAAGTACCCAGAGAGGCTCCATCTATAATTTCCATCCAATTCAACTTTGACAACATGCTTGGAACAGTATACTGTATGCCCATTTCAGAACTAAAGCAATATCCCACCAAATGTTTAACTTCAAATCTTGGGTTTTTTGCATTTCAACATACTTGGTCCATCGCTCACCCCGAACATTTCAACATACTTGCAACAGACTAAGGATGACAAAGGGTTAAGTCATAGCTCAAACTCCAGCAGATCAACTAATTAATTTCTGCCAAAATGGCTCATAATATTTCTCATCAATAGAAAATTTAAATCCATATATATATGTATATATATCTGCTCTCTGTGTTGGCATACAAGTTAGCAAAAAGCCAACTGCCAAAGCCTTAGATCCCCTTACCTTTGGTATACATCTACTAATTTGGTTGCTATATATCTTTCATTCACCTTTGACTTCTTTAATTTTCCTCTCTGCAAATTGAACAGGAAGTCGATCAACCAGAGAGATGAGAAATCCATTTCAGAACATAAAACCCAAACCAAATCAAACCAAAGTCCACATATAGTTGTCAAGAAATCACCTTGCAATCTTATCCAAGTTCAAATGGTGTTTCAGTACATGAGATTTCTCGTTCTGCAGAAGTTTGGAGAGCGTCGTGTTTATAGGGAAAATAGATCTTAGATTTGGAGCATATATATAGCCGTTGGTTGCCGATGCAGCATCATCAAGATTCCCATCTTCAAACCACTAGGGGTGAGCATTCGGGTATTTGGGTCGGTGATGAAATAATTTAGTAACTGAACCGAAGCAACTGCCTTTTAAGTGTTTCAGTTCCGTTACCAAATCACTCCATAATAGACCGAAATAATAATCGACTGTTCTTTCCTATGTTCCGCCGTGCATTGGATGTGAATCTTGATGATACTGCAGCTGCAAACAATGACTCTTCGTCGATCCATGCATGGCATGGAGATGTATAGCCAAGGTAGAATCGTTCTCTCTGGGGATGGATTAGTTCTCAGAGCAGAAGATTGAAGAAAGGAAGATCTTGAGTACTCAAACTGTTAAAGAAAGATGAACAGGAAGAGGAGAAGGAAAGTTAATTAAAGGGGAAAGAAAACAATTGGCCGATCTGTAAATAACTATATATGTGTGTGTGTATACATCTGCGTGCACATCTTCAAATTCGTCACTGATTGGAAGGTAGAAAAGTCACCCAGTGGAACCCTAAGCAATGCATCTTTCAGAAGAAAAGACCCAGAAAAGAAATCTGAAAGCTTTACTCTAATATTCTTATTTTTTTAATTCTAAATCTGATGGAGAACATACGGAATCAATGATCCAAACAGGAAATTTTCTATGGGAGAGAGGGAGAGAGAGATCATCAAGGAGAAAGTAGAATTTTCAAGATTTGCAGATTTTTCTTGCTAGATCAAGATCATCATGACCAAATCAAGGCGCCATGAAAGAGACTGACCAGACGCTGAGGGGTCGATGAACATGGAGAATTACTCAGTGAGGTTTGAATCGGCGAGAGAGAGCGAGAGAGATTGGAACTGAGAACTGATGAGGAAGTGAGGAAAAAAGGGTTTGTGGGGAGGCTTATATCCACATCATCACCAACATCTTGAGGTGCTAAACTGACCCATGGGTTCATAGAAGTTTAGTGCATCAACATATAACGTTATGAAATAATCAGTGGGCTCTGGATTATTCTACTCAGTAGATTTACGTTTAAGAATTATGTCTCTCTTCGTGTCATCTTTGAACTTGAAAGAGTACAGATTTAGGTAGCTCATAATTAGTGGGTAATTATTTTATAAGGTGATTTATATTTGTTTAATAAGATTCTAGATCTCGCTAAGTTTTATCTACGGACTTAAGAGTATAGTTGATCATAACCTTAGACCCCTTGAGCAATAAAAAAAGTAGTGTGATTTGGATAGTTCATAGGCTTTGCACACGGGCGACTTTAAGAGTTGGTGAGCCATAGGCAAGGCGACAATAGCGTAGTTGACTATAGCTCTCTCTTTCTCTTTCTCTTGTTGTCTTGCGTTAGCACTAAGTAATGTCACCGCCACTTGATTAACGACCACACGTCTATTGTCTCTTGCTCTTAGTTTCCTTTCTATCGCTGGCGATTGCCTTTCCTAGTTTCCCAACTCTCGTCGGCGTCCGCTGTCTCCTTCCTCTTACGCCTCTCTCACTCTCCAACATCTCCTCCCTTTAGTATATTCTTCAGCTTCTCTCATCTTTTTTTTCGTGTGCCATTTTCTTGGGGCCCTATGCCTTAAACCATCCCTACTTGCACGTATGAGTAAAAAAATAGTCCTATCTTAATGATAAGACGATTCGTATCTTATTTAATTTGAAAATCATATTAGTTGATGAAGATTTTTTCTAATATTTGTATTTTTACTTTTAATGTAAGGAGAATTATATATTTTTATTAATTATTTAAAATTTTTAGTACGATCTTTTATTGTGAGGCTCTAAATATGTTTTACCTTAAAGTTATGTAGACTTTTTTTTTTTTCTGTTATTCTCAATAAAATTCTTATTTACAGAAAGAAAATCATAATAGTTTACTATATAATGATATTTTTTATTATTATGATTTTTTAAATGAAACATATAAAAAATATATTAACAAATAAAAATCTAAGAAAAATTTATAACACTAGATTTAATGTTTACTTATATAAAGAAATAGATTAATCATGAGCATCTAACTATCATAATTAATCAACCCTAATAATTGTGGTTGCATATGTATAGTACAATCGTAGCTACTGTGTACATCATATAATAGCTGTCCCATGCGACACTCAAATTAAATAATTTTCATAAAATAAGGTACGGCGCATGCACCTAATTAATTGCGGCAGTACCTTGAGAGTTTTTCTTTTCTTTTCTTTTAAGTGTTACTCACATTAAATAATTTTAACTTGATAATTTATTTTCTTTTTTCTAATAAAATTAGTTTTTTCTTATAAATCAAAATTTTATTAAATGAAAAACTATAAAAACGTCTGCATCTTAATATTAGGGCATATCCTGAATATCACAACAAAAGACTAAAAAAGCGAACAAATGAAGTCATTTGAGCAAAGAAAAAAGAAAAAGAAAATTATACAACTATGTATAAGAGTCAGAAAACTGTCTTTAAATTCTGCACCAAGAAAGTTAACTCTCAATTATTATCAAACAAATTTCACCAAGAATTTAAAGTATTTTGACACGAATGTCAACATTAATGATGTACACCGAGTTATTCACCTAAACAACTTGGAAAGGGACATAACGAAAACTTGTACCCGTTAATACATGATCATCCTTAAGTATTAAAACAGTACTTTCACACAATTATGTGTTTATATAATAGATGTGATTTATGAATTATTACTCACTTTCGATGCATTTATCTAGTAAATATATAAAATATAATGACTACAAACTTTTATATATTGATAACAAAAAAATATAAAAAATTATAATTCTCTAGGACAAATGTAGGATAAGCAATTAGTGAGATCTAGCTACCTAGGGTACACTCCCTCCCACCTTCTTTATGCCATTTTATAAAGTCTAGCTCCTCCCATGGAATATATAGTCCATAAACCCTAGACAAAAACAAGTATGAACGTGGCAAGTTTTGTTGCTAGATTTCTATTACAACTTTTCTTGTAGGGTCAGAGCTAGACCTTCGGGTTGGGGCTAAGATATTTTTAGTGGAGAAAAGGGTAAAGTGGGAAGTTACATGCTATATGAATATTATTACAATATTTACATGTTTATTAGTAAAATCATTTTATAAGAATTTATAACTATATTGTATAGAATCAAAATTTTAAACAAAGCCAATGATATCAAAAAAAAAATATTATAAATAAAAAATAATTAATAAAAGAAAATGAATGTCGATGCGAGGGTAAAATGTGGATTTTTTTATTTCCAATCTCTTTCTTCGCGTCCAATAAAGTTAACAATCTTCCATTTCAAAATAGTAATTAAAGACTTCTAATAATTGAAAATGAACATAAATATGAAGGAACATCCAAACAAGTTTATCAGCTATATGATCTGACTCTTAGGTAGCTTTTATTAAAATGAATAAGATAATATTGTACGAAAATAATTTATTTATAAAGTGTAAGATAATTTATTCGAATGGAGAGAGATAAATTTATCTGAAAAGTTCAAAATAAGAAGTCACATGACTTTTTTTCAGATAAATTTAACAAATATAATAAAAAATATTTTTATATGAAATATTTTTCATAGGACCATACTATTGGTACTCCTTAAACTACATCTTGAACTACACAATATATTATAAATGATAAAAATATATCTTGTGCCTCACGGTTGCGCCTCACTACCTTGGGTGAATGATATTTTAGTTATGTGTCTCTCACGGCCTAACGTCGCCTCATTGCATTAGATGAAGGGTATTTTAGATATTTTAATTATATTATCTAATCCAGAGTGTAAGCATGATGTATTAATAGTATTTTTCTGTCTGTATTATCTAAAATAAAAAATTAACAGTCATTACATCCTTAATTATTTCCTTAATCTCTTCGTCTTATTTGTTATTGTACGACTCCACGGAGCTTAAGTGTAGAAACGAGAGGCGGAAGTCCATTTGTTAATGCGATTAGGTGAAGAATGGGAAGTAAAAACCAATGAGGAATCTTCAGGCAATCGTCTTATCAATGTGACAATTAGTGATATGTACGTGTAATCATATGACTAGACTACAAATACACGACGATAATGATGATTTGATGGCACTATACGAGGTAGATAGATCACCAAATTAATTCACTCAAATTACCTGCTTTGATTGTAAATTTTGTTTTTAATTCTAAACTTGTATTCTTATTTTTTAATTTTGATAAATAAAAATTTATTTTTCTTATGTAATTTTGAAAATAAAAACAAAATTTTGAAACGAAATTATAATCCAACGAGTCTTAATTTTCTCCATCACACTTATACGAGGTTTAACCTTACATTTATGATGATACACCATTAATAGTCAAATATTCACTAATAATTATTTATTATATTATAAATAATTCTTTATTAGTAAATAATCACCATGAGCATCTGACTATTAATACAAAGTGTCATTACACAGCTATGATGCATAGAAACGTATGGGGAATGTCGTTTTAGAGTTTCAAAATTGTTTTCATTTTTAAAACACTAAAATATTAAAAAAAAAAATTGGGTTCTTTCTGAAATTTAAAAAATATTTTGAAGTTATTTTGTAAAATTAAAAAATGTTCGAAATCGCGTTTCTGTCCGTGAAGAGATTACCAAGTTAGAGACAAAACTTTTTCATCTCGAATTTAGAATTTTTAAATTTATTATTTATTTTTAAAAGTAAGTAAAATTTTAAATTTGTTATTTATATTATGTTTGATTATTTTTAAAAATTTATTGTTTGTTTTTAATTAGTAAGTTATGATTGATAAAACTTATATTTATATTTGTTTAAATGTATTATGGTATTTATGTTTTTTTTTATTGAATAATTATTTTTTAAAAAATATATATTAAAAAATATATTTATAAAAAAATTCTTATATTTTTTTATTTATCCGTCTTTCTGTTTTTTAAAAATATTATTTTTTATATTCATTTCATATCATTTTTTTTTTTACAACCTATATTACAAGTGTCAAACTTAAATGTTTATGTAATATTTTTATATGTATATATATATATATATATTTACATATACTTTTGTGTTGATGTGTTATAAAGCTGTATCCATACGAAATAAAATAATATTATAAAAAATATCATAATTATTAATTACGTTTCTAGATAACATTTCTTATATATATATATATATATATATACATGTGCGCCCTCCTTATCCATATTCGCCGTCTCCATTGTCACTTCCCCTAACAAAGGTCGTTGAGTTGTCAAGCTTGTGGACTTCAATAACCGTCCGTCAAATGAGGCAAATCTGATGATTTAGAGATGTCATTTTTAATTAATTTTATGTTTGGTTTTTATTTTTGAGTGTACTTTTAATTATTTTTATCAAAAAAATAAAAAATTATGTATTATTTTACGAAAATTTATCGTATTATTTGATATAGGAGGCAAATAAATTCTCAATAAATTCTAATTAATCATCTTCATTCGAATTAAAAAATATTTGTATATATATATATATCTTATATTAAGAGAATTATATATGTTTATTAAGAAAAAATCCTATATTTATGGGTCTAGGCTTTGGTTGTATTTGTTTTCTAAACTGTGTGTAAATTAAAATTATAAAGAGATGAGATTTTTATTTCAGAATTCGCACGATATATAGTGAGAGAGATATTATTAAGTTAAATTTGTATTGATGATAAGATTTAAAGTTGATGCAGATATATTTGTCATTCATTATCACGTGTTAACTCATTCTTCCGCTTGGATAAGTAAAACCGCGTTGTCATCTCATTACACGCAAGGCCGCTCTACCGCTAAACTCTATCCCAAATGATTTCCACAAAGGAAAATTAAGGGCCCCTTTTGAAAATATTTAAAAGAAGACAAGCTACAATTATAAGGATGCTCAACCCAACTAATATGCAGAAAAGAAAAGGAGAAAATTTCTCTCTCATAACTAAGGTAATGACAAGAGATTAAGGACGTGATCACCCCCAATCAAGTGAAAAGATGAGCAACCTTCATATCAAATCATGCACAAACACAAAACACTGCATCTTCCAATGTTTGAAGTTGTTTGAATAATTAATAAAATAAGAATGTTATCGGTACATTTACTTGCAATATATTTAACCATACTTATGTATTAATTTGACATAATATATAATATATTAATATATAAATAATCTATTAGGATAGTGAAAATGATTCACCGCACATATTCAGGAGTTTGGAATATTGTGAGGTTATGGATTTGATTATGTTTTCGTGTAAAACTGAATAATTAATTATGTTTATCCAAAAGATTAAGACTTAATTTTAAACTTATGACTAGTTTGTCTGTTTATCTAAATTATGAAAAAGGCAGATCATGAATTTTAAAAAAAAATGAGATAAGTTTAAATCAAAGACTAATTATGATCGAAAAATTTCTTAAGTTTCTCATATTATAAATATATATATACATACTAATACTAAAGTATCACTAAAAATATCAAAATAAATACAAGAAATGGTTGAATTAATAATAGATTAGAAAATAAAATATAGAGGAAAGGCAGCCTAAAGTGAAATTTGTCCACAAAACTATATTCGCAAAGATTGAGTGGGAACCACACTTGTCACATGAACAGACTGATTGAGCTGCCAAAAGAAAAAGGCTTATTATAACTTCGACTGTTGCATTAAAATGTCATCATTTTTTTATTTTTTAGTTCTTGGACAAAAATGTCATTATCTTTGGTAGAATATTACAGTGTCGTGTTTGGCTATATAATTTTTTTTATTATTAATTAAAACTTGTGACAATAATTGTGATTTTTGACAGTTTTGTGAAATTATTAAAATTAAAATTTTGAAGGAACAGAATAAACTAATAAATAAGAGACACTCTTCAAGAATCAAAAAGTAATTAAAATTAAAATATGTCAGAGATAATAAAGTCGCAATTGTAATCTTGTAAACAAAAACAACATTTTTTTTAGTCTTTCAAAGCATTATTAGATTTTTGACACGAATATCAACATTTCATGATAAGAAAGCACAAAGATTATATTTTTTTTTTCCTTTTCACTCTCGAAGTATTATTTGATTTTTGATATAGATGTTAACATTTTATAATGAAAACACCCGATTACTCTTCAAAATAATTACTTATTATTTAGAGAAATTATAAACATAGTGTGGAGCGTAATTTTTTTATCTTTTATGTCTAACTTTTATTTCTATTTTTAAAAGTAAAAACTTAATATGTAAGTTGACAATATGGGTTTTTTTTATTTTTTTCCAATTTTGTGCTTGATTTTCTTTGTTTTTGTACTTTTTATTCACTTTTCAACTATTTACTAATAATTTGATATTAAACATATATATTTAACTACCAAGATTCAATTTTAAATTTAATTATAAATATAACAAACAATCTAAATATAAGTTTATTAGTTCCAACCCAATTAAGATTTATCGACAAACTTACTCTTATAGATGAGTTGTAAGGAGTCTCTTGAATGATGATTTCAAACAATTTTTTTAGTCGAGTTGCGAGAAGTCTCTTGAATGATGATTACAAACAACTTTTTTAGTCGAGTTGTGAGGAGTCTCTCGAATGATGATTACAAACAGCTTTCTTAGTCGAGCCAGATAATAAATAAATAAAGTAAAAATAAAATAAAATATTATTATAAATGTTAAAATTAAGTATTTAAATAGTATTAGCCTTAACATTGAGAGAAAGAATCAAATGGATGACACATGGGGGGCATTAATTGTGAGGGGTTACACACTAATTATCTTTTGAATGGTCATTAATTAGTTGATCTTTCACTTTAAAGTGTCTTCTTAGTTAAAGAGATTAAATTAATGGTGGGGGCTCCATTCCCTAATCATGGCAAACAACCTAGGATCACTTGGAAGTGTCTGCCATTGCCTTCCTAATCAACTTCTCTTTTTTTTATTTTATTTTATTTATCCTTTGTTTGTGAAGATTAAGGTCACTAGATCTTTGTTTAATGGAAGAGTACGTAGTTGGCTTACATTTTTATAAAAATATATATAAAATATTATTAGAATAATGTAACTGTAGTTTTTTATATATTAAATGTAAATTATTGTAATATTTTTTTATCAAATTTTATTTATTTAATTATAAAAAAACCCTATTAATCAATTATAGGTCGACTTAGATCTAGCATTGGTTGAATCATCAACTCACATGTCATGTGATTATCGGATCTTTTGTTAACTAATGATCTTATCCGATAACAAAAAAATATATTATTGTGTCTGCCATAATTTGAGTCAACAGTGATTATTAAATTATACGAGGTTTATTATCTGTCGTGTTGTGATTACAACGGTTGTAACCTTAATCGCTTGTGGTGCCAAATCGATTAAAGTATGTAAAAAACTTAATTAGGCTTTAGAAATTTGAAAACATCTAGGTTTGAAATTGAGGAATGATACTAAGATCCGTACACCCCCATTAATTGTTGTGCGCTCTTCACTTAGCCATGAGGCTTTGTCCTCAAGCATGGGGTGTTTAGTATTTAATTATTGCTCTTAGCCTGTGCTTAATTATTCTCACGTGCAGGTCAATTCAACTATGGATTTGCCGAAATATGCTCCCGCCACCTCTCTCTCTCTCTCCTTGGATGATGGATAGAGTGGGATGTGGTGCGCATCCACACGGTGATTTTATTTATTTATTTATTTAAATAAATTATAAAGTAAAAGTAGGAGGTATTATAACAGTGTCGTTCAAAATCTAACCTCACTTTTAAGTACGTGATTTTTATTTGATTGAATCAATATTTAATAAATTTAATCTATATTAAAAGATAATTTTTGGAGATAAAAAGGTATAATTTTTTTTTTATCAAAGAGTTTAAAATAAAGCACAGATAAGATAATTCTGATATTTAAAAATCATTATGAGAGTTTTGCAAAAAGAGTAAATATTATCTACAAAAATTATAATCTTAATAGTTCTTGAAATATTAAAATAAGTATTATTTATAAAAATTATAATTTTAATAGATCTTAAAATATTAGAATAAATTTTATCTAAAAAAATTATAATTCTATGGAGATTTGTGAAAGTTTCATATTCCTCTATAAATAGAGGATGTGCCGTTCTAAAAAAGATAAATTTATAACATTAATTTTAATATGATTATTAAATCTTTAATCTCTAATTTAAGTATCGAAACATTTGGATGAGAACTTCTTTGCACCTTTTTATTGTTTTTTTTAGAATCTAAACAATTTAATGATGATATTTTCAGTCAATAATTAAATTTATTATTAAGTTCGAATAACAACAAGAGTGTACGCAAAATGAATAAATAATAATAATATCTAAACAAGTGAAGGAGATTAGTATAAGGCTAATTATCATACATGATTTATCTATGTTAATTAATATATTAGAGAGCTGACAAGTGATAACGAGTGTCAATAAAATAAACTAAATTTTTTTAAATAAAAGTGCTTTCAAGTGAGGTCTTCTTGATGGTCGTAAATTTATAATTAATATTTATTTTTTAAATAAATATTAATTAATAGTCGTGCAAGTTGAGACTTGTTTAAATTTCAATACAAAAATGAGAGTTGTTACTTAAATTTTAAATTTCTTATAATAAGCAATAGATAGAGATATTTTTTAAAAATAAATCATCTAAAAGATGATATTTTGAGAAGTTTGTAACCTCAAAATGAGTATTTATTTAACAAATAGAACACATAAAATGTAGCATTGTGTCAAATGGATGATATATACAAGACCAGGCCTAAATAGCCTCCCTAAGGCCGGATTGGTTATTAGTAGCCCATAGCTAAGATCTAATATGGTTAAATAAAAAAATACATTCAACAACTATAACCAAACAAACATTAATTCTAAATTTTGATTAAAAAAATTTGAAATAATAAATGAATTAATAATTTTTTTTCTTAATTTGAATCAAATAGATATGTGGATTCAATGAATATTTATATATGAGATAAATCGAAATGCAAGATCAAGTATATTAGTTAATTGAAATTGTTATATTATCTGCGTCGAGCAATATAAAATTTGTCCGACGTAAGTAAAATCAAAAGAGAGCATGGGTTCAAGCATGGGTCTCACCCCCTACCCCCCATTAATGCCAGCATCAGGTTTGTTTGTTCGACGCATGCAACAAAACAATATTCATTGGTTAAATAAATATGATATGAAACGAAAATTGAAAAATGATATTTTAAAAAAATATAAAAAATAAAAATACGGATAAATACATAAATAAAAAATATATGGGTCTTTTTATAATATAATTTTTAATATATGAAATTATAAAAAAATAATTTCCCAATCAAACGATAACATAAATTTCATAATCAATTCGAGCAAAAAATAAAAAAAAAATAATTATGTCTCTAACGTGGTTTCCAAGACAATAGAGACAGAATCGTCTCTAACGTGGTCATGGAATAAAAATATGTTTTTAATATTTTTTAATATTATAAAATAATCTGAAAATATTTTTAAAATTATAAAAATGACCTAAAAATACTTCTTCTTCTTTTTTTAATGTTTTTTTAGTGTTTTGAGTTAGGAACGTCAAAGTTATACCAATTTGATGTTGTCCTGCATTAAAGATTAATAAATGTATGTGCATGTATAAATACTAAAAGAAAGACATAGACATACATACACGCAAGAATATGCAAAGGGGGTCTATTTTCATTTCTAGTCTTGCCCATGAGATTGCTCTTGTAGGGTTCATATTTTTTTTTATAAATTAATTGTATTATTTGTGGTTTCTAAATTATCCTTTATTGATCTATTTATATATTTTCTTTATGAATTAATTTATTGATAGCCAAAAATTATTTTTGATTCAGAATAATGCCAAATTCAATAATTCATCCCTTGCAAAGAAAAATATTCAAATATTATGCTTTTTTACTTTCAATTAATTGTTTGAATTGATTTAATTTATTTTATAGTTTCTTTTGCCTTTTCATGGTTGAGTTTTGAAGAAGAATTTCAGGGTTCATCAGGATAAAACCCCAGCCCTAAAGTGGGCTGGGCTAAAGCATTGTTATTGGGCCCATAGACATGAAATTCAACACTCAGAATCCTCTGGCCCAATATAGGTAATAAATTTTCAAATTATTCCTTTTTTAATTATGATTTTTTCACTTTCTCAATTAACTAAATTCATGACATTTCAACTACTGTCCCCCGAGTTCAAATTTTGGAAACATCATTTCACTATCCCCTGTAGGTTAATAATACCTTATTTATTGTTGTTGTTGTTACTCGAACACAATAATAAATTTATTGATTGAAAATGTCGTCATCAAATTGTTTAAAGAATGATTAGAAGGTACACTACAGTTTTCATGCAAATACTCTGATACTTAAATCAAATATTAAAAACTTGAATATTGTATTAAAATCAGTATTATAAACGTATATTTTTTAGAATGAGAGTTCAAGTCTTTATAAAAGGAACAGAGTTTTTTTAAAATCTACTATAATTAAAATTCTTACGAATAATATTTATCATTTTTTAAAACTTTTAAAGTAATTTTTAAATATTAAAATTATAATGTTTGCCCTTTTCTCAAGAACCCCCTAATCAAGAGAAAATTTACAAGTTAGATTACAGTTTTCGATGAACAAAAACAGTCTCTCGATATAAGTTTTTGGGCAACCCGTTAGTCTCCTCATTTTACTGTCTTTGAGAGACAAACATGTCTCTCAAACATATAAGATGTTTATTATATGTCGTGTTGGGATTATAATAGTTGTAATCTTAATCTCTTCTCATTTGAAAGGGATTAAATTGAGTAAAAAATTTAATTATATTTTAGAAAATTGAAAACATCCAGGTTTGAAATTGAGAAATCTATATATATATTATAACAAAACAGCCGTCAAATTTTTTTCCGCCCATTTCCAGTTACTATTTTAATATTTTATTATATTTTTTTAATATTTTTTGCTTACCCATAATAGAATTTTTATATATCATTAATTAAGTCTAGATTTATGAAAAATGTGTAGTTCTTGGAACATGTAAATGATTTTTTTCATAGCTGAATAGTATTTGGAGAATGTGTAACCATGCTGGTATATGAAGAGTCCAGATCTAATCCATATTATTAATTTTTAAATATTAACATAAAATTTTAATTAAAATAAATTATAGAAAAATGAAACTTTTTTAAATTTAGAGAAATTTTGAGATATCAGGTAATATCGCCGAATATCGACTGCCAAGTAAATTTTTTATTTTATTTTTATTTTATATATAGTTTAATTAATTTAAATTTATTTTTTATAATTTTAAATGTTATAATTTTATATATAACTTAAATGTTATAATTTTATTTTTAACTTTATTTTTTTTGTTGCTTTCTTAAAAATGTGACATGTCTTAAATGTGATAATTGATTGTTAGAAAGAATATGTAAAGTCACGTATGGATAATTAATTTTAAAATTTTGATTATTATTATTTATATAATTAATTGATTATTTAAATTATTTTTATTTTATATATAGTTTAATTATTTTAAATTTATTTTTTTTATAATTTTAAATGTTATAATTTTATATATAATCAATGTAAAAATGTGACATGTCTTAAATGTGGTAATTTTAAAAATTTGATTATTATCATTTATATAATTAATTCAAATTTATTTTCTTATAATTTTAAATGTTATAATTTTATATATAACTTAAATGTTATAATTTTATTTTTTAACTTTATTTTTTTTTGTTACTTTCTTAAAAATTTGATATGTCTTAAATATGATAATTGATTGTGAGAAGAAATATGTAAATTCATGTATGGATAATCAATTTTGAAAATTTGATTATTATCATTTATATAATTAATTGATTATTTAATTATCTTTATTTTATATATAGTTTAATTAATTTAAATTTATTTTCTTATAATTTTAAATATTATAATTTTATATATAACTTAAATATTATAATTTTATTTTTTAACCTTTTTCTTTTTTTTGCTTCCTTAAAAATTTAACGTGTTTTAAACGTGGCAATTAATTGTTAGAAGAAATATGTAAAGTCATATATGGATAATCAATTTTAAAAATTTAATTATTATTATTATTATTTATATAATTAATTGATTATTTAAATTATCTTTATTTTACATACAATTTAATTAATTTAAATTTATTTTTTACAATTTTAAATGTCATAATTTTATTTTTCAACTTAATTGATTATTATCATTTATTTAATTCTCCTTTTTCCCATTAATCTACTCCCAAGATGTGCGGACTTGAAGAAATTAAATGCAAATTAAATTTGTGTTTTGAAAATTATGTTAAGTGAATGAGATTCGAATTATGTGGCAAAGTGAGGGAAAAAAAGAGAAACTTAATGGTGACATGTGATTTGATAAATTGAGAGAAATAGGAGAATTTGAAAGAATATAAATTAATAAAAGAAAACAAATATCTCTTTCTCTTCTCCCTCTCCATTCCTGTTCGACCCTTCCATTTCTTCTCTTATTCTTTCTCGATTCTTCTTCTCAAATTTTTGCTTCTTCTTTACTTTTATTTAATAAATTTAACCGTATTTTTTTACCCAATTTAGTCTTCTGGTGTAACATAGCACCACTATTCTATCAAGTGAGTGATGTGAATGCAACTAAGAAAAATTAGGTCTTGAGGGTTCGTGTGGTACGCACATATGAGACAAATATATGTGAAAATCTAAAAAAAAATGTCTACCCTTGAATGCATATTTCAGAAAAAAGATGGTGGTTATCGTTTATTCTTTTTTTCCCTATTATTGTGTATTTTTTGTATTTTTTTACGCATTACTTATTGTATTACATGTTAATTTAGGTTTATTTTTTACATAGTTTCGGGATAGAGTTATGGACTTTTAATTGTTTGTCTACCCTTAAATGCATATAAGGAAATATTTCAAAATTTGTAATTCTTTTTTTGTATTTTCATGATTGCAATATGATTATTTTATTTATTTTTTTTACTTCTTTATTATGATTTTCATTTATTGTAACTATTAAATTATATAATTTTTATTTTAATATTTTTTTTTTTACGATATCCATACATCGCATGGGTGATTCACTAGTGATACTAAAAGTCCATACATTTCCCTTCCATTAATTGTTGTGCGCTTTTCACTTAGCCATGAGGCTCTGTCCATAAGCATGGAGGGTTTAGTATTTAATTATTGCTCTTAACCTGTACTTAACACACTTAATTATTCTCACGTGCAGGTCAATTCAACTATGGATTTACCAAAATATGCTATTGCTACCTCACTCTCTCGTAATGATTATCTTTGTATGGCTTTTATTATTCGTGCACTCAATTATATTAATTATATTAAGAGAAGTAAATTATAGATTAAATTTTTGATCATTATATAGAACGAAAATCAAATTTATAGTCCATTAAATTGATATTAACATATTACTCATTCGATATTTTAACCTATGCATGGGGTTATTGCCACCTCTCTCTCCTTGAACGGATGGATTGAAAGAGTGAGATGTGGTGTATATGCACGTGGTGATTTTATATATTTAAATAGGTTGGGGGTGTAAAAGTATGGAGTATTGTAACTCTCCTTCAAAATCTAAACTCACTTATGCTGATTTTTATTTGATTGAATGAGTATTTAATAAATTAAATCTATTTAGAGTTGATGTGTCAATGTAAAAGTCTATTAAAAGTTTAAAATAATTTGTATGGCTAAAAAGGTGTAATTTTCCTTTTATCGAGAGATTTGGAATAAATCGCAAACAAAATAATTCTAATATTCAAAAATTCTTTCGAGAGTTTTGTAAAAAATGATAAATATTATTTATAAAAATTATAATCTTAATAGATATCAAAATATTAGAATAAATTTTATCTAGAAAAATCTTAATTCTAAAGAGATTTGTGAAAGTTTCATATTTCTATATAAATAGAGGATACCTTATTTTAAAAAATGTACGTCTTTGATACTGATTTCAATATAACCATTAAGTTTTTAGTGTCTAATTTAAGTATCAGAGTATCAGGGCCCGCTTTCGGATATACCCGCTAGCATAGGACATCCGAAAGAAAGTCCATCCAAAATGGAATTACAGAAGCAAACATAACCAAAACTTCATCAAATAAACGGCTCACTTCTACTAGGAGCGATAATCTTTCTTACAATATTTCTTTAGGATTACAAGCCATACAATTCTCAAAATAAACAAGGGTCCATAACATACAAAAGGAATAACCTTCTACACTGACCCTCCTCACAAGTCCCAAAAATCTTTAGGTCAGGGGAGATCTCTGTACACTACTGAACTCAACTTCAAACCCCACTAGATTCCCCTTCTGCTATCAATTTTTCCTTACCTAGAATAACAACAAGCAAACAAGTGAGCCATAAGACTCAGCAAACATAAATATAGCAAAGGGAAATAAGATAGATGGATCCTTGAAGGCATGCGTAACTTAAGAGTCAATGGAAGACTTCTACCCAATATTTAGAATAAAGCTTTAAATCATGCCTTCTACATTATCAAAACCTCAATAAGTGGGTGTCTTTACTTAACAACGAGGCTCACATGCAACTCATATAGTGATATTTGCACAACTTAACGATGACATAAAACTCATTTCTTTTCCATATGTGACTCATAGCACAAAAGGCCACTAAGTCATGCTCATGCAATTTTTATATCATGGTAAAAATACATGTATAATATTGGTCGTCTAGGCCTCCACATCCATGACTAGAATACATACATATATATATATATCAAAATCCATCAGCCACCACAGTGGCAGAAGCATCACATGCGGGGTTTATGGCCACCTTACCCGCGCCAGGCGCTCAATGGGATATCCCAACTCACACTTGTGGACTTAACCGCCCCTCTAAAATAATAATAAGAGGCGCAAAAATAATGATAGCAATGCATCATACAAGAGAAGAGATTTCCGTGGGCATGCTACCCAAAAACATTACTTATCTACTTTCCCAAACAAGCTTGTTATAGTTAGTATAGATTTAAGAAAGCCTCAACTGACTCAAAGTATATCCAAAATATATCATATTATATATCAAATTAAATCTCTTGAAGTTTAGTTTATGACACTTCAAACGGACCGCAATTCCGAGTTCTACATCAAAAGTTATGGTCAAAATAGCACAACCTGCGCAGTGCTAAAAAATGTTGGTTAGTCGACTTTTGGGATGGGATAGTCGACTGAAGCTTAGTCGACTTAAGAGAATGCTTAGTCGACTGGGCCGAGGCTGGCACCGAAAACATGCAAAAACAGGCCTCCGATAAGTCGACTAAGCCCCAAAAATAGTCGACTCATCACCCACAAACACACGAAATGACTCCAAAACAATCCCAAAACAAACTATGGCTAATCTCATATCTTCAAGTTGCCATTCCATGAAATAAAGATGGGGAAAACAAACCCCAAAGAGACCAAGAACAAGACTCAATGAAGCCATTGAAAGAAACCCACATTTTTGGAAAAAGTTGGAAACAAACCACTCAACTTAAGCTTCAAAACACCACTTAAAGATATGAACATATTAACTTGGCTAAGCATAAAGATATAATCTTGCAACAAAAATATGAGAAACAAAGAAGGATGCTTGCCTTTTTTATGAAGAAAATCAAGGAGAAAATGAACACCTCAAGAGCTTCAAATCTCCCCATCCTTATAGCTTAATCCTAACACACTCAAAGGAAGAAAAAAAAGAAGAAGAAGATGAAGATGAAAATGAAGATGAAGCTGCCAAGAGGAAGAGGAAGAGAGAATGAGAGAGAGAGAATGAGAGAATTTGAAGAAGAAGCAGCCACCAAAACCCACCAAACCCTTCTTTTCTTCCCTCTTTTGCCCCTTACACCACACACACACACACATCACTTTACCAAGTCCCATTTTGGACTTTTAGCTTTATTTCCATTTTCTTATTCTTTTTCTTTAATCTTCCATTTACACACACAATATACACACATATATATATATATATAATTTATGCCAAGGCCCATTTTTTTTTTATCTATGGCCCAAGCCCACTCCAAAATCCCATCCATGCTAGGCCCATAAAACCACTTAACCCCATCACTTCCTTTGGGTTACAAACCCTTGATCCAAGCCCGCTTCATAACACATTTGAACTTCAATTTTTTACACTCAAAATAATTTACTTTCAAGAAAATTTAACCAAAAATACTATTATTAATTTAATTACAACTAACAATTAAGGCCCCCCTGACATGCTCTACCCACAATGCAAATATCATCTAAAACCCATTAAACGGGTCGTTACACAGAGTATTTGGGCAGAAACTTTTTTGTACCCTTTTATTATTCTTTTTTTTGTAGACTCCAAACAGTTTAACCATAACGTTTTCATTTAATAGTTAAATTTATTATTATGTTCAAACAATAATAAAAATGAATGTAAAATTAATAAAAAAAATAATACCTAAACAAGTACGAGGAAGGAAATTAGTATAAGATCGCTTATCATACTCGAGTTATCCATGTTAATTATTATACTAGAGAGTTGACAAGTGATAATGATTGTCAATAAAAAAATTAAATTAATTTTAAATAAAATCGCTTTTAAGTGATGTCTCCTTGGTGGTCACAAATTTGTAATTAATGTTTAATTTTTAAATAAATCTTAATTGATAGTCGTGCAAGTTGAGACTTTTTTAAATGTTAAAATACAAACGGGAGTTGTTACTTAAATTTTAAATTTCTTATAATAAGTAATAGATAGAGATATTTCTTAAAATAAATCATCAAAAGTATGATATTTTGAGAAGTTTGTAACCTCAAAATGAGTATTCATTTAACTAATAGAATATATAAATGTAGCATTGTGTCAAATGGATGATATATATAAGAACAGGCCTAATTAGCCTACCTAAAGCCAGATTGGCTATTAGTATCTGATAGCTAATGTAATACCTCGAGAGCTCAGAGAGATTAGTATATATTGAGGATAGTGTAAGGAAGGAAACAACACCAGTTGTATATCTTTTGGGCTGAATGTTGGCAAAGAACTCCCAAGTTAAGTGTGCTTGACCTGGAGTAATCCAGGGATGGGTGACCCCTTGAGAAGTTCGTGTAGGCCCATCAGGATAAGTTGTTCCAGATCTTCCTATCGCTCGAACGGGATGTTACAGGTGGTATCAGAGCCGACCCCCGAGCCTCTGAGAGCGGTGGTGGGACAAACCTCAGCGAGGAGGCTGAGTCCCGAATGGGTGTGTGTAGACCCCTATGGGGGGTGCGTGAAGGCACCTTAGGCGAATCCCACATCGGCCATGCAACGGGGGGAGATCTGGGACCGGTTGTAAGGTCGCATGACGAGGACGTCATGTGCTTAAGGGGGGGAGAATGTAATACCCTGAGAGCCCAGAGAAGTTAGTGTATATCGAGGATAGTGTAAGAAATGAAACAACACCAGCTGGATACCTTTTGGGCTAAATATTGGCAAAGAGCTCCCAAGTTAAGCATGCTTGACCTGGGGTAATCCAGGGATGGGTGACCCCTTGAAAAGTTTGTGTAGGCCCATCAGGATAAGTTGTTCCGGATCTTCCTATCACTCGAACGGAATGTTACAGCTAAGATCTAATATGGTTAAATAAAAAAATAACATTCAACAACCATAACCAAACAAACATTAATTCTAAATTTTGATTCAAAAAACTTGAAATAAGAAATGAATTAATGGATTTTTTTTTAATTCAAAATGAATAGATATGTGAATCCAATAAATATTTATATCTAATAAAGATCGAAATATGGAACTAAGTATATTAGTTAATAGTTAGATTACACATAAACAAAAATAAAAAATAGATACTGAGATAGGAATGGAAAATTAAATCTTTTTAAAAAAATAAGAAATGAAAATGTTGAAAAATGCGTAAATAAAAAAATATGAATTTCTTTGTAAATATAATTTTTAATACATAAAATTATAAAAAAAAATATTCAATCAAACATTAACATAAATTTCATCATCCATTCAAATAAATATAAACATAAGTTACTTCAGTCTCTAATATGTTTCTAATATTGTGAAATAGTTTTGAAATACTTTTAAAATTATAAAAAAATGGCTCAAAAAATTTTTAGTGTTTTTTGACATTTTAAGATAAGAAACATCGAAATGACACAGTTTCAATATTTTCGTGCATTAAAGATTAAGAAAGATACGTACGTGTATGAATACTAAAAGAAAAATATAGACATATGTTGGAGAGAATATTTAATTGGTCTATATTTATTTCTAGAATCATATTACATGTATATCATTTTTGTACATTTTGAGCTAAACAAGGGGTATTATGACTAAAATATCATGCGCCTCTATACGCCTCATGAGGAATATTTTTGTCATTAGTACACTTTTGTCATTTTTTCAAAGACTCCCAATCCAGAGAAAATGTACATGATAATTTACAATTTTCGTGGGACATAAATAGTCTCCCGATATAAGTCTTTGGGAGACCCATTAGTCTCCAAACTTCACTGTTTTTAGGAGGCCAATAATCTTCTGTCACATGTTTTTGAGATGGTCTCTGAGATATTATTTTCTCTCAAAATCCAATAATATCGATTTTTAATTTTAGCCCTCAAAAATTGTTTTGATCATTTTTTTTTTCTATAGCACATCAATTACAATCCACAATTAATAAATAGGGGTATTTGATGTTACAAATAAAGCATTAATAGAAATTTTTGTTGAAAAACAATAAACAAGTAAGAACTCTATCGCTTTTAAACTCATAAATTACATAAACAAGCGAGTATCAAAACAACTAATAGACACCCTACTCCAACTTGGGATGGTGATTTAATGGGTTTTTTTTAGAATCAAACCCATGTGACAGTTCAAGTGTTACATCTTAATTAATTTAATAATTTTTAAATATGAAATATTTAAATTTTTTAAAATCTAACTAAAATTTACTAAATGTTTAGTGAGATTGAAAACTCAAGTTTTCTAAAATAATTTCTTATCAATAAACACGGGGTGTTTAATATTAATTATTGGCTTTAACTCGTACTTTTAGGTGTAGTGACACCCCAAATTAGATAAATAAATATAATACTAGATTAATTCAAAATTGATTTTTATTAAGAAATTGATTGTCATTAAAACTATATAATAAATTGGTCAATTTTAATTTTTGTTAAGAAATATTAAAATTTCCCAAAATTTTAAATATTCTTTTTTTCTTTTTTTAATAGAGAGTAAAACTAGTTTGTGGAAAATATAAAATGGAAAAAATATGATTAAAAGTTAAAAAAATAAAATTATATCATTATAACTCTCCCTATCCTCCAACCACATTAAAATCATGTCATTACATTTTATGTTATTTTAATATTTTTTAAATATTATTTCAATTAGTATTCAAATAACATGAACAGTAAAAATTACTCACATTGTATATTTATTATTGTCGGTGCTGAAATATAATAATAAATTTATAGATATGAGAGAGTATTCGTCTTGAGATTATAGTCGTTGGGAAATCTATAAAACATAATACAGTAAGGGGCGTGGGTGTCTCCCGCAGGACTCTCTGATGTTTAAGTCAATTTAATTGAAAAATAAAGAAGTAATTAGGTTATATGAAAATTATTGCATATATCTCGATCGAGTGGATGACTCTCTATTTATAAATATTAAGATTAACAGGTGGAGGAGTATTTATGTCTTTCGGTATTAATTGTTTCTAATATTTAGACGAAGATCTTGAATGTGAGTTGATGCATTTTTCACATAGGGGCTCTCGAGCTTCCCTATTTGGGTTTCTTCCTCGAGTCTATTTTGAATTTAGATTCATTTTCTTAAACATATCAATTTATTCAACTAGTCAAATTGTTATATTCAATCTAATTTTAATAATTATGGTGTAAATATATTTTATTTAAAATATTTGAATTTGAATGAAAGACCCTTTTTTTTAATTTAAAATCCACATGAATTTACACCCCCAAAATTAAACATTTAAAATAACACGTGAAGGGATATTATTCCAAAATAGAAATTCCGATTAAAGCCAACTAAAGCCCAGCTTCATTGAGAAACGTTATCTTATTAAATACAATTTTTTTTTTTTTTTTTTTTACATAAAAATCACGAGAGTCTTTAATAGAATCGTTCCACCTTCTCGAAATCTGTAATGTTTACCTTTTAAACTGGGGTGAACAAGCAAGTAAGTTGCAGGTCCAAACCCATGGCTTAACCTCACGAATAGACACAAATTATCCACGTAAGTAGAGAGATAAATTCAATTCCTTAATCTTGTAGTGAGCCAAACTCTCAAGTATGTGTGGTGGACTATTATCGTTACTTAAAGAGTTTATTAAAGATATTTTTTTCTTTATACAATTTAAAATTTAAAACTAATATTTGTATTTAAATATTTGTAATGCATGCATTAAAATATGTAAAAATGAGAATTGGGGGGGAATAAATTTTAAAGGGATTGTAGTATTTACCGTTTAAAAAATTTTCCACTAATAATCATATTTTTTAGTGGAATTATAAGATAAAGGATGTTTAAGCACACGGATGCGTCCAATCAGTGAATAATTTAATTGTATAAAGTCCAATCAGTTATATTAGGACTGAAACGGATTTTAAGGCCGAACCTGATAAAGCCCAGTCAATAAATGGGCTGGGCTATAATGCTCTGCTATTGGGCCAAGAAACAAGAAATTCATCTGACCCAAAAAAATAATAAATTATCAAATAATTCCTTCTTATTTTTTAAGGTCAGTTTATTTTTTCAATAATAAAGAATTTCATAAAACCGAGTTAGTCGGAGTAGGCCTACCCTATTCCCAACCCCGAACCTGAATACCTCACCCTAGCGGGGTGGGTGGGTGGGATCAAGATACTCCAAACTCCTTCTCCTATATAATTTGACAAGAGTGGGACAAATACAAATTTATATATTTATATATGTATAATAATATATTTTAAAATTGTATATTTAATAAAATAAATAATATATTTATATATAAAGAGAAAGGGATGAAACGAAAATGTTAAATATTATTTTCATTGTGACTTTAATTAAAACTTAATGGAGAATTACACGAATCCAATCAAACTCCACTTAAAATGGGGCAAACCGAGTGTACGTATCACTGCTCACCGATCACTTGAAGAACTCTTTCTCTCTCCCTCTCTCTCTCTCTCTCTCTCTCTCAGCTGAGCTGCTCCTATATTAAGTGAAAGAAAATCTCTACTTCGCTGCCAGTGGCATAATCTCTGTCTCTGTCTCTGTCTCTCTCTGGGCTCAGCTGATTCTATATGAAGTGAGGGAATATCTCTTAATCGCTGCCTGTGGCATATATAATTAATCTCTCTCTCTCTCTCTCTCTCGATGTGGAGGTGTGGCATGAAGGAAGGAGGTCAAGAGAACCGAAGCTTCTGCGAAGAGGAGGAGGTGAAGCAGCGGCGGCGGCGCAGATCCATAGGGAGGAGATGCAGGCGGCTGGTGAAGGAGCAGAGAGCCAGGTTCTACATTCTCCGTCGCTGCGTCATCATGCTCCTTTGCTGGAACAACGACTGTGCTGACACCTAGATTATTCATTTCTCATCTTCATTATCCATCTCTTCTCTCTAATCTTCTCTATATACATATATAGTTCCTCATGACGATGATCATCATCATCATCATCATCATCTTTTAGGGTTTTTTTTTTTCTTCTCTTTGGGTGTTTTTTCAGACAACTGATGATCGGCCCAATATGTATTGACTGACTGTTGTTCATGAATATGTAGTTAATTAGTTGAGCTAATTTGACGTAAGAGAGCTTTAATTTTCCCACACTTTCTATCTGCTTTCTCTCCATTTCTATTTGATTCGTGTTGTCACTTCATCTTCTTCATGGTGGCTGACTCACACACACAAACATATATATATATATATATATGTGTGTGTGTGTGTGTGTGTGTGTGTGATGGGCTTGAAATTCTGCAATTTTGATGATTTTTTTATTTATTCAGGCGTTATGGGAAAATATCATTTTTTTTTTCTATTAAGGGATAAATTCCCCATGAGATGTAAGGTATGTGCAATTAGCTTACCAAATGAAGAAATTTATGATTATATATATATATATTTGTTTTCTATAATTAAGAATTTATTTAAAAAAAATCAAAAAATCTACGTATTTAACTAGGACATATTTCTAGTATTATAAAAAAAATTAAAACAATAAAGTCTAAATTATCATTCGAGATAAGACACCACTTACAACATAAACGATAAAGAAGACGTCATGCAAGAAAAAATCATCAATAAAGTCACACTTCAAACATATAAACAAATGTCATACTTAATTTCACCTCTCTAAGCAATTTTAAATCTATATTTTTAGGTAATATTTAAATAAAGGTTAGAGTTAATATGATGATAAATTTGAGTATGTTATAACTTGATGCATCATGTTGTCCAAATCTTTTTAGCAAAATTTATTTATTTATTTTTTAAACAAAATACATAAGCATATTTCGAAAACTCACTTTTCATAACATTAAAACACCTTATTTATCTATATAATAATTAGAGGAGTAACTCGTGGTTCGTACACACAAAAAAATAAGAAAATTTAAATAAAAGTTTGTTAAGTTTGGTGGTATTTAACACTTATAACTCATCATAAGCATCACAATAAAGATTGAAAATAAATAATCTAAACTACCAATATATATTTACATTCATCCTAACATATAAATGATATACAAATATAAAAAAAAAATTCAATATAACAATAATATTACGATATGCATCTACATGTACCTTACGTAATTAACTAAAAAAGAAAATAAAAACATTAAGCTCAATTATATGAAAGTAGAAAATATTCAATATAACAATAATATAAGAAACATCTAAGTATATATATATAATATCATAATTTATTAAGATTTCATAATATATTTTAATCATATTAGGTAAGGGTTATTTGTCAAACTTATTTATAAGTATAGTATTTTTTTGAGTAAATTGTACAAAAATGGGCATTAATCAGCAATAAAAATATTATTTAGATATAAAATTTTTACACTTTGTGTCACAATCAATATTAATAGTTAAAAACTTATTAGCGATTATTTATTACTAATGCTAGACGCCGTATAAAATGTTAAAACTTTATAAATAAATATTTTTTTAAAATTACTAATATCGTTAAATATCGACACTATTTAATGATATTTGTGTATTAGTATATAAATATAAAAAAAAAAAATTGTTGAGGAGAAGTGTGTAAATTAAATAGCAAATTGGCATGTGAAATTAATTAGGCGCTCGTGCGGTGGATCAGGCCTTGTGAGTTGTACCCTATTAATATTTATTTATACGGACCGTGTAGTCTGCGTTTTCTGAATTCACTGCTTTTTGACTGTCCCTTCCCAGCCCTCGTGCGCTCTCCCCATTTTCAACTATTCCACACCTTCCTCCTCCTGCCACTCTGCAACCTGGGACCCACCACACCGACCCCCTTCCCCCTTCCCCCGGCCACCCACCACGCCAAATATATGATTCAAAATTAGACCTTGTTATTTGTTCTGTTTCACTGTCTCATGCCTAGAGGAGCACCGTTTCGATTAAATTAAAATAATTAAATGGAATTAGTTGAAATTCACAATTTAATTTGATTCAATTTATATTTTGATTTAATTTATTTTTTAAATTTGAATGATTTGATTATTTGAGTTTAGTTTGAGCTCGAACAGACCGAAATGTCAAAATTAATGCATTTTTTAACTAAATTTTTGAATTTTTTCAAAATTTTAATCTACTTTTTTTGATTTATTCGGTTTGAGTATTTATTCGATCGATTCAATTTGATATTTAAAAAAAGTTCAGTTTATTATATTTGGACAATATAATTAGTTCAGTTATCAAATCGAATACTCACCCTACTCAAATTATAATTTTATTAAATATAATATTTAAAATATTATATTAATTTATTTTTATTTAAGTCATGTGTATTTTTTTATTGTGTATTTATTCAAATTTAAAGAATAAGGGATCTATTTATGATATTGACAAAAATATGGCTTCTTATTGGAATTATATCTCATTATTTATCGTAATTAAATTATTTTTAAAAAGTCACGTATATTTTCAAATTGATCGATCAGGTGGCAAACAAATACAAATCAATTCTTTTGCTATCAATAATAAATCAACACCATCGTTATAAAGTTAATATTTTTATAAAAAAAAATTATAATTAATTAAGACCCTTCATTTGTTTATTCAAGATTATAAAAATAAATTATGATGAACGAAAATGCTTGGAACTATCACTTCAATGTTTCGAAATATTTCTTGTATTGAAATGCTAAGAAACATCTAAAAAAATATTTTCAAATCATTTTATAATTTAAAAAATATTTCAAGTTAATTTGGTAATATTAATAACAATATCAAAAATGAATTTTCGTTTGATTAGAAATGAAAAAAATTATATCTTCAATTAAGTTATGTTTGATTATTTTTTAAAATTTAGTATTTATTTTTAATTAATAAGTTATGGCTCATACATAATAGTTTATATTTGTTTGAATTTATTATGTAATTTATTTTTATTTTTAAATTAAATAATTATTTTATAATAAAAAATATAATTACAAAAAAAAATCCTATATCTCTTTTATTTATAGGTTTATGTTACACCTATCAGTCATATTGTCAGTCTCCTCCTAAAGCATGTGTTCGTTTCAAAACAAACGATAAACAATTGACGAGGCAGTGTGAAAGGGGCGACGAGGGAGGGGGCCGAAGGCGGGCGGAGTCATGGGCAAGCCCAGGGGGCGAGGGACAGGCTTGTAAGATCAACACGTGTACCTGAGTGGGACTAGTGGTTCCGTGTCACGTCACGAGACTAGCGTTCCACTCACCCGTTAGAAAAGTCATGTCGCATTTATTGTACGTTTACTTTAATAATTTATTTATATATTTGTGCATTGTTAACTATTGCTACATTATTAATTTATTATTGTTAGAAGTGTTATTTGTGTGACTAAAAAATAAAATTGATGTGTCACAATTAAAAATTAATCAAAAGATTAAACTTTTTAAAAAAGTTGTAAATAATTTTTAAAATTTAAAAAATGGACAGGAATCATCCCACTTAAATATCGTCTCTCAAAAATTGAAAATATATATATATATTTTTAAAAGGTAGAATAGACAAATTTCTAAAAAAAAAAATACATTTCTTTGAGTGATACAATAGACATGTCTTCAAGAAACACAATTTCTCAGAGATTGTCGGGAGACTTTCATAGTTTTTTTGAAGACTATAACATATTAGAATCTATCATGCAAATTTTGTCTTGGTTGAGGGTACCAAATAGAATGTAAATAAGATTGGCTTCGACATTTAAAAAATTCTCCAAAAGTTTTGTAAATATAAAATATATATTATTTATAAAAAATTATTTATTGTGAATATCAAAATATTATAATAAATATTATCTGTAAAAATCATAATTCTAATAGATATGAAAAAAATTCTATACTTTTTCATAAGTAAATGAGTGCTTGTTTTAAAAAAAAATAAGTATTTAATATTGATTACAATACAGTATTCAAATTTTCAGTATCTCACTTAAGTATTAGAGTATTTATGCCGGAAGTATCTTATGCTATTTGATCATTTTATTTCTTATAGAGTCCCAACAGCTTAACAATGACGTTTCTAATTGATAAGTTTATTATTGTATTTGATCGACAATAAAAATATTTTAAATAATAATTAATAGTTGTGATCTAATTTTTATTTTTTAAGACAAATATTAGGGTTGGTAAAGTAGTAAAATTAAATATTTTATACTTGTTAGGTCAAGAGATCAAATTTTAGTAATTAAAATTTATTTTTATTTTTTAAATAAAATTATAAAAATTATTTTAAAATAATACTAAATATTATCATATTTTATATAATCTAATAATATTATGCTAAATATTATCATATTTGATTTTTTGGGCATTTTTGGTTAGGGATACAATTTTTTTAAATAATCTTATAACAAAATATATTTTATAGAATTTAAAAATATTTGTTATAATTATAATATACTTTAAGTAAATGGGCGAATTAGTCATTTGATAACTAATATAACTATTAACGACTCATTCACAATTTGACATACAGGACGCATAATGGTTCCATCATTTTTTATGACACGTTGAATTTTATTCAGGTTAAAGATAATAAATCTATATTATTTTAAAAATAATATAGATTTATTATATTTTATTTTAAATTTAAAATTATTTTAGTAGTCAATAAAATATTGTAGAGTACAATGTATTTATTATCGACTAATACAAATATTTTTAAGTAAAATACAATAAATATACCTTAAAAAATTAAACATATAAGGTGGAAATGATTTGGAAAAAGAATTAAAAATTTGTAATTTTCAAATCTCTAGATTAATAAGGACTAACGTAGGAAATTCAATTTAAGTGTTTTTTTAAGTTTGGTTTAATTTTGAAAAATCTTGATTTTCAAACCTTGAGTTTTTATTTAAAAAAAAATTGTTTTTAATAAGTTTTATAATTTTCATTTTATAACACATTAATACATAAGTTTTATAAAAAATATCACAATTAAGTGTGTAAATAATATTTTTAAAATTTATATATTACTACTTTGATAATTTTTTTTAGATAAATTATTTATTTATTTATTAAAAGCAATTGGATTGGATGGGGGGATGGGTTGTAGATAAATAACGATGTCAATTTCTCCAAATTGATAAGATAGGTCGCCCACCACACCCAATTGGCTCTCATTAATTAACAAGATTTGTGATATGTTGAAGAGGAAAAAATGTCATGTCATAAGAGACTTTTTAAGGAAGGGGTTAATGATATTATTAATTTTATTTTAGTAATTGATGATAATTTAGAGTCTATTATTATTAAATTTATTTTTGGTTGAGTGTGTCTATTAGTTGTTTTCGAGCTCGAACTCATCTAAAATTTGTTCAACCTCTAAAGGTAGGGTTTAGTCCTCTTGCTACAACATATCACTAGATAAACAATACATAGTGATATGTTGTCAATGACATATTTATTTCTTATGATTTATGTTTTTATATAATTATATTACACAGTAGAAGAGGGTTGTGATTGAATTACGTGAATAGTCAAATTAAAATTCATAAGCGAACCTTGATAATTAAAAAACTGACCACACGACACTTTCGCATTGTATAGGAGACTAATACCTTAAATGCTATAACATTTTTGATTAATCGTCACAATAAACTTTTGTTTTTCTCTTTCAATGATAAAGATAAAAATATATATATATTTTTTGTATAAAACTTCTCTTAGGGGGACATTACCCAAATTCAATATGGCTTTTCCACTCATTTGTGTTTGCTCTTTCTGGGCTTTACAAAGAACACTCAACAGATGTTACTTGAAAAAGTGCACACAATGACCATTTTCTTATCCTTTGTTAGCTCTCTGGGCGTCTACACAAAATGCCCAATAAATGTTTCAGAAAAATGACTTTTCCTTTCTCTTTGTTTGCTCTGTTTTAGCTCACAAGAAAGTGCAAATAATTATAGTTTTCAACCCACAATAATGTTTTTTTTGTAAATGAAAATTTTATTGAAATCAATCCGGAAAAACGTATGCAATTTTAAATTACGATATATTTCGAGGCTCACAACAAAAAATTACACTAAAGAATTTAAACAATTAATAAAAATGTACAATCTTCTTAATTTTAAAAGAGAAAAAATATACACAATCTGCTTAATATTAAAGGACAAAATATATATATACAACTGTCATGAAAAATCTTTATCATCGTCACTTCTTAAAAATATTAAAAAAAAAATATTAAACAGAATAACGGTTATTGCTGATTCTAAGATATTTACCAAAATAATCATTGAGAATGCATAAGCACACTCATAGTTCAAATCACTTAAGTGTTGACATTTGTGATGTCAAGTCTCAATTACCAGGTAGCTAAACGAGTGAAGTTGACAACGAACGCTAATGTCAACCATCCATTCATGATTTTTTTTAAGAATTTTATTAGTTTTAGTCATTCAACATTAACAACAATGCTAACAATACCAAGATATTCACTAAAATAATCACTTATAATACATAAACATATTTATAATTCAAAGCACCAACCAACAATGATCTTACTCCATGAGGGACAAATAAACACCAATCTGAATCCACTTCAATTTTCTATAACATAAATTACTAGTGTACATTAATAGATCGAGTTAGTACAAGAAGATTTGCGTATTTTGACTAGGTGGTTCCTCTCCATCTTTAACAACTATATAGAAGTTTTCATTGAGATAAATAATTATAAATTTTTATTTAAATAAAAAATTCAATCCTATATAAGGGAGAGAGCTGGTGCTAAGCTTTGTTTAATGGACCGTCTCATTAAATGGACTAATAAGCTCTATATTTATTTTTTATATCACACATAGTTAAATATTGACATGGATTTAGGCCAAAAACTTGATTGAATCAATTTAAGTAGGTTTTAGTGATCTGACCAACTTAATTGGATCAAAATTCTAATTAATGGCACCCCATTTACAAAATGATTATTAGACTTTAATCTTGATAAATAAGATCGATTCATTGGCAGACATATTTTTACTCTTATGATATCTAAAGGCTCGTTCAATTTAAAAAAAAAAAAACATTTTATGGTTTTCAATTCCAATTTTATAATTAAAGATGTTTTAACATTTTCTAATTCAAAAGTCAAATGATTGACTTTTAGTAAATTTAGAAAATAAAAAAATATATTTTATAATTCATAGCATAAAATTTAAAAATTAAATAATTGAGCTTTTTATTTTTTAATAAGAGATTTAATTATTTTATGTAAAATGTTTTTTTATAACTTAATAGAATCTCGAGAGTGTTGTGCATGGTTTTCTAGATTTCTCTTATTTTTGTATTTTTTAAATATAATTGGACATCTATCGTAATATTTTCATCCTTATTATATTTATATTTTCCATTTGTGTATATTTTATTGTCCTCCATTTTATCATATAATGAAGTTTGTGGATAAATTATAAAATGAAGAGACAAGGGGACCAAATAGGTAAATTCGTCAGCCAACAAAGGGAAAAAGTTAAGTGCGAGATGAAAAGAGAAAGGAAAATGGGCGATTGAGTTCCACAAACTATCAGAATAGTCGCTAATGAAGTTTGATGTTAAAAATAGATAAAATTGATCTAAAGTGATGTGTCGATGGTAGATTTTTTTTATTTTTCTTGTATAGATATCTTATTTTGGTTCATAGTGTTTTTTCGTCTCTTAACTCGTCACCCTCGCTCCATTTCTCTTCATGCAAAAATGCATTTGGCATTATTATAAATATGCGTAACAATATTATAAGATACATGAATATATACGTCATCATTATAACTAAAACTATCAAGGTAACCAATAATATAGTCTATTTTTTAAAAAAAAAACATATCAAATTATTAAAAAAGACGAGTGCAAAGAGAAAAGAAAAATGAGAAAGGAAAATGGGCGATTGGATTCCACAAACAATCAAAGTAGTTGCTAATAATATTGAAAAGAGATAAAATTAATCTAAAATGGTATGTAAATAGTAGATTTTTTAATTTATTTGTAAATATCTTCCTAAAACTCGATCAGACTCCGAGTGCTTCCTCGTCCCTTTTTTTCTCTCAAAAAAAGCATTTGATATCATTATAAATATGTGAATAATATTATATGATTTTCATTTATAATTGAAACTATTAAAGTAAATGATAATATATAGTTAATTTTTTTTAAAAAATAGATCAGATTATTAAAAATTATAAAATCAGCTTACAATTAAAAACTAAATATAAGTTCAATGCTTCTTTAATAATTTTATCCTTCTAATTTGTATTCGTGCAAAGTTGATCTTCTGATTCAAATCGGATGTTAGCAAGCGGCAGACTCTATTCCCCTGTACTGTACAACCATGCGAAGCGACATCTTACTTGGAAGCAGCCAGTGTCGCTCCGGCAATAGCAATTATTGACTCCAAATAGCACCCCCCCCCCCCCCCCCCCCCTCTCTCTCTCTCTCTCTGCGTTCCGAAGTTAGAAAACTTTAGAGCCAAAACATTCTCTCTCTCCTCTCTCTCTCTCTCTGTGTGTGTCCACCGTACAAAGAGAGAACCCTCTCTGAGTCTCTTTTCTGCGCTAAATCGTAGATTATTTTTGTTCGTCTGTATATTCTTTGTGCTTTCACACTTGCAGGGCGCCCCGGCCTCAGAAATGGGCTGCGCTCCCTCTGTTCCAGGTAAAATTTACGCTTCCATCGCCCTCTAGGGTTTTACGGTTCTCAAAACTTGAATTTCAGTGATCGATTCTGCGATCCTCACAACTTCCTTAATTTCTTTGGTTCGTTATCTGAGACGGATTGAACTGGTTGTGAATTGTCTCTAATTGCTCTCTTAATTCGGTGGTTTCAGTCCAGCTTTTACTTTTTTTGTCGGTGTGGAGCATTGGATCAATGATCCTTTTGGAAGTGGTTTTGTGTTTGATTTGTAGGGTTTGGTCTTTGCAGCCAGGACTCCACCGCAGCTGGGCAGGGCTAATTCCGAGGGCTCTGGAGTGCTCGATGCCAAGAATTTACGGGCGAAGGTCAACTGCTTTCTTCTTCTTCTTCTTCTTTCTTGGGATAGAGTAAAGGTTATAGATGTACTGATACTTGCGAAAACTTGAACTGATTCAAAACTGCGTTGGACTTGTCTCGAGTCAATGCCTATTTTGGCACTGCCACTGGAGGAAACTCGTGTGCGGCATTGAGAGAGCCAGAGAGAGTTCCCAACCAGAAGAAGGGAGGGGATGAAAAGTAGTTAATCAATGAATGTGGAGTTTTCTTTATAATACTAAAACTATTTATACACAATTTTCCCAAACTAAAACTCTCACCAAATGATTTTCCAAAATAAAACTTTCTTTTGCTTGTCAGCCGCCTCTTTCAATCCACATCAAAACAAGAAGTTAGGATAATCTCTGAAAAAGCAAAAGGCGCAACATAGTTCCTGGAAAAGGGGGCAAAGCTCAAACGTGGTTCCTGTCAATTGGCACGAACTGCAACTTCTGTTCTTGCCTTTTGGCAGGAACCAAAAGACATGCCATAATGTGGTTCTTGCCCTTTAGGTTCCCGGGCATGAACCACAATTGTGGTTCTTTTGGCAGCAAAAATAAATGTGGTTCTGCAAAAACCACAGGAACACTGAATTGGAGCTGATTTGGTTGGCCAAAATCATGGGCAGAATGGGCAAAATGCTCATTTTTCCCATGCTTTGGTTTTCAAAATCAGAGTATTGTGAAAATAAAAGCACGGGCAGAATGGGCATTTTACTCATTCAGCCCATGATTTTGACATACCAAGTTGGCTCCAGTATCATTATTCAAACCACATACAACCACATATCTGGTTTCTTGCTTTTGCAAGAAATTGCATCCTTGGTTCTTGGTTATTCAGAATTGTTTGTTTCCTTTTTTTTTTCTTGAATTGAAAGAGAGGGATGACAAGGAAATGAGAGTTTCATTGTGGGATATAATTTGATTATGGATTTAGTTTGTGGTATAAATAGTTTTAATTTTGTAGAAAAGAAAACCCATATTAGTTGAATGATTTAGAGTGACTAATAAAAAATGCAAAAAAGCATGCGAAAACACCACTCTGTCCAATTGAATGGCTAGCGTGGTGTGATGTTGGATGCCACAGAGTGGCATGGCGAGTCTTATAAACAAATAGAAAAGATGATAATAATATATTATTATAATAAGTGAAAATAGTGGATTACCCCAGGAAGCCATGCAGTCCGGGGGATGCCCCAAGACAACACTCCAATTGGGGAGCGACCCATGGGCACATGGTTTAGCCAGCCCCCTATGTGTGCACAGAATGCTCTGAACACTGCCGTATATAAAAAGAAAAAGAGTAGATGATGAGAATGGAAAAAGTACAAAACAAAAAGAGTGTAATAAATGTGTTTGAGAAAGGACAAAAACCTCGTCAAAATATTAGACGCTTGGTCCCTCGGTGATCAAGGATTACTATAAAGGTTTCCAATTTATAAGGAAAAGATTTCCAAGTGTTATAGAAGAAATTTCTACACATTAGGAAAAGATTTATATTGCGAATTAATGTTAAAATTCAATCCTAATGCTTTGAAGATAATTATTTCACCCTTAAATTAATTAGTGATTAGATGAAGATAAAGTTTAAGGGTGCTACCTCTAGAGGATAATGATCAACAAACTTAAACAAGTAAGGTTGGTGGATGGAAGAGATTTATAGAAAAGGAGATAGTGGAAGAAAAAAAATGGCATAGGATATAATGGTCTTATAAAAAATATAAGATCATTAATAAGGATGGTAGGAGAGCTAGAATTCATGTAATCAACCCCACTTAGTGGGATTAAGGCTTGTGATTGCTGCTGTTGTTATCGTGATTACTAGAATTAGCTTGTAGTTATTATTTGTTTAGGGTTTTTGTCACGCCCTTGAATTAGGGTTGGCAATTCGGTAATTCAGAATGCAAGAATGATAGGAATTTAGAAGAACAGAATGGGAGAATGAGGGAGAATGACATAAACATAACAAAAAGAGGGAGAATGAGAGAAAGAGAGATATAGGGAGAGAGAATGAGAGGGAGGAAGTGATGATAAGATATTATTCATTCCATAATCCTTCCTATAGCGTTGAAGGTCCTTATATAGAGAACACCTAGCCAATTCAACAGTTATTCCCTTCTAACTACTCAACAGCCCAACAACTAATTGTTATAATAGATTCCCGCCTACTAACCACCCGCCCTATTCAGTTAGACCCCCAACGGTTTACAAGGTTAGTTCCCCAATTACAGTATTGCCATTAGGGTCGTGACAATCCCCACCCTTTCAAACAATTATTGTCCCCAAGAATTGACAGCAACGACTGTGGTTCAACCAATCCTTACCTTCAAGACTTGTTGCCTCATTCTCTTCTTCTTATTGTTTTGCTTTTACCCTTTGAGTAGTAGAAGTGTAGTAGCGTCCGCCTCTGGTCGTTCCGGTGCACCGTCAGCCTTTCCTTCAAACACTTTAGTCTGTATAAAATGCAGCCGTGATTCCTCTCTGATAATCACTCTGCACTCACCTATTTCCTCATGGGAAATATCTTCTTCTTTTTCTCTATCATAACCCTCCATATTCATCAGCTGCCTCTTACATTGATGGCCGGGGCTATATTTGTCTCCACACCTAAAGCATAGCCCTAGTTGTCTCCTTTGCTCTATCAAATTACCCTTAGTGCCATTATTATAGGAAAGTGCTGTGGCTGTCTCTTGATTAGTTTCTGTAAGCAAAAGCCTAGAGTTACCACCCTCGTATTGCCTAGCCAATAAACTCGACTTGTAGGGAACATTATGCTTCTTAAAAATGGTCTCTAAGGTCATTTCTTGCAACTTGGCCTTTTTTGCAGCTTGCCTCACCTCCGTGGGTGTCATCATCTTAACCATGGGTCGCGATTCCTCCTTCAAGTCGCCGATGAAGCTGGATACCAAGTATTGTTCGGTAAGCCCTGGCTACACAGTGCACACCATGGACCTCAATTCCTCAAATCAGGTTTGGTATTCCACTACAGTCCCTTCTTGCTTCAATTTACTAAATTCCTCCACTACATCCGCCATGCTCTTCTCCCCAAAACGCTCACATAACCCCTCTGCAAAATTTGCCCAACTTCCCTGCATACCTTCACTGCGGCTTGAGTTAGGGCTAGCAATTCGATAACTCAGAATGCAAGAATGATAGGAATTTAGAAGAACAATATGGGGAAGGAAACATAACAGAAAGAGGGAGAATGAGAGAAAGAGAGATATAGGGAGAGAGAATGAGAGGGAGGGAAGTGATGATCAGATATTATTCATTCCATAATCCTTCCCATAGCACTGAGGGTCCTTATATAGAGAACCCCTAGCCAATTCAATAGTTATTCCCTTTCTAACTACTCAACAGCCTAACAACTAATTGTTACAATAGATTCTCGCCTACTAACCACCCGCCCTATTCAGTTAGACCCCCAGCGATTTACAAGGTTAGTTCCCCAATTACAGTACTGCCACTAGGGTCGTGATAGTTTTTTTCCTAAACCTTACTTTTAAAAGTTTCGTAGTTTGCGAGGATATGTATCTAGAAGTAGGACTCAGGTATTTGAACATACTATGAATGATGAGACACAATGTGTTTTTCGTAATATTCTAAAATAAAATGATATTTATTGTTAGAAGGATACTTCAAATTAATTGAAACATAAAGAAAGAATGAGATTCTAGTTCTTTTTCAAGTTAAGAGTCTTGAAAAATTTCTCTAGTGTAGAAAATATTTTTTTTTAACTCAATTATTACCCTTATTTCTAGTGTAGAAAATATTTAGGAGAAAGGAAATTCGCTTCTTCTTCATTCATGAATGGGATGTATGTATATACATAAGATATCTACCTCCTATAGAAGTCTACTCTATTTACAAGATATCTAAGTTTATTTAAAATACAAATTAGCTATCTCTAAATTTTAGGAATATAATTTAAACTGAATTACATAAACTGAATTATCCTTTATCTCTAACTTCCCTAAGATTTCGAATCCTTATCTTGCACCATTCTCGGCTTGCTAGCCTCCCGATCTCTTAATTCCACTCTCCCCCTCAAGCTGGGCTGAATATGTTATTTAGGCCAAGCTTGTAGCTTAACTCATCAAATATTCTTCTTGATAGAGCCTTAGTGAGAATGTCAGCTACTTGACTGTTAGTAGGAGTGTAGCTTAACTTGAATGCCCCTTCTTCTATCTTCTCTTTGATGAAATACTTGTCAATCTCCACATGTTTTCTCCGATCATGATGAACTGGATTTTTTGCAATACTAATAGCCAATTGGTTATCACACAATACTTGTACTGGCTCGGTCATAGGGATTTGTAATTCTTGAAATAGCCTCTTTAACCATATTCTTTTGCAAAATCCGTGAGCTATAGCTCTAAGCTCAGCATCCGCACTACTCCTAAAGACAACAGATTGTTTCTTGTTGCGCCAAGTAACTAGATTTCCCCATACAAAAGAACAATATCCAAAGGTTGATCTTCTATCTAGGATTAACCCAGCCCAATCAACATTACTATAGATTTTTATCCCTCGATTTGCGTTTTTCCTGAACATTAATCCCTTGCCTAAAGTTAATTTTAAGTACCTTAGGATGCGATAAATTGCTTCCAAATGCTCTTCTTTGGGATCATTCATGAATTGACTTACAATGCTCACATAAAAGCCTATATCCGATCTAGTATGTGATAGGTAAATGAGCTTTCCCGCCAACCTTTGATATCTCCCTTTGTCAACTGGCGTGCTTTCTGTCACTGTCTAATTTCGCCGTAGATTCCATATGAGTATTTACTGGTCTGCAACCCAACATCCCTGTTTCATTTAAGAGATCTAGGATATACTTTCTTTGGGAGACTGAAACTCCTTTGGACCTTGCAACTTCCATGCCTAAGAAGTATCTTAGACTTTCGAGATCTTTAATTTCAAATTCCCTTGCAAGTACTTATTTGAGATTTTTGATTTCAATAATATCATTTCCCATAACAATGATATCATCCACATATACAATAAGAATTGATATTTTACCTTCTAAGGAGCGCTTGATGAGTAAGGGATGGTCTGCTTGGCATTGATTGTATTTTGTCATGTACCTAGGGGTCGAATTGGCAGCCGGAAGGATTCGATAGAGCTAAGTCCAAGAATAGAGGGAATTAGGGGAATATTGGACAGAAATGGGGAAGAATTTAGAGAGAAATGAGGGAAAGTAGTAGAGAGAAACGAGAGGGAGATTGGAGAGAATTTAGAGAGAAATGAGGGAAAGCAGTAGAGAGAAACAAGAGGGAGATTGGAGAGAATTGTAGAGAGAGAGAATTAGAGTTTCATTCAATCAATTCAAGCATAATCCTTCTATCCTCAGTTGTGGCTTATATATAGCCTAATAGCCTCCCACTTGCACCCATGTGCAATGTAACAAACAACTCAATTGCCTATTAGCTAAAGACAAAGCCCTATAACAGAAAATACAAAAGGAAATGTAAACTTCTACTATTATATTTACTAAGCTATCATTGGGAAATCCTTAGGGTCATGACATATCCATGCTTCTTGATCGCCCTTGTAAATCTCTCAAACCAGGCTCTTAGGGATTGTTTTAAGTCCATTGAGTGATCTCCTTAGCTTGCATACTCTGTTTCTTGTAAGCTTAGTTTCAAATCCATGGGGAATTTCCTTGTAGACTTCCTCTTCTAGATCTCCATTTAGGAATGCATTCTTTACATCTAACCGGTCCAAAGGCTAATTCAAATTTGTTGATAGGGACAACAACACTCTTATGGTATTTAGCTTTGCTACAGGGGCAAATGTTTCTTGGTAATTGATACCATAGGATTGGGTGAATCCCTTTGCCACTAGTTTGGCTTTAAATTTGTCAATCCTTCCATCCTCCCTGTATTTTACTGTAAAAACCCATTTGCAGCCCACATGATTCTTTTCGGGAGGTAAATCAGTGATATCCCATGTCTCATTTTTTTCCAAAGCTTTGATTTCCTCAAGGACAACCTCCCTCCACTTAGGATGTTGAAAAGCCTCTTAAATAGTGTTGGGAACCTGCACTTTATCCACATTTAAAACAAATGTGCTGAATTTGGGTGAGAGACCCTTTTATGAGATATAGTTCTGTATAGGATGTTGTGTGCATGATCTTACTCCATTTCTCAAGGCAATGGGCCAATGCAAATCCTTATCATCAATAGAAGTAGTATTAGAATCCTCACCAGTGGCTGTGTTCCTTCCCCTTTATCCCAGAACTGGTACTTTGAAGTGTTATTTTGATTGTTTTGAACAATCTCCCCTTGAATATCAGATTTGGGATAATACGGCTGATGTTTAGAAAATGTTACATCCATAGAGGTGAAGAATTTCTGAAGCTTGAGAGAGTAGCATTTGTAACCTTTTTGATAAGGAGAGTATAGCCTAGGAAGATGCATTTGATGGACTTAGGATCAAGCTTGCTTCGAAGGTGGTTGTGAATATGAACAAATGCACAACAACCAAAAATTTTTAGAGGAATTTGTGAAAGAATCCGAGTGTGAGAAAAGGATGTGAGGAGAAGTTGATTAGGAGTTTGATGCTTTAGGATGCGTGAGGGCATTCTATTTATAAGGTACGTGGCCGTAAGGATAGCCTCACCCCAAAAATGTTTGGGAACATTAGTAGAAAACAATAAGGATCTTGCCATTTCTAATAGGTGTCGGTTCTTTCGTTCAGCAACCCTATTTTGTTTGGGGGGGGGGGTATCGACACATGAACTTTGATGTATAATGCCTTGTTGGGAGAGATAATTACCAAGAATAGAATTGAAGAATTTTTTGCCATTATCAGTCTTTATGATTTGAATTTTGGCATTAAATTGCTGTTGTAACATGGAATGAAAGGTTTGGAAAATAGGATCAGCTTCAGATTTATTTTTCATAAGAAACACCCAAGTGAGGCGAGTATGATCATCAATAAAGGATATGAACCAACGAGCCTTTGTAATTTTTTTAACCCTTGAAGCCCCCACACATCACTATAAATCAAAGAAAAAGGGTAAGATGGAGTATAGGTTTGACTGGGATAAGTGTTTCGAATATGTTTAGAGAATTGACAAATTTCATATTGCAACATATGTGAGTCTTGATTCTCAAATAATGAAGGAAACAGTTTTCGGAGGTAAACAAAATTAGGATATCCTAGTCTATAGTTCCATAGCATGATTGCACTATTATTGTTAGAATGAAAATTAGAGAGACAAACAAAGGGTTTAATGGAGGGAGGAACCATTGCTGAAATGAGCAAGCTTATTGCTGGAAGTAGTCCCTTGAAGGATGTAGAGTCTCGAACATGCCTCAGCATTGCCAATCGTCTTCCCCGAAATCCAATCTTGAAATTCACACTTATTTTGTGAGAATTTAACCACACAATCATGATCGGCAGACAACTTACTAACTGATAATAGGTTGTAGTCTAGATTTGGCACCAAGAGTACAGAAGTTAAGGTAAGGTTTGTAGATACAGCCACTGAACCTATTCTAGCCACCTTTGACAACGAGCCATTAGCAATTCTTACCATCAAATCTTGCTTGCATGGTTGAAATCTAGTTAGTAGATTAGTATCTCTAGTCATGTGATCTGAAGTGCTTGAATCAACAACCCATACAGTAGAAAAATTACTCTTAGCAGTCAAGACATGGAAGTTGTTACCTTTATGGGCTATAGAACTGGATGCCAATGTAGGAGACTGAGAAATTTGTGTCTTGCCAAACATATTTTGAAGCCATTCCATTTGTTATTTGTTGAATAGGTTGGGTGATAGGGCTGTTGTGGTTTCCTCTGTGGAGGCTAAGGTACCTCCACTCTTCCTTTCATGGGCCGGCTTCCAATCAAGTGGCTTCCCGTGGATTTCCCAGCAAGTATCCTTAGTGTGGCCTGTCTTGTGACAGTAGTTACACCAAGGACGCCCCTTCTTTTGTTTAGTTGAAGTTTGATGGCTTCCTCGAGTGATTAAAGCTGATTGCTCAAAGGTTGGGTTTGTAGGCTTCAACATGACTTTCATCTGGCTTACCTCCCTTCGAACTTCCGCAAACGCTTCTCTAAGACTTGACAGAGGCTTTGTACCAAGGATTCTCTCTCTTATTCCATGTAGGTTTTTGTTCAAACCTTTGAGAAACTTGTATAGACTCTTCTTTTCCACAATCTACTTATACCTTGCTGAATCATTTGTACACTTCCATTGGATAGTATCATACTTATCCAATTGAAGACAATACTTGTTTAGGGAGTTAAAATACTGTGTAACATGAGAATCTCCTTGCTTTAGATCATCAAATATGCTCTCTATCTCAAATAATTCAGAGGCATTCTCAATATGTGAGTAGGCTTCCCTAGTAGTCACTCAAATCTCTTGTGCGGAGTCATAAAGAAGAAAATTCTCACCTATTTCATTTGTCATAGAGTTGATGAGCCAAGACATCACCATATTATTTTCAGACTTCCAAGCTTTAAATCCTGGTTCTGCTTCTCCCGGTTTGGTTGTGGCTTTTGTTAAATAATCATCTTTTCCCTTGCCGCATATAAACAATAACACTGATTGTGACCATTTAATTTGTGCCCCGTAATGGTGAGCATGTTGTTGTTGTTAATGGTTCCAGGGTTGCTGTTTGGTAGGGGAATGATCTTGGAGGATTGGCTGCTTTTGTCGGCCATTGTGAATCATGGCAAGACTGGCAGATATGGGTAGGTTTGCTGGATTATGCGGCGGGTAATCCCTTAGGGTTTGATAACAGGAAAAAAATCCTGCTCTAATACCATGTAGAAAATATTTAGGAGAAAGGAAATTTGCTTCTTCTTCATTCGTGCATGGGATGTATGTATATATAAGACATCTACCTCCTATAGAAGTCTACTCTATTTACAAGATATCTAAGTTTATTTAAAATACAAACTAGCTATCTCTAAATTTTAGGAATATAATTTAAACTGAATTATCCTTTATCTCTAACTTCCCTAAGATTTCGGATCCTTATCTTGCACCATTCTCGGCCTGCTAGCCTCCTGATCTCTTAATTCCACATATAGTATCAATGGAGCTTATTTATCTTCAAATTGGTTAAAAATTGGATACTTTGGTATACCATCAGGTACAAGTGTTGGACACATATCTCGCATTCTTACCCTTGTTATATCTATGTTCGGGATAGAAAATTTCACATAGCACATAGTGTAACACTTTTTTTGTTTAATTTATAGTTGTAGACTTAGACAATGCAAGCATTTTCATGGATATGCTATAGATATGGTCTTTTTGGTGCCTGACATGAATATGAAGCTTGCACACTCTAAAATGGATATTATATCTCTTTCTGACATGTATCGAGAACATGTTCGTTTGTCATTTTCAATTATGATAACTAGGTCAATATTAGATATACTTGAAATTAAAGATGTTTTCTTAATGTTTGTGCGCCATCCCCGGCGTGCGGGGGGGGGGGGGGGGGGGTGTTATGAACATTAGATTTTCAGCAGTTTTTTTCACTTGACCTATTTCTTTTTATGGATAATTTATGGAGCATTGAATTCAATTTTTTTCCCCAATTGGGGTGTAGTTGAATATAATTGAGGAAATAGTCTTTAGTGATGTTTATATTTATGAATTAAATGTTAATATTTTTCTCCTCCTTCTAGGCAATTTGTGGACAGTACTTCTATTAGGAATAGCAGATAAAATATACAAAAATATAATTTTCTGGCATATCTCTGTCATGTCCGTATATTCCTCTTCTCTAAATCATCATTTCTAGTGCCCCCATCCGTACTCATGTTTGTGTTTTTGAGCTGAATGGTCTCGTTGTAGTGCATAATATGTTACATCATTTTGAATGACAGTGTCAAATGTTTTGGATTAAAATTGCCATTTTATCCTGTAAGTTGATGCGGACGCCGTTTGAGGTTGTGGTCCAATTTTAAATTTTAATTACTGTGCACTTGTCAGAGGTGTGAGGATTATGTATGTGTTGCTAGAGATAAAAGCGTACAGGATTTAGTACAACTGATTGTCCTTTGATTTCAAAGTTGAAACCCTTTTTCTATTGACTTGAGTGTGGAAAATCTGTTGTCCCCTCTTTTCTTTTATAAATATGTTGAATTTCATCATTGTATGCAGCTGGTGCTACTAGGGGATTCTGGTGTAGGGAAAAGCTGCATTGTTCTTCGCTTTGTTCGTGGTCAGTTCGACCCAATATCAAAGGTAATGATGCACAATTGCTGTGTGTTAGTCTCTAGTATGAATTTTGCCCAACCATTTGAAATGCAAGGTTTTTTATCTTCTCTGTTAAGTATGTTGCAAAGTAAGTTCATGATATATTAAGAACTTATATTTGTGAAGTTTATTTTATTTTTCTAAGATCAGGTAACCGTTGGAGCTTCATTTTTGACACAAACAATTGCCTTACAAGATTCTACAACAGTTAAATTTGAAATATGGGATACTGCTGGCCAAGAGAGGTATTGGTGGCCTAAGTTATTTTTTGGTTTTTCCTCTTTTCTTATAGTTAATGTTTTGCACATCCCAGACTCACTAGTGTTCTCAACTTTCTGCCTCCTTCTTAAGTTCCTATCACACTTTGTTGTTGCATGAAGTTTGTCTCTTAAGGGTCTCAGAGCATTGCAACTTATGAATTTGTTTTGTTCAGATATGCAGCATTAGCCCCACTTTATTATCGAGGTGCTGCAGTTGCAATTGTTGTGTATGATATAACCAATCCTGAATCATTTGACAAAGCACAGTATTGGGTCAAGGTATGATTTGCATTTATTGGAAGAGCTCTTATCTAATTTATTTTATTTTTTATTTTTTAACTAAACAAGGATATAGAAATAGAACACCTTAAGGGCTGAACCCTGTACAGGAGAATGAGTGGGGAGCTAGGGGTTCTTGCTAGAAATGAAGAAGCAAAATAAAGATCATCCTAAAACTGTGCAACAGAGGTCAAACAAATGGATTCTCCATCCTCAAAATCTTCAAAAGCTTTCTTGTTTCTTTTGCGCCAAATGCCCCACCATTTGCACAAAGGGACAGTCAACAGATGGATCTATGAAAATCTTCTGTGCAACTTCTCCTCTAAGAACCCAGGAAAGTAGTTATTAGAACTGGCATAACCCACTGTATCCCAAAATAGAAAACATAAGGTCCAAACTTCCCAAGCAACCGAGCATTGAACAGTAAAAGAAATGAGCAATGAAGCTTCTCCCTTCGCCTGGCATGTTGGGCTCTATATTCATTTGTCCACCCACTTGTCAATCATAGGATAGCTCATAGGATTGGCTTAGAGCAAGTTGAGAAAACTGATGATGAGCCAATTTCCAAGTCTTGAAAATTACGTGTACACTCTGTAGACCACACTATTCCCTTAGGAGTATAGTTGTCAAAGGCACAAGATGCACTAAGATGAAGATTAGTGCTTGGGGCCTGCACGGAAGGCTGCAAGGTAGGAGCCTTGAGCACATGACGCACACATTTATTCAAAATGCTTATAAAATAAGTATACACAACAACAACATATCCAGCCTTTATCCTATTATGTGGGGTCGGCTACATAAATTATAGGCTTTCATGTATTTTTGTCTTTTGTTATATCTTCATTTAGGCCCATACACTTCATATCAAATTTTAATGTCTCTCCTAAAGTCTTCTTGGGTCTGCCTCTATCTCTTTTTTTGACTAATTGTTCTATTTATCAACTCTTCTCACAATAGCATCTCTTGGTTTTCTTCTCACATGACCAAATCATCTTAGTTTAGTCTCTCTCATCTTCTCCTAGATTGGCACTACTCCTACTTTATTACGAATAACCTCATTTTTAATTTTATCTTTTCTTGTATGGCCGCACATCCATTTTAGCATCCTCATCTCCGCTATGCTCGTCTTTTGCTCATACTGGTATTTGTCTGTCCAATATTCTGAGCCATACAACAAAACTGGTTTATAGCTATCCTATAGAATTTTCCTTTCAGTTTTAATGGAATTTTATCATCACATAACACCCCCGATGCATTTCTCCACTTTAGCTAACATGCCTTAATTCTATGCGTGACATCCTTGTGAATTTCTCTATTTTTTTGAATCACTGATTCCAAATATCGAAAATGGTTTTTTCTTTGTATAATTCGGTCTTCCAATTTTATTATAACATCTTTCACTCTTGCATTCTTCCTAAATTTACATTTCATATATTTTGTTTTCCTTCTACTTAATTTAAATCCCTTAGATTCTAAATCATTTCTCCACAACTCAAGCTTAGTGTTCACTCTTTTTGTTTCATCCACCAACACTATATCATCTGCAAATAATGTACACCATGGCACCTCTGTCTGAATGTATTTAGTGAGTTCATCCATTACTAAAGCAAATAAGTATGAACTTAGTACATAACCTTGATGCAGTCCCATTGTAATTTTAAACGGTTCAGTATCCCCTTTGCATGTTCTGACTCTTGTCTCTGCACTGTGATACATGTTCTTAAGGGCTTGTATATAGGCTATTCAGACTCATTTTTTCTTTAAAACCTTCCATAATACTTGTCTAGGGACCCTATCATAGGCCTTTTCTAGATCTATAAACATTATATGCAGGTCCTTCTGATGATCCTGATACCTTTCCATTAGGCGTCTCAGTAGGTATATAGTTTTCATTGTTAACCTATCAGGCATGAAACCAAACTGATTTTCCGAGACGTCTGTTTCTTTTCTGAGCTTCTGCTCTATTACTTTTTCCTAGAGTTTCATGGTATGACCTATTAACTTAATTCCTCTGTAATTTTCACAGTTTTGAACATCTCATTTGTTCTTGTATATAAGAACCAATGTACTATTTCTCCACTTATTTGACATCTTTTTTGATTTAAGGATCGCGTTAAATAATTTCGTTAGCCAGGAAATGCTCTCTTCTCCCATGCATTTCCATACTTTTATTGGTATATTATCTGGTCCCACCGCCTTATGATTTTTCATTTTTTTTAATGCTTGCCTTATTTCTTTTGAATTTATGTGTTGATAAAATGTATAATTCATATTCTCTTCGGAGTTACTAAGATGTCCCAACCTAACTCTTGTGTCCCCACCATCATTGAATAATTTTGTGAAATACTCCTTCCATCTCTCCTTAATCGCTCCCTCATTCACTAATACATTTTGGTTTTTATCTTTTATGTATTTCACTTGGCTTAGATCCCTTGTTTTTCTTTCTCTTGCTTTAGCTAATTTATATATGTCGCTTATTCCATCTTTTGTATCAAGTCTTTTATATAGATTCTTAAATGCTTTTGACCTTGCTTTATTAATAGCTCTTTTTGCTGCCTTTTTTGTTTCTTTATAATTTTTTAGGTTTTCTTCATTGCTGCACTGATATACAGTCTTATAGCAAGTTTTATTCTTTTTAATTTTCAATTGTACCTCTTCATTCCACCACCAAGACTTCTTAAGGTTTGGGGCTCTACCATTTGTCTCTCCAAGGATTACCTTTGCCGTGCTTCTCAGGGCAGTAGCCATTTCCCTCCACATTTGGTTTGTCTGTTCTTCTCCATTCCATTCCCTTCTATCACTTAATTTTTTTTTTGAAGATTAATTGTTCCTCCCCTTTTAAATCCCGCCACCTAATTCTTGGATTTTGTTTTATGTGATTTTTTATCTTCCAATTTCTTACTTGAACGTCAAGTACCAAAAGTTTATATTGAGTAGTCAACACTCCCTCAATATCACCTTACAATCCCTACAACATAAGCGATCCTCTTGTCTCATGAGGAAGTAATCTATTTGGGTGCTTGATGTAACATTTTTATATGTGATTTTAAGTGTTCGTCCTATGTTTTTAACTTAGTATTGGTTATGATGAGTCCATATGCTATAGCAAAATCTAGAATAGACTTACCCTCATTATTAATTTTCTCGAATCCATACTCTCCATGTACCTCTCTATAGCCGCTTCCGTCTCTACCCATGTGACTATTTAAATCATCTCCTATAATCACTTTCTCTCATCTTGGTATCATTTGTATGAGTCCCTCTAGGTCTTCTTAGAATTTTGCTTTTCTCTCCTCACCTAACCCCGCTCGTGGTGCATATGTGCTAAAGATATTCATAGTCATTCTTCCTAGACCAACCTTCACCATAATAATCCTATCTCCTATTCTCTTTACATCCATTACCTCATTTACTAAGCTTTTATCTATAATAATTCCCATTTCATTTTTCGCTCGATCATTTCCTGTGTACTATATTTTATATCTAGTTTTTGATAAAGTTTTTGTTTTTTTTCCTACCCATCTCGTCTTTTAAAGGCACATAATATTAAAATATCTATCACTTCCATAACTTTGCCTGTTAATGTTCTTGTGTTCCATGACCCAATCCTTAATTTATGATTTTGATTTTGGCTTTGACTTTGAATTTGATTTGTTTTTTATTTTAGTTTTGATTTTGGATTAACTTTTTTACCTGCATCTGTCCAAGCAAATGTGAGGACTCTTGCTCATTTGTCACTACATTCGGGCGTTGATACAGCGGTCCTAGTTCACTTGACACTACACGCAGGCAGTGTAGTGCATCGCCATGAAGGGTTATGTCCCAACATTTTTTTATAGTTTGTCTAGAGTTTATGTTTTGGATCCGACTAGATTTTACGTTGATTGTCGGCTACCTAACACAACCCTCCTCCTTTATCCGAGTTTGGGACCGGCAGTGGATTACATCCCCAAGCGGAATTAAAGTAAGTATACACTATTGTAAAAAATCATAAATGACAACTAATCAACCCTATAATAACAACTAAGATTATTGCAGAAAAACAATTAGTTCTATTTGCAATTAGTTTCTTCTAACTGCAAAAGATATTAGACGAAAGAAAAAAATTAATTACAGCAATAGATGGCAAAATAGTTACAAAAAAAAATTAGTTTTTTTTTTTAAATTGCAAATCAGAAGAGAGGAAAAAAATTAGTACATCACACAAAGAAAACATTTGTTAGCAATTAATTTCTTCTAAATTGCAATAAAAATTAGAAGAAAGAAATAAAAATGAAGCAAAATGTGGATGCGAGTGGTTCTCTAGTGAGTTAACATCACTGCCAAAGGTTCCTAGTGAGAGATTCGGAAGACCTCTAGCTTACACTTCTAGGTTTGCCTCTCACCGATATACAAGAATATGCAATCAAATCAACAAAAAATAAGATCTATTAATACACATACACAAGTAATGTGCCTCATGTGCCTTACACCTCAGTGGTGATGAAGGGCATAGAGGTTCACCTTGCGCCTAGATGTGCCTTGTCAACTATGCTTAGGAGTCAAAGAGGAGCACTCAGCCACAACTGCATTTTTATTTTCGAGGTCAGAATAGGACCCCACCACCTATCATCCTAAAATATAATCCTAGTCCCACCTCACACCTTAAATGAACAAACTAGCAAAACTTAACCCAGACTCTCATAGTAGCTTTCCATTAACCAACCCTGAAGAAATCTTCTTTTGAAAGAATAATACTCCGTCAATTATTCCCTTGAGAATGCCATAAATATATACACAGTGAATCTTAAGAATTCTCCTAAATTTTAGAGATTAGATTTATACTTTTTAGGACTAGATTACAACAACCTTAAATACAAACAAATCTAATAAAAAAGGAAAGATAAGATATAACAGCAATATAAATAAAGATAAATCATCGAGCATAAATTTGATGATAACGAGTTTAGTAGCTCAGTAACTCGGCCATTAGCTCGACAGCTCGGCCTCATCAACTCGGCATCTCGGCCTTCCATTAGCTCGGCGCTTGGCCTCATCAGCTCGGCAGCTCGGCCTTATCTCGGCAGCTCAGCCTTCTAACACTCCCCCTCAAGCTGAGGAATAGATACAAGTCATTCCCAGCTTGCCAATTAGTAACTCGAACCCTGGCCTTGTAACAATTTTTGTGAGAATATCAGCCACTTGATTAGTAGTTGGGATGTAGGATAAGCTGATTCCTCCTTCTTTAATTTCTCTCTTTATAAAACTCTTGTCAATTCTTACATGTTTCATTCGGTCATGTTGAACCGGATTCTTCACAATACTGATAGCATATTTGCTATCACTATAAACTTCTGTTGGTTGAGATAAGGATATCCCCAAGTCTTCCATCATTATTTCCAGCCAAATAACTTCACATATCCCTTGAGCAATAGCATGAAAATCGGTCTCGGCACTGCTTCGAGCCACTACGGATTGCTTTTTGCTCCTCCAAGTAACCACATTACCCCATAACTTTGTGCAATAACCTGAAGTTGACCTGTTAATCCCCACGTGAACCAGCCCAATCAGCATCCACAAAACATTCAATTCTTCTTTCATTAGTTTTCTTGAACATCAGCCCTTTCCCAGCCGTTCCCTTGAGGTATCTTAAAACATGGAACACTGCATTCATGTGTTTTTGAGTAGGAGAATGCATGTATTGACTTATGACACTTACTGCATAAGCTATGTCTAGCCTTGTAAGTGACAAATAAATTAGTCTACCAACCAACCTTTGGTACCTTTCTTTTTCAACAAGAGTGTCTTCTTTTTCTTCGACATTCCAACCCTTTTCTAGAGGAGTACCAACTGGTCTGCATGCTAACATCCCAGTTTCCTTTAACAAATCAAGTGTGTACTTCCTTTGAGAGATGAATAGCCCTTCTTTACTTCGGGCTACGTCCATTCCTAGGAAATATCTCATGACTCCTAGGTCTTTCACTTCAAATTCAGTTTTTAATTGCTTCTTTAAATTTTCAATCTCCTGTAAGTCATCACTTGCCACAATAATATTATCAACATAAACAATTAATATGGTCTTTTTTCTTTCTATTGTAGACTTTATAAACAGGGTATGGTCAGCTTGCCCTTGCTTATATCCCAAACGATTGAAAGTCATGCTAAATTTCTTAAACCAAGCCCTTGGAGACTACTTTAATCCATATAGGGATTTCTTTAATTTGCACACATTTTCACTGCCAATTTCCTATTCAAATCCTTAGGGTATTCTCATATATATCTCCTCATACAAGTCACCATTCAAAAAAACATTTTTAATATCAAATTGAAGTAGAGGCCAATCAAGATTAACAGCAAGAGAAATTAATACCCAAATTGAGTTGAATTTGGCCACAGGAGCAAAAGTCTTCTCATAGTCAATCTCATATGTTTGAGTAAACCCTTGTGCTATCTTGCCTTGTATCTTTCAACACTTCCATCTGCATTATGCTTTATTATGAAAATCCATCTACAACCAACCACCCTTTTGTTTGAAGGTAGTTTAACAATCTCCCATGTGTTATTTTTCACCAAGGCACTCATCTCCTCCATAGTTGCAACTTTCCACTTAGGATCACTCATAGCCTCTTGAATATTCCTTGGAACGACAATGGTGTCAATACTTGCAACAAATCCCTTGTACTGAGGGGATAACTTAGCGCAAGTCAAGTGATTAGACATAGGATACTTGACACAAGATCTTAACCCTTTCCTTAAAGCAATAGGCATAGCCCAATCCAAATTATCCCTACTAGTAGACTCATTCTCAATGATGTTTTCTGATAGACCAGCATCTAGAAGTGATGATTCGTTTTTCTATCTCTCAAGATGGGCCTTTGAACGTCTAAAATACACTTGCAGAGGATTTTTAGCAACTGAATATGGAGTCGGAACATGAGATTCAGCTGTAGTTTCTGGCTGAGAAGATGGATTAGGAGAAATAGGAGAAGAGCTTGAAGGATTTGCCCTTGTGCTATCGGAACTTGAAGGTTTAATAGGCGGAGAGGCCATAAATTCTCCCCCTTGAGAGCATAAGGGCAAAGGAGCATCAAGGGAAGGAAAGGAAATAGGATTTGGATCTGGGAGGGATGGATATACAACAACTGAAACTAGTGAGGGGTAAAATGATTGGTTTTCATAGAATGTGACATCTGTGGAGACCAAGACTTGTCTTTTGAGTGGGTGATAGCATTTGTAACCTTTTTGGGAGGGAGAGTACCCAATAAAGATACATTTAAGGGCCTTGGGGTCCAACTTTGTACGGTTAAGCTGATTATTGTGAACATACACAGTGCAGCTGAAAATTTTTGGAGGAAGGGAATGTAAGTGGCTAACAGTTGGGTAGAGAGAACGAAGGATAGCAAAAGGGGTCTGAAATTTTAGGGACTTTGAGGGAAGTCTATTGATCAAATATGCAGCTGTAAGGACTGCTTCCCCTCAATAGAAATGTGGGACATGGGTGGTGAACATCATAGCGCGAGCTATTTCTAGAAGATGGCAATTTTTTCTTTCCACCACACTATTTTGTTGTGGTGTGTATGGACAAGAGCTTTGATGTAAAATGCCATGTTCAAATAGATAATTGGTAAGGTCACGAGAGAAATATTCTCGACCATTATCAGTATGAATAATTTGGATGGAGGTTTGAAACATATTTAAGATGAGTTTGTGAAATTTCTTAAAAATGTTACAAGTTTCAGATTTTTCCCTCATAAGGTACACCCAACATGCCCTAGAATGATCATCAATAAATGTTATAAACCACTTAGAACCAGAAATATTAGAGTTTTTAGATGGTCCCCAAATATCACTATGAATTAAATGGAATGGTTTAGATGGCTTATAGGATTGAATTGGATGAGAAAGACGAGACTGTTTGGTAATGGTACATTGTTCATATGAGAAAGTTTGATTTTTATTGATGAAAAAATGCAGATATAAGAATTTAAGATAAGGAAAACTTGGGTGACCTAAACGATTATGCCACAACAAAATCTTGGCATTGGTTGTGGCTGTCAAAACAGCCTTATTTGTAGAAGAAAAAATCCTATCCTCTGTCAAATAATAAAGCCCATCCTTAGCTCTAGCATTGCCAATCATCTTCCCCGATACTTGGTCCTAAAATAAGCAATATGAAAGAAAGAAGGTCACACAACAATTCATATCTTGAATAATCTTATGGACTGACAGTAAATTGCATCTTAAACCAGGAACATGTAAAACTGATTTAAGTTTTAAACCAGAAAGACAAACTGTTCCATGTCCTTTGGCTGGAGAGGTGGTACTATCAGCCATTGAAATGTTTATAGAGTTGTCACAAGGGGTGTATTATGTCATTGAACATGTTGAACATGCCATATGGTCAAAAACACCCGTATCTACTATTCATGTATTCTTAGAGAGTTTGCTGGAACTTAGAGAGTAATGGGGATTACCTTGTAAAGCAGTAGCTGCCATAGGAGGGCTTGGAGAGGATATACCTTGATTCAGCAGCTTATACAAGGTCTGAATCTGCTCCTTTGATAGGTTAAGGCTGGTACTGCTTCTTGCTTCCTTTGGTGCATCAACCATGTAGGCAGTCCTTCCACTCTCTTTTTTTTCTCTTGGTTTCCAGTTAGCTAGTTTCCCATGAATTTTCCAACATGTTTCTTTCGTATGATATGGCCTTTTACAGTGGTCACACCACTGCTTCTCTTGTCCTAGATTCCTTGGTAGACTCTCTTCTTGTTTAAAACTTGCTAAAGCAGAATTTTGGTGAGTTAAAGGGAACTCATCTTGCTGATTTAGCATTACATTTCTTTAGCTTTCCTCCCTTCGAACCTCAGCAAAAACTTCTCGAAGTGAAGGTTGAGGTTTTGTACCAAGATTTTGCCTCTTACTTCATCCAAATCATGGTTAAGGCTATGTAGAAAATCAAACACCTAATCCTTCTCAATCATCTTACTATATTTTGTACTATCCGCAGAACATTCCCAATTAATAGTGTAAAACAGATCTATCTCATGCCAAAGTTCAACCAAAACATTAAAGTAATCTGTAACATTTAGATTACCTTGTCGTGTGGTCCTAATGGTAGATCCGATCTCAAAGCATTGAGATGAGTTCTCCAAATCTGAGTACATGTCTTGGACCGAATCCCATATCTCCTTTGTGATTTTGTAGAATAGGTAAGTTCTTCCTATTCTAGGTTTCATCGAATTGATCAGCCAGGCCATTATGGTGGAATTCTTGGCTTCCTAGGTACCATATGTGGCTGTTGTGCTCGGTGGAGAAGGAGTAGAGCCTGTTAAGTAACCAGCCTTGCCTTTTCCCTTGATCACCAGCATAACTGACTGAAACCATTCTCTAAAATTACTCCCATTCAACTTATGGTGAGTAATCTATATAGGAAGATGATCAATTGAGTTGCTGGAAAGATTTGGAGAACTTGTGGCAGAAGCCTCGATTAGAGTGGGATTAGGTTGAGTATCCTCCATTGATGAAACATGGTGTAGACGGAAGAAACAAATAAAACTGATTGATGAAGCAAGGCGTGGACGGAAAAATAGAATAGAGGCTGCTTTAGGATCGAAGAGCAGGCTCTGATACCATGAAGAAATCTTCTTTTGAAAGAATAATACTCCACCAATTATTCCCTTGAGAATGCCACAAATATATATAGTGGTTTCTAATAATTTTCCTAAATTTTAGAGATTAGATTCCTACTTTTTAGGACTAGATTACAACAACCTTAAATACAAACAAATCTAATAAAAAAGGAAAGATAAGATATAACAACAATATAAATCAAGATAAATCACAAAAGATAAATCAGATGATAACGAGTTTAGTAGCTCGGCAACTTGGTCATTAGCTCGACAGCTCGGCCTTCCATCAACTCGGCGCTCAGCCTCATTAGCTCGGCCTTCCATTAGCTCGACAGCTCAGCCTTCCAACAAACCCCATAGGGAAAGAATCCTACTAGAGTGCCATCTTACTTGTTCAAACCTATACCTAACAAAAATCACTCTCCTCAGCAAGCAATCTGGCTCTAAAGCAATCCTCCAGTGTTTCCCCAATAGAACCTTGTTAGAAAGGTCCGAGTTTCTAATTGCTAACCCACCCCTATGCACGACTGCTCCTGCTTAACAAAATGATAATTGAACTCATTATATAAACGCACCCCAAGTTTCTAAATTCTAAACCCAAACCCGCCCCTATGCATCCCATGGGAAATGCTCTCTACATCTTCTCCAATTCTTTCAATGCCTGAGGCAAGAGACAAGGTATAAGGCCCCCCCCACCCACAACAAAGGGAAAAAAAAAAACAGGGTCAACCTTTTTTCGATTATTTCAATAGCTCCTTCCCAAATTGCATTCAATTGGGAAGCCAAGCCTTAGGCCTAAATGTGTAGAAGGAAGACTTTCCACCTTGTTCCTGAACCAGAGCAATGCTGTCCTCAAAACTCTTTAACTCTCTATCTAAAACTCTGGAAATAAGTAAAATATCATTACCATAAAAGAGGTGAGAGATCCTCAAGTTCTAATCTAACCATCACATACCTCAAAACCATTGATCTGATCTTCCAGTTTACATATCATATGACAAACCTCCATATCTAAGGTGTACAAAAATGGAGACAAGGATCCTTTTACTTCAAACCTCTCAAACTCTAAAAGAAACCTTGGAGGATCTAAGGGCTGAAAATCTGACAATAGAAATCCACATAAAGGATGCATCTTTTCCAATACAAAAAGAGAGAATTCAAATTAATGTGATCCTAGGTCTTTTTAACATCCAATTTACAAATAAGCCCTTGACAGCCACTTTTGTGCTTGGTGTCTGAACACTCATCAGCCACTGAGACATCAAAGATTTGACTACCATCCACAAAAGCATTTTGGTTCCAAAATACCCTCCTAATTACCTTTTTTTTTTTTTTTAAGTCTAATTGGCAACACTTTGGCAATGACCTTGTATCTAATGCTCCACCTTTTTCTTTCAAGAGATTTTGAAAATTTCTGTTTTTGTAATCTGAAGGGAACAATTCTCATTTTCTTTTTCTTGTGGTTTAGATGGGATTTGTCTTTCTTTTTGAATCTTTTGTGAAAGTATTTACATGATGATGTGGTGTAAATAGTTTGAAGTCTATTTTGTTAAGGGTTTACTCATTTATGGCCACTTATTTCTTATACTTTCTTACCTTTAAGGAAAAAGGGATATATGTATGGTTTCTCTAATAAATTAATTGCTTGACTGCATTTTTTTTATATGCAATCAATTTTCAGAGGCGTGCTAAAGTTAATTGAGGGTTTTGAAGGTTGTCAATAGGTATTATTGAATGGCTTTTTATGAGATTTTTAATATTTTAACCCACATGGATAGCCTAGTACTGTGAACTCTGGATCAACTGTAAACTCTTGAGGATTTTGGTTCAGCTCTCCCGGTTCAGCTCTCCCAAGTTACAAGTCTCAAGACATACTGTGTTTAACTCCAGACGGTTTTAAAATACTGGGTTTAATGTCGGTTGGGTCCATTGTGGCCCTTCCAGGAGAGTGTTTCTCATCCTCCAAAAAAAAAAAAGAGGAACTTTTTAGAAGCTTTGAGCATTCTCTGTTGTCTGTTCAATTTGTTTTGCGACCATCACAAGTCATGATCATAGATGCATAGTACTCTTCTTATTCCTCTCTCTCTCTCCCTCCATAGACACACATGGCTTAAATGATTATTTTTCTCTTCATCTCTATGATCCCTTACACCTTTGCATCAGTTTTATTTTTATCTATGTATGATTTTATCTGATATGAACATTAAAAATAAGATTTGGGGCACACGTTCTTTAAACCTGTGTCATTCCAGGTAACATGAGAATGTATTAGTTAAAAAATCAATCAGTGTGCTCTCCCAGGAGATTTAAGCTTGGAGTGCTTGACAGTGGAGTGCTTCTCTATAATTGTTGATTAAGCTAATCTAGCCATATAATTTATCTGTAGTGGCTTTCTGCAGGAACTACAAAAACATGGGGGCCCTGATATAGTCATGGCTTTGGTGGGTAACAAAGCTGATCTTCAAGAGAAACGAGAAGTACCAGTTCAGGTGAGTAGTAGAGTGGAGCTCTCTCTCTCTCTCTCTCAACACACACCCACATCAGCTTTTCCTTTTTTATTTAAACAATTAAGTTAGATTAGTGGCTTAACATATCTATTTCAATATTTTGTTTTATGAAGGATGGCATTGACTATGCTGAGAAGAATGGGATGTTTTTCATTGAGACATCTGCAAAGACAGCAGATAATATAAACGAGCTGTTTGAGGTGGATTTTACTACAGTTGATGTTTAGTTTTTCATTATTTTTATGGATAAAATGGAAAGAAAACATATTCCTTCTCTATTAAAGGCCACTATTTCTATAATTAGTAGTAAACACGATGATCTAGGTTGGTGACTGCCACTGTTCTTGGCGGGTGGGAAACTAACCATTGAACAAATTCATGTTTTACGCTATCCTCGGATGAATAAAACTTAGATGCTTACTGTTGCTTATCTAAAAATAAAAAAAATTAAAAAATACACTGAGATGCTTCATCAACATGATTACTGCTTCCAAGAGGTGACATTTAAACAATCTGGTTCCAAGAAATATTATACTAATCATAGCTGCTAGGGCAACTGTCTCAGGTGTTCATAACATACCAGAGAGCCACAAGTTTTTTCCTGCACTTTGAACGTTGATTTCTACCTGGGAGTTGCTATTTATTCCATTTAACCTTTTTCAATTTACTTTTGGGTCAGCATTGTCATCTTTTGACTCCCATTTCTGCTACTCTTAGAGACACTTCTTTTTTACGGGGAAAAAACCATTGGCATGTGCATAATAGTATGATACCCATTCTAGACAGTCTTCATTGGAAAAAAATACCAACTCTAGCTTTGGTTGTCAAAACTAGCTTCTGTTATCTTTTACCTTGTATTCATGTAGCAATATACTATTGGAGTGTAGTGTTTCTTCAATTAATAAATATTCTAAGTCTATTGTTTGCCAATATAGAATGTGGAATTGTTAACCACTTATCTCATTTTTAAAGTTTAAGCTGTTAGATAAAAGGTTGACTGTAACTTTTATATAATTATTTCTCTCAAAATATAGCATAGATCCCCTTCCCCCCCCCAAACACACACACACAAGTCCTTAACGATTTTTTTTCTTTTTCTGCAGGAAATTGCTAAGCGGCTGCCCCGCCCATCTCCTTCATGAGAATGGTATATTTACCTGCTTCTGCTTGTAATGTTCATGCGACATATATAATCCACCCTTATTCTCTGAATGAATTGTAAAGATCATGAAGTGTGCATTAGCCATGTGGAGTGTATTTGCCCATGATACACATTATATTGCTAGTACCCTCCATCTAGTTTCAATAAATATTAGGGCTTGTGTCTCCCTGTTGAAATGTTGATGCATGATCATGATGTGCTTCTGTAACTTAACTTCCATGCTGGAACTTAGAAGGATAGAAATTCGACAGAACAATAGAATGTCATGTGTTCAATACTTAGATTTGTATGAAGGGATTCATTGTAGCATCATCAGTCCCTTTCTGAGCTTTATCTTGACTTGAATTTGCAATATTACATAAATCATATATATTATTCTTATTATAGTGTACGGTTTGGTTTTAATTTTTTTAAAATTGAAATCAAATCTCAAATCATGAATTTTGCATTTCAAAATATTTTTTTAAATATTTAGACTCCACTTAGTTTTAGAAAGTATTTTTTATTTTTATTTGAATTTCATAATTAAAGGTATCTTAATATTTTACGTATATATATATATTAATACAGTATATTAAATTATTAATTGCGTATATATATATACAAGTAAACTAATTGCTTCTGAAATCTTGAATTAATCATATCTAATTATTTTTCCAAATAATTAAATTTTAAATATAAGTATTTAAAATATAATTTTTAGATAAGGTTAAATTATAATTTTGATTTGGCCCTGACTAAATCCTAGAAATAATTAATTATTTTTGTTGTCAAATCCCTAAATCCTTTGTGGATTAGGACATTGTTTTGAGATTTCAAATCCTATTGTGTAAAGGTCTCATAAACTCTTATATATATACACAGACGCACTAATATTTTTCCACTGCACTCTTCCGACGCTATCGAATCGAACTTCTAAACTGTTTGAAATTTTAGCACAAAGCTATCGGATCTTCCAAAATATCACCACTAGTGAGCTATGTCTGAGGAACAGAAGAAGAAGAAGAAGAAGTTAAGTTTGAAGAGCTCCGATGGTCGCAAATTCTTGATTGATGAGTGGGCGGCAGTACAGTCCGAGATGTTGCGGCTCATGATTGAAGATGGCTGCGCATCGGATGTAATTCCATTGCCAAACGTCGACTCCAGGACGCTGGCCATGGTGATCCATTATTGCGAGCGACACGGCGATCCCTTGGTGAAACAAGCCGATCTCAAGGCCTTTGACAATCGATTCGTACAAAAAGATCAAGCAACACTGTTTGATTTATTGATAGCTGCGAATTATTTACAAATTCCCGCACTGTTGGACAAGGTGGCCCAAAAGATCGCTAATATGATTGAGGACATGTCACCGGAGCAAGTCCGACGATTCTTTAACATAAAAAATGATTTCACGCTAGAGGAGGAAGGGGAGGAGATTCGTAGACAAAACGATTGGGCTTTTAAGTGATTTCAACTTATTTCAAACGATCTTAATTAGTTATGTCTTTCTTTTCTTGTAATTTAAAGTTATAATTTTTTTAGTTATAGTATAATAATGGTTTGTATTATGCACATTTAAATAAAAAAGAAAAACAATTGCAATTTAAATTTTTACTGTTTTGGGTAAAATTTTAAATAACATAAAGATTGGTGCCATGGTACAACATTTTATAAATTATTTACTATTGAAAGGTCATAAGTTCAAAATTTGGTTAACATAATTAATTTTTATTTTTTAGGCAAGATACCTTATGTATATTTAATAAAAATACTTTATTAATAGAATTTAATAATGAAAAATCATATATTCTTAAACACATTATCTAAAAGTTATAAAAATTAATTTGAGATATTATGGTTTGGGCTTTAAAAGTTATAAAAAATATGTATTGACCCATATGATTATAAAAATATGAATTTAGCCTTTTAGTTTTATAGCTCGGAATTGGTCCAAAAGTTTACTAAAAATATGAATTGACCCAAAGATTTCTAAAATATTACAAATGGCCTACAAAGGTTATCAAATTATATGAATTTATATAGATTATAATAAATTGATAAAGAAAAATCCATCTTTTTTTATTTTTCTAAACATATTATTGTAATAAGAACAAACATTTTTATCTAATAACATATTTCTTATGAAAGAAATTGAAATTTAAAATGTTAAAATTAAATTATATATGATGTCAATAAAAATGATCGTGTTAGATAGTTTGACTAAAATTAATCAATTTTGTTGAATAAGAGAGACAAATTGGCCTTTCACATCGCTTGCTTGGTGGATCAAAAATGTCCTAAACATTGGGGTCATGCTAAAATTATCTTTATAAATAAAATATTTTTTTAATAATATATAATAGGAAATATATTAATTAGTTTTGTCTATCTTTTCTTATAATTTAAAGTTTTGGTTTTCTTTAATAATATTAAAGTGGTGATTTGTATGATTTTAAAAAAATTTAAATGAAAGCTTATTGAGTGATGCTTGACAATTGTATTTTGTTTTTTAATTTTTTAATAAAATAAATTTTGATGCAATGATAAAATTATTTATAAATTGATTGTTATTTGGGGTGAGGTAATGCCCAATACATTAGAGAAGTATTGGTCTTGTGACGTTTAGAAATATAAAAATTTCTTTTTCAAATGCCTAAAATTCACAACAATAATATTAAAATCATAATATTTTATAATTGCGAATTCCAATACAAAAGCTTAATGTGGAATCATATGAAAGAATGAAAATCACAATTAATAAACTTTCCCCTAATATTCCAAACCCTAATGTGAAAAAGGGCCAATCGAAGCATTATATATATGTAAAGGAGCCAAGATAGCAAAATCTATCAAAAACATTTGTCAAATAGAGGCTTCTGAAATCAAGCATCGCCATGTCTGAGAAGAAGAAGTTGAAGTTGAAGAGCTCTGATGTTCGTATATTCTTTGTTGAAGAACATATTGCCATTCAGTCCATTATGCTCAGGCTTATGGTGAAAGACGGTTGCGCATCCAACACAATTCCGTTACCAAAAGTCAATTCCAAAACGCTAGTGATGGTGATCTATTATTGGAAACAACACGTGGATCCAAAAGTGGAGCAAGTCGATCTCGAAGCTTTTGACGCACAATTTGTGGACAAAGATCAGGCAACATTGTACGACTTTCTAATGACTGCAAATTATCTCAATATCCCATCGTTATTGGATAAGTTGTTCCAGAAGATTGCTGATATGATTAAAGGAAAGTCACTAAAGAAGATCTGACAAATGTTCCATTTGAATAACGATTTCATATCGGAAGAAGAACACGCGTTCAATAGAAATTATGATTGGGCTTTCAAGTGATGTCTTGATTTAACTTTTCTTGCTTTGCATCCCAAAACATTGGTGTCATAATAAAGTGCATTAGATGCAATCAAATCGCGCATTTCAAATGAAACTTTAGAATAATATTGGTTGTTTCTAAAATTGTGTGTTTATGCTTGCTTTCACATGTTTCATTTCTTGTCTATCTATATTTTCTAGGCTAGGAAATCAATAAGCAATTCATCCATTGCTTTATCTAAAGCTAAATTAATTGATAATTTAATAAGTGGTGAGAGAGTTTGAAGTTTTCAAAGAAAGATTTGATATCTCAAGTTAGTCGATTACCATAATTTAGTAAACGAGTTGATGATCCTATCATCAAAATTTTATAGTAAATATTGTTAAAACTAGTGTTTGTATGTATTTTTTATTTTTCTCAAAATTATTTTACGGTATGGGCCGTTGTGGTATAAAACGGCCCAAGGAAAATGGGCTTGAAACAATATTGATGGGCCGGTTCGGTCCGGGCCGGCCTGTGTCTATGTGCCCGACCGGGAACAATTCTCAACAAAACCCTTTCCCTTTCTTCCCCAACTTTCTCTCTTTTCGTTCTCTCTCCAACAATGCTCTCTCGCTTCATTGCAAAACCTTCCAATCTTCGTGTTGTAACCCTCCTAATCTCTTCAAAGGACTGCTTCTCAATCCCCAAAGTTCACTCTCCAATTCGGGACCCTAGCTCCAGCTTCTCCTTTTTGCGGTCCAAATTCTTCTCTAGCAATCGCAACAACGGTGACGGGAACGAGAATGATCGGACGAAATCCGCCTCGGACTGGTGGAAGATCTCGCCGGAGAATGATCAGACTGTAGAGGCCGTCTTTGGGGAAGACGCCGGCCCCGATGCCAAGGCGGATGAGGAAGCCTGGTTAAGAGACCGAGGCGAAGAGTGGGCGACGGCGCAGGGGTTTAAGCCGTGGAGTTTGGTGGAAGAGGAGAAGGGAGAAGACGTGTTTGGTATAGGAGAGGAAGTGCCGGAACTGCGTGGCGATGTTGGGGATAATCGGCAAGCGGAGACTGTGAAGAGTGTGGAGGAGCATAAGAAGCTTGAGGAGGAGGAGAAATTTCTCTCTGCTGTGCTTAAAGGCAAGCCTCAACATTTCTTTCTACTGTTTATTGCTAGCATTTGGGAAGGAAAATAATTGACGAAAGAATAGGAAGAGAAAATACAGAAATTGAAGCTAGGTTTAATTAATTTCAGCAATCGGTTTAGGAAAAAAGAAAGAAAAACTGCTTGAGAGAGTTAAGCACCTCCATTGGACCACACCCATAAGTGGTATATATTTGAAGAAGTTGAATGTTTGTCATTCTAGGAAAATACTGGACAACTTTTTTATTTTTCTTAGAGACCTTGTCATTTTTTTCTTTTTTTTTCTTTTTTTAAAAGATCATGTTGCAGTGATAATGTGTAAATATCCACCTATGGATTCCTATCTACAGCCAGTCCCAAGTTCGGAGAAAGGAGGAATTTTGCAGTAGAACTCATTGGACCGAACAACATGAATTCACCACATAGTGGATAAAGGTTTAATATGTCGTCATTGTATCCATAAGTACATGATGGTGTTCAGTAAGAATCACGTGGATGTCAGGGTGTTTTGCGTGCGGATACTATACATGATTATAGTTGGTTGTCATACTAATGCACCTGCCTTACGTTTTCAGAAATTAAAGCCAACTCTTAAAATTAAAAGGAAGACATAGTTTTGAAAATGTGAATGACATGATTCCAAAAACTGGAACTTGTATAAATTAGATTTTTAGCATGTCCTTTTTTTCATTTAAAAAAAATTGCTCGTGTAAATCGCGTCTCCATGTTGTACTTGTAAAAGTCATTCCTTATGGATCAACAGGTACATAATTTTGAAAATTGCTCCTTATGTAGATCAGGGAATTGAGCATTGCACAGGCACATGATTCCTGACCCATGCTAGGAAAGGGAGAAATTAAAGATGAGGCATGAAAATTATCCTGTAGTCTTGCATTTAGTATCTTTTATTTTTCTGCACTAAATCTAATCACGATCGCAGAATAGTCCTGCTTCTGCTTGGATACAACTTATATATAGCTTGGGAAGATATTGATTGTTTCTAAAACATGCATGCCCCTGGTTTCACTTGCTTTATTGCTATCTATACTTTGCTGTTAGAGTATCTTCTGGGCTGTGAAATCTCTTCAGGATAAGTTTCCACATCATTTGGAAGTTTCATTCATTGCTTTATCAGTGCATGCTCTTACTGAAGTTGAAACAACCCATATTTTTTATTGCAGGCCCAAATCGTGCATTTGGTGACTTAATTGCAGCATCTGGTATCACAGAAGATATGCTGGACAGTTTGATTGCTCTGAAGGACCTGGATGGTGTCCAAGGACTGCCCCCACTTAGAGAAATAGAAGACATGCGTTATGCAAAGAATACACAAAAGTCCACACGAGCTGAAATAGAGCGCCAGAAACAGGAGGAAGTCGCCAATGCTCGAGTAAGACAAGTAGATGAAAAAGGAAGGGCATATGGAACAGGAAGAAGGAAATGCAGTGTGGCCCGTGTTTGGGTTCAACCTGGTGATGGTAAATTTCTAATAAATGACAAAGATTTTGATGTCTATTTCCCAATGCTTGACCATCGTGCTGCAATTCTTCGGCCTTTTACTGAGACAAAGACTTTGGGGCTTTGGGATGTCAATTGTACTGTCAAGGGAGGCGGTCTCTCAGGTAGAGCAATTTTTACTTGCATCTTATGATTTGTTGCCATCCTCATCTTATGGTTTATCACCACATCCTTTTCCTGTGTTTTACCAAGTACAGTTCAGGGAACGCTATTTATATTTCTTCAGTTTAAATTACATGAATCTAGAAATTTATTAAACTTCTGATCCAATTTATGTGTTTTGTAAACCCCCTGCTGAATGTTTAATTTAGTTACACCATAATACAACCAAATGTTTATTTTAGTTACACATTCTAGTAAATTAGTTGCCACAATCACCCAAATTTGCTGTGAAAAATACAAGCAACTACACCTTTTAATCCCAAAGACTATCTACATACCCCAAATCAGGGATCGAGCTACACGTAATTCTAAAATTAATATGCAAACAAATACTCTCTCTCTCTCTCTCTCTCTCTCTCTCACAATTAACAAAATTTGGATCTCAAGCTCTGCATTTCTTCCTGTTCACTTCCCTTCTGCATGGAACAGGTCAAGTGGGGGCGATTCAACTGGGTATCAGCCGAGCCTTGCAGAACTGGGAACCAGATATGAGGTCTCCTTTGCGAGCAGGTATGGTACATGCAAGCTTACTTCGTTTCCCTTCAAAACTTGATGCCTTAAGATACTCTGTGATAACCTGCACATCTTACCCACAGTGGAAACATATTCATTCATATTTTTTCTGTTTCGCCAGTTCTTTCCTTGAGAAGCAATGACATGTTAATGCTTACACAATTTGTGTAGCAAACACTTGGCTCTGGTTTAAATGCTATTGAGTTCGATAGATCATCATATGGTTTATGTATCAGTTTTATGTTATTGCTTGTCCTCATTCATCACTTTAGTCTAGTTGTTCATTGAACACATGAAATGTGTGTATATTGGTAAATGCATTATATTTGTATTTTTGCGTTTAGATATCAACACTGAACATATTACCATGACTTGTCACCAGTTGGTTTCTTGACAAGGGACTCGAGGGTTGTGGAAAGGAAGAAACCCGGCAAAGCAAAAGCCAGAAAGAGCTTCCAGTGGGTCAAGCGGTGATCAATTTTTGAAAGACATAATAATTTCAACACAGCTTTTGCTCGGACTATTGCCTAGCAATAAGATTTTGATACCCTTTTAGCTAGGATGGTTGTGGTACATCTCCTGTATTGTAGCCCTTTTAAGTCATGCACTCTTCATCAGAAGATACCTGGTTGGTTGCGATAAAGATTTCCGGCTCGAGTACACCAATTTTTGGAGACAAAACCGAACTGAATTCAATGTCCTTTTTAAGTTTATCTAGTTCTTTACATTGTATGATGATCACTGATGTCTTGAAGGCTTTATTGGACACTGTGAATTGTAGTGGCCCTCGTGGGGTTTGAATGAAAATTCTTTGAATTTGACTTGTGGCTATATTGCTACTGTTCATTTATTATTTTACAGTTTTCTAGATGTTACTACTACCAATTTTGAAGTATTTTGGTTGTTTCTTGAAAACTTCTTTACACGTCAACAAATTACAAGAGTTTTTCAAGAAACTTTTCAAGTTCCAAATCAAAGTAACTAATACATTGCATAGGGATCAATAAGAAAGACGTGTATTAAAACATATGTTGCTAGCTTATTGAATTGGAGAATTTATGATCACATAATTAGTAAGAACAACATAATATACTTTAGACCTTTATTTTAATTTATTAGTATCACAATTATTTTAAATTTATTATAATATATATATATATATAGTTGGACTTTTTAGTTTATAATGTTACTTATATTTTGATTTGGAGATCAGACCGTGCAGCATAATTTTGTTACAAGCTTAAGCAATTAACACATAAATATACAGCCATGAGTTTGAATGGAGATCAACAAAAGATATCTACAAAAGCATATATTGTTAGCTTTCTCCAAATGGAAATTTTTCAATCACATGACAACAGCAACACCATAATACAACTAAATGTTTATTTTAGTTACACATTCTTGCTCATTAGTCACCATAATCACCCAAATTTGTGGTGAAAAATACAAGCAACTAAACCTTTTAATGTCAAAGGCTATCTACATACCCTGAATTTGGGATCAAACTACACTAAATTCTAAAATTAATATGCAAACAAACACTCACGAGTTTAAACTTGCCAAAATGTCGCCAAAACAAATATTAGAGTAGAGTCAATCTTCACCATCTTCTTGAGCAAATTTTGATAGAGATTGAACTTCTTTCGGGATTGAAAGTTCTCTACGATTTTGTTTTCTTCTAGAGAATGAAGCTTCCCCCACTCTACATATAATCATCAGCAGGTATAACAACTTCTTGGTTTACAGGTTGAGCTTCTTAATCATCGGACTGAAAGTTCTCCAATATTTTGTTCTTCTTCTAGAGAAAGAAGCTTGTCCCAATCTACATAATTATCAACTGATGGAGTAGCTTGGTTTATAGGTTGAACTTCTTCTGAGACTAATTGTTCTCGAAGATTTTGGTCTTTTTCTACAGAAAGAAACGTGTTCCAATGTCCACAATCTTTGATCAATAAATCGGCTTCTTCTTGTACTACTTGTTCAGTCTTTCGTCGCTTTCTTCCCTTCATTTTCATCTGAACTTGGCATATCACGTAGTCCTTGAACTGGCAAAAACAAATCTAGCAAAAATTAGTGTTCCATCCTGAACTGAAATGTTCTTAATAAGTCAATTTTTACATCTTGATGTAAAGGAATTTTTCTTCAAAAATATTTTCCTTATTCTTTTTGGTTAAATAGCATAAGACTATTAAGATCGAGTAGACTATCATTGATTGAAACAAATAATCAAATAAAAGATGAACCAATAGAATTAAATAGAATGATGGATCAAGAACATTCCGTACCCTGAGTTCATGATTCAAAGAAATGTCGTCAAGTCTCCATTACTTCATATCCTACTGGTCACTTTCGCATGAAGATTTGTTCACATAATCCAAACACATTTTCGTTCCTATCAGCCTTCCATGTCCACCCACAATTTGCTTTCCCTTATCAAGACCTTTCCATGTTCCACTTCCCACCGTCCTATCAATACGACTGCCCTTGAGGCTCTTCTTCCTCAATCACGTAAAAAAGTAGAGCTGGTTGGTTTTCTTTCTCCTCCTTTTCACGTAATCTCGCTCTAGCAAACAACTCTTGCAATTCTGCCTCATTGTAGACTAGAGTTGATGTCAGTTAATAAAATTAAAACGTAACGTTAAATGACTGTCCATGATGCAATTGTGATTGTCACTGTTAGATAACATATCCAATAATTCAATATTCTTAGAACTTACTAAGTTTTAAAGGTGTTTAAGAAATCTGGAGATCGAAATACAGTTCATTTTAATGAGATCAGGTATATATTAACAAGACGGAACAAGTGAATCTTATGTACACAAATAATCATTTTTCATTTACTATTTGCAGTCTTAATTCTTATCCAAAATATTTATTCAATCAAAACATTCTAACCAATTAACAACATACGCACTACAAATATATATATATAGGAACAAACAAGATGAAAGGAGATGAACAAAATCAATCAGGCAAATAGCTATAAGAAGCCAACAATTTCACAAAATTTTGTTGAAATTAATACAAGTGGCTGCACCTTCTAATTAGTAAGGTTGCCTACGTACCCTAAACCAAGGATCAAGCCATACGTAGTTCTAGTACATATATATAGTTATAGTACATAAACGTTCGTGCAAATGTACAATTACGTAAGAAAATAAATCTACCACAAGTCTAAATCTTCAAAGCTAATATTAGCTCGGACCCAATCTTCATATTCTTCGACAGAGAGAGCAGTTTCAGGCTCCGGCAGATACTGTTGATCTTTTTCTTGGATTACACCTCCAAAGCTTCGGTTTTCTTGGGCCAAAGGTTGTTGAGTTTCTTCTTCAAAGTCCTGTTGTTCTTCTCTAGTTGTTTCTTCTTGAACTCGTTCAATCTTTTGTCGCTTTCTTCCCCTCACTTTCATATTGACTTGACATATTACGTAGTCCTTGAACTGCGCCAAACAAATATTGTGAAAGTTAACGTTTTGTCCAATGTTAGACAGATATATATCCCGAAAGTCCTAAATCTACACATAACAAGAAGATCGAAGAGAATCATAACACTACCTTGATATCATCACGATTACTCAAACAATCATCGGCCAGGGACCACTCCTTCATGTCCCATTGTAGAGTCTCTGTGGAAGTTGCGTTGACATAGTTGAAACATCTTCTTGTTCCTATGATCTTTCCACGTCCATCCACAATGGGGTTTCCCTTGTCCAACCCTTTCCATGTCCCCGCCACCCCAACTGTCCTGTCGACGCGACTCCCATTCTTGCTCTTCTTCCTCAACCGCGTGAACAAGAACAACTGGTTCGTCTTGTCCCCTTCCTTGTCCTCTTCATCTTGAAGTCGTCTCACATCTGCAAACACCCCCTTCAGCGTCGCCTCATCATAGATGTCACACTCTTTGATGAAACCATCAACCGGCAATGGTTTGCCGCTCATCTTTCTCAAAAGATAATCCTCTATCAACGTTTGATCAGTGGGGAGAAACTTGTATCCACTACAAAGCTTGAATAGCTCCATCAATCTATTTGGGATCAAAGGAATGAAAAAGATTGACGAAATATCATATATTTATAGATGTGGAATTAAGAACACTATATATCTTTAAACTATTAATCTTACTCTATCAAATATTTTTTTTTATTATAAAAAAAAATTATTAATGACCAAAAACTAAAAACGAGATTAATTTTGGTGGTTAATATAATATTATTAATGACTAAATATAAATTATGTCGTCACAAGATAAATTTTGAAAACAAATTAAATAAATTGTCGTTAATAAATCATTTTTTCTGTCGTTTATTGGCTAAATTTTTTAATTCTAATCAAGAAATAATAATAAAAATTATTAAAATTTAAATATTATTTATAATAATTAATTTATTATAATTATTAAATTTATAATATAATTATATTTTTAAATAAATATTAATTTGACGTAATAATTTAAATTATTTTATTATCATATTTTAGATTATTATTTTATTTTATAAATTATTTTATTTTTATTAATTAAATAATTAATAATATTATTTGAATAAATTATTTTATTTTAATTAACAAATAAATATTTAAAAAATAAAAACGTGGGCGGGAATACTCCCGCTGTATCTCTCTCTCCCTCTCCCTCTCCCCTCCTCCTTCCCCAGATCAGCAAATCCCTAAATCTAACCCTAACTCACCCCTCCCCCCCCCCCCCCCCCCCCTCTCTCTCCCTCTGAAGTACTCCCGCCGTCGACCCATTCGCCGCTACCTCCGCCTCCCGTCATCGCCGCTGCCTCCGCCTCCGGTTGCCGCCGCCTCCAGCTCGATCGGGCTTTGCCTCCGCGTCCGGCGCTGCCAAATCCGCCTCCGCCTTCGCCGCCTCAAAGAAGGTATATGTATATATATATATTCTGTGTGTGTATATGTATTATGTGTGTATATATGTATTCTGCGTGTATGTATATGTATTATGTGTGTATGTATATATCTTTATTTGATTCTTCGATTCTTTGATTCGACTGATCGTGTGGCGCTAAAGCTACATAATCTTGTTAATTAGGTTTCTAATTGGTTTCTTTAAGAATCTTCAAAGTGTAAAGTGCTTTACGTACTGTCGTCGCAATATTATGAACGGTTTTGAAACACTATAAAAAAATTATTTCTGCATATGCTCGATCCTGCTTCTTTCCTTCTTAATTTGACTATTTAGAGCAAGCTTCTGATGTTAAAAAAAAGAGCAAGTTTCTGAGTGCTTGTGACATTAGCCAACGAACAGTTAATTGTTACTACGTACTGTTATCAAACCAAAAGAATAAAAAAAGAAAGCCACAGCATCTAATCTTTTCCAAATCTAACCTCATTCTTTAGAAAACTGAATTCTTTAGAAATCTGACAGTTAATTATATGATTTGAATTTTCTGAACTGAGTTCTTTAGAAAACTTGTCTGATTGAGCTATCAATGTAATTGGCTTATCTGACCTCATCTGTTAATTCACAAAAAGCTACTATAGGCTTGGGTTTTTCATGTATTTGCCAGTTTCTATTATGGCCTTACAGTGATATGGCCATGGATGGAGTCTGTGGAGAGCTATGATTAGAGAAATAAAATTCATGTAGCCAACTCAACCTAGAAGGGTTAAGGCTTGGGATGTTGTTGGCCAGTTTATGCTTGAAAGCTTGCACTTTTTTAACAGCATTGGTTCATCTTACACTGTGTGGTTGCCCTCTTTGTCTTAAACTAGGTACTATAGGTTTGGAAAGAAATGTTACTGTCCAGTGTTGTACATAGTGCTGTATTCTATCCACGCCTACTCATTAGCCACTAGTTTGTGTACTGTCAATGAGCTTTATGAATTAGGGATTGAGATGTAGTTGCATTCAGACCCATAATGTCCTCTTACATCTGGTTTTGCTGTAACTTAACATTTAGACAGATTTATACATTGACAACATGTACCGTATTCTTCAACTACTATTCACTTTACTGATTTAGTCTGATCTTCCAATGAGACAGTTGAGGCCAGTAAGTTAGACGTGGCAGGTTGAACCCATGTCTTATTGCTCTTTTTATTGCTAACACTGCAGTATCGGCAACTTGAGCAAGAATTGCTTAACTTATTTCCCAAAATTTGCTAAAGTGCCCTTTACCATTGTATTTCTCTTGTTCCCAAGATATTTCATGCACATGAGAAATTGTTGTTGGTCTCTAATTGAAGGAGGTTGCATAAGATGTCCTCTGAAATGGATGACTTTGGCATTTCAGTTAATGAAGCCACACCTGGAAATGTGGATGGAGCAGGTCTGTATGGGACTGGCCTGAAGAATGAAGTTGGTGAATACAATTGTTTTCCGAACGTCATTATACAGGTTGGTTTACAGAATGTCCCTACTTCTTTGGGTAAAGTCATTTTTGTATGGATATCATCTCTGTGGCCCGAGTTACATATTTCTGTTTGTGACTTTTCAGTCCTTATGGCATGTAAGATGTTTTCAGGATAAATTTTTGGGGAGATCACTGTCAAAGCATGTGCATGTTGGAGATCCTTGTGTTACCTGTGCACTGTATGATATTTTTACTGCCGAGCATGGCATCAACAGATTTGCGAAGAGAGACTGTGGCCCCTACTTCTCTCAGGATTGCTCTGAGTAACTTATACCCAGACAGTAATTTTTTTCAGCAGGTTACATAACTGTATTCTTGCACCTTGCTTTTGTTTTAGCTTATGCTGTAAGTCTGTAACCTAAATTCTCATGATATACTAACCATGAAGGTAGATGCTGGGTTAATGCTATGAAAAGTTCTGATTGACCCGAATTTCAAGCTTCTAACTCAATGGATATAGGTGATAATGTGCATTGGACAAAGGCAGACATGGACCCAATGGTCGTTGACACAACTATTAATTCAAAGAAAATAAAGGAAAGAAAGGAAAGAAACTAAGGTTATGAATTTTAACTCTTTTGCATTTAGTTTTATATGTGCATGCATGTTTATTTTGGTATATGTTACTAATTTATTTTGGTTGTGCTTTGTAGTAATATGAAAGAGACAAAAGACAAGGAAGGCCCAAAGACTGGTAAACATGTCTTCATATCTCCAGGTACTTTACTTAGGGGAAGGGGTTTGTCAACTTCAAGGAACATGTTCTTCTAATTATATAGGATCAAAAGTCCCGATTACAGAGAAAAATGAAAAAGGAACTAGTAAAAGTTCACAGCATTTTGTTTCTGAGGCAATAAAGGGGTTGGTGTTGGGGAGCCCCTTTATTGTGGACCAATTCTTGGAAAATTTATGATGAGATACAATTTTGGTACATTGGATTATGACAGTAGAGATGTATACGTCTACAAGTTCCATTCTCCCAAAAGAGGTAGAATTTTAGAACTTGATATTCTCAAAGTTTAAGCCCATTCTAATTACTCAAGCTTGATACTTTGCATTCTTCTCATATAAATTACAGTTAGGCTTTGTGTGAATAATAACGCTCTGTTAATTGAGATTCTAATTTGGCGTTAACTATAAGAAGTTGGGGTAAGACATTGATTTTGTCTTGGGTATTGCCAACATTGATTATGCATTACAAGAAAGTTAGGCATTCTTATGGATATAATGAGTATGATTTGTGTTTGTCAAATTTTGTTATTGGGTTATAGAGTGTGTTTGTCAACTTTTGTTGTGTTTTGGTGCATTTTAGTGGTTGTATGTTATGTAGCTTATAATGAAGACGTCTTGTGCTTTGTTAATTTTATTTCTAATATTTTATAAAGAAAACATGGATCACATTTTTTACTCTAATTTTATGTTTTATTTTGTTTTGTAGGTCAATGAGACATCAGAACTCTGAAGGAAGCAACTTTTGTCTTGGACTACATGAATAGTTCTATGACTATAGTGTTTTGGTGTACATTTTTGTATAGTATTTACGGTTGTCAAAGTGTTGCTTTTAGTTGAATATTTTTTTTTTTTTTTGTAGTTCGTTGGCAATTAACACTTATATAAATACTATTTTTGGTGTGTAAATGTTAATGAATAATGATGTTTTTTATTTTGGTAGAACATATATTACTTTGAAGTTTGTTGAATGATAGGTTTAATTTTATGAATTTTATTTTAATTTGATATGGACAATGATATATAAGTTTGGTAGTTTACATCAAAACAGGATGTTGTCGTTATTGATGACTAATCGTCGTTTTTACACTATTAATGACGAGAAATAATGTCGTTATTGATTTATATTTTGGTAGCTAAATAATATTTTTTAGCGACAAGAATCATGCAGTCGCTAATTGTTTACACTATTAACAATAGGAAATACTGTCGTTATTATTAATGAGTTTGGTAGCTAAAAATTATTTTTAATAACAGGAATCATATGGTTGTTAATTATTCATACTATTAACGATGGAAAATATTGTAGTTATTAGGTTATAATTCGGTAGTTAATAATTATTTTTAATTATGGGAATTATACGATTGTTAATTATTCACACTATTAACGACGGGAAATATTGTTGTTATTGGGTTATAATTCGATCGTCGATAATTATTTTTAACGACCGGAATTATATGGTCACTAATATACTTAACGACGGGTTTATCATTCCTGTCGTTAAATGTTTTTATCTATGAAGACAATAACGACGGATGACAACAGGAAAATTCTTGTCGTTAAAATATTTTAACGACGAAAAATTAACTTTTAATGATTGATTTTCCCATCATTAAAACCCGTTTTTCTTGTTAGTTGGAGAGTATGTTTTGTTATACAATACATTTATTTTATGACATTAAATTTTACCTGTAAAAATATTATTTTAGAGAAAAGAAGCTTTTACTGTTATTTATGTAACGTTTTAATTTTAATTTTTAGATAAAAAATGAGTTATTAACATTCATGTGGTGCCAAATATATACCTTTGTTTAAAAATTATTTTCTTTATCTTTTTGTTTTCCAAATTTACAATCTTAAAAGAGAATAGGAATTATCCAAATTTAAAAAAATTAATAAATAAAAATTCTATCAAAACACAGTTGTACTTTATGACAAGCAGAGTGTCAAAAGAGATATCAAAATACAGTTGAACTTTATAATATAATTTTTTATTTTTTCATAAAACAAATAAAAAAGGAACAGATATTGAAATACTTTGCCATAAATGAAATAAAAAAAACTAAGGAATAAATTATTTCAATTTCATTGACTTAAAATGAATCTTTTACGTACCTATTTAACTTTTTCTTGCGGGTGCCATAAAATGAAACTTCTAATTTTTGTCATCTTCCTCAATTGATTTGATAATATACAGTCTCATATGATTCATATAACTTAGGAATAAAATATAAAGCTACTTTGAAAATAATTCAAAATATGTTCTTGGATTGGTACCTAGCTAATTAAGCTAGTCCAACAAAATGTTATCTTCTCTAACAATATCTTTAATTAGGTTTGGTATCTTATCTTTATCGAATTTTTTTTATTATCTCAATCTCAATTCACATTAATATTTGTTATAATTATAAAATATATATTCAAGAAAAATGCCACACATTTAAGCAGTAGTGCTGTACCTTTGTTTTGCTATTAGGACACATTTCTCCTATTTGAATAAGTTAACTTCATCATGGAGATATATATTATGTATGTGTATGCTACAGAGATTAAACCAGCATTTACAAGTTTTAAAAATGTGGTACCCTTCCCAATTATGGGAGGTCTAGTTGTAATTTACCTAGGTAATGTCATTCAGCCTGTGTGCTTGCTTGACCTTTTGTACGTATAGGGTTTACCCCCCATTTTTGATCATTTTTATCTATAAAATAAAAAAAAAAAATCTTGTGATCAAAATCCATATATAGGCCAAGTCATGATATATATATTTCCCTTTGGGCAAATATTGAATTTGCCACAGTACTTTTCATCAATGACTTGTAAGGCATCTATGAATCACTTTCATTCAAGACCTGTATGTATATATGGCCTTACATTTCTTTAAATACCATGAATATATACAACACCTCTTCATGGATTCAAGTCGCAGCATGAATCTTGACCACCCGTACTTCCACGCTGTAGTAAAGCATCAAGCATTCAAGTTGTTGCTTTCCCTGCATCAATCATCCCGTGCCCTGGGTAGTAATTAAGGTTCCTATAATTAACTTCAATTTCTTCTGATCAGGTGGTTATTCTTTTTTCTGTGGCAGTACGTGGAAGCAGATGATCAGCTATATACAACGCTGGAAATTGTAGTTCCAGCTGAAAATGTTATCGACTCGATCAGTTTATGGGGAGAATGGTAGTAATCTGGCTCGTATTAGAGAGGTGTGTGTTGCTTTTCCAATTGATGCTGTTGATATGTAATTACCTGTTGAGTTATTTATCTCTGATCCAAAAAAAAATGAACTCTAATGTACGTAAACCAGATTTAATTCGGGGGCAAAGGTGCTAATCCATGAACCACATCCTGGAACCAGAGAGACAGGGTTGTAGCTAGTTATATCTGGGAACCCTGACGAAAACGCAAGCAGCTCGGAGCTAGCCTGCTAATTCAAGCATTCATTCTTACTGCACCATCATGACAAAGATATATATATCTGAGAGTTTGTAACTTTTGAAGAAAACGTACGGCTAGAACCAGCTGGGCCCTGCTTTCTGCTTAATTAGGTTTTTGTTTATAATCCATCCTCCGTACAGCACCCAGATAAGAGAGGATAATCCAGGGCCCTGCTTTCTGCTTTCTGCTTTCTGCTTAGATTTTGTAATTAATGACAGGGCATTACTAATGTTATTTGATTTGAACAGGTGGAGAAAACTACTGGAGAATCCATATATGATTATGATGATGATGATGATGATGGTATGGTTATGGTAGGTTCTCTGTTATAGGCAACCAACCTGGCCTGGGAGCGTTTTGGTTGTTCTGGCTGTTTTGGCCAGTTTTAGTTTTAGCAGATGACACTACATGCTCTGCTCTTCAAGGTACAAACAACACTAGGCAGGCGGAGGAGGAGCACGCATGGGATATTGGGATTCCGATACAAAGCATATATATCTTAGGAGCTACGACATGGCAAAGAATAACAGTAATATTTATTGGGGGAAGAAAAGCTTGAAATCAGTTGCAAAATAAATAAATAATAATAATAATCAGTTCCTTCAGAAAGCCATAACAAGACAATAATGCAGCTTGCTCGCCGGCCAGATGAATGGAGGAATGGTACTTGCTTTTCTAAATAAAATCCTTACGTGGGAGTGTAACCACAGAAGAAAGCGTGAATTTAACAAGGCAAAAGACAAAAGCTTGAACAGCTCCATCAATCTATTTGGGATCAAAGGAATAAAAAATCAGAAACAAAAACAAAAAAAAACAAAAAAATTGAGAAAATATATATATTTAAAGATGTGGAATCCAATATGTTATATTCTCTAACAATATGTTTAGGTTTGGTATCTTATCTTTATTAAAAAAAAATTATTATCTTAATCTCAATTCACATTGTTTGTTATAATCATAAAATATATTCAAGAAAAATGCCACACATTTAACTGAGATAACCAGATGATGTTATTAGAGATGCAATTTTTTCTTAATCCTACTTATTGTTGCTTTAATTAGGAATACATGTTACAAAAATATGATTAATTAAAGAGAATCATTACATATTCAATTACGTGCAATGTAAAGAAAAAAGAATTACCTAACTAGGATAAAAAAAAATAATAGAAAATTACATTATACAATTCATCAATGACAAGGACGCATTCAGAAAGAAAATGATATTATTAATCAATGAAAATACATTCTGAAAGAAAATATAGCACCCATTATAATTCTTAATAATAGCAAAAATAACAGTTTTACAATATTTTTGATGATTATTTTTACTAAAATATTATTTTTCCATATCAAAAGCAAATTTTTTAGAAGAATTTTGACCTCATGCAACTCAAACAATGCTATATACCCAGTTCAACTAATCACATAGATAACAAAACTAACATACATGGAGAAAACCCAAGGAAACTACCATGGAGAGAATCAATCAATCAAAAGTTACAAAGGGAAGTACTATACCAATTGATGATGATTCTTGAAGATGGCAATCGTGGATTGATCAAGGTAATTCCCTCCGTAAATAAAGTCACTGTAGAATAGAGGAAATTCAACAGGATTTCAGGCCAAGAAAGAGCCAAAGCAAAAGGTAGAAAAGATGATACCAAAGAGAAGAATGGAAATATCAACAAAATCGTGTGCTTTTTTTAAAGAAGAGCTTGCATATATATAGAGAAGCAAACGTGAGAGCCTAAGTTAAATTTTGAAATCAAACAATGCAATTAGATAAGAAAAGATAAGGCAACAATACTTAATAGCTTCTGGTCAGATTTTCAAATTCATAATAAATTTGAGAGATTAGGATAACATAACTATCAGATTCAGAATACATTTCAAGATTTTTTCATGAAATACCCCTCTTTTCTTTCAAGTTTCTTTTATTTATCCCTACCTTTCAAGATTTTTTCCTTTACCCCCTTATAACTTCAGAGATAATTTCAAATTACATTATGGCCTTTCATGTGACATTTAGAATTGATTCATAATTTTTGTAAAGATGACCCCCCTCCCAATAACATCATATACCAAGAAAAAATCAAGTATAATTTTGCAAAAATAACGAGGTACATATATTTTCAAGTTTATTTTTATTTTTTCGTATTAAAATGAATTATTTTAGAAGAATTTTGACCTCATGCTCACATGCCACTCAATCAATGCTATATACCCAATTCAACTAATCACATAGATAACAAATATAACATACACGGAGAAAACCCAAGAAAACCAACATGGAGAGAATTAATCAATCAAAAGTTACAAAGAGAACTACCATATCAATTGATGATGATTCTTGAAGATGGCAATCGTGGATTTCTCTATGTAAACAAAGTCGTTGCAGAAGAGAGGAAATTCAACAGGAGATCAGGCCAAGAAAGAAACAGAGCAAAAGGTAAAAGAGATGATGCCAGAGAAAAAAATGGAAATATCAACAAAAACGTGTGTTTTTTTTCAAGGAGTGCTTGCAAATATATAAAGAACCAAACTTGAGAGGCAAGTTAAATTTTGAAATCAAACAATGCACCCAAATAAGAAAAGATAACGCAGAAATATCTTAATAGCTTTTGGTAAGATTTTCAAATTCATAACAAACTTGAGAGAATAAGATAATATTTTTTGTCAAGCTTTCAGATTCAGATTACAATTCAAGATCTTTTTAATGACATACCAAACTTATCTTTCAAGATTTTTTTATTTACCCCTACCTTTCAAGATATTTTCTTCTACCCCCTTATAACCTTCGGAGATAATTTCACATTACATTATGGCCTTTCATGTGATATGTAGAATTTATTCATAATTTTTGAAAAGATGACTCCCCCAAAAATATATATATATATATCTTATACCAAGAAAAAATCAAGTGAAATTTTGTAAAAATAACGAAGCACAAATATTTTCAATTATATTATTATTTTTAAGCATTATTTTTGTACATAAGACACCTCCCAAAAAAAATAATATCTTATACCAAGAAAAAATCAATTGTAATTTTGTAAAAATAACGAGATACATATATTTTCAAGTTTATTTATTTATTTTTTTTCCATATCAAAAGAAAAATTTTTAGAAGAATTTTAACCTCATGCTCACAAGCCACTCAATCAAAGATATATACCCAATTTAACTAATCACATAGATAACAAATATAACATACATGGAGAAAACCCAAGGAAACCAACATGGAGAGAATTAATCAATCAAAAGTTACAAAGGGAAGTACTATACCAATTGATGATGATTCTTGAAGATGGCAATCGTGGATTGATCCAGGTAATTCCTTCTGCAAACAAAGTTGCAGTAGAAAAGAGAAAATTCAACAGCAAATCAGGCCAAGAAAGAAATGTGTAGAAGACAGAATAAATGATGCCAAAGAAAAGAAGGGAAATATCAATAAAAACATGTGTGTTTTTCTTATGAGAGCTTGTCTATATATAGAGAACCAAATTTGAGAGGCAAGTTAAATTTTGAAATCAGATAATGCACTCAGATAAGAGAGGATAATCCAGCAATATCTTAATAGCTTCTTAACAAATAGATTTTCGAATTCATAACAAATTTAAGGGATTAGGATAATATTTTTTGTCAAGTTTTTAGATTTAAATTACATTTCAAGATTTTTTTTCATGACATACCCTTCTTATCTTTCAAGATTTTTTCTTCTACCCCCTTATACCTTCCAAGATAAATTCATATTACATTATGATTTTTCATGTGACATTTTGAGTTGATTCAAAATTTTTGTAAAGATGAACCCCCCCCCCCCCTCCCTCCCAAAAAAATATATATATATATCTTATACCAAAGAAAAATCGAGTGCAATTTTGTAAAAATAACGAGGTTTATATATTTTTAATTATATTTTTATTTTTAAGCATTATTTTTGTAAAGATGACCTCCCCCCCCCCCCAAAAAAAAAAAGATATCTTATACCAAGAAAAAATCAAGTGTAATTCTGTAAAAATAACAATGTACATATATTTTTAAGTTTATTTTTATTTTTCCATATCAAAAGGAAATTTTTTACATATATTTTTATTAAATCTACGTTGTTATGGGTTTAAGATTTTGTCCCATGCTTCGGATCATATCATTATTTTATGTAATACAATTTTTTTATGTATAATATTTAACATTCAATAATATTTAAAAAAAACATATTTTCCAAACAATATTAAAAATATACTCTTTTGATGCATATTTTTTATGTACAAATGCAAAATTTATCATTTGTATGTAAATTTCATTTTCACTAAAATCTTTCAAAATGTAAACCATCACATAACATTTTACGTGAAAAATTAGTTTCACTTGTACCATCTTTTTAATATATAACTTAAACATATATCCTGTGTTAACATCTCTTGATTCATTAAATTTATTTAAAATTGAAGTTGTTACAAGAATATAGAGTTATATATTTTGTTATCTATAGTGACAATCACCACTGCCATTGTCATCTAATGTTATATGACATTCCCAGCTAAATACTAACTCGAAAATTAGACTAAATAAGTGGTGGAAATGCCTCCTTTTTTTTCAAACATGGACATATATAAGGTGGTTGGAAATTTATGAATTTATATTAAGATGTGAGTTTTTCAACGTAAATGAAAGAAAAAACTAACTACCAATAGGATATTCTCTCGATCTTTGTAAAATAATAAATCTTATGCGCTAAAATCTTAGGGTGGACAAATGGGCCAGCAAATTTGATTTTGTCTCTAATGCAATAAACAATAATGGCCTGTCACTCTCTTATGGGTACTCTGTCCAATCTGCATTCCATACATCACAGAATTCAAAGGGCTACCATCAGATTTCTAATTTCTCTCTTCTTCTTCTTCTTCTTCTTCTTCTTCTTCCTTCTCTGCAACCAATGCCAACACAGTCTGATCTCCATGAAAGCACCTCTGATCTCTCAAATAGTGGGTTGAATCCGGAGACTCCGGATCGGCCACCCGAATCCTTCTGGGTGCCCCGAGATCAGGCTCTTGAGTGGCTCAACCACAATGCATTCATCCAAAGAAAGGGATCAACCAAGATCACTTCCTCATCCAACTTCAATTCAACTACTTCACCTTCCCAAACCTCAGCTTTTGATCCAAGACCCAAAGCATCCATCATCGGGCTGCCCGGCAGAAGCCTCCGCCGGAGCTTCAAGCCAGAAAATGCCCGGCTCTTCCGGAGCCAGTCCGAACCGGGAGGCAAACCCCCTGCGTCTGAACCGGGTTCTCCACGAGTTTCGTGCATGGGGAGAGTTAGTTCCAGGAAGGGAAGAGAAAAACGAAGCGGGTTCTGGGCCGGGTTAAGGCGAATTTTCGGAACCGGACTCGGGACAACTGCCGGGTCAAATCAGTTGGATGCTGGACCGGGACGATTCCGGTTCAAGCCGTTGGTGTCTGCTAAGAAGTCAGAGCTTGGCGGGCACGATCGTGTGGACGGGAAGCGAACCGGACACCTGGAGGAATCGCAGTGAGTTGACTGCGAATTTGTCAGGAATACCGGCGGCCATGACCGAAGGGCCAAAGCAAACTTTTGTTGAATGTATATCAAACGGATTAGTTTGAAAAATCCCCTCAAATATTGTTTACTTTCTTCCTTTTGTTTCCTTCTGTTTCTGTTTTGTGCACATCTTCGAAGCATGCAGATGATCTGTTTGGTTATGATTTTCTGTTTATTATCATCTCTTACAAAAGATCGGGCCATTCGTCGGGCCGGCCCTCGTCTTGGTGGGTTAGGTTATTGGGCTTAATGGGTTGACCCATATAAATTTTAAAAATATTTTATTTCTTGCTCTTAATCAAACTTGCAAATTTTACGATGTAAGACCATTCAAATATTAGTAAAATTATAATTTAAACTCGTAAACTCGAACTCACAAGTGGTATTTTAAAATCCTTTAACTAAACCTATAATTTTAAAAGTAAAAGTTAAATTTATTGTAATTCATTGTAATATTACTAATAAGATTATCGCGTAATATTATAATGAGTAATGATTAAATAATTAAATATTAAATATAATATTATCTTTAAAACTTAAATTATTATAAGAAATAATTAATTTATTAAAATTTGTAACTTTTATAAATTTAAAAAAAATTATTCTTCAAATAAAATAAATCTAAGCTCATTCACCAATAAACTATGTTAAGTCGCATATCATATACTTTTAACCTAATATAACCCTATATGCTTTAATTAAATCGAACTAAATTAGTAAACAAAATCCTAGATACTTAGTGCTAGGGGTGAGTGAAATTTTATTCGCCGTTTCAAATTTAAATTTTTTGGTTATTTTGATTTAATTTAATTTTCTTATAAAAAAAATAGTCTAAATAACCAAACCAATTGAAATGTAAAAAATGATCAGTTTTTTTTATCAAAATTGACCGATTTAGTTTAATTATTTCAATTTAACCAAATTTTTGCTCATTCTTAATTACTTCTATTTGGTTACACTTTGTTATTTTAGATTTTTTAATTTTTTTTGTTTGATCAAATATTTAATCAATTTAATTTAATTTTTTTTAAACTAATCTATTTAATTTGAGTAATTTGATTGGTTCGATAATGCTAACTCAAGACGCGCACATGTTTATTTAAGTATTTTATTCAAAAGCTATTAACTATTTCATTTTTATTATAATTATAGATGAAAATTTAATACAATTGTAATGTCAAAGTAGGTATGACCATAGCCCTTTCTACTTAAAAATATATTCTAAAAAGTAAAAATAAAATCATCAATTACAATTGTAATGTAAAACAATGTGCATTTGCTTCCATTAATATACTAGAATAAATAATTTCCTTTTATGGAAAATAAATTTAAATGCTCGGCCCAATAGAAATAAAAATAAAAATGTCTACATCCATACAAATTATGATAATCTATGTCTATTCGAGGAATCACTCTCCCAAATTTTAATATGTGACTTACATGTTCGTACACTTTAAATTTAAACGAATTGACCTGTGAATTTTAGAGAATGATGAGATATGTAGAGTCGAATGCTGATTGTGTTACGGGGTCTTCGCGAGTTTTTTATAATAAAAAAGAGAAATAAAAATGTTATTTTGACATTCAATTATAATATTTTTAAATAAAATATCACATCTAAATAACTAAATCGTATTTTTAAAACAAAAATCTCAAAAGTGGGACTCGGCTAGAACTTAATTAAAATTTGGTCGCAACTGGGATTTGAACCCACCCTTAACGACTTGCATTGATATAACAATAAATATAATAAAATAATATATATAAATTCTATTAAAAATATTATAACTGAGTATCTAAATAGTATTTTTAAAATAAAAAACTCAAAAGTGGGGTTCGGCCAAAAATTAATTAAAATTTTGCCACAAGTGAGATTCGAACCCGCTCCTAGTGATTTGCATTGATACGAAAACAAATATAATAAAATAATATATAAATTTTATTAAAAATATTATAATTAAGTACCCAAATAGCATTTTTTTTTAAAAGCTCAAAAATAATAAAAACCTTGTCAGAAGTGGGATTTGAACCCACGCCCTCTCACGAGGACCAGAACTTGAGTCTGGCGCCTTAGACCACTCGGCCATCCTGACCATTACATTAGCAGCTTTAAGATAATTATATTTATCCCTTCGTTTAAGTTCCCTTCTTTCATAAGAATTTTGTAAATATTGGTAATAAAAAATAAGAAAATATTAATTGTAATGTAATTTGGTAAATTAAATTAGTAGTCCCTCAACTTTAAATTTCATAACCAATTAGTTATTGTATCTTAAATTTTTTTTATTAAATTTTAATCTTTATGTGATGTAGTCAGATTAACAAAAAATAGCATAATACAGGTTAATATAAATTTAAAAATTATTTAATATTAAAATCAGTATAGACCCTAAAATATAGTAATTTTGAAATTTATATTAATGTATATCATATTAGTTTTGTTATTAAATTTGATGAAAATTTAAAAAAGGGATTGAATTGTAACAAAAATCAAAATTTGGTTGCTATGGTGATAAAAATTGAACTATAATAATTAATTTATAACGAAATAAAAAATTTAAAAACTAACAATATCACTTACCCTAAACCCTAAGAATTAGCATAGAGAGCTCATCGCATGTATTTGGGAACATAAGATATCATGAGATTGTGAATTTAATTATGTCTTTATATAAAATTGTACAATCACTTATATTTATTCTAGTGGCCATATCCCGAGATTCAACTTATAATGAATCCATCCATACACTTAGGTTGAGTCAAAGTAAATCTTGGGTTTTTTGGATAGGGTTAGATGATCAGATCTAAAAATTATTTATGTTCGAAAATCCTTCTAGTTTCTCATATTATAAAAAAAAAAAAACAATATCACTTACCTTAACATAATTATTAAGAGTAACATGTCAAGCAATATGGAGTATTCCAATTTTAAGTGGAATTAATTTTTATAGGATGAGAGTAGTCATGGCCCATGCTAATAAGGTAAAGTGATTTCTTTTTTATCAGAAGGTCATAAATTCAAGCTATAAAATTTAAAGATCTCTTTACATAATGACTTGATAAAATACAATCCTTAGAAAAGCTCATATTGACTTAGTAAGGAAAAAAAAAAACATATTGAATTTTGTGAGAATAAATTTGACTTTTAAATTAGTGCAATTGAAGTTCACACCATTAAAATGGAAATTTAATTGACTAGCTTGAAGAACAAATAGAGCATTATGTGTTTGATAAAATATATATTTTAATTCTTATATTTATACGTTTTTTATTTATATAATTAAACTTTTTATTATTTTAAAAACACCTATTAACTTATAATTTGAACCAATTATATTCCTAAATTTTTTATTATTTCAATTACATCCCTTGAATATATTGTCCTCAACGAATTTATCGAGGTGTGCAATTAACTTGAAATTGCATAGTAATAAATGTAATTGAAATAATAAAACGTTCAAAGATATAATTGACTTAAAATTGTATAGTTTAGAAGTGTATTTGAAATAATAAAAAAATTAAAATATGTAAATTAAAAAACACACAAATATAGAAACTAAAATATGTATTTGACCTTATTTGTTAAACATGGTTAGATTGAATATTAAGAGCGACCTTTGAGTCTCTAAGTGGTCCATATTACTGCATAATTTAGGTTTATGGGATGAAGATGTTCATGATATTATTATTAAAATCTCGAAAGGGATGTAATATAATTTTTTCAGTAATTTTTATATAATAAGTTAAGTTCGAAGATATTACAAGGATTTATAAATCATTATCTAAGAGTCAGAATAAAACTAACTCAAACTATTATATAAAGTATGTCATTAAATTAACACTATTCATTTTATTCTAAGGTGGTGTTTGTTAAAATAAATAAGATAAATCTCTATTAAGATAATTTATCTGTAAAGTTCAAAATAAGTTATTCGAATGATGGGAAAAGATAAATTTATCTTAAAAATTCAAGATAAGAAGTCATGTGACTTATTTTCATAAAATGTAACAAACACAATGGAAAACACTCTTGTCCAGAATGATTTCCATATCCCACTTTTTTTTGTCTATATTTTGATTAACAAACGTTACCTAAATATATATACATAAAGCTTGCACAAGTCACAATTAATTACTTTATGATTTATTCTTTTTGTAAAAATATATCGAGCTTACCTGCCTTTGTTCTATTATATAACAAATATCAAATTTTGATGTTATGAAATCTAAAGGTGAGCATTCGATCGGTTTGATTACTAAACGGGTCGAATTGCTCAAATTAAATAGACTAAATATTTTCTTAAAAATCAAATTGAATTGATCAAATAATTGCTCAAACTAAAAAAAAAATTAAAAATAACAAAGTGTAAGCATATATAAGTAATTAGGGATGAACAAAATTTCAGTTAAGCTAAAATAATATAACCAAATCGGCTAATTTTCGTAAAAAAAAAACAGACATTATTTTTAACATTTTGATCGTTTCGGTTATTTTTATTTTTTTAATGAAGAGACCGAATCAAATTGAAATAATCGACAAATTTAAATTTGAAAACTACATCGAACTTGTGTACAAATTGAACCAAACCAAATTGCCAATTTCGATTTAACCAAAATTTTGCTCACCCTTAATAAAACTTTATCAATAAAATATTTTTTTAAAACACCTTTTTATGTATCTTGCTTAAAAACAAAAATTAACTATCTTACCAATACTTCACTTCATGACCTCTAAATAATAATTGAAGTGATTAACAATTTTAAACTTACAATAAAATTAATTTTATTTTTAAAACTAAAATTTAAACAGTTCCTTTCAAATGCCACTCGATGAATATTTACTTAATTTTTTTTTTTTTACATGGACCATCACTCTAGAATAGATACAGTTAAAAATGCTAAACTAAAAAAACTATTTTTTATTAAATTTAATTAAAAATCATATAACAAGCAATGTAAAAACAATATCTATTATATATGCATCCCAAAATACAATTGTTATCACTTTGATTGTCAAATTCTTACTAAATCCTTGGAGAAGAGGGAATCCCCATTCAGCAAAATTCTCCTATTTAATTGGGATTCCAAACCCTATTGGGACAAGGATTGATCAATTCATTCATTATATTATATGTACCCATATCCGCACCAAAATCAATCATTCAATCTTTTAAGGTAACTCACCGCCATGTCTGAGAAGAAGTTGAAGTTGAAGAGCTCCGATGGTCGCATATTCACGCTCGAAGAGCGAGCAGCGGTTCAGTCCGAGATGTTGAAGCTCATGGTGGAAGACAATTGTGCATTCGGCACGATTCCGATGCCGAACGTCGACTCTAGGACGCTCGCCATGGTGATCGACTTCTGCAAGCGGCATGCTGATCCAACGGGGAAAACTGATCTCGAGGCCTTTGACGCACAATTCGTAGACAAAGACCAGGCGACGTTGTTCGATCTGTTAATGGCCGCAAATTATCTAAATATCCCAGGGTTGTTGGATAAACTGTCTGGGAAGATCGCCGACATGATCAAGGGGAAGTCTCCGGAGGAGATTCGACAGATATTCAACATCAAGAACGATTTCACGCAAAAAGAAGAGGAGGAGATTCGTAGAGAGAATGGCTGGGCTTTCGAGTGATAATCGCTTAGACTTCTCTTTGTATGTATGCTCTGGTTGATGGAACTGTATAAGCAAACTACCAATATTTTTTTTTTCTAAGTAATTGATGTATTAATTAGATCTTTCATTCTTGTCCGCTTAACCAAAGTTAAATTCAATTCAAATTACAATTTTATTTTTGTATATAAAGAGTTAAAGGTTTTTCTTTTCGTGTTTCAGTTTTGAGTGTCTATTTTGAAATTACTAAAAACGTATTTTTTTCGTGTATAGTATTTTTTGTATTTTAAAAATTTTGATCGTATTTGTAATGAAAACATTCAAAATAATTTTTTATTATTTTAAATTTTTTTCACAAAATTTTTCCTTATTTTCGAAAATACATTTTTAAAAATATGAAAGTAAACATGTTTTTACTATTTTAGAAAACTAAAAAACTGAAAAACGATTTGAAAATAATAAAGAGAACAGGGTCTTAACTTTTTTAATTTTGTCTCTTATTTAATAATTTGTACGAAATTCAATTTAACTTCATCGCTAATACATGAAAATATTAAAAAGAGAATACATTGGATACAAATTCATATAGGATAAGAGCTTAAGAGAAATGTCTTCTAATTTTGCTCGTGTCAGGCAAACGCGGACAATATAACAATTTCGAAGAGCTTAATATTAGGTTAGAAAATGATTTTAGTTAATGGAGTTGATCATTTGTTAATTATAACGTTTTTTAGGATAACAATTATCCTTTTGATAAGGTAAGTTAAACAATGGATCAAATTTCTACTTTAATAAGGGTACTTATTTTGAATTATTAATTTTCTTGAATTTTTAAGCCAATGTTTCAAATTTCCACTTTAAATTATAAGGTATTTTTCTTTTTTAAATTAAAAGAAGTATTTTTATTTTGAATTATTTTAATAATTTTAGTGTACAAAAGTGATAGATTCTTAATAATTAAATGATAAAAACCTTATCATTATAATTGAGAAATTAGTGAATCACCCGTGCAATGCACGAATATCGCAAGAAAAAAAATAATCGTTAAAGCGGAAGTTATATAATTTAGTAGTTATAATAAATTAACATCATAATAAAGAAGTAAAAAATAAATAAAATAATCATGTTGCAATCATGAGAAATGAACAAACATACAACAAAATTAGTTATTCAATTATTCTGGAATATGTATGCTCCTTTTTGTCTGACCTTTTTTTTTATTTTTTGACCTTTTTTATACTTTTATTATGGTCTTTCTACTAACACATATGTGTGTCTTTAACAAAAAATTGTATCCAACGTCTATAGTATTCGTGACTTATTAGAGTGAGGTTAACGTCTATCATTTCTAACACACTATTTTTACTTTGATGCCCGAAATACTAAAAATGTGACATGTCTTATTCTGAACTCTTAGTAGCAAGGTAGTTGATTACTCAGTATAAATGGTAATTTCTCGATTCATTTTATTAATTATTTGATTGAAAATGTTTCTCGTTCGTTATGATTTTAATATTGTGTATGTTATTAAATTATAGCTCAATTATGATAAATTTTTGTGCAATACGCTGGAAAGAATAATTTGTGCAGTGAAAAAAAAAAAAAGAATGCAGGTAAGAATGTAGGAACGTTAAACACCCACTATAAATTAGTGGATCAAAAAAAATATACAAATAAATAGAAGTGAAAGAACATAAAAAATGAACAAATACATAAGTGTGAATCAGTAAAAAAAAAACTAAATAATAAAAGAAAACAAAAACATGTAGATCAAACAAATTACCTATATATAAATCCAACAACAGCCAAAATATTTAGAAATAAAAAATTAGCAAACCAAGTTTACCTTGCATAAGAAATTATAACAAAAACTAACAAATAAAATTCAGTAGCAATTAACAAAACAACCTCAAAAGTTTTATAGGAATAGGTCATAACAAAGAAAAAAAAAACATTGTAATCCAAAACCAATCAAATAAACTTTTTTCAGTTATCCTCCTTCTTGATTATCGATTGAATTTTCTTAGTTGCATTAGTCAACAAATTGCCAAGAAAAGCCCTTTTGACAAAACATCCTTCATAGTTTTCCAATGTATGTATAACTCACAACCCGACTTCAGCAACATAGTAACTTCATCATTAGATAAAGAAATTTAGAATATAATTTCATTAATTAGTACTTACGTCATACATATTAGGAACCCCAAACTTATTTTACAAATATAAATATTAAATTCTAAAAATTGATGAAGCACATTTTCCCCCTCAATTTCGGTCTTTTCAATCTTTCAATAAAGATTAGACTCTTGCTATTGAGAAATGTGAACATAACACATTAAAACATGTTTTAGCACATAGTCATTCTTAACACATTGCAAACATTAAAATCTTAAATACTATACTAACTTGACTTGGTCCTAGCATACACGTGCACTTAGAGATTAAATTAGGGTTAATTACCAACTTCATCCGTAATATCCTGAAAATTGAGAAATAAATAATGAATATTCAAACCGATGTTTGAGGATATTATTGAATATTTGGGAATTTAAGAGGAAGAAGAAGAAGTAATTTCTAGGCAAGCTCTCATCCTTTTAATTCCTTTGATTTCCAAGCTTCTTGGTTCCTCTTCGCAGCCTGTTGCCTCTCTCTCGCTGTTATACATTCTATACAGCAGTGTTAAATATATATATATATATTTATATATAACGATGTAAGCAGCAGTGGTCTTGACTGATTATATAGATATACATATATGGTTCCTGTTGGCCTTGTTATCGCACGAATGGCCGCCATGGCAGGGGAGCTTGTCGTGGGGATTTATATATGTGATCGAGGATGCCAATATAAAAATATATATTGATACACAAGCAAGTGCAGGTGTGTACAGTGAGCAGTGAGCAAGGAGGGTGTGCGTGTGATAATCATTGTGTGTGTGTTCACTGGGGAAGCTTAAGATAATTAATGGGTGTGATCATTAGGTGTGTCCATGAGGGGAGAAATTGAAGTGATATATTTATATATATATATATATAATGTCGACGGATGAAATTAGAGGCAGCAGCACATCCTTGTGCACTTGGAGCTTGAAGTGGTTATACACATATATACATTTATGTAAATGTTGCTTAAAGATTATAAGTATAATTTGAGTTATCTAAATAAATAATAATAGTAATAGATATGATTTAATTTAAAATAAATATGAGATTTATTGGGATTTTATTTACGGTGTGCTTACGTGGGATTTTAGATGATTAGATTTAATTAATACGAGCCACGGGTTTTATTAATCGCTATTAAACGTTTTACTTCGCAGCGGGAGTGCAAGAAATACAAGAAACGACCGTGTAAAGGCAAACTCCTAACCCTCTCCTCGTGTTCTTCAATTCTCATAAAAGACCCCGTGATTTCTCGTATTTTATCATCTCCCTTACTTTAATTCGATACCTAACCTTATTTATTGCATTATTATTCATTTGTTTTAACTTAAATTAAATCCGAATCTTCTAGAATCTTATTCGTTGTGAGCCTATGGGGGTTTGTACCGCCCCCACTCCTTTTGGGAATGATGCTGAACTAGCCTGGGAACTAGATTCCTAGATGTACGGGTTTATTTACTATTTTATCGGGTTTATTTACAGTTTTTCTCGAATTTATTTATGGTTCGGTTAGAGCTATCGAGCAGTAGGGCAGGGGTCGGTTGTTGGTGACGTTGGGGTAGACTATTGTACGGCCCTGAAGTGGACCGTCGAGTGGACACTCCTAGTCACTGGCCGTTGATCGATGCCGGGCACTGCTGACTAGCTCTGCCAGTATGTGATTTACTACACGTTTAGATTTATTATATTGCTATCCATGATTTGATATGCACATGGGTACGGGTTACATATTGGGATATTCATTTATTGAGTATGCTTGGACACGAACATGCTAGCTTGGTTAGGTTGCATCCGGCACGGGCATATGTATCGCGTGTGGTTTACTATGTGGGCGGAGCATGGCCTGATGCCTGGATGTATGGGCGCCATGTATCACGTTGATGCTCATTACGCCATTACATTTTTATGTGCATTACATGGCTACTGATAGTTATTAGTTCTCGGACGGGAGTACCGTTCCGATGGAGCCTATGGCTCGGGTGTCGGGAGTACCGACATAAACGGGTGACGGGAGTACCGACCCGGGACAGCGCGCGCAGGTTTGTTGGAGATACATGTTGCCTTTCAGGGCAATGGCAGGTTGGTATGGACTTGGGTGTTGTGTGTCTTGTGTAGGCCCCAATGACCGATATATGCTTTTATTATGCTATGCTATTGTGTTGTAGCATCGCATGACTTGTGTGTACATGGGGGTTTATTCTGGGAGAGAGTTTATTGGATTCATACAACCTTCAGCCTTTCTTTTCTTATGCTTGCTGAGTCTCTCGACTCACCTTGCTTTCCATCATTCCAGGTAGTGGCAGCGTGGGCCATGGCAAGGGAGTCATCTCTTAGCGGTAGAGTCAGTATGGTGTACAGGCAGTCCCGTTTGTTCTTGTCAACTCTGATGTCTAAGTAGGATTTACTCTATTATTTTTACTGTGTCAGGTCATCCCTCGAGTCTCATGTATGTTGGCACAGGTGTTTGTGTTTATTTATTTATCATGTGACCGTTGTGCTAGCGGGGTACCCGTAGTGCATGCATGTGTTTAGCTTCGTTTTCGCTATGCTTATTTTTGTGTATGCATGCCAGGGTAGTTTTGTCTTGTGTCTCATTCTTTTTCCTTCCATAGGCGCTCTCGTTCGGGTAGTCCGGGTGGTCAGGGATATCCCGGCGGGGATGCTTATATCATCACACTAAAAACTTTATTACATTTGCAAATAAAATTAAAAAATAAAATTATAACATTTAAGTTATATATAAAATTATAACATTTAAAATTATAAAAATAAATTTAAATTAATTAAGCTATATATAAAATAAAGATAATTTAAATAATTAATTAATTATATAAATGATAATAATCAAATTTTCAAAATTGATTATCCATATATGACTTCACATATTTTTCTTGTCAATCAATTACCACATTCAAGATAGGTCAAATTTTTAAGAAAGTAACAAAAAAAATAATAATGTTAAAAAATAAAATTATAACATTTAGTTATATATAAAATTATAACATTTAAAATTATAAAAAAATAAATTTAAATTAATTAAACTATATATAAAATAAAGATAATTTAAATAATTAATTAATTATCCATACATGACTTCACATATTCCTCCGACAATTAATTACTACATTCAAAACATGTCAATTTTTTTTTTAAAAAAAAAAGTTAAAAAATAAAATTATAACATTTAAGTTATATATAAAATTATAACATTTAAAATTAAAAAAATAAATTTAAATTAATTAAATTATAATAATCAAATTTTCAAATTTGATTATCTATACATGATTTCTTCTTCCTAATAATTAATTACCACATTCAAGATAAATCAAAACTTTTAGAAAGCAACAAAAAAAACAAACTAACTTTTAATTGAAAAACTTAATGTTACAAGAACTTCTAAAAAAATAAGGCTGCGTTCTCTTTACTTTTCAATTTTCAGTTTTGAGTTTTGAATTTATTTTCAATTTTCTATTTTGGTAGTCTATTTTTAAAAAATTAAAAACGCGTTCTCTTTGTCATTTTGAAAAATTATTTCTCAAAACAGAAAATTAGAAAAAGCGTTCTCTTTGAAATTTTGAAAATAATTTTTTAATGATATTTTATTCAATAAATTTGATTATTCAGTAAATTAAAAATATTTAATATTTATAAATTATTAAAAAAATATCTACATTTTAAAGTTAATGAATTTTATAATATTTTTTATTATAATAATAAAATATGAATAAATAAATGTGTTTTGAGTTTTGAGTTTGTTTTGTATGAAAACACTCAAAACAACTTTTTGTTGTTTTGAGTTTTTTTTACAATTTTTTTTTTATTTTCAAAAATACATTTTTAAAAACAGTAAAGAGAACGCGTTTTCATTATTTTAAAAAATTAAAAACTAAAAATGACTTAAAAACAGTAAAGAAAACGCAACCTAAGCTATTACACAAATTCTGTTCACATTAATATGACTTTACATATTGTTTATCCATACATGATTTTACATATTCCACTTAGTAATCAATTATCACATTCAACACATGTCAAATTTTTAAGAAATCAACAAAAAAAAGTTAAAAAATAAAATTATAATATTTAAGCTATATATAAAATTATAACATTTTAAATTATAAAAAAATAAATTTAAATTAATTAAACTACATATATAAAAAATAAAAATAATTTAAATAATCAATTAATTATATAAATGATAATAATCAAAATTTTAAAATTAATTATCCATATGTAGCTTCATATATTTCTCCTGCCAATAATAAAAATATAAAAAATAATAAAAATTTTAAACAAAATATGACAACATATGATAAATATAAATAACCTATACAAATTATTTTTATTTAACATTATAAAAAAATAAATTTAAATTAATTAAACTATATATATAAAAAAATAAAGATAATTTAAATAATCAATTAATTATATAAATGATAATAATCAAATTTTTAAAATTAATTATCCATATATGACTTCACATATTTTTCCTACCGATAATAAAAAAATAAAACATAATAAATTTTTCAAAAAAAATATGAGAACATATGATAAATATAAATAGCTTATACAAAATATTAATTTTGTCAAAATAACTTAAACAACTTATTTAAAAAATAAATTTAAATTAATTAAATGATATATATAAAATAAAGATAATTTAATTAATTATATAAATTATAATAATCAAATTTTCAAAATTAATTATCTATACATAATTTCACATCTTCTCCCTGACAATTAATTACCACATTTAAGATATGTTAAATTTTTTTGAAAGTAATAAAAAAATAAAGTTAAAAAATAATTATTAATTAAAAAACTTAATGCTATGACGACTTTCAAAAAATTAAATTGTTACACAAAACTTGTTCACATTGACAAACCGAAAACACGATTAAAATTAATTGATTGAAAACCAAAAGCCTGGTTAAACTAATTAAATAAATAATAATAATCAATTAAGTTATATATAAAATTATAACATTTAAAATTTAAAAAAATTAAATTAAGTTAATTAAACTATAAAATTATATAAAACTATAACATTTAAAATCTATATATATATTATAACAAAACAGTCGTCAAAATTTTTCCCGCCCATTTTCAGTTATTATTTTGATATTTTATTATTTTTTTTAATTTTTTTTGCTTACTCGAAATAGAATTTTTATAGGTCATTAATTAAGTCTTGGAGATGTAGTTCTTGGAACATGTAGTTATTGGAATATGTAATTCTTGGAACATGTAAATAGTTTTTTTCATAATTAAATAGTGTTTGGAGAATGTGTAAGCATGCTGGTATATGAAGAGCCAAGATAAATATTATTAATTTATCTATATTATTAATTTTTAAATATTAGCATAAAATTTTAATTAAAATAAATTACAGAAAAATGAAACTTTTTTAAATCGGGAAAAATCTTGAGATTAGGTAATACTGTTGAATATCGACTGTCAAGTAAATTTTTTATTTTATTTTTATATAAATAGTTTAATTAATTTAAATTTATTTTTTTATAATTTTAAATGTTATAATTTTATATATAACTTAAATGTTATAATTTTATTTCTGAACTTTTTTTTTTTGGTTACTTTTTTAAAAATGTGACATGTTTTAAATGTGATAATTGATTGCTAGGAGAAATATGTAAAGTCATGTATGGATAATCAATTTTAAAATTTGGATTATTATTATTTATATAATTAATTAATTATTTAAATTGTCTTTATTTTATATATAGTTTAATTATTTTAAATTTATTTTTTTATAATTTCAAATGTTATAATTTTATATATAACTTAAATGTTATAATTTTATTTTTTAACTTTATTTTTGTTTGTTGCTTTCTTAAAAATGTGACATGTCTTAAATGTGGTAATTGATTGCGAGAAGAAATATGTAAAGTCATGTATGTATAATTAATTTTAAAAAATTGATTATTATCATTTATATAATTAATTAATTATTTAAATTATCTTTATTTTATATAGTTTAATTAATTTAAATTTATTTTTTATAATTTTAAATATTATAATTTTATATATAACTTAAATATTATAATTTTATTTTTTAATTTTTTTTTTTTTTGTTTTCTTAAAAATTTGATTTGTCTTAAATATAGATTGTCAGAAGAAATATGTAAAGTCATTTATGGATAATCAATTTTGACAATTTGATTATTATCATTTATATAATTAATTGATTATTTAAATTATTCTTATTTTATATATTTTTTAATTAATTTAAATTTATTTTTTATATTTTTAAATGTTATAATTTTATATATAATTTAAATATTATAATTTTATTTTCTTAACTTTTTTTTATTACTTTATTAAAAATTTGATTTGTCTTAAATATAGATTGTCAGAAGAAATATGTAAAGTCATGTATAAATAATTAATTTTGAAAATTTGATTATTATCATTTATATAATTAATTGATTATTTAAATTATTCTTATTTTATATATTTTTTAATTAATTTAAATTTATTTTTTATATTTTTAAATATCATAATTTTATATATAATTTAAATATTATAATTTTATTTTTTAACTTTTTTTTTGTTACTTTCTTAAAAATTTGACCTGTCTTAAATGTGGTAATTGATTACCAAGAGAAATATGTAAAGTTATGGATAATCAATTTTGAAAATTTGATTATTATCATTTATATAATTAATTGATTATTTAAATTATCTTTATTTTATATATAGTTTAATTAATTTAAATTACTTTTCTTATAATTTTAAATATTATAATTTTATATATAACTTAAATGTTATAATTTTATTTTTAACTTTTTTTTTTTACTTCCTTAAAAATTTGACCTATCTTAAATGTGATAGTTAATTGTTAGGAGAAATATGTAAAGTCATGTATGGATAATTAATTTTGAAAATTTAATTATTATTATTTTATATAATTAATTGATTATTTAAATTATCTTTATTTTACATACAATTTAATTAATTTAAATTTATTTTTTATAATTTTAAATATCATAATTTTATTTTTCAACTTAATTGATTATTATCATTTATTTAATTCTCCTTTTTCCCATTAGTCTACACTGAAGATGTGTTATATGTTAGACTTGGAGAAATTAAATGTAAATTAAATTTGTATTTTGAAAATTATGTTAAGTGAGTAAGATTCAAATTGTGTAGCAAAGCATGAGAAAAAAGAGAAACTTAATGGTGGCATGTGATTTGATAAATTGAAAGAAATAGGAGAATTTGAAGGAAGAGAAATTAATTAAAGAAAGTAAATATCTCTCTCTCTTCTTCCTCTCCATTCCCGTTCAACCTTTTCATTTCTTCTCTTCTCCTTTCTTGATTATTCTTCTCAAATTTTCTTTTATTCTTTACTTTTATTTAGTAAATTTTAACCGTATTTTTTTATCCAATTTGGTCTTCTGGTGTAACATATCACCACTATTCTGTCAAGTGAGTAATCTGAATGCAACTAAGAAAAATTAGGCCTTGAGGGTTCGTGTGGTATGCACATATGAGACAAATACACGTAAAAATTCCCCCCAAAAAAATCTACCCCTGAATGCATATTTCAAAATAAAGAGGTTGGTTATCATTTTTTTTTTTTCCTGTTATTATGTAATTTTTTTATTTTTTACGCATGGCTTATTGTATTACATGTTAATTTAGGTTTATTTTTACATGGTTTCGGAATAGAATTATGTGCTTTTAATTGTTCGTCTATCATTGAATGCATATAAGGAAATCTTTCAAAATCTGTAATCTTTTTGTTGTATTTTCATGATTGTAACACGATTATTTTATTTATTTTTTATTTCTTTATTGTGATTTTTATTTATTGTAACTACTAAATTATATAATTTTAACTTTAACAAATTTTTTTTTTTTTTTACGATATCTATTCATCCATGCATCGCATGAGTGATCCACTAGTTATAAAAATATAAAATAATTAAACTATATATAAAATAAAGATAATTTAAATAATCAATTAATTATAAAAATAATAATAATCAAATTTTCAAAATTGATTATCCATACATGATTTTACATATTCTTTTTAGAAAACTTAAAGTTAAAAAATAACTATTAGTTGAAAATTTTAATGCTAGGACTACTTCCAAAGAATTAAACTGTTACACAAAATTCACTTACATTGATAAACCAAAAACACGGTTAAAATTAATTGGTTTAAAATAAGAAAATATGGTTAAACTAATTAAATAAATGATAATAATTAATTAAGTTATATATAAAATTATAATAAAATAAATTTAAATTAATTAAATATATATATAAAATAAAAATAATTTAAATAATTAATTAATTATATAAATGATAATAATCAAAATAAAATTGATTATCCATACATGACTTCACATATTTCTTTTGACAATTAATTACCACATTCAAGATAGGTCAAATTTTTAAGAAAGTAACAAAAAAAATTAAAAAATAAAATTATAGCATTTAAAATTATAAAAAATAAATTTAAATTAATTAAACTATATATAAAATAAAGATAATTTAAATAATCAATTAATTATATAAATGACAATAATAAAATTTTTGAAATTGATTATCCATACATGATTTTACATATTTCTCCTGGCAATCAATTACCACATTCAAGACAGGTCAAATTTGTAAGAAAGCAACAAAAAAAAAAGTTAAAAAATAAAATTATAATATTGAAGTTATATATAAAATTATAATATTTAAAATTATAAAAAATAATTTTAAATTAATTAAACTATATATAAAAAATAAAAATAATTTAAATAATCAATTAATTATATAAATGATAATAATCAAATTTTCAAAATTAATTATCCATATATGACTTCACATATTTCTGCTGTCAATAATAAAAATATAAACCATAATAAATTTTTCAAAAGAAATATGACAACATGTGATAAATATAAATAGCCTATACAAAATATTAATTTTGTCAAAATAACTTAAACGACTTATTTAAAATAATCTAATTTTGTCTAAATAACTAATTTAACATAACCTATCAACTAATTATTTTTCAAAATTAAGTAATAACATAGACATATATAAGATTTGTACTTTTTTTGCATGGTTTTGAAACTAATTAAGGATTTTAGAGTTTTAAGTGGTGACTTTATTGAGAGAGAATGAGAGATAAATTATGGAAAATAAAATAAAAAATTAAATTTATTTTTTAAAAAAATTTACTTGACAGTCGTTATCCGATGGTATTACCTGATATCTCAAGATTTCTCTTGATTTAAAAAAGTTTTATTCTTTTGTAATTTATTTCAATTAAAATTTTATATTAATATTTAATAATTAATATTATGGATTAGATCTTGTCTCTTCATATACCATGCTCACACATTCTTCAAACATTTTTCAGCTAAAAAAAATTATCTACAGGTTTCAAGAACTACACGTTTTTCACAAATTTAGGATTAATTAATGATCTACAAAAATTCTATTTCGGGTAAGAAAAAAAATAAACAAAACATAATAAAATACCAAAATAGAAACTGAAAATGGGCGGGAAAAGAATTTGACGACTATTTTGTTATAATATATATATAGATTAAGAAAATGATAAAAACATCTAATTATAAAATTAAGAAAATGATAAAAATATTTTGTACCAACCGATAATAATTATAACAGTACTTATTTTTAGTAATTTAATTATTGACTAATCACATAATATTAAATAAAAAATATTTCTCTTAAATTTTGTTTAAAATATTTTATATTAAAAAATATTTTATATTTTAAAATATCATAAATTAACGGTCTTTCTATATGTTGTTGTTCCTCCTAGTTGGACCCTACAAGTAACTCTTTTGCATATCTTTTGCTATTAAATTTGAATCATGAATTTATTTTGACACCCTAAGTTATAATACTTAAGAAATGTATTTTCTTTAGATTATTTTTAAATAGTTCCAAAACGTAATACTAATAGTGATCTTCTCATGATGTTTGTATATTGTAAAATATTTTTCAAAAATTAGTTATAATATATATATGTGTGTGTATGAATCATAAATGTATACGTATACTTAGGGTACAAAATCTTCACATATTAAAGATTAAGAAACTATTTTCACAACTCGAATATGTTCAATATTCAATCACAAAGGAGCAATTTAAGCTCACCCTTGTTTAACAGACAAGACACCAATAACAATATTAAAAACAACATAAAAGAACCAACCATTGATTTTTTCTGTTGTATGTGTCCACTTCATGCCACACTTCTCCTATTGGCTGCTAATCTGAGTAAAAGATGACTCAGGATGTTGTCACCAGACCCTAAAACATCTACTTTAAGACATTTCAACTATCACATCGCCACTTCACTAAATAAAGTTGAAACAACACCATCCCTTCAAACCAAACCAAACCAAAACATATACAAGAGTGCAGAGAGGGCATCCCATTCCCATCCCCTTCGAAGGAAAAAAGGAGCCACCATTGCGTTTTGTACAACAACACTAGTAAAAGATAACAGTGGAAGAAACAAGACATTAATGTCGCGCAGCAGACGAGCAGAAATAGCAGCTGTCTAAATCTTCAGAACCGAGCTGTTAAGGAGCAGGGGGAAAATTCCTCGACAGAAGACAAATCTTTGCGACTCATCCCAAGTTTTCGATAAATGTTTCAGTTAAGGTGTTGCCGTTGATGACTTTTGTTGTGCCAACAATCAAGTCATAGGCCATTCCCTCCTGTGAAAGGAAAATTGGCAATTAGATGGAAAGGTTGTGTGGCACCATTTACTTGCGCTTACAAAAGGCATCCATTAATGAAGATATACTGTTTTCACTAAATGCAAATAGAAACGAGTATTGGACGAATGAGGGTAATGCTAAACAAATACGAGGAGACAAAAATAGCACATCCATTGAGCATAAAGATATACAGATTTGATTAGCAGCCAGCCGGGCAACAAAAATCAACCAATCCATACTAGTTCTTCAAGTTTACCAGAAAAGTCCAGTGAGTTTTCGGGATAAAATCACAGGAAAAACATAAAGACCACGTAGCAGATGAAATCAAGATTTTTCCCTACCAGTTTTGGCAATTAAATATGATCGTTCATTCTCATTTTCAGATTAAGACAATGATATCATTTCCAGATTGAACAATCCAAAAATTATATTTAATGTTGTTATATCCTATCTACGTACTTTCATCTTTAAGTTTATGTTAGTCAAGGAAGAAGAAAACTGCTGTAGAGCATCATAATTTTCTTCTGTTTTTCTTTCTTTAGATGGATCTGATCACTACAATAACTCGTTACAAGCTTATTACAATTGCACATACAGACATTCCATTTATCCAAATGGGTGTTACAGCAAAGACATGCAGAAATGACTGTCATCCTGCACGTGCAATTAAATGAATGTCCATGCATATATATGTAAAAAACATCACAGCTGTACAAAAATATTGCCCCTACCCCCAACCTTTTTGTTGTCACAAGTACAACTAATTCAGGATGGTGACTTTTGTAAATTCAGAAGCCAACAAGCCCATTAAAAGGATGGAAAGAAACGCCATGATAATGAGGCCAAAATACAAGTTCAATTCATGTTCTATAGCAGTATACTTCCATTTACAGGATCACTATCACAAGACACCATCATTTTAGATACAAAACCACATAAGAAAAAAGCATGTTCACCTAGCCAAAAATAAGCAATCTCCGATAAATGAAAACTAGACTTCCCTGCCTATATTACTTGGTCTTTCAACCCCATTTAACTAGTGTACATACACTTGGATAGACAAAAATGTATCTATAATATGCTCACAATCGGTTCATTTTGGGGCATAAAGTCCTAGCTTCCATTGCTTCCTTCAAAAATATTGTCATATGTTCCTAATTCAGGATTAGTGTGATCGAATTTCAGAAGCCTCTTCAAAAAGTAGTGGAGCTAGTTATCATGCATTTCCTTCAAAAGTTTTTTCTTTCAAGGATGAACAGTCTTAAAAAGGGAAGGATATTCTATTACAGATGATCACTGAAATAAATTGCCTGGAGTTGATATGCTGCACAAGACGGCTGGTAAGTACAGACATACCTGAGCACTGAGAAACCGCAGTGCAGAAATCTCTGCAAAAGTTACCCCTCCAATGAAAACAACTAGGACTAGGGCACGCCTTCCATCACCTACTCTGCAATATGAGAAATATAACACTAAAAATGTGAATACATCTTACTGTTACTTTTTCCAGACTGAAGAAGTCACTGGGCTTAAACTTCAACACCCTTTCAGATGTATCTAAAGAGAAAGGTTCTAGTTACTTATTTCCACAGCTAGGTGGAAAATAAATTTTCGACTTGTAACTTGCCAAACATTTTACTAAGCCTCTTTTCCAGTCCTCAGACAAATAGGCCTCTTTGGGTCAACCATTGAATTAGTATGTTTTCCAATGAGTTTATATGTGGCCACCACTAACAAATGCTAGAAAAGGAAACATCCATGAAATTTTTTTGATAGGAGACAAGAAATAAGTTATTCAGGCTCACCTGTCCATATTGGGAACAGCCCCCGGCAGTGTGTCAAAAGATGGACTGTTTGCAAACCCACTCTGTAAAATATATATTACAGATCATAATAAAAGAAAAAAGGTAACAACAATGAGCAATACATGCAACAGACAGAATGAACAAATAAAAACAAAAGACTAACCCGTTTTGCCTCTGAATGAGGTCCAGGCAACAGCTTCAGTATTTCTTCAACAGGGCGCCTGAAGAATCAAGTTAATTACATTTACTAAAGAGGCATAAAAAAGCTGTGTACAAGGTTCAATTGCCAATTTTGTAAATGCAAAGCGCCCCCCCCCCCCAAAAAAAAAAAACAAACAAAAACCCCAAACATTATACGAGACATTAGTTCTAAAATATGGAAACCTAAGAGATCTAACAATAACTTTAAAAACCAGAACTTCTGAATCCTTTCAAGTTCAGACTCTGGGGTCTTTCAAATTAAGCAGCTGTTCAGGTCTTTAACAGAAATCTTAAAGAATATACAAGTACACATAATGGCTTACAGAATCATTTTTAATTTAAGTAAAGAAAGAAAATTTATGAAGCGCATGAAACAAAAACATTAAATTGTCCTTCCATGCAGGATGATCAATCATGAATGCCAAGTGACTGCTGCAACTTCTTACCCTTTTCATGGAGTTCACAATGAATTACAAAGCAAGCTACTCTTCCAAACATGAAAAATCAGATCTTCTCAGTTTTGTTCCTATGTGGCATGCAAAATAATGGAACTGGAAGAGCAAATAAATAAATAATAATAATAATCAAGTATCACTGAATTGAATTGATTCCTCTTCCAATGAAAACTTGGAACCTTATCATAGCCCACTGTAAAAGAGATTGAAGTTTACCCTCCAGACACATAGGCTGCAAAACATTGCATATTACTATTTCTAGTATAGATTCCAAAAAGCAGATCATAGACAAATTTTTTCTAACACCTGTACAGTTTGTGGTTTTAAAGGAATAAGAAAATATAATCTGGCTTGCCCACTGCAATAATAGGTATCATAGGCAGCACTGAGGAAATTAACCTCACCATCCTGATCGAATAGCTTGCTGAACAAGGCGAATACTGAGAGGTGCATATCCAGAGAAGACATAAGAAATATCATTTGGGCTGTCACACAAACAAGTTATCCACAGGTAAGATTAAGACAACAGTAAATTACCCAAAACAAAACAACAACACATAAGAATCTCAAAACAGAAGTTCTTATAGTACAGACTTGTTTAAATTGAATGCATAACTATCAATGTGAGAAACAGCTTGAAAGTGTTGTAGTATTTAATTCCAGGTACAACTTAAATTTGCAAGATACTTCAGAGTTAGCTTCTGTTTTGATGGGCTAATACAATAATAGGAGGCAGGCCTCAGCATCAAGAGAAAATATAGTTATTTTATATTTCCCATCACTCAAGTGCTCATTATCATTGTGGAAAATCAGAACTCAAATGTCAACCAGTAACAAAGGTGGTGGAAGCCCTAGCAGGGCCTTTTATATGTTGGAAAAGTAGTTCATCTCTCAATAATTTGTGAGTTGTTCTTTCACTTCTGCACTTAGAACAGCAACTGCAAAACTGACTCACAGTTTATTAATAGAAATTTGGTGTTACAGAATATGTTACAAGATCTACACCTTCATGAAGCTATTCTTTCGATGTCTGACATCCTTGTTTCCACCAAGTCTATTAATTTTTTATGTTTCCCCTTGTGATTCTTTCCTCTGCAATACAAGTTTTTCTTCATCCCTCTCTCCAATCAAGTCCCATTCCGTTTACAAAAAAAATTAACTTATAATAGATGAAAGAAAAAGATGACACTTTTTGGGTCGGAGAATCAGAAAATATCACATAGGTACATTTTGGTCTGAAAATCAAAGAATCCAACTGTTAACTAAATGAAATGACAATATCAGATGTATCTTAACCATCTCAATACTCATATTTCCTTTCTGTTGGCCGTGAATCTGACAAGGGAGTAACTTAGAGATGATCTTTGATTTTCTTTTTCTTTTGGTTGTTATATCATTTGAGCATAAAGGATGCATTTTTTCTACATGCATTGCTCTTAAAGTTGAATCAAGAGTTTTTATTTTGGTGAACCATTAAGCATCAGGATCCTTCCAAAGGCTTATAACACCAAGTCCTAATTTCTTAGATCCTTACTCGTGTGGACATTTGGTTCACAAAATAAGATATGATGGGATATACAATCTCTTAGAAAATATTCTCCCAAGAGATGATACAATAGGAAAATATATCATGGTGATTTTTCCTCTCATGCTTGTTAAGTGTGGGATAAATTGGAGAAATAAATGTTAAAACATTTATTTATGCATTTGATATAAGAGATAAATTTGTCATTGTCATCATTATATTCTAAACCATAAATTATTGTTATACATATTTTTTAATATCATATATATGCTAATATAACTATCCACATTTACTTGATGATTGATTATGTTATTGTTAAAGTAATATATTTAATATTAAGTGAAGTATTAAAAAAATACAATTATGCTAACTGTGTTATACAATATTCTGTTTATTGACATGAAATATATGCTTATGTCATTGGATTTTAAGTTCTTACAACTATATTATATTTCATAATAATATTGATATGCTATACAAATAGTAATGTTATTATATTGCTATAACTTCTAACATATAATTATACCAATATCGTGGCTAAATAACGGTTTTATAATACTATATTTTATGCCATAGAGTTGAGACAATATCAAAATTATAAACTATATATGTATTGTATGTGTAAGCATATTTTAGTTATTAAAGGTGAATTATAAGAAAAATATGATGAAAACTTGTTCTATCTTCCAGAGGGCCTTTATTTATGCTGCCAGATAGTATCCCAACATCATGTAGAGTGTATCACGCACATGGTATAAGTTTAGGTGGCGAGACAGTGTTTCACCTCTTAAAGTCACACCAAACATAGGTCAAAAAAGGGAAATGGGATAACATATGTCAAAAAATGGCTCAATACTCAGAAGAATTACAGAGAAAGAAATCAAAATAATGTCTTCAACAAAATCAAAAATCTTTTTAGAAATGTAGAATTAGAAAACTACTAGTACAGTAACATATAAAGCCTCTATTCCACACCATGTAGAGTCGCTACATGAATTTTAAAAAATAAAAAAATAAAAAATAAAAAAAACCATGGGCAAAGCTTGCAGACCAGTATACATGAAGTATACCACAGAACTGTACAGCCAAAGATATCCCTATATATACGGGCTGCGGGCATATTGGTGATGGCCAGCACACTGATATTGCTCATCTTCTAACTTTATTTTGACACCAAGACAAGAATATTTACTGTTCTAATAAAACTAAGCATAAGATTTTAATAAGTAAAAACAGCATTAAGTATAAATAACCATGGTTAAAAGAATAATACTTGGCTGTGTCAGTATCGTCAACTACAAGTTGCAGAGCACGTTTGATCATTAGCCAATTGCTTTTTGACTCCTGCAAGGCACAAGTCATACAAAAGTTCAATAAATGTATCAAAATTAAATTTGAATATCATGTGGACAGAAGACAAAGAAATGTGACATGATAAAAACCAGAAGATCTCAAACCTGTTTTCTAAGCCATCCAGCTTTTTCCAAATTATTTAAAGTAGCCATATGCTCAAAACCATAGCTATGAAGTAGCTCTCGCCTAAACCAGGAGTGCAAATGTATAAAAGATTTGGGAAATGGTTGAAATAAAATATCCATTGAAAATAATACCAAGGGCACTGAACCAATAGCTACAGTAATTGAGACCAAGAAAGAATGATAAATTCATGTAAACTGCTTAAAACTTGCCTCAAGTAGTCAAAATTCTTTTTGGGCAACCCCGCATTTGTGACAGAAAATAAGATAAGCATCCGTAGGACATTGACAAGAGGTTCCTGTTTGTGAATCATTTCTTCAATGTACTCAAAGCATCTGCATTGGTAAATTGCATTACCACCAAGCTCTAAAGAGTGAAATGTTGTAAATTGTGAAATCCAAAAATAGCATGAATACAACAACCCTAGGGAATAAATTAAGATAGTGCCATTACAAGCACCTTAAATCATAATCTCACAATGATTTCCCACATGCAGTAGAATGAATGAAACAAAACAAGATAATTCCAACTTAGATGATACAAAAGCACCAACCAAGATACACGAGCAGAAAATTATGGCTTTGTGTTCACTTATTGTGGTCTTAAAGTTTAAAAAAGCCATAGATTATATTTTGATGTTTTCATCATTGCATTTGCTAATAAAGGAACAGCTGGTCATTTATTTAGTTTTCCCCTCTACTTAAGCTGAACATTGACATGTGATAAAGTACAACAAGAACAATACTAAGCCTTTATCCCAATGCGGGGTCAGCTATATGAATTCTAGCTTGCCAATCATTTCTATCTACGGTCTTATCTTTTGTAAGGCCCTTATAAATAATATCACACCTAATTGTCTCCCACCAAGTTTTTCTTTGTCTTCTTCCCCTAGCTCTTTTGCTAGATACTTGTTTCATTCCATCCACTCTCCCTCAAAAGGGTTAAAGGGACTCTATTTGTCTTCTTCTTATACGATCAAAACATCTCAATCATGTCTCAATTTGATGACAACAAAAAAGATGGTAATCTATCAAGAACTTAACACAACAATCCATAGGACAAATGTGTCTTGTCTTTAATTTTTGACCAAGTGTTCCAACCAGCCACTCGTTACATATAAGCAATAAATACAAAGACCATCTACTTTATGGTTCATAGTTTATACATGAAAAGGGTACATGTTTTTCCTTTTTGTCAAAGGGTCAATTAATTCTTCTTTTCAGCTAAAAAACAAGAGGAATAGAATTGACTGGTCTTGCTTTTGTACAAAAATAACCAAAAAAATATCAGATTTTTTTAAGAAAGTTGCAAAACACCGTAATCTGTCACTTAAAGGTAAAATATAAGCATTCTCATTAGAGAAATTAAGTTACTAGAGCAAATAGGAAAACAACTATTGAGAGTAAAATTATATGATAAAAGATAAAGTTAACCCTTTATCTAATAGTTTAAGCTTTTAGATAAGTCAATAGTAACATTTCGACATGGTATTAAGGTAGGTAAAGGTCTTGAGTTCAATCCTCATCGCTGAACCTAATATGTAAATAATTGCACATGTTTGGACCAGTTATACAATGAAAATTGGCCACATAAGGGATGTGTTTAGAGTAAAAATGATAATGCAAACGGTAAAGTTAACCCTCTATCTAATAGCTTAAGCTTTTAGATGAGACAGTGGTTAACTTTTCAACAACAACTATCAGGTTATTTTTGGATCCACAATAATCAAATTTGCCTGAGTGAAAACAAAAGGAACTACTAGCAAGTATCTGCAAAAGAATGATCCTTGGTGGAAACCAAGCATTTACAACAGCCTCTGCATCTAAGACCATTCACCAGGTAAGGAATAAAAGATTTTGTTAACAGCAAAAGCATAAAATCATACACACTTCTGGTTTTACAAACTGGAAATAGGAAGTTCTAGTTTAGCTTACATATCATAGCTCTGAGCCTCCACCATTGTGTGTTCCATATCAAGTCGTCCAAGAAATGAAGGTTTTGATGTAAACGTGGACAAATGCTGAGCAAGATTTATGTGCCTCTATAATAACAAGAACAATTATTACTTGGTCCTTTGCAGCTTAGTTAGGACTATAATAAATGTCAAATGAGACACTTACAGTCATTTCTGGTAGTGAATTCAGCTTTTTGACGAAGTCCTTTAGTTCAGATACACTCTGAGTCTGTACATGTCTTATATGGCATCCCATTAGCAAAGAAAACAAGCACAAAAAAATATTGTTGTGTCCCACACAGAGATGCAAACTTTATAGGACAGTTTTTGAAACTTAAAAATGGCTTAATGTGCAAGTCATACAGATATGGGACAGTTTGAAATCTTATAAATGGCTCAGGTCATCATCATATAATTAAATATCCATTTTCCTTTTTCCTGGACAAGTGATTGTTACTTGTTAGGGCTGCATCATGTAACAAGCTTTCACTTTTTGGTGAGAGCTTCAATGTGCATGTGAGTTCCATATTCTTGGTCTACAAACCAAGTCATGGTGATGTAGGATTGGACATTTTAGAAATGACTTACGTCATCATATAATTAAAGATGATATTGCCTTTTTTATGGGCAGGTAATTGTTACTTGTTAGGGTGGCATCATGTGAGTACCTTTAAGCTTCTGGTGAAAACCTGTGTGTAGGTGAGTTCCACATTCTAGGTATATAAACCAAGCCAACAGGCACCAAAAACATAAAAACAGTTCAATAAGAATAATTGACTTACTGTAGTCGTCATCTCTGTGTAGTCCTGCTTCATGGATGTTGCCTTTTGACGTAGAACCTGAAATCATAATACAAACGCAAACTAAAAATGAATCCTAGGAGCAAACTTAGCAAATAAGCAAATGTTAAGTTCACAGTCTTCCTAGGAAGAATTGTGGTGAAAAATAGACCAACCTGAACAACAACTTCAAAGTTAAGATCCCTTATCTCTCTGAACAGTTTGTCACTGTTAAAAAGACAACTTAACATCACAACAATGTGGAATCACATAGGGAGAAAATAAGACAGAGAACAAATGTCAGGGTCCCCTCTACCAAGACTATAACACTCATGGCTTCACACCTTTTGTTTGAGAAAAGGAAAATGAAAAAATAATTGATCTCCACGAGAGAGGGGGGGGGGGGGGGGGGGGGGCTTAAGAAACAGGTAGTAGGAAAAAGGACAAACATAGCAATACTAAACAAATTAGCAGAGACAAAATGCACTAAAGCACTATCAAGTGCAACTCAGATGCTATTGCCCTACCAATGTACTTACATGCCCACAATCTTTTCTTTCTAACCAATATAAAAATACTAAGTTCCTTTCAGTAAATTTTGGTGTTGAGCATCATGCTCCAGGATCACTCCATTTCATATACAATTCTGAGAAAGCAGAGGATTCCTTTCTCAAATTGCCAACAAAATTACAAGCCTATAATGGGCATGTTGCCTTTGAGCAACTTAAGAACAATAACAAACTAAAAGTCAACATGTTAATGCTTGGAATTTCAAATAGTTTGAACTAGCTTAGCAAATTTATCTACAATTTTAGAGAGGTTGAGCTTGCATTTCAAGTGCAAGGACTTCTTCCTGCTTTAAATATGTACTCTAGAGACGGGTTACCTTGAGTTAAGTGGAACTTTGATCTTTTTCCCCTCTTGCTGAGTGCCCATGATAGATGAATCTAGCTCCACCGCACTATTATTGACATGAAGAAACTGCATGAAACCTATTAGAGGTGGCTTATGGCAAACTCCGAATAAAAGAAATAATAATTTATTTTCATACTTACGTATCCCATGGAAGGGCACAATTGAATAAATAATTCTTGAAAATAAGAATATTGAGACGATATTGCTCTAAAATAATTTAGAATTAAAGCACCTTATGAAAACTGTGATAGGGAAACCAAAATTTTGGTCAATATTCAGTAATGCACCAAACATGCAAACCCGTTTTCTCACATCAGCAGTTCGTGTGCTTTTAGCCAAAAACAATCATGCACATTGGATTGTTCCATTTATGTAGAAATCATGCCTCTTACTTTCTCAGGATATTAATATTTCCCTGAATTAAATGGAAACATAGCAACAACAAAGATTTGAACTCCAACCTATTCTTTATGCTAGTCAGCAATAAGCTTCTTTGTTACTTCCATCAAGCTAAATATATTGTAAAATGCATTTACGAAATGTATCAACAACTATTTTTGTATTTTTTTCTGCTTTGAAACTTATTTGAAAATATACAGAAAAATAAATATCTTTAACCTAGATAAAAGAAACTTATTTGAAAATATACAGAAAAATAAATTTCTTTAACCTAGACAAAAGAAACTTATTTGAAAATATACAGAAAAATAAATTTCTTTAACCTAGATAAAAGAATGAGTGCACTTGACATTATTGCTAGAGATACTATGGGCAACACATGAGCATATTAGACCACGTGTACACATTGAAAGGATACTTTCTTTAACTTTTCTTATAAAAGATAATAATATTCATCTTAATGTTTATCAATTATGTAACTGCTCACAATAAATAGAAGATTTATTATTAATTGATCCAATGGAAAACCTGATCATCATCAACAATTACTTCTGCAGGAGTAAAACAGATAAACAATCATTTTCAACCACTACCAGCACTTTTTGAAACAACATCAAGGAATAAAATTCATGATAATCACTTATACCATAATCAATTCTTTTAAACAATCATTCATGACTAATAGAACCAGCTGGGCACTAAGATAACAAAGACTAAAATTGTTCTAGCATAAAAAAGTAACTGGAGCTAGTAGTTCCAGTCTCATACTCTATCTTCCATGCCAGATATTAAATGCATTCAAAATTTCAAGAACAAACTAGGCTGCATTATAGTCCTAATTCAATATGCTATTTTACCTCATCCAACAGACCCTCGTATGTTAACTGGGAGCACATAGGAGTAATCATGTCCACCTGTATCCAAGTTAAAAGAAAAATTTAAGGCAAAGCTTAAAAATATTATATCAAACAACTATGAAGTGAAACAGCAGCTTCAAAATCACAATAATTTACCATCCCCATAGAAAAGATAGTTTAATTACAATGTACAAAATTTGCTTTAAGTACAAATTGATGAAGGATTGTTACAAAAAATATATCTCTCTTAAAAGGTGGCTGCCCAGAGTTGGAGTGACAGTAGGTGCCAGTAGTTGCTGATATGGAGCACCATAGGTTATGGGGGTGGGTGGCAAGAGACTGAAGCAGGAAGTTATACAGAAATTTCAGTAGAATGACAGCCGGTTAAAAAGGTGAATGACCCCTCCATTGATTTGCCTACCTATTTATAAATGACGGATGAGGGATTGTAATAACAACCCAAAGAAATTCAGGCTAGGCTGCTTTTTCATCCCAAAGAATCTGGGGCACAGTTAAAGGCATCCTGTGAAATCCAGGAAATGGTTCAAGAAAGTTTCCATAAGCCCATGTGTCAGAAGTAGTCCCCAATGGGTTGATGTAATACCCCGAGAGTCCAAAGAGATTAGTATATATCGAGAATAAGGAAGGAAGGAAACAACACCAGCTGGATACCTTTTGGGCTGAATATAGGCAAAGAACTCCCAAGTTAAGCGTGCTTGACCTGGGGTAATCCAAGGATGGGTGACCCCCTTGGGAAGTTCGAGTAGGCCCATTAGGGTAAGTTGTTCTGATCCTTCTTATCGCCCGATGCAGGATATTACAGGTGGTATCAGAGCCGACCCCCGAGCCTCTGAATGCGATGGTGGGGCAAATCGTGTAGGCACCTTAAGCGAATCCCACATCGGTCATGCAAAGGGGGGAGATCTGGGACCAGTTGTAAGGTCGCATGACAAGGATGTCATGTGCTTAAGGGGGGGAGAATGTAATACCCCGAGAGCCCAGAGAGATTAGTATATATCGAGGATAAATAAGGAAGAAAACAACAACAGCTGGATATCTTTTGGGCTGAATGTAGGCAAAGAACTCCCAAGTTAAGCGTGCTTAACCTAGGGTAATCCAAGGATGGGTGACCCCCCTGGGAAGTTCGAGTAGGCCCATTAGGGTAAGTTGTTCCGATCCTTCTTATCGCCCAATGCGAGATGTTACAGTTGACCACTTGGATACCTTTAGTCTCTCTTTCAAACTCGTTACAATCAAATCCCTCAAGAGGTAACAAGACCTGTGAAGAGACTCTGGTCTCTTGCCACGAACCAACAATAGCCCTAATAGGTGGAAGGACATTAGAATCCCTTCTCAGGATTCCAAGGGTTGGAACAATCAGCTAGGTGAGAGAATGATCCCATCAACCAAGAGGAATGTTTGAGCTCTAGACTGGAGCAAGTGAGTGGGGTGCATACCTACAATCTCAACATTAATAGCAGATAATACGTCCCTGAAAGCTATCTAAAAACATAAAGGTAATAATAACAATAAGAACAAGAATAAGAAAACCTAAAATTGGCATTTATGGCTTCTACCTTTTAGAAATGCTACTTGTTTCATCTCCACAATTTATTGATTAATCGCTACAGAGAAAAACAAAAGGTGTCCCCATTGCATAGGCTCCCGCTTTGCGAGGGTTAGGGGAGAGTTGTCTTGGTACGAAGTGTTACCCCTTGCTTTGCAAAAAAAAAAAGAAAAAGAAAAAACTCATTTCCACAACTCCAACCTTTGACCATCCACACACAAAGGAGTGCTATCAAGGCTCGTCCTCGAATAAAAAAAAATAAATAGAAGTAAAGACAAAATGAAAATAAAACAAAGAATTGCTAACAACAAATAAAAAGTAAAGTTGCAGAATCGATTGTCTATGATATAATTCATACCTTACTACTCAAGATGGAAAACTAATAAGCATGGAATTTAAATGTGCACAAGACATGCATTTGACACCACACTAACACAATTTTTTGAAAAATAGAATATAAAAAGCAAGGACATACCAGCACAAACATATATTTCTCTGAAAAATGCATATAAAAAAAAGAATCGCTCCCACTTACGGGTGTTACTCATGAACAATTACCCAAATTGTCCACCTGCTCGGCCTTAGGTGAAGGGTGAACCATGTTTCCAGAGGAAACGCCCTAGGTGGGAACTAGGCTCGTCCTTCCCTTCCCTCAACCCCAAGATTCACTAGCAGAATTGGGCTTCAACCACACCGCATTTGATTAAAAGAAAACTCATGAAAATGCCCAACCGCCATTTTCTTATTTATTTTAATTCTTTCTCCATCCGAGAATTTTACCGGGCTCCATGAAAAATCACCATTTAAATAAATCCATTGATGGATTACCAATTTTTAGAGGAAAAACTCAAAATTTTTAATTTTCCAAAATTTTGGCATTTTCTCCAAAATACATGAATATAAAATAAAGGGGAAAAAGGTGATTTTCCTTAAACTTGCATTGTGTTTCACGAGTATCTGAGAACTAGATGCAAGTGTTTCCATGGTGGACATGTGCATCCAGCTTAGCATCGTGAAGTGTCTAGTTTTTGAAAATTTAATAAAATAAAAGACATGTAGTCACACATCTAATATATTTGAGGAAGTGTTTAATGCATGTCTAACACAAACATGTCAAATGTTTGTACTTATTAGATGGTAAATAATGGCAACAAACACTGTGCATCCAGCTTAGCATCGTGAAGTGTCTAGTTTTTGAAAATTTAATAAAATAAAAGACATGTATCACACATCTAATATATTTGAGGAAGTGTTTAATGCATGTCTAACACAAACATGTCAAATGTTTGTACTTATTAGATGGTAAATAATAGCAACAAACACTGGACCAATTAAGCACCACAACATGAACTTCATTTTTTAAATTTCTCATGTACATAGAAATGAAAAGTTTTGTCATACACTATGAAAGGTATCCTTTATGCTATTCTGCCTGTCACTTCACCAGATTAGAGAGGTGGAGGATGAGTAAGATTTTAATGGGAAGTAAAATAGAGAGAGGGAACGGAGATGGGTGCAACACAATGGCTTCACATCTAGCTTGAGATCACAACACAACCAAATCTGTACATGTTTTTATATATAACCTGACTTTTATTAAATTTTTCTAGCTTTCAAGTATACGAATTACTTTTATTAGCACCAAAGTTAGGGACTGCTGTCAATTGATGTAGTTATCATTGCATAACAAGAAATGGCCCCCAGCATAGCATATGATTTTCATATGCTTTAACTGGTATTTTGATAGTATAAGTGTTTTCAGGATTACACTATAGCATTACAAGAATTAAAGCAAATTTTGTAGAGCAAAACAGTGTCACAGACTCAGTGACCAAGTACATGGCAAACTGTCCTAATGTGGAAAGTGGCATACAAAGAAAGAAGCTTACCTCTCTGTCCAGAAGGATGAGGGTATTTATCTCAGGAGCGCCCATCTATAATAATAAGAAAAATTCTGATTATGAGATAACATTTTAAGAATAGAAAATTTCTACACTAGCATGAAAAGGAGTGGAATGATGTAATTAGTTACATCGGAGTTAACAGGCTCTTCTGCTTGCATCCGATTCAGAATGTCAGCAACTCGTACTGATGCCTTGCCTTTAGCCCTCACATTTGGTATCAGTCCAAAAGAAAACTGCAGTTCACACATCCATAAACAATTGTGAGATGGAAAGCCGGAACTAGAGAACACAAAGATATACAATAATTTTTGTGAAATGGGCCTTTTTTGGTGCTAGTTTTAGAGAAAATGCAGTTGAAATACTCTGGCTTCAACTTTACATCAGTCAACTAAATTATGTTAAAAACAGATACATGAACCTCAAGCTTGTGAATTGATTTTGCTATATGCCAGAGAGAGCTCGTATCACCATCAACTGTGCAATCCTATCAAGCAAAGAGTTTCCACATCAGCAACTTAAGAGAACATAATCCCAGTGCATAAAAGATAGTAAGAGCTATAGCTTACTTTAAAGGCGAAGTCAAGTTCAAATGATAATACATCCTCATCCAAAGGCACTACATATAATGGATACTCCGCAATAGTCATAAAATTGTGAACTTTTTCCTCTTCCAGTATCTGCAGAATTAACAAACAAAATGCACATGCAACGACAGAGTTCAATTTGTTGTGTCTATGTAGGATTTAGTCATTGATATAATGTTAAAATGTGCCAGGTGATCAATGATCAAAGATCAAAGAAGCTTGCCTTCTCGCACGCAACTGTACGACGAGGAACAAAGTAGACAAAATATTCTCTTTGAAGTCCTTTAGAGATGTCATTATGAACATGCGAGCAAATCACCTTCATCAAATCAATTTGAGCTCTGACGAGGTAAACCACTTTGGTGCATTCAGTCTGAAGTGGATCTGCAGCAAGATGACGCAATTCAACCCCATGCTCCTGCTTGCAATCAGTCACTAAAATTTCAAGACTACCACAAAGGAACAAGTTATGCATTATATCTGAGTTTAAAAACAGAAAACATGCCATTCAAAGTGCATTTACATGAAGGCTAATTATCAATTCATATTAATAGGGTTATAAAATGACCAACCTACTTGATTTCAACTCGTAGCATGCTCACTAAATGCTCATTCAAGCTTGGCTTTTTACCAATAAGCCAAGTTTGAAAAAATAGCTTGAACTAAATAAGTAATGAATTATAATAAAATAACCACACTACTTAAGCTCCAGTTTACGTTTACATCAACCCAATTATACTTATCAATGCATGCATTATCAGTTCTTTGAGCCAAACACCAACAATGGGCTGCTGCAATCCACTAGGCTCATTCACAGGTTGCATATCAGAATCTTTTCATTCACTCAAGACTTTAAAACGACGAAATCAAAAGCAAAGACGAGTTGGGTGTAGCGAATTACCTTGAGGAGGGAGGTCTGGACAATCAAAGAGAGAGACCCTCCAAGCTTTGGATCAATGACCAAACACTTCTTGCCTCGAATCTATTAATTCAGAGAAGGAAACAAACAATCAGGTGCACTTAAATATCCTATAAAAACAAATTTATACTGAGATTGGACTCACATTTTTCAGGATGTTAATAAGCTCCTTCTGAGACTGATCTCTGATTGTCACAAACAAATACACAAAATTAAGACAATGGAAGAGATTAACGTTACCGCAGATCAATTACAAAGCTAAAAGTGAAGGCAATGACGCACCTTATCGAGGTGAGATTGATCGGTGCGTTCTCCAGATTAGGAATCTGAGCCATTCTCGCTCTGTGAACTCGCGAACAAAGGAAGACGACGGATGCTTTATAGCTCCGTTTGGGCTTCGACCCGTTTCTTCTCAATTTAATCGGGTTTGAAATTGGGCTTCCCCGTCCGATGGAAACCCTCTTCCTTGCTTTCCATTTTCGAAGTTTTTTTTATGTCAATAATATAATTTGTTCTACATATTTATGATATTATTTAATGGAATAATTAGAAAAATTAACTGACGGCCGAACTAGGAGCCCGACCCGATTGCTTGAAATACCCCCTTTATTTATTTTGATTATTTTTATAAATAAACTTATTAAATCAACCAAAAACTCTCCAATGATACCTACAAAATATAAGAATCATTACAAGATCAAGTCAACTAACAACTAATTAGCGAAAAGAATATACGATATTTCACCTTGATATACTCCAATGATGAGCTTGAGTATAAGAAAAAAAACCTGTGCTCATTTAAATACTCCACTGTAAATGAAAATGTTAGTCAATTAATTAGAGAAATTAGTCGAATAATTAAGAGATTAGTCGAGTAAATAATCGATAAACTAAAATTACTCAAGTATCCCAAATGACTATTAGTCGAGTGACATCGAGGAGTTAGTTGAGTAACTAAGCGATTGATCTAACCAAATAATTTAAGTAACCATCTGAAAACCTCTCTCGATATGTCATTTCAGAACCTTTCAATAGTGCTTTATAGATCACTCATTCACAAAAAAATATGAATTCGATAAATTCTTGTGGGTCATTCAGACTCAAAAATTTATATTCATACTATGTAAAATTCTTTTTTTTTTAAGTTATGGACCTCAAAATACCTTATCTCTATATACTACTTATATGATACCATAAATAACAGGTCAAACTTACCTCCAATATACTCGCCTATAAATTTGTGATGCATCTAATATGCCTGTCAAATATTATAGTTCTCATTCCATCTATTAGGCTTTTTCTTCCTATAAATACAAAACTCATCATCTAGCAAAAGGTACACTCAAAATTATATATTTACTATAATTTTACTTTATCTGTATTACACATACTCATCGAAATATTGATTTAAGTATCTAAAGATCACTCGTGCTCATAACTAATTTATTCTCTACAAGTTACTTGCTCACTCATTGTAAGTCACATACTCCTTGTAGGTCACTCGCTGATCCTAATCACATCACTCATATGTATAAATAAATTTATTATTATATTTAAGTAACAATACACTTAATATGCCCATTAATTTGACCAATTCAATTTGTATCAAAATTATTTTTTATTATAAAATCTTAATCCATTCAACCTGACCGCAGTTGAGGCACATCATTCGAGGAATAAGTATTTTTATTATTATATTGGTGTTTTGTATTTTTTTTTATAACATACAAATTTTTATTTATAATTCGAAAATACAAATTTTAAAACAATACTAATGTTAAGTGTTAAATAACATCTTAAATTATTATTTATTATCTCAAAATATTGACAGAGCAAGAATATCTAAGAATACTTGAAACATCTTGTTTTTTAGTAGAAAAATCGTTTCCAAGTAGCATTCAATTGATTATGTATTAATCAATGTTATTTAATTGATTGGTATGAGGTTATCAACAACAACAACAAAAAATTTATCTAACCCCTTTTCATATTTTTTTTGGGTCAACTATGCATAATGGGTTTAAAATTTAGGGTTCCGAGTGACACGCCAATATTACTAATTGAGTGCCAGCATGTAGTTGTGTTATAAATAAAAAGGGAGTCAATACCTTTTAAAACATTTCATATATGTGTTTTAAAAATATTATAATTAATGCGCTTTTAAAATAAAAATTTATCTAATAAAGTTAAGTCGGATTGATCGGAAGATCCTTTCAATTGACTAGAATCCGTTACTTGAATGAAATTAAATTTTGTATAATCATATTGAGTATTTGACGGTACATTATAAATCTTGTTACAAACTCATTTATAAAATAAAATATATAAATAATACACTAAAACAATTTACAAGCCAAATTAATGCTCAATCTATTTGTATTATTTCAAAATATTGACAAATGATGTGTTACAATTTACAATTATAAATTTTAAAATACATTTTTGGTATATTGGGCTTGCAGACTATACATTTTGGGCTCATGGGCTGGGCCACGTCGTGCATTTTGGGCTTGTGTTTAATATTATGTTTGTTTTTTAAAATTAAGAAAATATAAATAAATTTGGACTTTTAGTAATAGAAATTTGTATATGTTATTAAATAATTAAACATCTAAAAAATTCCCTTATGCTTAAAACATACCAATCTTTTATTAGAAAATGGTTATTATGCTATCGAGTGAGATGTGATCGGGATAAAATTATGAGCTTGCAAAAAATCGGCCTAATCAACATAAAAACAAAATAACACTATTTAAATAATTATATTTTTTAAAAATGGATTTATTTTTAAAAGATACAAACAATTCACTGAGCACTTTTTCAGTTAAGGAATGGTGAAATAAAAAAAAAATAAAAATTGATTCCCAAATATCTAGTAATTCAAGGTATTTTCATAAAGATTCTATATAATTTATTTTTTTATTTATAAGTTTTTGTGATTTATTTTATATTTAATAACACAACATTAATTAACAAAAGTCAAAAACCTAATTTTGTAGGGAAACAAACACAAATTCAAATGATTTGGGAGATGTTTGTGAGCTATGTTTTTTTTTTTTTTTTAAGTATTTAATTGACTTCTCGAGTGCACATTTGCTCGTGAATAAACGATCTATCAAAACAATAAGAACTTATTGGCTTATTTTCTTTTTGGGGTAGTATGGGATTTGTAGTTAGGGAAAAAATTACCAATTTGATGGAAGGCCAAACAATTCAATCTGTGAGTAAGATAAAATTTACTCTTTTGTAAAAATTTTAAACATTTATCAACAATTTTGAGAAAGGTAAGAGAATAAAAATACATCTCAATGTTATTAAACCCTTTATTCGAAAGATTTCACTTAAAGTCACTTACACGATTTTAAAGTTATCGATGAATTGGGTCTAACTAAAAACAATTCATTTTAAACTCATGCGACATAAATAATATCCTTAAGCTCTAAATTCAAATATTAATTAATATGAAAATTGATAGATTCGTTAATATTAAAAATAATCTCAAACCCATTAACTGAGAACACATGGCAAACTTAATTCTCTCTTAGTTATAATTAGTAAAGTGCCAAAGACAAATCAAAACCTTAAATATTACGAGATTAAAATAATTTTACTATACAATATTAATCACATCATTTAAGATAAGAGAAAAAGTCAATAATGGTAGATAACATAACGTCAAAATTATGTGTGATAAGGCAAGCATTGTCTCAAATCTATAATAGTTTGGACCAATCGATTTATATTGTTATAACTTTAAGAATTATATCTTAATTAATACTTTGTTATTAGATTTAATCATACTCTTCAGATGGGCCTAGGACGGCCCATTGGACTGGGCCATGGGCCAAGACTGTTTTCATTTTAATTTAGGAAATATTTGTTGAATCGATCTAGATTGTTATAAGTTAAGCTGAATTATATTAATTATTAAAAATAATGTGTGGATATTAAAATTTGAGATTTATGATAACATTTTATATATGAATATATTATAGTTTGCATCATATTAAGCAAAAATTTATTAAAAAAACTAAAGAATCCCAAAGGTCCAAAAGAAAATTTGAACTTTTGAAAAGATAAAATTGGAAAGCATAATCATGGGGGACCTTTTACGATTTTCTCGTGGAATGAAATTGAGAGATCTTAATGGTCTATCAGAAATAATGAACCAAGGAGACTCTGAAATTGGAAGACCTTAGTCTTCGGGAAACTACCCAACAACTAAAAGCTAAGTTTGCGTTATTTTTCTTTTTTAATTTTTAATTTTGAGTTTTGAATTCATTTTCAGTTTTATGTTTTGATAGTTTATTTTTAAAAAATTGAAAATGCGTTCTCTTTGTCATTTTGAAAAACTATTTCTCAAAATAAAAAATTAAAAAATACGTTCTCTTTAAACTTTTGAAAATAATTTTTTAATAATATTTTATTCAATAAATTTGATTATTCAGTAAATTAAAAATATTCAATGTTAATATATTATTAAAAAATATATACATTTTAAAGTTAATAAATTTTATAATATTTTTTCCTATTATAATAATAAAATACAAATAAATAAATAAATGTGTTTTGAGTTTTGAGTTTATTTTGGATGAAAACACTCAAAACAACTTTTTGTTGTTTTGAGTTTTATTTGTAATTATTTTTTTATTTTTAAAAATTTATTTTTAAAAATAGTAAAGAGAACGAGTTTTCTTTATTTTAAAAAACTGAAAACTAAAAATGACTTAAAAACAACAAAGAGAACGCAGCCTAAGTCTCTCGACTTATATTGGGGGATTATTTTTGTTTTCAAGAGACTATAAACTCTTATGTAATTTTTTTTCTTAATTAGGGAGGTCTTTAAGTAAAGTGTAAATAGGATAATTTTGATGTTAAAAAATTCTTCACAGAATTTTACAAAAATATAAATAACATTTAGAAGGATCATAATTTTAGCAGATTTTGAAATTTTAAAATAAACATTATTCATAAAAACTAATTAATTTAAAAAATAATGCATATATGATATTAATTTCAATATTGCATATGTTCAATATCTAATTTAAGTATTAGATTATTTTCGTGGAAATTTCATTTTGCCTTCTTATTGTTATATTTCTCGCAGATTCCAAGTGAGTTATAGCCAATAAATTTATTATTTTCTTCCAGCAACAATAAATATAAATACAAAATATTGATTAAAATATTAAACTGTTGTATTTAAATAACATTCATGATTAATTAATCACGATGAATTGGTCGTACGATCTATAAACTAATTAAACAAGAGATAGCGATGCTTCGGCAAACTCCAACCTGTCCGGGCGGCAGCCCACGTTACTGTGATGCTCACATGTGGCCTTGCACTTGCATGGATGCCAATGAACGCATATGCTGACAAACACCAACGCTTCCCTCAACTTGGACGTTGAATTGGGGTTGGATTTGATTCAATTTGAAGATCGTATTTGTGTAATTTCTAAATTTATTTATTTTTTAATTATTTTGGTTTGATTTAATTTTTTTATTTAAAAAAATAAATAATAAAACTAATCAAAATATCAAAAACGATATCGTTGTTAATTAAAATTGACTAATTTGGTTTGGTTATGTTAATTTTAAGTGCAATCGTTTGCTTATATTTTATTATTTTTTATTTTTTTATTTGTTCAATTTTTTTCAATTTGAACGTCTATTTAGTTACTTTAATTTGATTTTTAAAAAATATTATATCTATTTAATTTGAGCAATTTGATCAATTTAATAAGTAAATCGATTGAATAGTCACCCCTAATCTTGACCACGAGATAAAATTAAGCAAATTATATAAAGTTTCGTTTAATATTTAACAGACAAAATTTATAGCATTGAGAGAATTAAAAAAATATCTCTTTTTTTTGTTAATACTTAAACATTACCCTAAAGTGTTACTGAATTACAATGTTTACTCCTACATTTTCAAAATTATACCAAATTTTATCCAATTCAGCAATTGTTGATAAATTTATATTATTTTAAAAGATTTTAGGGATACCCCACATAACTTGAAGGGTAATTTTTGAAAACTAAGTAATATTTATATATTTACTTATCTATTCTTCTTCTATTATTATATAAACAAAATACTATTTTTGTGTTGTAAAACCTTGTTAACGAAGTAATTTTTAAAATATTTTATTTAAAATATAAAAGCTTATAATGTAAACAAAATTTAAGCTTGTGACCTCTTATGTATAAAATAAAATTAATTAAAAACCACCAATCTAAATATATATTCATATGAATATTGTCTAAACAAATTTAAAAATTAAATTTCAATTGTGAAGTATATTTTTTAACTTATTGGTGATAGGACGTCTTACTTTACAATAAAATATGAAAATACTATTTACTATAAGTTCTTTAAGTACGATATGTGACTAAGGACATCTCATACTTAAATCAAGTTATGTGGGCACCATAAATCTAAAGTTTCAGACCAATATCTAATTTTGAGACATACTAAAGTCAAATGAAATATCAATTCTTATGGATTATATTTGAGTCTACACTTTGATAAATATTCAAATAACTCCTTAATAATATTATTTTATGAGTTATAATTCAATTATTATTCACGTGACATGATCATAATCATTCGTTAGCCTTGCATATAGTCGTTGTGGTATGGTCGCAGGCTTAATCGACTCTATTACATTTTAAGCCCACTCTATTACATTTTTATATAAAATGCATGAGTTCCAAAGTCAATTACATCATTAATTGAATAATTATTATATTATATTATATCTATAATATCGAGATTGACGAATAATATATCAACGCGAATCGTTTTCCTTTTATGGGTTAAGAAAGTCTTAGATAAGGTCAAAATTGAATGAAAAATGTTATTAGTAATTATAGTATACATCTTGGACTATATAATGATGTTCTAATATTTAAAATATCCTTACTCAAGACGTTAAGGTGCAACGAGGCACAGTAAAATGAATAATATTTATATTATTTATATGTATTATATAATTTAAAATATACATAAATAATATATAAGTAGCATAAGTGAAATTGAATATAGCTAACCAAAAGTATGATCTTCTTATGAATTTAATGATAATTGATTAAGTACTAAATGAAAACAAGGTTCAGGCCTTAGCCATGAAAGTTTGAATAGCGTTCTTCACAAGAAAAGGTCATTTGATGGGACTAGTGCCCTAAAGTTTATTTTATTTCCAGCTGGACCCCAGCTACGGAAACTCCTTTTCAGCGGGGTCCCCCCTTTCTCATATACGAACGACACAAGATTCACGAACAGAGCCCATTTGAGAACTGATAAAGTGATTGGAAGCGGCAGGTTCCGACTTTGAGGTGAAAGGTCAAATCATAACGCCAATTTGTAGCTGAAGCTTCCGTAATTTGCATGAACTCGTGGGGTCCAACTCCTATTATGATATTTTGCCGTATCACCTAAAAGTGAAACAATTATAACTCTATCTCCGGAGTGAATCTTGAGATAATTTTTTGGGTACACTCAGTAATATTTCGTTTTCAAAATTGCTATTTCCACGCTTAGGGAGTGTAACATTCATTTATTAATGAATCATGCTAGATATACACATATTTTGTATATCTTGAGTTATATAAGGGGGTATTATAAATAAAATACCTTATATTTCACATGCACCTCACGTGCCTCTATACGCCTCACGAGAGACTTTTTTATCATTGATACACCTTTATGTAGCACAAGATGTATATAAATGTGTACAAATAATATTTTTCTTTATTAATGTATGAATCATGCTAGATGTACAATCATTTTGTACATCTTGAACTACATAAAGGAGTATTATGACTAAAATATCATGCACCTCGTGAGAGACTTTTTTTGTCATTGGTACACCTTTATATAGCCCAAAGTGTACACAAATGTGTACTAATAACATTTTTCTTAATGTATTGTATTATATGTTTAATGACTTGTTATTTATAAGTTATAAGTTTTTTTTTTAAAATTTATATTTGACGTGGGACTTATCTTTTCAATGGAATCCTTTAGTTAAAGGTGAGTTATGTGTACAAAATAGTTAGTATCGAACTTCCTAGACAATGTAATATTATGCAAATAAAATTTTGATTGCATTTTCCATGATGTATTGTCTCGTTTGGGCAAGGACATATGGGTTTGGTCTGAACAATTTTGCCATAGAAACGGGCAACAATTGTGGGTAAAAGGAATGGTGATTTATTTGTAAGAAGATATAATTTACTATCTCTCACTTGGTGAGATTGTCTATCATAAATAATGGAATTCAAATAATTGGATAAGAATTTTTATTATGGCTCAAATGACCCTTGATGAAATAATTATTTAAATAATTAAATTTGAGATTTTGACTAACATTTTATATTGATGTTTTTACGTTGATATTTTGACTCAAATATAGCCTAATACATATTTTTATTCATGTATTTTCATGATTTTTTTTTATGTGAGTACTAAAACTTGGTATTTTGATTACACTGTTGAAATATACATTTTCGAGTCAAATGCACACCTTAATTATAACATGCAACACACACATACTAAAATGTCCAAATTACCCTTTATGTGACAATTATCTCCACAACAGTTTATTCATTCAGTGGCGGGTGACGAGACAAATGCAAGTCGATGGGTGATGACTATGGCAGAAGATGCAATAGACGTCATCAATTGATGGAGGCGAATAGGTGAAGGCATTGGTAATGGTAGAAGATGAATAGACGAAGGTGTTGGCGATGACAGAATGTGCAAAAGTCATCAACAACCTTTTGCCATCATCGACGTTTTCTGCCACATTGCCGACACCTTATTCTTTTCACTTTTTACCATTATTGAGATGCTCTTTGCACCTTCTATCACCGCTGATGCCTTCGCCTTTGCACCTTCCGTCACTGTTGATGTTTTTGCCTCTTTACCTTTGATCCCATCCCAATTGATGTGGGCCTTTGCACATTTTGCCATAACCTTTAGCCTTACTCACCTTATAGTTGGCCATTAAAATAATAAAATGTGGCAGAGATGACGGTTACAGAGTAGTTTAAATATTTTAGTGCGCTTGTGTTGTATATTCTAATTGAGATGTGTAATTAACTTCAAAAATATAATTAAAAAAAAAATTACAATAGGGATCAAAATATGCATTTGCCCCGCAAAAATATCAAACTATAACATTCTCTTCCCTTATTTTTTTTTTTTGCCGTCCGGAGAAAAATAAAATAATGCAACGCGGGAATTTAATTATTAAAGATTTCTTCAATCGTGCCGCCCTTAACGAGACACTACCCCCCCCCCCCCCCTTCTCTCTCTCTAGATCCTCAATCGCACTGTGAAAAAGCTTTTCAGTTTTCTTCATCATCACTCTCTCTCTCTCTCTCTGTGTGTGTGTGTAGAGGTGAGGCGGCAATGGCGTCGAGTTCTTCTTCGTCGTCGAGGCCTTCACAGGCGCCGAGACAACACCCTCCTCACGGACGCTCGGCTTTTTCGTATCTGTCGAGAAGCATCGACGGCCAACCGCCGTCCGGCCTCTCCGTTCGCTCCAAAGCGCCTGCTGCTTCCCGTCGCTCTGTCACTCCTAATTCGCGAACTCGACCTAATGGCGACGACGCCTCAGGTCCCTCTCTTTCTCTCTTTCTCTCGTTTCATGTATATTTTTCTCGCTGATAAATCGTTTTCCCTTCCCCCCCCCCCTCTCGGAGTTCCATGGAAATGGTGTTTACGTCGTTCAATTACTGTTAGACATGGATTTCGATTGATGATGTCATAGGTGAAGGGTTAGTGTTAGGTGGTTTGATTTCCGTGGTTGGACAGGTTAAGTTGTTTGGAAAATTGGTGATTTAACAAGTACGAATGTTGAGTTTCTTAATGCTACTGTTTTGTGGTGAAATGGATCGAAAATTCCATGGTTGCGTTTTAGTTTTGAAATTATTGATTTAATAAGTATAAATATCTCTATTTTGAAATTCTTGTTACAGTTGAATCAAAAGTTGGTAGGACTGTGTCTAAGTGAATACAGCATACAGAAAAGAAACTTATTGAACTTCAATTCATAGAGCATGAGCTTATGGTCATGTATTGTACTATTATTTTGTGTAGTGTTCAAATGTCAATCCTCAATTTATAATTCATCTTAAAGTTACCATGCGTTTTGGATATTTCATTAATAATTTAATAATTTTACATTATAAATTTGTCTCTGTATATATTTTGTTTGTTAAGTATTTACTAACTTATAACGATTATATATAAAACTACATATTTATTTTGTATATAGGCATTGATGTAATTTTAGTACTTAATACCCTCTGTTATCCTATCATTTATGGTACACATGATCCCAACTTTTATCTCATGGTACTCCTAATCACCCCAAACCAATCCCCAAACAAACGGACCCTAGATCTTTACTACATTGAAGGACTTTAGCAGGGTCTCTAAGCAAGTATAATGGTTCAAAAAAAGGCTGTACTGTTCCTTTTTCGAATCTCCATTCTCTAACTTCCAATTTTTAATCACCAAATATTGGGACTGTACTATATTTACTACAATTGATGACCTTATCGGTCTCTTCTTCAAGAAATGCGCCCCCCCCCCCCAAGAAAAAAAAATTAAAAGAATAAAGAAAGTCTGGAGTGGTTGACCAATCACCATTAGTCAAACAGTCAATGATCTGGGAAATGGGGCAGCTCCACGGAGATATTAACAATTCTTATTAACTTAGGCTTCCATTTGGTACAAAACAAATCTTACTTATGTCAGAAAAAAACTACTGGAAAAGTGGACTCTCATGTTCTAGTCTAAGCTGGCTGTTTATTTCTGTAAGAGGGATATGCATCATCTTGTACTAAATTTATATGTATTTCTTAACCTAAAAAATACAGGTAGGCTCATCAATGGATGGATATTCATCTTAAATTTAAGATAGGTCTATAAGTGCATAAATATCCAACGTAAGATTTTACTTGATATGTTTGAAATGTCTTGAGAATAAAGCATACAGATGTAGAACACATGAAACTGTGTGGCAGCAGGCAAGCTTAAGAGACTAATTGTGATTTCCCGTAATGGTGTTTTGTGTTAATTGAGCACTATAGTCTCCATAAAGTCTCCAAAATCTGGCCATTGCATTTCTCTTTACTATGGGAAAAATGTGAAATTTTTGGCTTCTCTATATGGGAACTATCAATGTTTTTGAATACATTCATATTGGTGAGTGACATGTCCAACAGCTGTTGGCACAATAGTCCATCGGCCATTAGGGCAGTTTTATGACATAATCAACCTCAATAATTTGCATGAAAGACAAATGTAACCTGTGGTTCTTGTATGTGTCATCACTTCTTATTCTTGCTTTATTTCCTTTGCATGCTCTGGAAGCTCAGATACAAAAAGTCATAAATGCCATCGTGTATTTCACAAAGACATAATCTACGTAGGGTGGTTGAGTTGGCAAAAGACAGTGGCTAAAGGGTTATGTGTGTCAACTTCAGCTTCCTAAGTCATTTGAGGCAAATAGTTGGTTATTTATTCGTGCATCATTTGAAGCTGATCTTGAATTGAAAATGGTTACAGTTTCCCTCTATAAGGAAATCTTCAAAAACACATAATATATTTTAAAGAATTTCTGTCTTTTATTTTGTCCTGTTCATGGGCAGTTGTTGCTACATTCTGCTAGCTGTTATCGAAAATTGACAAATCAATATTAACTCTCTGTTCCTAGTATCTACCACAGAGCCTGCACGGGTGAGAGTTGCTGTAAGACTCAGACCAAGAAATACAGAGGATCTTCTATCAGATGCTGATTTTGCTGATTGTGTTGAACTGCAACCAGAGGTGATTGTCTTATGCTGGCAAGAATGATCAATTAAAGCAAATGCACTTGATACATTTTTCAGTTTATTCCTAGGGATACATTTATTATTCATAATCTTTGCCACTCTCTTGCATGAATGTGTGCCTGGCATTTTGAGTCATGACTATGCCTTTAGATAAATAATTTTGTATTCCCTGTTCTTGTAGCTGAAGAAGTTAAAGTTGAAAAAGAACAATTGGAGCTCTGAATCTTATAGATTTGATGAAGTATTCTCAGAAAGTGCTTCTCAGAGGCGTGTTTATGAAGTGGTAGCAAAACCTGTAATTGAGGTAAGATCAAAATCTCAGTCATTTTGGAGTTAATAGAATTATTTGTTTTCATTTATGCTTGTATCACATTATTTATGGATGTATGTATATGCCCTCTTTGATACCAAAGCTTATGAGATTGTGGTACTGCCGAAAATGTTGTTCTCTAATGTGGAAGGTACCTCATCATTTGTTATCACGTTGTCTTGGAAATTATATGGTAATTTAGGAGCATTTAAGAATGCTAATGAAGTAAATGTGTATGTTTAGTTCCCAAATGGATCCATTAAAAGGCAAATGTTTTCTTCTATTGTATTTTTCTTAGAGAAACATGAATGCTTTTGGTTGATATGTTCATCACATTAATGCAGCTTTCATAAATTTTTGCAGAGTGTATTGAATGGGTATAATGGGACAGTTATGGCTTATGGTCAAACAGGTACTGGTAAGACTTACACTCTTGGTAGACTGGGTAAAGATGAAGCATCCGAACGTGGTATTATGGTTAGAGCTATGGAAGACATAATTTCCAGTACATCTCCTGCATCTGATAGCATTGAAGTCTCCTATTTGCAGGTATCGCTGTTATTTTTTTGTTTCTGCTGGTAAGGAGGTATTGCAAATGAATTGGCAGAGTTAAAGATTTTTACATTTCAGTAAACTGATTGTTACTTACTGTTGAAATGCTTTCTCATTAATTTCTGTTGTTCAAAGTTATTTTTGGAATTGAATTTGTCAGTTGGGAAATGAGATTGCCTTTAAATACACAAAAATAACGTGCAATTGTGTGAACTTAAGAAACACTTGAGATGCATGAAGCAGAAATTATATTGATATAATAATATGTGTAATACACCACAGCCAGAGGACATATGTTGCACTTTCTTTTTTTTTTTAACTATCTACAAACATAGAACTGACTCCTGCGTCCATCCCAGCATTCAAAAATTAGCCAAAAGCCTACCATTTTTTATTATTTCTTGGTTTCAAAATTTGGTTTCGTTTTACTCTGTCAGATCGTAGTGAAATCCCTTGCTTTGATAATTTTCTTGGTGTTGGACATTATTATATAATCTTAACGTGTTTTGCTTTTCAAAAAATTATTGAAAATTTCTTTTAAACTTATAGAAGATATTAAGTCTGCTTGTAAGATGATCCCACATATCAGACTTTTGTGTATTTAATTCAGGCAAATTTCCTTTCTTTAGTTGCATAAACATTTGTAGTTTTACTCTAAATTTATAAAATAGTTGTATTGGGAATGCATCAATTTATGTGGACATATGGGTTCTCTGCATTTTGACCTCAACTGGGAGTTTGAGAAATACTTTGGGTTTCTTTCAGCTTCCTCCAATAACATTTTTTTTAATAATATTTCAGCTTCCTCAAAATATAACTTCTATTTTATGATGGAGATCAATTTATTAATATGCACAACTGAAATAGCATGCTGAAGGATCCCATTTGAGTGAATCATTTTTTTATTTTTATTTTTGAAAAAATGTACCTATGCTTTCAGTAAAATTATTTGAGAGAGTCACAGATATATGCAACTGTGAAGGACGTAACCTGTAAACTTTTACTCTAATACAATAACTGCAGCCCATCAAATTAAGTTAAATAACTGAATAGAAAACATTTAAGAATAAGTAAATGTGTGATCATTTGAATGGCTATCTAAGTAATATAATATGCTGCTAAACCCTTGGTGTCGAGGGTTGTAATCATTCTAGGTTCTTTTATTTGTATTGGTATAGTTTTCTGTTCATATACCTAATTTTGACATGTCTAAGAGACATAACATATCCAAAGAATGAGAAGCAATTAATTGTGGGTACTTTATTTTTACTTTTATTATTTTTTTGGAGGTTGTGAGATGGTGAGGCAAATAATGTTAGGCTTGTATAATGGCCCTTTTTCCACTAATAACAAACAAGAACCTGCTGGTCTATCCTAATTTCTATACAGACTGTTTCTTATAAGGAAAGATGTCATTTTGTTTGAGTTGACTGATAAGGAAAGATGTCTTTCAGTTTTGAGAGGACCAGTAAGATGGTAGGCTTTTCTGGTCAGAAGCTTGATCTCTTGTACTTGTGGCACTTTACTTTCCTGTTCTCTTTTGTTCTGGGAAGAAGTTCTGCTGTTCTCTTTTTCAGTTTTTTCATTTATTGTTGTTGTGGTCTTGGGAATCAAGAGGAAATCTTGTCTTGGTAATAATTTAAGAGCAATGCAATTTTCAATGCAAACTTTAGAGCTTACCTTGTCATCAGATTAGTCACGTGGTTGAAACATATTCATTTTCCTTCTGTAGTGAATTGTTTCAATTGCAAATTCCATAACATATATCATGCCTTTTGTTATTGCACCAGTTGTATCTGGAAGCTGTACAAGATTTGCTTGCACCAGAGAAGATTAATATCCCAATTGTTGATGATCCTAAAACGGGAGAAGTAACTTTGCCTGGTGCAGTAGTAGTTAAAATTCGAGACCTTCATCACTTTTTGCAACTACTCCAGACTGGTGAGGCAAACCGTCATGCAGCAAATACAAAGATTAATACTGAATCTTCGCGTAGTCATGCAATTCTTATGGTGGGCTCATGTCAGAATTTGTTTTCTTCATTTGCCTGATCCTTTTTATATTTTCACAATACTTTTTAGATTGTTTTTGCAAACCCACTCTTAGTATCCACCTTTTCCCTTATTCAACAGGTTAATATTCGAAGATCTGTCCATGAGGAGGAAAATGACACTCCTATCCAAGAAAACAACAGTGGAAAGGATTTCTCTAATAGTGTTGGCATACCAATAATTCGAAAAAGCAAGCTGCTGATTGTGGATCTTGCTGGATCTGAGAGATTGGACAAGTCTGGTTTGTTGTTCATACCACAGCTGAAAAATTCCATGCATTTTGATTCCACATTTTACCTCTGGTTCTGTTTTTTGTTTGTCCTTTTCTCCTGGTCATCCTTTTCTTCTGAGGGCAGTCACTTCATTCATGTTATTTAATAGATTATAAGTGGTAGTTACATAATAGTATAAGTTCTTAATAAATCTCTCTCTCTCTCTCTCTCTATATATATATGCATATATATATATATATGTCTGTCTGTGTGTTTGTCTATCTATCTATCTCTACTGGTTTTCAATAAAATGGCAAAGTGTTCTGTTTAATGTTTAATATTTGTATGGTAGAATACTAGAATAGTGATTTTCTTTTGTCTCATTCTAACATATTGTCTTTCAGAACTCAATGTTATCTTTATGCTTTGCAGGTAGTGAAGGCTACTTGATTGAAGAGGCTAAGTTCATCAATCTTTCTCTTACTTCCCTGGGAAAATGTATAAATGCACTGGCTGAGAACAGTCCTCACATACCTACTAGAGATTCTAAACTAACTAGGCTGCTTCGCGATTCATTTGGAGGTGATCCTGATAGCTCTTACATTCACCTCTTGTTCTTGAAAGTTGAAATAGTTATCCATAAAGTACCCTAAGTTTTGGATGTAGAAATACTTTTTTTGTGGATGTTTTACCAGACATATATGCATGTGTTGATTGACTTTGTCAAAAAGTTCCATTTCGTGTTTAATTACACTTGGGATTTTGATGAAGTTTGCTTACACTACAAGGACAGTGTGGAAATATTGTATCTTAATTTTTTCAAATATGTTTGCTTCAAGTTCTAGTTTAATCTTTACTCTTATGACACAGGATCAGTGAGGACCTCACTTATAATAACAATTGGGCCATCTTCTCGACATTATGCTGAAACCACAAGCACCATAATGTTTGGACAAAGGGTGAGTTGGATAAATTAATTCATGAATATGCATCATTTCTTACCCTTGATCACCTGTCATCTCTATATTTTGCTGACTTTCTCTTGATTTTGAGATTACAAGCTGTGTGACACTTCGCTGATAATGATTGAACTGATCTCTTTTTACACGAACTTGACATTCTCACGTCTCATGTTTGTTTCTGTTTCTATCTATTTCATGTTCCTTCTGACTAATCAATCAAATGTTAAATACATCTTGTTCTTGAATATGTGGTGTTGCTAAGACACTGGTATATGCTATTCTGTTATTGATCTAATTCTCTTCAGAGACAAAAAGTATAGGTTGCACCGTTGCAGACATTGCTAGTGTTGTATATGTGATGTTTATTGAATTGGGGACTGATGGACAGGGTTGTCATTGATTATGGACTTTGTATAGAGCTTCTGAAAATCTTCAACATCTTAAACTTCCCAAGTGTTTTTTACCCTTTCCTGTATTTAACATGTTTCAGCTCAATTCCCTATATAAGTTATGGGGGAAACAGGATTTTACATTTGAAACCAAGTTTCTAAGAAACTATTGGTAAAGCTTGCTTAGCCATTTTCCAGAGCTTAATAAACAAATCCATTCCGAGAAGCTGTAATAACAAATGTGGTCAATGAACATATTCATTGCTTAGTGTAAGAACAAATCATTAGTTTGTTTACACGCAACTGCTGATTTTAGTTGTAGGACAGCCACCTCTTCAAATATTTTGTTAGCTAGGATGTAGCCAGTCCTCCCCCTCCCAGCACTTAGCAATGGAGTAGGATTGAGACATTAGCCCTTTTTTTAGCATCAACTGGTAGATTCCCATTCAGTACTCATATTTGGCTAGTATATATTTTACATTCTACAGGAGTGCTTCTTTTTGCACTTCAAATGCATGAAATCTATAATCAAATCGTAAAGAACTTGTGAAGTTGTTCTGAATCATTAGTATGGATACTTTCTTTTCAGCAACTTTGCAGGAAAAACTATCTTAAGCAGGAAGACCTAATTTCTATTGCTTTTGCAGGCCATGAAAGTTGTGAATATGGTAAAGCTTAAGGAAGAATTTGATTATGAAAGTTTATGTCGGAAGCTGGAGAATCAGGTGGAGCATTTAACTGTAGAGATTGATCGGGAACAAAAATTGAGGGACAATGACAGAATTGAAATGGAAAGAAAGCTTAAAGAGTGTCAGAAATCCTTTGCTGAAACTGAAAAGTGTTTAGTTACAAGGTCTGAGGTAGTTGTCTCTCCTGCTGTTATGTGTATCATAAGTTCAATCGTAGATTGGCTGTGCTCGAGGCCAACTTCCCAATCTTCCATCTTGTTGATTCTTTTTTGTCTTCTTATGTGTTGTCTACATTTCTACAAGCATGTTTCAACATGTTATGTTCACCAGCATTTCTTGATGTACTTTTTACATTACTTTTTCCTGAATACATTACAATTATCTGCAGTTTCTAGAGAAGGAAAATGTTCGCCTGGAAACAGAGATGAAGGATACGTTAAAGGAATTGAATTGTCTAAAAGATCAGAATGATTATATGCAAGGTGAAGCTGCGAGGCTAGAAATGAATTTAATACACAGCAAGGTATTTGACATATTCATTTTGTTAATCAAGTATTTTTCTTTATTTTTTTGCTGAGGATAATCAAGTATTTTTCTAGTATATAGTTTTTGAAGCTGTATTTCTCTCGTCATATTGTCTTAAATTATTTATCCTATATGATGCCTATAAAAATAAACAAAAATCTGGTGTTTCCCTTTGACTTTCTTTGACGTATGGATGCACCCTTCTTTGACATAAACTGGTTTGTGCGTATGATATTAAAACTGTAATTATGAGAATTGGTTTAAGTGGGTTCAGCTCTAAGTAGCTAAATGAAGGAATCCAAAAGGCTTATTCCTTGGCAATGGAAAAGAGTTTTGTGCGCTCAGTAGAAGATTGGATACCCGAACTATATTAAAATTTTGGGCACTTATTTCGATAAATATTTGTCAATTGTAAAAGTGAATTCTGTACAAACTTGTCTCTACATCACCCTTGGTTTTTAAACAAAAGGAAGAGGAGAAAGTCCAAATCACAAGTGCATAACTCAGTAACTAAAAAATATCTTTGAAGTTTTCAAATGCGTGGTGTCGATGTCTGTGCTATTTCAAGTGGTGAAAACCCATTTCCTTAAACAGGTTCAACAACTTCTGATAAAGTCTTTCAGCTTGACAGCCATCTCCTGAAAGGCAAAAATAATCATCTTAAAATAGTGAGAGAGCATCAGATAATCCCATGAATGCGCTAAAAGGTTTCTGTTTCATAGCTTTCTGGAAATACCTTTGAAGTAACATGTCTTTAATGTTGACATTCCAATTTTAAACTAAAGCACATAGCACATTTTCTTGATTAACTCAGGAGTACGGAGTTTCCGTAGGTCAATGAGTTCTAAGAGAGTAGCATATGTGGAAAAACTGGCTGCTATTATTTGTAATGTATCAACCAAAACATATTTTACATGACAGTGTCACATGCACATAGCAGATATGTTTGTATGAATTACAGATGGAAAATATTTGCAATGCCTAGTAAAGTTTCTGCACCTGGGGTTCTACATGTGTGCGTAAGACTTCAATTTTCATATCTGAACTAATGTAAAGAAGCTGACATAAACTCTGGATTCTTTCTTATCATTATATTGGTATGGGTAGTTTTGTGATTAAATTAACAGTGTGGCAGAGTGTCTTAAAGTGAATTATGCTATCATATCCAGATGTTCCAAATCCTTTTAAGCAATATTTTTTTCCAGGACAAAAGCAAACTTACAATCAGTTTCATCTGAAGTCTTTTCATGACATTAGTTATCGGCACATTTTCTTTTAGTTTTCAAATACTATGTTCCTTGGTTTTAAATTTTGCCTTTCAACTACAAACCACTGTATTTTTTTCTCACTATCATTTCAGTCCAAATGTGCACAACTCTTATAGTGCTGATTAATCTTCTAGTAGCAATACCAGCTTGAGAGTTCTTCATATCAGAAAGTGCTTGCGGATACCACCCAAATGTATGAGAAGAAAATAGCAGAGTTGATGAAGCAGTTAGAGGAGGAGCAGATTCACTCTGAAAGAGCTGAAAAGCAGTTGGATGGGATGGAGAAGCTGCTAAATGATCATAAAAAGTCAATGCAGGTAACCATCTAACTAAATATGGAAAGGATAAAGTTTGTCTAGATATGCACTTTCAATAGTGTCTTTCCATGCCTTGAATCAAAGCTTAGCACAAATATATGTGGATATGCATTTTGGGAAATTCATTCTCCGTGCAACAAATTTTGCGCAATGCCTGTACTAATATTCCTCAATGGATGCTAAATTCTATTTCCCTTTACTTAAGTAGCTTAGATCCAAATGGAGTTATTTTCATTTTGCTCTCTTTTCTAGCAGCAATATCAGATGGAAAGTTCCATGTACCAAAAGGCCCTTGCAGACACAACTCAAATGTATGAAAGAAAAATAGCAGAGCTAAATCAGCAACTGGATGATAAGCATGCATGTTTTGAAATTTCAGAAGAGTTGGAGAAAACAAAGAAGCTTTTAAGTGATCATCAAAAGTTGAATCAGGTATGTGTCTGAGTTAAATAAGACATATTTGCTGCATGCTTCAGGTTAGGTTACCTATATGCTCCTCAATTTTATGTTCTCCAATGTTAACAAATTTAACAACAGTAACAATGAACGCAAATAATCTAGCCCTACTTTGTACAAAGCCATGTTTCATAGTTGTTAACGTTGTACTAGAGACAATGCACCTTTTCTTTATCTGTATTGCACTTACCAGTACCAGTGTACTTTGGAATACCATTTCAAATTTATTGCTATATCTATTATATTCTTTTTATTTATAAAATTTAACCTATATAATATAATGTTACCTATTTATTTTGTTCAATATTGAGTTATAACAATACCATTGAATATATGCATACAAACTAAATGATTTAAAACTTATATTATTATCTATGCATATTCAAAATGCAAATATGAATCTTTTGAATGCTTTGCCATGTTTTATTAATTAATTTTGATCAACTTTAACTTATGATGTGAGAGTTTTTTTGTAATAAAAATTTGGTCCCCTTTTAAGAATAAAGAAAAACTTATATGTAAGAAGTTAAATTTAAAATGTTAATCTTATGTAATATATATATATATATATATAGTGGGATAATCATATAGAATAATTTTTGTGACTTGAAAGGATAGTTTACAGAACTATGGTATAAGTTTGTAATGCAAGTTTCAAAAAGCTATTGTAGGTGAAGTACAACAGTCCATCAATATACCAAAGTTTTATCAGAAACTCAAAACTGTTTGTTTTTTTCTTTTCGGTAGTTGCACAGCACATAAGTATTCATAAAATTTCCTGCCAATTTGAGGAAGTCACTTTTTCATGTTTGATAGGCACAGAAATTGTAGATCAATAACGCAGTGACTCTTGACCTGTAGACTATCTTGTTAAGGTTTTGGGAGGATTCCACATATTTGTAGCCACTTTCTTGACTAACTGGACATCTTCCATCTTTCCTTATTTCCGTGTATATGATAAATAAAGCTGTAAAAGGATACGATCAAGTTCATTCTTCAAGGTATACCACGACATACTGACACATAGGGGCTCCTATTGTAGGCACTGGTAAGGGATGCTTGAATTGTAGTTACTTCTAAACAGCAGCATCAGAGGGTGGACTTTTGCATTCCTTTGTCGTGGTTGATGTGTCTTGGAAACTCTAAAAATCATGAAATCTTACCACCAAAAAATCCTCAACAGTGTGGTGTCTTTCACCTGGAATTAGATAGAACTCTAACAGCCTCACCTTTTTCTTTCTTTCTTTGTGAAAAGAATTGATATCATAGAATTTTAAGCATCAGATGGATATGCTTAAGCTATGCATGTCCAACAACACAACACATGTTATCTTCTTGATGATGTTTCATTCTGAGAAAGCTCTGTAAAACTTACACAATTTTTTTATTGACACTGAAATTTGTGAGACTGTCCTTTGGATTGCTAATAGCATTTTATATTCCTTAATAATTATTTTACTTTTTTTTTTCCCTTTTCCTTTCTATAACAGCTTCAGGGGAAAAAAGAGATTGATGAGGTCAGGATGAAACTACAAGAAAGTCATCGCCTGCATCAAAAGGCTGCGAATGAACTTGAGTTTATTAAATCAGAATACAAGGTTCTGTTAACAGAAAAGGTATAATTTGGGTACTTGCAATGTTGTGCTCGAATCTTCCCTACTTAATGTTGAGATCAACGTATTTTGAGCATATCTGTGATGAGTTTCTTGGAAATGCACTAAAACTGTTCTATTTCTTCCTTTATTTGCAATTTTAAAGGCAAAATTGATGGATGAACTCAATGCTGCAAGAAAAAACCTCCTAATTGAGGAAAAACAAAGGAAAGCTGTTGAATCCGAGCTACTTAAATTAAAGAAGCTAGCACCTGAAAATGAGGAGGACTTTGAGGCAAGTGGTTTGATATTCTGCTTTCACCATGTACGTAACATCTTCTCAGGATTTACACCTTATGTTTAACAGGACAAGAGATCATATATGAAAGAGAATATATCTCAACCACTGAGTTCGCATAAATCAAACCAATCAAGGGAGACAATTTTGGGTCAGAGGGCCACGATTGCAAAGATTTGTGAAGAAGGCAAGAAATTTTACTTTATTTATCTTAACATTAATGCACTAATTCTGTGTTAGATTTAGGTGACCAAGAAATTATGGAGATTTTAACCAAGTCTTAGGCATGAAATCTTAAGTTACATTATTCGGTATAGGCATATCTAGAAAGAGCAAGATTTATGCATGCACAGCAACATGATGTCAAGCCTTAATCCTGCTAGGTGGGGTCATCAAGATTGTGTACATAATTTATAATAATTGCAAGCATCACATTTTAGCCATTCACCCTCTCATGGGAACAGTTTTCTTATTCATGTAAATCTCAAACAACCCCTCCCCCCCCCCCTTCTCATTTCAGATGACTAACATAACTTATGGTTCATGCTTCCAGTTGGGCTTGAAAAGATATTACAGTTGTTGGCATCTGGAGATATAGATGTTCAAATTCATGCTGTGAAGGTGGTTGCTAATCTTGCTGCTGAAGGTACATAAAAAAATTACTGTTCTTTGAGCTATATCCAAGTGTGAAAAACTTGTATTGCAAGCACGTGAAGTTGTGAACTGTAATTCTTTCATAATTGTTGTGTGGATATTCAAACTAAGCAACCAATTTGGTTCTTGTGATTCCTTCTCAATTACTTCATAATGGCAACTGCATCTTCACGTATTTCCTATTTTGTTGTACAGTCAGTCTTAGAGATTCGTACTAGCATAATTTTGTTGGATTAAGGGTCTTCCTGTGCTTATCAGCTTAAAACATATATTGGTGTTCTACATGTGGAAAAGGATAGCCATGGGGCAATGGTCACTAAGATAGCAATTGTCACTACTTTTGCATTATAAACATATGTCATCAATCATTATAGTCCATATCTTACCTCAAAAATTTAATCAAGTTCCAAAATGTGAATTCTTTGTCTTCCTATTTTATGGTGATGAATGATGGCAGAGGAGGGACCTAATAGCAAAGTCGGGTTCTGTATCCATACAACTCTTACTCCTGGTCACAAAATTCCAATGTCAAGTCTTTGTAATGATACCCAAGGCTTCACAAAATTTTAGCTGCTGCATCAGAAGTTTGGATTATTGTGAAAATCAAATTCATATGAACTTGCTGAATTTTGTTAAGTATAGCAGAATTCTCAAAATCATGAAAATTTGATACAATACTCAAAGCAGTGCTTATTTCTCTTGCTAAACATTAAAAGCAGTAGAAATTGTGTTTTACTTCTTTCTGTGTTTTATTTCCGATGTTATTGTGATTTAGAGGAACATCTTTCTTCTATGTATTGTCACGAAATGATCCGTTACTCTAGCATCTATTACCGTTGCATTTTAAATTTCTGCATTTATCTCATTTCGGCAGTAGTTGGTATGTTGGAAACTGCCATTTGATATTTAGGTATTAGCCGAATTAGAGTAATGATCGGCCAGGTGGAAACAAGACAAAAAGGAATATAGTTTGTTAGAATTATACCAGGTGTGGGCCCACCTCTGACAGGGGAATATCCCCTCCAAACGGCCTATATATATCTGCACACCTCCATCATGAGGAGGCATGAATAAGAATACTAGCTTTCTGTTTTCCTTCCTACCTTATACTCTCTCTCTAATTCCTTCCCTCTCTACTTTTCTCTATTCTACTCTCTGAAACCTTCCCACATTCCTACCAAAATAGAAGTAATTCCAATTGCAAGAGCGAGGTCGTGACAACTTGGTATCAGAGTAGAGATTCTCAGCCAGGGGCTTGGTGACTGAGAAACAATAGTGGAAGGGACTCGTATGAAGGACATGGAGACGCGGCTCTAGCAGTCGGGATCGGTAGTGACCGAATTCTAGAACAAAATGGATAGGACGGAGTTGGAGGCTAGCCGCAACCACGAAGCATTGATTGCCATGGACCGAAAGATGGAAGACTCCATGGAGGGACTCGAAAGGAGATTGGAAGGGTTGGTCGCTCGGGTGCGAGAAGAACTGGGAGCTCAAATCCAGTAGTTCATGATGATGTTTACCTAGCAAAACCAGGTCAGATTAACTCCATATTTTCCACATAGGGAGGAGAATGAACCCCTCCTATAAAGAGTTATGATTAACCGAGAAGAAGGAGGACAGGAAGAAATAGAAGGGATAGGAGGAAGGGGAGGAGAAGAACAGAACAACCACCCTCTGGGATTCCCTATGCCTCGGATGGAAATCCCAGTATTTGAAGGGATTCATCCTCGTTGGTGGTTGAGGAAGTGTGAGAGATTGTTCGAATGGTACAACGTACCGAGAATGCAGAGGGTAAGTTTGGCCACTGCATACTTTAATGAGGTGGTAGACGCATGGTTTCAGGGATGTTTAAGGTTAAGGAGAGAATACACCTGGGAGGAATTCTCTGAGAAGTTATGTGAACGTTTTGGGGGGAGAAGTATGGCAGACGCCATCGAAGAATTCAATAAGCTAAGGCAGACTAGGAGTGTGGGATCCTATCTGAGGAGGTTTGAAGAGCTTAGGTCGTATATGGTTAGTCGTAACCATCATCACTCAGAGGCTTATTTCGTATCAAGCTTTATGAGTGGGCTGAGTGAAGAACTCAGACCAATGGTAAAAATGATGAAGCCTCAGACAGTCGAGCAAGCTTTAGAGAGTGCTCGCTTGCAAGAAATGATGGTGGAGGCCTTAATCAAGAAGCAAAGACAACTACCCTAGGGGAATGAACATGGGAACGTCTAGTGTGGGGGCAAGGGGTCACACCCGTGATGCTACCAAAGGAAGCACTGGAGGGAAGCCATTTACGGGAATGAGCTCCATCCCCTATGGGGAACAGTTATGAGAGCAAAGAAGAATGACTGGCCTATGCTTTAAATGTGAGGATAGATACCACTTGGGTCATTAGTGCAGGAGGTAGATCTTGTTGTTGGAAGGAGAGGACGAAGGGGAGTAGGATGAGGCTAGAGAAGAACGTGTAGTAGAGGGTGAAGAAGAAGACAACGGAGAGATATCCATACACACCCTAAAGGGAGTGGCTAACAACAAGATCATCAAGGTAGGAGGCTAAACTAAGGATTGCAATCTCATGATTTTAATAGATAGCGGGTGCACCCATAGCTTTCTTGATGAAAGCATGGCTAAGAAATTGAAGTGCCTGCTCACGGGAACCCTTCCCCTGAGCTTGACAGTAGCTAAAGGCCAAAGGGTGTTAAGTAATTACGCCTGCAATGGCTTCTGTTGGGAGATGCAGGGGGAGAAGTTTGAAACCAACCTGAGATTGCTACAGCTGGGAGGGTGCCATGTGGTCCTAGGAGTGGACTGGATGAAAGGGGTGAGCCCCATCAGCTTCGATTTCAATAGGATGGAGGTTTTCCTTTGAGAAAGATGGTAAGAGGATGACACTATCCGGGGAAAATGAGATGGGAGCTTGTAAAATGATATCAGGGAGGAGGCTACAAAGAGTGTTGAAGGGCAAGTGGAGTCGGATAGCTCACCTCTTCTCAGTGGTGGCAGCAGAAGGAGATCAAGAAGGGCCAGCAATGCAGGGGGAAATGGGGTTGACAGTAAGCACACCCCAAGGAATGCAAGACCAGGTATGCCATTCTGATTCCCTTAATAAACTGTTGGTGGATTACAAGGATCTCTTCATGGAACCCCAAACCTTACTCCCTACCGGAATGTTCGACCATAATATCAACCTCAAACCAGGTGTAGAACCAGTCAATATTAGAGCATACCGATATCCTCCCAACCAAAAGAATGAAATTGAGAAAATGGTCAGAACCATGCTCGAACAATCCCTTATTAGACCCTGCCAAAGCCCATTTGCTTCTCCCGTCCTTTTAGTCAAAAAGAAGGATGGAACATGGCGGTTTTGTGTCGATTATCGGCAACTAAATGCCATGACTATTAAGGACAAATTCCCCATATCCTTGGTGGAGGATCTATTAGATGAACTTATCCATGCAAAATTCTTTTCTAAGCTGGACCTAAAGGTGGGATACCATCAAATTAGGATGAAAATTGAAGACATACCAAAAACCGCCTTCAAAACCCACCATGGACATTTTGAATTCCTAGTGATGCCCTTCGGGCTCACCAATGCCCTGGCAACCTTCCAATCCCTCATGAACAGAATTTTTGAACCTTATTTCCGCAAATTCATATTGGTATTCTTTGATGACATACTTGTTTACAACCCTTCATTCGATCAACACCTAGCCCACCTCAAGCTTACCCTTGAAATCCTAAGAAACCACTAGCTTTTTATTAAGGAGTCCAAATGTGCTTTTGCCCAAAGGCAGGTGGAGTACCTCAAGCACATCATATCAGATGGTAGGGTTAGTACTGATCCAAGGAAGGTGGAAACAATGGTGTCCTGGTTGAGACCCACTATTGTGAAGGCTTTGAGGGGATTTCTAGGGCTAACAGGGTATTATCGCCGGTTTGTGCAAAACTATGGAGTTATCAGCAAACCATTGACCAATTTGCTGAAGAAGGGAGGTTTCAATTGGGGACTGGGAGCAGATGAAGCCTTCGAGAATCTTAAAGGGGCTATGAGCAGAGTGCCCGTGTTGGGGCTCCCAGATTTTGATAAGCCTTTCACTTTAGAAACTGATGCTAGTGGAATCGGGGTAAGGGCAGTGCTAGCTCAAGAGGGGAGACCGCTAGCCTTCTTGAGCCAAGTATTGAGTCCAAAATACTTAGGACTCAGCATCTACGAAAAAGAACTCTTAGTTGTACTTATGGCTGTAGACCGTTGGAGACAGTACTTGGAGGGAAATAGGTTCATCATAAAAACGGACCACGAGAGCTTAAAATTCCTATTGCAACAGAAACTCCAAACATAGCTACAGAGGAAAGGGATGACTAAGTTGATGGGTTTGGATTACAGAATCAATATCGGAAAGGGAAAGGAAAACAAAGTAGCCGATGCACTGTCCAGATGTCATGAGGAGGGAGACCTAACAACTATGACCACCATGGTACCCGAATGGTATCAAGAAGTTATTGACAGTTACGAAGGAGGCAGCAGAATTAAGGGGGTGATCGAAAAATTGACAATGGGAGCTCAGGAGACGGAAGGTTACACACTAAATCAAGGATTGCTGAGGTTTTGTGGAAGGATTGTGATTGGGGAGGATCCAAGGATTAAGGAAAGGATTTTTCAAGCCTTGAATGAGTCCTTGTTAGGAGGGCACTCAGGAGAGCAAAACACTTATCTTCGGGTTAAGCAGGTGTTCCAGTGGCCGAAAATGAAGGCAGAGATTAAAGAGCTAGTGCGAAGGTGCGACACATGTAAGAGATGTAAGTCGGAGACAGTGGCCTACCCTGGGTTACTACAGCCTCTGCCCATCCCAGACTAGGCTTGGTCTAGCATCTCAATGGACTTTGTGGAGGGACTTCCCCGATCGGAAGGTAAGGACAACATCTTGGTTGTAGTTGACCGGTTGACTAAATTTGCCCATTTCATCGGGCTAACCCATCCTTACATGGCTCAAGATGTAGCTAGGATTTTCTTAGACAGGGTGATTAAATTGCATGGGGCTCCTAAGACTATAATCTCTGACAGGGATAAGATTTTTACTAGCTTGATGTGGCAAGAGCTAATGAAGTCTCTGGGGACAAAACTAAAATTGTCCACTGCCTATCACCCTCAATCCGACGGGCAGATCAAGAGGGTGAACCAGAGCCTTGAAACATACTTGAGATGTGTCTGCTTGTTGCAACCTAAGGAGTGGCATAAGTGGTTGTCCTTAGTTCAGTGGTGGTATAACACTAGCCACCATTCGTTGATTAAGATGTCCCCTTTTGAGGCCTTATTCGGGTATAAACCACCTCTTTTGCCAGTAGTAGGAGGAGGCTCTAATGTGGCTTCAGTTGGGGAATATTTACAGCGAAAGAGGGAGATAACACGGTAGTTGAAGCAGGAGCTAGCCTCGGTCCAAAATCGCATGAAGCAGAATGCTGATCGAAAGAGGAGCGAAAGGGAGTTGAGACAGGGGATCAAGTGTATCTCAGATTGAGGTATAACCACTTAAAGTCAATTTCTCGAGAAAATGTCACTAAGCTTAGCCCCAAGTATTATGGACCATTCCCTATTGAGGCCAAAATAGGGAAGGTGGCCTACCGGTTGAAGCTTCTCCCAGGGTCACAAATTCACCCCATTTTCCATGTCTCACTCCTAAAGAAGTCGGTGGGGGCTCAACCAACGAATTTGGTATTACCAGCTCTCCCCAAGGAAATCAGTGCAAGGATCGAGCCAGAGGTTGTTATCGATAGGTGGGTAATATATAGACACGGAGCTCCACTTATCCAAGTATTGGTCAAATGGCGAGGCAACATTTCGGAAGACAACACATGGGAATACCTTCCGGAATTCCTCAAGCAGTTCCCACAAGCGACCAACCTCCTTAGCATTTCTTGAGGACAAGAAATGGCTAACGGAGGGGGAGTTGTCATGAAATGATCCGTTACTCCAGCATCTATTACTGTTGCATTTTAAATTTCTGCATTTATCTTATTTTGGCAGTAGTTGGTATGTTGGAAACTGCCATTTGATATTTAGGTATTAGCCGAATTAGAGTAATGATTGGCCAGGTGGAAAGAAGACAAAAAGACCTGGAAAGAAGACAAAAAGGAATATAGTTTGTTAGAATTGTACCAGGTGTGGGCCCATCTCTGACTGGGGAATATCCCCTCCAAACGGCCTATATATATCTGCACCCCTCCATCGTGAGGAGGCATGAATGAGAATACCAGCTTTCTGTTTTCCTTCCTACCTTATACTCTCTCTCTAATTCCTTTCCTCTTTACTTTTCTCTATTCTACTCTCTGAAACCTTCCCACATTCCTACCGAAATAGAAGTAATTCCAATTGCAAGAGCAAGGTCGTGACATGTATCACCTTTGTGGTTGTTAATGGAAGAAAATGAATATTACAGCATGCCTAGCATGAACAAACATATCCCCCCCCCCCCCCCCGTCCCCAATGAATAAATAAAAACATCGTAAAAGTTGCAACTGTTAAGCTGTTTGTTCGAGTCCAAATCCTTTTTCCATAAGGTGCTTGTATCTTTCTTATGTGGGAAAGACCATGCAGCCTTTTTCTGTTTTCATGTGGCTTGAATAAAAGAATTAAACAGTCACAAGACTTCACATTTTGTGGGGCCGGGGAAGGGTCTATCTGTATGGAGTCTTCCCCATGCTTTTATTTGTTTATTTATTTTTGAAAAGAGCCTGTTTTCTCAACTCAAACCTATGACCTTTTGGTCACAAATGAGCAACCTTACCATTCTGCCACCATAGTTTGCCCTCTCTGCGGTGTAAAATATTATCCATAAAAAAATTTAATGGCTATAAGAGGCTATGTTTGGAAAAATACTATTTTGAAAGGGAATTTACTGCTCTAGTGACTACATGAAGTGTATATTGGATATGTGAAAATCTCAGCAAAATTTCTGTCCTTTTTTCTTTTTCTTTTTCAGATATCAACCAGACAAAGATTGTGGAGGAAGGTGGTCTAGATGCACTGCTCATGCTGCTAAGATCATCACAAAATACAACCATACTTAGGGTGGCATCTGGTGCAATTGCCAATTTGGCAATGAATGGTACTACTGGATCTTCAGATTAACTCCTCTTATTATCCTTTATTCACAATTAAGAATGTATATCCAATGAGGGGTTCTTTCCTTTTAACTTTTTCTTATTCATATTACACCATGATTTACATTTTTCTAAAATTTAATTAGTATACTGATATAAATGAACACAGAATGTTGTGTTCTTAGGGAATTCCGGGCATAAAGAATCATTTGATGGCTGATGCTGACACACTTCCTTTAGTCTCATCACATACATAACATTTATGTAAAGTCCATTATTGCCAAATAACACCTTCTGTTCATAGAGGGATGAGGCCTGGTGCATTATTGTAGTAGTAGTTGTTGTTGTAATTAATTTAGTTCCTGTTTGCCAGTACTTTTAAATGTATGTATCTCTGGTTAAGGCACTTGTTTACAAGATTCCAGTAAAAAGTTGTTCCCTTAGTATTCTTATTACTGGATTTGATACACATGATGCTATTTTTTGTTCATTTTCTTATTAGTGCTGCATAACTGCCTTGATCCCCATTATATTTCAGGCACTTCTGCTTGCTGGGTTTCAAATTTGACATTTTAATTCATCAAATTATCTCTACATCCATGCACATCTACTTATCACAACAAGGCTTACTCTTTATTAAATGATTTAGATGCTGGAATGTGCCTTGTTGCTGCATTTGAAAATGCTCTATAACCTCACAGAAATTTTTTTGTTCACCAATACAGCCAAGAATGTCTGCACGTTATTAGAATTGTCTTTGAGATTTCTTTGAAGTGTATCATTTCTATCTCTGCAGAGATGAATCAATTCTTAATAATGAGCAAAGGAGGTGCTCAGTTGTTGGCAAATATTGCATCAAGAACAGATGATCCCCAAACTTTAAGAATGGTAGCTGGAGCCATTGCAAATTTGTGTGGAAATGGTAATCTCAAAGGTGTTCTGAAAAATCTACAGTTTTGTCTAGCATCATGTTGTCATCTACAGTTTCACTTGCATATTCAAGGACAGATTTAGATACCTATGTACTTTAGTCTATTTCATCGCTAATGCTGGAATATAAATTTGAAAACTAACAACAGCCTCACATTGAGAACATTATTGAGACACTTCTGATAATATTCTGGATAAAGAATGTACTTGTTGGTTAGCCATTGCAAATTTGAATGGACATGCTAAGCTTTTGGTGATTTAGCAAAATCTATAGTTACTTCAAGCATTTTTGTCACCATCTTCTGCTTGGATTGCATTTCAAAAGGGTGGGTTCATAAATACTTCAATCAATCTCTTTACTGAACTTTATGAATGGTAGCTGGAGCTATTGCCAATTTGTCTAGCAATGGTAAGTTCAGGTGATTCTGCAATATCTACTGTTATCTTGTGAAGCTTCATCGTGTTATTTCTGCTGCTTAAATTACATCATCAAGGGGTTTGGATTCCTGTTTGTTGAGCTCACTTGTACAACAACAATCAATATTGCAAAATTTGTGGAACATTTTAGTGTTATTCAATGGAAAATAAATTTGAAAACATGAAAACTTGTTATTGCCTCTCATATTGAGAAAGTTATTACACTTGCTCCTCTGATCTAGAGTTCCAGATAAAGGGACCTATTTCTTGAGCTTTTCATGAGCAGTAGAGAAGCTATACTATATGGAAGAGTATTTTATATTAAAGAGAGCTATTTGTTGTATAACAGAGAAGTTGCATGCATCTTTGAGAGAAGATGGAGCTGTAAAGGCACTCTTGGGAATTGTTCAATCGGGGAATAGTGATGTCATTGCACAGGTTGCAAGAGGAATAGCCAACTTTGCAAAGTGTGAATCGCGAGGAATTATCCAAGGTATGCAGAGTTATATCTTAATATGCTTGCAGTTAGAATCATTTGTTTTCTCTAAACATGTAATACTTTTCCACAGCAGGACATAGAAGAGGCCGTTCAGTTCTAGTGGAAGATGGCATGCTTACGTGGTTGATTGCAAACTCTAATACTGCTTCAGCTTCAAGTCGACGCCATATTGAGCTTGCTCTTTGCCATTTAGCACAAAACGGTAAGCTACTTGTACATGAGATATATATATATATATATCATATGAACTGATTAAGAATTCTGTAAAACAGTCTTGGACCGGGGGACAATTTTCCAATCAATAGTGGGGAACTTGAAATGTTAGTATGAAACATACAAAGACTGAACAAAATCCTGTTATGCCAAAAAAGGAGGATGTAACTGATCATTGGTCAACTTAAAAAGTTAATTGGACTAAAAATGGTGCAATTCTCAGTACGTGCATATAAATTTGTTAATCAACCTGTAAAGAAGAAAAAGATAATGTTAAAATGATTGGCCCATGCATTTTTAATGACAGGATCGTATGAGAGATCATATTAATGGCAGCTTGTTCATTCCAAATTAATTACGTCAGGTGTTTTTAGAATTGCTTCTCCTTATAAAAGAGATGATAAATGCAGTGCCATTCTGACTAACATCTTGAAAATAGTATCTATACTTAGCCGAAGGAAAAAAAAAAAGTTATCTACAAGGATCTTGGGCTTTTTGTAGTGATATTATTCTGTGCTTTTTGGGGATGAATTGATGGTATTTCTTTGGATATTTAACAACCTGGTCTCAACTTATCACTGCTTTGTTCCACGAATTACTGAGGCTAGATCACTGTTTATATCAAGATGCATGATTATTTTGCTGGAGACCCAACAATTGTGTAATCCTAACCCGTGAACCTCAAGAACCCCTTGTTTTGTGGTTTATATCTACATTGGTTGGACACTTCTAAATGAGAAGTACATCTCAGTCAGACAAGTACTGAAATCTGGCATCCTTCTACAAAGATCTTTTTCCTTTTTCTGTCTAAATTTTTATGAAAAACTGTGTTTTGTTGGATATAATTTTTCGATTTATACTTTCTTCCATGAATAAAAATCTCACTTTATTTTCATTTTTCAGGTTCTTCTCTAATCTTATCGTCTTAATTCAAAATTTCAATATGGAAACAATTTTCTAAAATAGGAAGTTTATTTTCTTAAACAATTCCATTTTATTTATTTGTAATCGTTAGCTTTTGAAATATTTTCTAGAACTCTTCTCATTTCTTTTCCTTGTAATTTAGGGAAGCCATTCTTCTGTCAGTTTTATTCCAAAACAATTTTACGGTGATTTCTTTTCCTCAGCCACCAGTTAAGCCTTTTATAATCTCAACCAAACATAAGGTATCATGCTTCCCTTCATAATCTCAATCAGAGATATGTAATGTGCTCAATAGGCTTTTCCAAATCCCCCAGAGCGCCACCAATTGGTCTAACAGCCCTAGCAGTTGTTCATCCATCCACTTCCAAGTGGAGATTAAATTTGTTGGCTTCCACTAGCTCAATTGGTGCAACTGAGGCTGCTTCTGCATTTTAGCATGACTGAGCTCAATGTTGTATTCCCTGAATCCAGATTAACATATTATAGAAATTAGTCCTCAAGTCTAGCTGTCTTCTTTTCTTAGATAAGATACTACGAATGCAATTGTTGCATCGTTAACCCAATTTCTGCCTTTTCCTATATATGTATGTATGTATGTATGTGAGATACGATTCACTTATTCTACTATCCACAAATTCGTGAAGGGATCTTACAAGAAAATGCTCTATACTATTCCTTGGGTAATAGGACTTGATGTCAGATACTGAGCTTGGCGTTATAGTTCTTTTAGTGTTCTCTGTCCATTTCATTATCTTAATCTGCCTCTTTTCCAGTATGCGTTGTGATGTTTTAATGCTTACAAATTTTGAATGAACCTAAAGATATGTAATACGTGAGGATCTGTCATTAATTCTGATGCCATGAAGACACCAAATGAAGGATACATAAATGGAACAAAATAAATTGAACTCTTCCTGATAGTGATATAGCTGCGCCCTTGCGTGTTCTAACTTTTTAATTTCATCACATTTTTCTTAGAAGCAGCCCTTCCTATATGTATCATTTTAAATTTCTTATATTCCATCATACAGACATTGTCGATTTAACTTTCATCTCTATCCATCAGTGTTTCTCTTTTCTTTTTCATTTTTCTTGGATTAAGGAAACCAGCATGAAATTGGCTGGCTTTGAAGCCGAAGGTGGAGAGTTTTAATTCTTAAACTGCACTTTGGATGATTGTTGCAGATGACAACGCAAGAGACATCATATCCAGTGGAGGGGTGAAGGAACTGGAACGGATATCAGTTGAATCCACACGAGAAGATATCCGTAGCTTAGCAAAGAAGATTCTGAGATTGAGTCCAACATTTAGCGCGGAAACGCATGCAGACAGGTAATAATAGATTATGCTGGAGCCATCCAATTTTTGTCCCAGCTATTTAACTCTTTCAACAATCTTATTATATTGTATATTCCAAGCAATGTACACACTCTTGAACTGGAACACGTGCTGGCAGCATTGCTGCCTTCTGTTGTTTTATTGAGCATAGAAGAATCATCACATAATTGAAAGTAAATTAAGGCTCTGAAGAAGCTCCTCCTGCTGGGCTTGCCATAGATATAACAGTATTTCTTGTTTCCTTCTGTAATTACTGTTCACCACAAGGGGACTAGAACATACACACGAGGCACACGAGAAGGTAATTACTAACTGAAGGGGAATCCTGTGGCAACTGGAGTCTTTAGAGGTATTTCTCTTGTAGATCTTTCATGATCCAGTACAAATGGCTCTTGGGCCCCACACTTGTTTTAAATGATTCAAGTAAATTGATTAAAATGTTAAAACTGAAATAATCAAACTTGTGTAAAAATTCAAATTGAACTGAATAAATACGAAAATCAAACAAACTAAAAATTAAAAATATCAATCCCATTGAAAAAAACTAAAAAATATAAAAAAAAAAGTATTACTTGAATAAGAATAAATGATACTTGATTAAAAAATAATTTTCACTTATTAATTTTTATAAGCAAATTTTAATTTTAAAAAATTATTACTTAAATAAAAATATCATTTGATTAATTTTTTTTTAGATAAAATAATTTTACTTGATTAATTTTTTTTCTACATTTTAATTATTTTAATTTTTTAATAAAAAAACTAAACCAAATTAAAATAACTGAAAAATTCATTTAAAAATTAAACAAAATTGATACAAATTGAACCTAATCGAATCACCAATTTCAATTGATTTGATTTAATTATTTTAATTTAATTAAAATTTTACACACCCCTAATTACTTACCCAGAACTGATTGTGTTAAAACTTAATAATTTTACAAGCATAATCCACATCTCAAGCATGTTAAACCTGTGAAATCTCATGGACACGGCAATACATGTCTAGGATCCATAGGAAAATTTCTTTAATTCTTGAATTGATTTTCCAATTTTAGAAATAGAATGGTCATCGAGCCCTAACAATCTCCGAATTACAGAAAATAGAATAACAAATTTCTGACTATTAACACAACTAATTTACAGGTAAACAATCAATCAGAGATTTACAATATGTACTTTTTGACTTGTTCCTGACAACCACCAAATATAAGGCCTCATGGATCCTCTACATGGAAACAGGGGACACAAAATTGATACTACAAAATGAATAGAATTATGATGTCAAATTTAACCAATGTCGCACTTTCAATAACACGCTCAAAAAAATTTACCAGAGCCTGGTGACAAGCATATGGGAAAAACTTCTGATGGAAATGGCTTCTCCCACCACCCCTAGCATCCACCATTTAGAAAGAACATTTTAAGTACCCAGATTGCCAGCCAATGCAAAGAGCCTCTGATATTCCGCTACATGGAAAAGATCAATCTGCAATCCTCATTTTGGGAAAAGGCTAATGGCCCAAAATCTCCGTCAGCCGATCTTGTGAGTCAACGGGAATCTCCCTTCCGGGGACCTTAACTTTAAGAAGATTATTGTACCTGAGGAGATTCATAGTGCAAATTTGTGATCATGTTCCAGAGTAGAAATGGTGCAAGAACAATGAAGCAGAAAAAAGACGGTATAAAGGCAAGTTATTTTCTTTTTCTTCATTCTTCCAAAATGCAAAAGGGAAGTTCAGAAACTGGTTGATTATGTGCAGGTTTGTATTATTACCATTTAAGCTGTGGTTTCTTCTGTGAACGTATGTTCCACAGCTCATAAGGAGGACGAGAAAAATATTTGTATTATAATCATGCCAAATGTTTGGAAGGTAACAGGACAGTACAAATGCATAGAACTACTTGCAAACTACACAACTAGGTGGCATTTTGTAGCAACTCACTCTGGAGGTGTGAACAAGTGCTCGTGCTCCAAAATGAAGGCAAGCAAGGCCTGCAGACAAGAATTGAAGAATGATCTCTGATTGTAACGATAATAAATGTTAGAAGCGTGAAAGTTAAGGCACTCACTTCAAATGGCATGTTTAACAGTTCATAGTAAGTCCGGACACGATCAAGCTTGGACTGTACAGCTTCACTGTCAATTGACGGGATAGCAGCCAGTGCCTACAAAATAACAGTTAGAACAGATCATGCAGTTTTAAGTGAAATGTCAAATCTTGGCAATTAATTAATCCAGTTCCTACCACAAACTGAAGGCAAGTGATCTGAGCATTCACGACACACACTGTTGGGCACAGGCAGGGTAGAGGCTTTCACTATCCTACACTTAATAGTGCTGGGAGAGGAAAGTTAATATGTAGAGTAGAAGCATTTCACTGATAGATGGAACAATGAAGGGCTGGCTAAAGAGAACGGATTTGTGCCCCAGATCTTTAGAGTCTTTCTTGGATTCCATGTATCTTCAAAGTTCTAGTTTTTTTCCTTTTTTGGCTAAATAAAGCTTAGTTTTTTCCTTAGACCACATCACACAAAAAGTAGTAGCGTCCCAAATGTATCTAATACTGTGGGTTGGGAAATCCTCATCCCATGAACACATTAATACCAATACAGACATTGACATTATATACCATGTGTTGAAGATGGTAGAAGCAAGGTGCCAAACCACTCCATCCTCTTAATAATGGAGGTCGTCACCTAAGTCATTACCAACTTTTGCATATAAACATAATCCAACACAACTTGCTTCTCCTTGTCAGTATTAAGTCTGAAAGGGACCATCATCTCCAAAAGATCTTAGCGGATAGAAGGAACTTTGCTAATTGGAGAAACAAAATCATTATTTGTATAATGGATGACTTAAATACATCAGCAGCATATGAAGGCTTTATCTCACTATGAAAACGTCAGCTACAAAATTCTAACTTTCCATTTATTTCTATCCATAGCCTTATCTTTTATAAGTGTCTTCTACAAAGTTTTTCTTGGTCTTCCTCAACCTATTTTGCTAAACACTTCTTCTCACATGACATGACAAAACCATCTGAATTGTGTCCTACACATCTTATTATCAACAAAAGCACAACGATGACTTAAATTTTTGAAGAAAAATTGGTGGGGGGGGGGGGGGGGGGGGCAGCGCTCACAAAAGATGCAATGTATTCAATCTATTATAGGAATCACAATAGTAAAATACCACATGAGTAGGGACCCAGTACCATTTGTTTCCTAGAAGGACTAACTATGCCCTTAAAGGAAGAGCCTTTATTGATAGTGTAGTAATAGTTTCTCACATATTGGGTGCATGTGAACCCTAAGGAACTATATGTTTCTAGATAATAATTTCAAATCCTAGGATCGTCATACTCACAAATGATAAACCTTGATCTTACTAGGAAGGGCCAGTCATATGGATTTTTGCTCTCCAATCATTTGCATAAATGACATTGTCTTTTTCCAAGCCACTATATCTATGTCATGCTAAGAGCTTTCCACCAAGTTTTCTTTGGTCTTCCTATATCTTTTTTGTCACGAACAACTTCAATTCCGTTCACTCTCCTCATAGTTACTTCTATTAATTTTCTCCTCACATTCCATTGCATTTTAATCGTGCCTTGCATATCTTATCTCAATGGAGACCATTCCAACCTTATTAGGGAAAAATCTCCTTTCTAACTCCATCTTTTCTAGTATGGCTGCACATCTACCATTACATACTCATTTCACTTTAATTAATTAAAAATACTAGGATGTCAAAGGAAAATTGAGAGATGGGGTTGGGGGGGGGGGGGGGGGGGGGGCGCATTCTTGTGGCTACAACACTTAGGCAATCAGAAAGCTGTTTTTCTCCTTCATGCATTTTGGCAGACCACTGGACTAGAGAACTCTTTTACCCTCTGCATGCATCTTTCTTGTCACGATCCCTATCTTGTATTAAAAACACAAAAACTATAGTACAAACCATGCACAGTAAAAAGAGCAATTATTCATTTTGGTCCATAAAAGATTAGGGAAATTGTATTGCTTGTTTAAGTTAATTCCAATAAATGAGATAAAATGAAATAAGATACATTACAAAAGGAAGTGTTAGAATAAAGGATAACTTCCAACTGTTAATGATGCCAAACAGGAGAATATCAAATGAAATTGACCTGCTCTAATGCAATTGAATTCCGACATATCTGCTGAACTCCAAAAAGATTGATGGATTTCATATCAGCCAAAGCCTAAAACACATTTACCATGTCTTCATTAGTTGGGTTTGGAGGAGGAAGAATCCTTCCTACAAATTTCAGGCCCCCAAAAAATCTCAAAAATAAGATGTAATTCTCAGACAAACCTTGATGGACACATTTGCTGCTATACTACATATTCCACCAAAGATATAGTTCCGCTTTATTCCAGCAACAAAAGGGGCAATTTCCTCATCTCTGCGTGTTATCTGAATGTACAGAAGCATAAAGGATATGAAAAATGTGCTTCTATGAATTTAGATAATCATTCAAGAAGAATTGAGGAAGTTGGAGAAAAGGACAGAAGCCAGTTTATTTCTTTTCATGATGAATCATCTGCGGTTAATGTCTCAAGTTAAATCTCACTGTTCTCTCCATTTATAATAAATTAAAACAATCATCAAAAGCCTTTATCCCACTAAGTGGGGTTGGCCACATTAATTCTAGACATGTCTAGAATTCACAATGTTTGATCTGACAAGTTTTATGCTAGCTGCTGGCTACCTAACACAATCCCCCTTCACATTCCTGCAGGCCACCTGCAGGCCAACAATGAAACACCTAGTCTTGATATCAGAAATTAGAGATGACAACACTTACCTGTGCGGTTAATGAAATAACAAAATCATCAGGCTCCTCTGCATCTTGGTCCTCCAAGTATTCTCTATTAGCCATTTCCTGTTAAATTTGATTGCTCATTTAGTTCATAGACTGTGATTGCATGATTGTTTCTATGGATTCGGGTTTCAACTAAGGTAAAAGATAGATAACTAATGCATCTCTTGCAAACCTGCATATGGAAAACTGTTTCCAATTGCATCTCTACACGTAAAACCTTAAGACAATCAATTGCCAGTTTTCTATATTCTTCAGCAAATGTTTCCAGATCTTTAGGCACTCCACTATTTGTTTGAACATGACGTGGTGCTTTCGGCTTGGTAGTTTCTTCTACATAGTTAGATGCCCCAGTGCATATTTTTGCAAGCCTGTTTATTGCAAGAAAAATAAGCCCCACATAAGCCATTACGTACACTTGTTGCTAAGATTTCAAGAAACTTAAAAGTTTCCTCATGCTAGGATTCCAATTTGAATTGATGCTGAGCAAATACGCCAAATCAATAAAGGAATTTGAAGTGAAATTCTCCTTTTTTTCATTGATTGCTAATGGAATAAATTGTATCACATGATACAGATCACTTGTTGAAACAGATAAGAGAACAGAAGCACATATATAATTATGAATGTGATTTATCAAGCATAAATTACTACTACTTGTGAATGTTGAGTGGTCCACTAGCTAAGAAGCTTGCCTCTATGTCAAAAGAGTTGTGTTTCAGCCCTTCCGTTATCTCTAAATCTATATTGTATGGCTATTAGTACCATTCATGAAAATAGGGGTAGTGTTCTGCATAAAGTTCCCGCAATAGTGGTGCTAGGGAGAGGGAGGGTTGGATGTACCTAGTCTTGCCCTTGCATGTTCTTGTACCATTGATGTTTGTGAAAGAAAGCATGAAGAATATTTTACAGTTACTAAGCTATTAAGATCCATCTTATGGCACCCAAAAAGACACAATTGCTAGGATGCATATAAAAGGGACGCATATAAAGTCAGACATCAACATTTATTCAGCCAAATCTATGTTTCATAAAAGGGATACATATAAAGTCACAACTGCTAGGATGCCAGCACTTGCCTTTCAATTGAGTCAGCAACATACTCCAATGAATCACTGAGGGAGGCTAACAGTATGAGTTTGTTATCGTCACGAATTAGATTCTCCTGCAGAAAAGAAACAATTGTAACAGTAGGTTGATATCCTCTTGGCCTTTACAGCACCAATATCACCTGATTAAAAACTTAGCATAAATAGTACTTTGTAGAAACCCAATTTATAACAGCCTGATATGAGAATGAAATAAAGTTCCAATGAATAATGGCAACAAATGATTGCCAAACATAATATGCATACCTGCTTGATAGGCCTCAAGTTCATTAACAAGTCACTCATTTCCGTTTCTACCTCATGATTATTAGTGTCAGAAGCAAGGTTTTTCATGTTTGACTGACCAAATGAATTTGGTAAGCATGCACTGGCAGGATCACACCGCATTAGATTCTCTATATCATGCCTCCCAATGAGCATATAACTTTGCTTCTCCAGAACAGCCTGCAAATCCACAGTTATAAAAAAGAAAAAAGAAAAAATGAAGGGGTAAGAAACACATATTTTCAATGACAGAAGATGATTATGGAAAAATATTTATTACTGGCTTCTGCAATCAATCAAAATGAACTGTTCAGGAAGCAATTTGCAGAAGTATCAATAGAACAACGCATGAAACCTTAATCCAATTAGGTGGGTTAGGGTAAGCATAAAAGTGTTAGTGCAGACAGAGTTGTGAAGCAACCCTCCCCCACCCCCTGTGGGGCGAAACCAAAAAAAAGAAAAAAGAAGAAGAAGAAGAAGAAGAAGAAGAAGAAGAAGAAACTAATGACATGCTCAGATGTATCCTTAATAACACGACGCTTCTTTTACTGCAGCCAATTTGAGCATTACTGTTGGTCAAACTTTTAGTTAGGAGAAAACAGAGATCCTTCAGAATACAGAAGTTCAAGACTACATTCTTGGTTTAGGGGGTGCTACAGTCATACTACATAGAGTGGCAGATTTCTTCTGTTTCTGAGATGTGGTGTTTGTTCCAGCAGGAACTAAAGTAGAGAGATCAATCACACATTATTTGGATCTTCTTCTTCTTCTTTTTTTTTTTAATTTGTGATAAGTAAAGTTGAATAAAAGAGAACTGTCTCAAGGGGGCAAACCTATGCGACACTATAGTTTTCTTCAGCTTTTTTTTTAAGGGACGCCTTTCTTATTTTTCTTCTTTGTGGATGAGGGACGGGCTTTATTCAGTATTAGGAAGTTTTGTATGCACCTATAGATACACAGGCTTCAGTTGATTCTCAGGGATCTTTCACCCCATTTTGTACAACATTCATCCCCTTAAGGCAGTTTTTTTCTTTTCTTATTCATCAGTACTTTTCATAAAAGGAAAAAAAAAAATACATCTATTGAATAATTTTACCAAATGTGTAAGAGCTATTAGTTAAACAGACAACTACTGCATAAACGTAGTCACCACTTTTCTTCTATACTGAATTGTACCAATGATCCTTAAAGAGACAAAAAAGACCAAAAAAAAAAAAAAAAATCAATCAATCAGTGTAATAAATTATTCAGAGTCCTATCAAATGTGTTCTCCTGTTAAGCCATTTATTGCAACATGTAAAAAATTGTACAATCTTAATTAGTATGGCATAGAGTGCTTGTTAGTCAACAAAAGTTACCTGCAAAACAAGTATGGCTAAAACATGTCACTTAGTGCAACAAAAGGAAAGATGGAATAGATTATAATTAAATGGTGAGAAGTCAGATTAATCCACATGAAGAGAGATCAAGGGAAATTATTAGCAACCACCTGATTGACCATTTAATAAAGGGCATCTCTAGTGCACGAGGCTCCCCCATTTTGCAAGGGGTCAGGGGAGCGTCGTCTTTGTATGCAACCTTTGTAACCTTCAGCCACAAAAGAGCAACCATATCATTGCTACCACGGCTCACCCTCTGATTGACCATTTATTACTTTACCAATATATCAGTCTTCACATAAGATTCCTAAAACCTTTTGCATTAAAAAATTACCTCTCCTTCAATTATTTTTCTCATCTTTTTCAGTGTAAGGATCCTTATAAACCCATGTTATAGCACATCAAAGTCAGCACTACATGTATGTTTTATTTCTGGATGTCCCTATCTCAGAAGACAGGTCTGTGTCAACCTGTAAAGCCCTTGTCTATGTGCATGGAATAGGAAATATGTTAGTGATGTTTTAAAATCTTTAACTAAACCCTCTCAATCCCCCCCCCCCCCCCCCCCCCCCCCCCACCCACCCCACCCAAAAAAAAAAAAAAAAACTTCTTCTCCCACAACAGGGCTCGCCCTCTCTCTCTCTCTGGTAAGAGGAAACCAAGCAACCACAAAAAAGTGATGAATAAATAGAACATTGGATTTTAAGGGTAAACTTCAGTAAGTTTTCAAAGGTTTGAACGGGAACTAAGCTCAAATTGGTGTCCAAAATTAAATGGGAGTAACACTTTCATCTCAAATGGTTCAGTTTCCTTTCTGGGAGATTCTAGTTCTTCTAGAGGAATAAATATTCCTTCAAGAGAAAGCACACCTAAATGTTTCTAGGTACTATTGTCTCTGCAGGCAAGAACTTCTTAATTCATTCCCTTTCTTCCAAATAGATTGCTTATACCATTTAACAGTAGCTGGGGTTAGAAAAGAATCATATTTTCAAAAAAACACTTCAACAATTTAAACATGAGATTATTAGATAATGTGAAGAATAAAAATAAATGAATAAATGATGGTTAAGATATCCATACCTCTGTGTATGAAGTCCGACATCTTTCATATGCTCGTTCAAGTAAAGTCTGCACGTACTTCACAAGATCACCAGCAAATTTAGGCATTGCTTGAGCCCAACCAATAACCTAGAGTGAAAGATATGTAAGTCAGATAATACGGAATGGCATTCATTAAAATTAAAAGTAAGAAGAGACTGTAAACATATTCCAAAGGAAGAAAGCCTTTGCAATTTTATATTTTATATAGTGTAACATATTTTACAATGCTGCACTTTCTTTGTCTTGTTGCAACAAAGAAAAGACAGATATGAAGAGAAGAGTTCAAGTATACCTCTCTTGCTAAGAAATCTATAGCCAAAAGACCTTGTAACACAGGCCGTCCCTTTTCAATTGATGAAGTATAAGAGGTGGCAGCATGTGCTCGTGGCCGAAATGCAGCTGGACCTATAACAATGGTTGAGCGAATAGGGTTATAATGGCGAAGACACCATGCAGCTAAAGTCAACCACCAAGTTTTACCATGGAAAAATAAGCAATCTGTCAGTAATGAACAATCAAGCTAACACTGAACCCAAGATTCTTTTGAACTCAATTCCTTGAAGTGAAAAAGATTTATTTCATTTAGGTATTAACTTCATTAGTTATCATCATTTCAAAGCTATAAACAATGGAGAGATGATCGTAAGCATAATTATGCTTAAGAATCAAATGATGTAAAAATGCATGGAAAGTTTCCAATCCATATGGAATCAGGCTATGGAAGGGTACTCCGTACAAGTGGGATGAGTCATCATGCCTCACACAGAAGCTGACAACAGGAGAAGTGATGCAGAACCAAGAAGAATAGGGAAAAGGAGAATAAGAGAGTTTCAGAGAAGAGAACCTGCGAACACCAGTAGGGAAGCAGAGAGAAAAGATGCAATCGGAGGTGATTAAAAGGGTAAGAGAACTTGCAGAAGCAGGATTTGCAGTAGTAGCAGCAGCAGAAAGAAGAATGATGGAGAGCATGGAAGCAAACATTTTGGGGGATACTTGATGCAGTCACTGTTCCTGTTTGAAGACCCGGCCCAAGGCCAACCCGACCTAAACTGGGCAGTCTAGAATGGTCCAAACAGTAGTGAAACAGTCCATGGGGGCGGGGGGGAATTCCATAGGGCCGAAACTTCATAAGTTTTTAAGATTTTAATACTTCATATGTTTTATGATGTTAATTTTATTTCATGTTTGTTAGGGTTTCACTTCTATAAGAATTCTAGTTGGATTTTATTTACAAGTATTAGATGGATTAGCCAAACACTATATATATATATATATATATATACTTAGAAACCAAGGTTTGTAATAAACTTTTTATCAATTCAATTACAGTAGCCTATTCAGGTTTCTTTCCAGCAAAACAAGTTCAGTTTTGCGCTTCTCTGAAAGCCAAGCTCTGGCCATTGAAGCTTGTTTTCAAGGGCTTCTTTCGTGTGTTTCTTTATACACTTGCTATCCGTTACGTCAAGTGGTATCAGAGCGATTAATCAACCAATAAGATGACAAATCTTGAAGGTAACGGTAGCATCCAGCCTCGTGACGATGATCAGGGGTTGTTTACGGTTTGGAGAGCAATTGAAGAAAAACGGGAAGTAACTCGTACCATTCAACAACAATTGAAGCAAATCAACAACCAATTAGACACCCTACTACGAGTTGATAATGACAAGAACCAGAATATTAGCGTGAATCAAGTCGGAGTGGGAAGACCAACCAATAATCATGTCCCTGTTAATCTTAGAAGACCAATAATGGAAGATAGCGATGAAGAGGATGATCTTGGCCGAGTAATAGCTAACCCGAGTGATAGAGGGGTTAGGAGGAATGTGTAACAGCACAACTATTTGGGCAATGATGAGTATAAACTAAAGGTTGATATTCCTACCTTTAAAGGAGATCTTGATATTGAGGGGTTCGTGGATTGGATCACTGAAGTTGACCGTTTTTTCGAAAACATGGAGATCCCAGAAGAAAGACAAGTCAAACTAGTGGCCTATCAATTGAAGGGAGGCGCATCTGTTTGGTGGGAATGATTGAGAGAGACTCGATTGAAGGAAGGTCGACATCCAATTCAGACATAGAGACGAATGAAACAGCTGTTAAGAGGTAGGTTTTTACCCCCTGATTATGAACAATGCATGTTTGAAGCCTATCAAAGATGTGCACAGGGAATGAGAAGTGTGAATGAACATACCTTTGAGTTTCTGAGATTGGTGGAGAGGAACCAATTGTCAGAAAGTGATAATCAACAAGCAGCTCGTTATTTGAATGGGTTGAAGCCTGCTATTTGTGATAAAATTGGGGTTTAGATAGTTTTGAGTGTGCAAGAAGCAAGGAACTTAGCTTTAAAGGCTGAGTTAATGTTGAGTGAGAGAGCCCGGAATGATAACTATTGTCGGTATAGTGGGAATGAAAATAAACAAGTAGCTTTTGATAGAGGCAAGTCGGTTCAGGGAGCGCAACCCTCCAATCCACCTTATAAAGTTAACCCTAATAAGGTTACGAGGGGAAACATTCGAGGTACTACTTCTAATCCTCCAAAATTCCCTAATCCTTATGCAAAACCTATTCTTTTAAAGTGTTTCAAGTGCAATAAGGTTGAGCATATGTTTAGTGATTGTCCAAAGAGAAAGACTATTAATATTGTAGAAAGGGAGGAGGAATATGATGTTGAAGAGGAAGTATATTGTGGGCCTGATGGGGAGGATGATGAAGGAGAGTATGGGCATGAAGAGTATACATGTGTAGTGAGGAAGTTAATGCTGTCTCAAAAGAATGAAGTTATTACTCAGCAGCATAAGCTTTTTCGCACGAGATGTATGCTGAAGGGGAAGATCTTTGAACTTATTATTGATAATGGAAGCCAAGAGAACATTATAAGAAGAGATGTGGTGGAAAAGTTGCAGTTGACCCCTAAAAAGCATCCAAACCCTTACACGATCGGATGGATCAAAAAAGTTGGTGACATACGTGTGGATGAACGCTGCAATGTACCTTTTCTCTATTGGTAAGTACTTTGACGAAGTTTATTGCGATATTGTTCATATGGACGCTTGCCATATTTTATTTGGGAGGTTTTGGCAATTTGATGTGGATGCTAAGCACTCGGGTAGGAAAAACACATATCAGCTTAAGAAAGAAAGTGTGCGTTATACCTTGTTACTTATGGTGGAAAAGAACCAAACCAAAGCTTCTAAAGTGGAGGGGAGGAATTTTCTTACCATCACACATAAACATTCTGAGTTTGTGAGGGAGTGTAAGGATACTCGAGAGGTTCACTTGTTGGTTGTAAAGGGCGAGAGCATGAGTGAGCCACTGAAGGTGAATCAAATTCCAATGGAGGTGCAAGGATTGTTGGAGGAATTTCATGATGTGGTTCCTAAGGAGTTGCCTAATGAGCTACCTCTTATGAGAGATATTCAACACCACATTGATTTGGTTCCTGATGCTAGTTTTCCTAACCTATCACACTATAGGATGAGTCTTAGGGAGAATGAGATTTTGCAGGATTACGTTGAGGAATTTTGCTACGTCAATACTATTCTAGGCATAAATATAGGAGGAATTTGCATATTTTTATTTATTTCCTAGTTAGTAGTTTATTATTATGTTTCCACTAAGACCTAATTAAGGATTACTTGAGGGCAGCTTTGGTATTGATTCCATGTTGATTTGAAATTTCTGGTTGATTGCCCTTCCCTTTTAAGTTTGTTCTTCTTCCGTTGGTTCTACATCGAAGAACAATACAGAAGAGGGAAGAAGGGGGAAGGAAGGGGGAAGAAAGAAAGAGGGTGGATGACTGGTTGGCTCCTGTGAATATCTTGCATCACATCCCTCCTACTGGTGAGCCTGAAAACTCTTCGTGTTGCATGCTTTTGAAATCCATATCTTTTAGCTGAACCCTTGTTATGACGTATTGATGGGCTATGAGGATGCCTCTCTTTCCCTTAAGCATCTATATGTCCAAGTGTCCTCCCTAAAATAACTTCTTTTCCAAGATCATTGCCCATGGAAAATTATCCAAGATAAACAATTTAATGAGACAGCAAAACCATGTTATTGATTTGTGTATGAACAAGATAGAGATGCAATTAACCATCTTCCTGTCCATTCAACTAGCAAGAGAACTATGGTTCTTAATCTTGTCCAGTTCTCATCCATGTAAGATAAGGGAATTATTTCATCCACGTAAAGGACTACAGTGGGGGAAAGATGAAAAAAATCCGTTACTACTGCCCATTCTGTGGATCTGGGAAGAAGTCAACATGAGAACAATTGAAGAAAGGTGCACTCGTTTAAACTTACAATAAGAAATTTTGCCCTTTAGATTGTTTGATTCGTTGAGAGAGAGTAGATCTGTTCTTTGATTATTCAGAATTTGCAGAGTTTTTGTGAGTAAAGCTAGGATGTGAAGATGTCAAAGATCCTACTTTTTGTTTTTATTTTTTGATTCATTTTACTCAGGTGGTACCCCATTGTACCTTCCTAATTCAACTACTTTACTGGTAAGAAAACAACAAAATAAAGTAGTGTAAAAAAAAATATATCCTTTATATTCTTAACAATCATACACAATGGGAGAAAATATCATAACCAAAGAAAGGTTTCACCAGAGACAACTATGAAATTGCACCAGGCAAACATGCTAGCTAAAGAACTAACCCATTACTGACCCTAATTGTGCAGAATTGAACAATAACAAATTCAAGTAATTTGACTACCACATCCATGCTTAAAAGTTTAGTAAAGAAGATGGATTTTCAAACAACTTTTATTGGCTGAATAAAACTTCAAGGGTTTAGACGAACTTGATATAGCTTGCTGGACACACTTTCTGTAATCTACCATCATAGCTGGTAAGAAATGGTCCTTCACAAAGTTCTCCACAAATGCCAGCAATCCATCATTCCTGCAAAACTTCGAGGTTTAAAACAAAATAGTCTAAGAAGTAAAATATCAAATAACAGGACTAAGAACACCCATATACCAAATAGAAAAGCTGAATTTGACCTAATAAGCACAGATACGGATATGGGAAAGGGATAACCCCCAACACAACAATTTTTGAAAACACTAGGACATGATACGGAAGAATATGCTAATAGGATAAATATGTATTTTACATGTCTTACAAAAATAATAGGACACCATGTTGGGTGGTAAAGCTCTAACATGTGCAAAACATGAGCGTAATGGAGATGAGGATGTCATAATGGATTTGCAGCCATATAAAAAAAATAAAATTATAAATGAGCTTATTTGTAATAAGGCCAAAACAACACCTATTGAAGATAAGCAAATAACACATGTGACTCATGATTAAGATGGTTTGATCATGTAAGAAGAAGACCAATAAAAGCTCCTGTGAGTATAGTGGACGGAATGAAACAAAGTTGTCAGCAAAAGAGGCAGAAGAAGACCAAGAAAAACTTGATGGGATACTCTTAGATATGGTATTAGTTATCAGGGCCTTACAAAAGGTATGGTCATGGATAGAAATAATTGGCAAGTTAGAATTCATGTAATTGACCCTAGCTAGTGAGATTAAAGCTTTGATATGTTGTTTTTTTTCATTTTCACATTGCAAATACATTTACACTTACTACATTATTTCCATATTTTGTCTTATCAAAAAAGTGTGAGCAAATATTCTAATATCTATTTTAAAAAACTATTCATAAATGAATTGGGAGTTTAGGGATGAATCTTGCCTACCTGACTTTCTTGTATATTCTATTGCATTATAGGAGAGGAAAAATGGAATACTACGTTAAGGTCTTATGCTGTTTAATTTTTATTATTTTGAAATTGCAGTTTTTGTTTTGTAACCTTTTGAACTAGTTCCTATGAATGAAATATGAATTTCATAGTCTATGACTATATAGAATGTGACGCAGCGTGTAGCGCGAGTGTGAAGAAAACACACCAAAATAAACCCTTGAAAGAGCAAACTTCAATAGCCGAAGCTTGGCTTTCAAGAAGACGCAAAAACAAGACTGTTTTGCTAAGAAAATCCAAATAGGTTGCTGAAATTTGATTAATAAAAACTTGATTACAATCTCTAGATCCTAGGTATATTTATAGTGTTTGGCTAATCCAAATCCATCTAATATTTGGAAAACAAAATCCAACTAGAATTCTAATAGAAATAAATCCTAAATAAAAGTCAACTAGAATTCTAATAAAAATAAAACTCTAATCAAACATGAAGTAGAATCCTAAATCAAGTAGAAACATTAAATAGAATCCTAAATCAAGTAGAAATATAAAATAGAATCCTAAATCAAGTAGAATTCTAAAACTTAAGAAGTATTAAAATAACATTATGGCACTACTATTTTGGTGATACTATTCCGGTTTAATTGGGTCAGCCTTGGGCCGAGTCTTGATTGGTGACCGCATCATTCACCTTCACTTGAGAAAAAATTCGACCTCGAATTTTGATCCTGTTTGGACAAATCCACATCCGATAAGTACGAAGAGAGATTAGCCACTTTGAATGTTTAGAAATACCCATATGATTAGGCAAATCCACAACATAAGCATTGTCATTGGTCTTCTTTGGAATCTTGTAAGGACCATACTTCTTTGGCTTGAACTTGTTCTGCTTTCCTGCTGGAATTTGTTCATTCTTCAAGAATATCATGATTTCATCTCCAACCTCAAATACTTTGTGCTTCCTATGCTTGTCAGTTGTCGCCTTATATTTCTTATTTGTGCAACTTTTGCTTGACATCTTCCTGAACCGCTTGAACTTTTCTGCTAAGGGAACATGAGCAAAGACATTCCTCCCCTTCTTAGCCATATCAACATTGGCATGGGTCCAATCATCGCCATGTTTGTTGCCTTCTGCCTCCATTGCATTATTACTGTTAGATTGAGGACGTTGAACCTTCCATCTTGAGCGCTTCTCTAATCTAGTAGATCTTATTGCCTTCGATTCAACCATGCCAGATCTTGAATAAACTGTAGAAGGATTTGCTACCATGACCTCCATCTCCTTTATAGTAGCAAGTCGATCAGAGGAAACACCACTATCATTGGGTTGCGAAGCAATGCTTGAGCCATCGGGACTGGAAAATACCCCAGTATGAGTCAATAACCTTGGAGCTTCTATCATGTTAGCAACATAAATCAGACCTGAGTTTGCAAACGTTGAGGTTGCTGGGACAACATAATCTTCGAAATCAAGCTCCACTTTAGAAGCTTTGGTTTGATTCTTTTCCACTATGGGTAACAAAGTATAACGCACACCTTCTTTCCAAGCTGATATGTGTTCTTCCTACCCGAGTGCGTAGCATCCACATCAAATTGCCAAGGCCTCCCAAATAAAATATGGCAAGCATCCATATCAACAATATCACAATAGACTTCGTCGGAGTACTTACCAATAGAGAAAGGCACCTTGCAATGTTCATCTACATGTATGCCACCAACTTCTTTGATCCATCCAATCATGTAAGGGCTTGGATGTTTTTCAGGAGTTAACTGCATCTTTGCCACCACGTCTTTTTCTATGATGTTCTCCTGACTTCCACTATCAATAATCAACTCAAAGATTTTTCCTTTCACCGTACACCTCGTGCGAAAAAGCTTATGCCGTTGAGTAGTATCTTCATTCTTTTGAGATAGCATTAACTTCCTCACTACATAGGTATATTGCCCATGTCCATAATCTTCTTCGTCATCCTCCCCATCAAGCCCGCAATATACTTCCTCTTCAGCAACATCTTCCTCTTCCTTTTCTACAATGTTAACTGTTTTCCTCCTTGGACAATCACTAGATCGATGCCCAACCTCATTGCACTTGAAACATTTTAAAAGAATAGGCTTTGCATAAGGATTAGGGGATTTTGGAAGATAAGAAGTAGTACCTCGAATGTTTCCCCCCGTTGTAACCTTATTAAGGTTGACTGTATGGGGTGGATTGGAGGGTTGCGCTCCTTGATCCGACTTGCCTTTATCAAAAGCTGGTTGTTTATTTTCATTCCCACTATACCGACGATAGTTGTCATTACGAGATCTCTCACTCAACATTAACTCAGCCTTTAAAGCTAAGTTCCTTGCTTCTTGCACACTCAGAACCATCTGAACCCCAATTTTATCACGAATAGCAGGGTTCAATCCATTCAAGTAACGAGCTGCTTGTTGATTGTCACTTTCTGATAATTGGTTTCTCTCCGCCAATCGCAGAAACTCAAAGGTATATTCATTCACACTCTTCATTCCCTGTGTACATCTTTGATAAGCTTCAAACATATATTGTTCATAGTAAGGGGGCAAAAATCTACCTCTTAACAGCTGCTTCATTCGTCTCCATGTCTTAACTGGCAGTCGGCCTTCCCTCAATCTCGTTTCTCTTAATCGCTCCCACCAAACAGATGCACCGCCTTTCAACCTGTAAGCCACTAACTTTACTTGTCGTTCATCTGGGATCTCCATGTATTCGAAAAAACGGTCAACCTCAGTGATCCAATCCAAGAACCCCTCAATATCAAGATCTCCACTAAAGGTAGGAATATCAACTTTTAGTTTATACTCATCGTTGCCCCAGTGGTTGTACTGATGAGCATTCCTCCTAACCCCTCTACCACCAGGGTTAGCTATTGCTCGACCAAAATCATTCTCTTCATCGCTATCTTCAATCACTGATCTTCTAGGATTAACAAGGACATGATTAATGGGTGGTCTTCCCGCTCCGGCTTGATTCACCCCATTATTCAGGTTCCTGTCATCATCAACTCGTAGTAAGGTGCCCAATTGGTTGCTATGTTGCTCCAATCACTGCTGGATAGTACGAGTTACTTCCCACTGTTCTTCGATTGCTCTCCAAACTGCGGACAACCCCTGATCACCGTCACGAGGCTGGTTGCTACCGTTACCTTCAAGATTGGCCATCTGATTGGTTGATTAACCGCTCTGATACCACCTGACGCAGCGTGTAGCGCGAGTGTGAAGAAAACACACCAAAATAAACCCTTGAAAGAGCAAACTTCAATAGCCGAAGCTTGGCTTTCAAGAAGACGCAAAAACAAGACTGTTTTGCTAAGAAAACCCAAATAGGTTGCTGAAATTTGATTAATAAAAACTTGATTACAATCTCTAGATCCTAGGTATATTTATAGTGTTTGGCTAATCCAAATCCATATAATATTTGGAAAACAAAATCCAACTAGAATTCTAATAGAAATAAATCCTAAATAAAAGTCAACTAGAATCCTAATAAAAATAAAACTCTAATCAAACATGAAGTAGAATCCTAAATCAAGTAGAAACATGAAATAGAATCCTAAATCAAGTAGAAATATAAAATAGAATCCTAAATCAAGTAGAATTCTAAAACTTAAGAAGTATTAAAATAACATTATGGCACTACTATTTTGGTGATACTATTCCGGTTTAATTGGGTCAGCCTTGGGCCGAGTCTTGATTGGTGACCGCATCAGAATGCCAACGAAGTTTTCAGTGCATAAGTTGTAGAAGAACATAGAAAAGAATTCAACAAAACAAAACAAACCAGCTTCTAAAATAGCAAGGTATCAATCCAACTAATTTTGGCTTGATTACAACTATAAAATGTATCACATCACAACTTAAAATAACGAGCCATTTAATCCTATATCCTCTATACCACAAAATTAGCATACTAATGTTCCGCACACTTGTTATCGTACCACAACCCAGAAGGTACCACATTTGCGGTACTTGTGTGCCCACCCAAACAAGGAAATCTATTGTCTCTAGAAGATTATAAAAAAAAAAAAGTACAAATTCCAAAAATTAGGTTAGGGATGAATCAACTACACCCAAGAACCAACCACATACAAAAGACAATTCCAATTTTCAACTTGAATCTCTAGATGTCAGCCTGCAGAGTTCATCCTGTATGATCCATTGAACAAACGAAATGCAAAGTGTATCTCTGTACCTTAGCCACTTTGGCTGACTATGTTTACTCAAAATACCAGGCTATCCAAGGATGCCCCGCATTTTGTGGGAAGGAAAACACCATACTTAAATAAGGAGTTTGCAGTAGAATGTGGTCATTTCCAAAAATTTCATTCCTGAGATCATTTTACATACAATTCCAGGGGCTCACCACTGTGCTTGTTCATTTAAACAGGAAGTTAGCACTTATATTACTTAAAAAAGCAAGGCAAATTAGGTTCCAAACTTACCCTAGTTGGGAATACTTTTGAGGCAGCATTGAAGCAACCTTATCTGTAAACTGCATTGCACATGTCAGCTAAGGCTAGGTACAGAGTACCATATCCAAAGTCAAGATAAAATGAACGAATGCATGAAAGAGAAAAACCTGCAAAACTGGCCGGTACACAGATGCTGCTAAATATATGCCTTGCTCAGGTAAGAAAGCAGCAGTCCCATAACCTTCCTGGAGTACATTAGGACGACTCCTACCCCACCCTTGGCGAAGAAGATCAGCCCCTGAAATAATTATTAATCTATCATAAATTGGCATCAACAAATTTCTAAAAAAGAATAGAAAAAAAAATCATTGAATGACAAGAAAAGAGGAATAATGAAAAGAATACAAGAAGAAAAGGACTGTTCAAAGAATCGTTATGTGGGTGTCAATGGCAGGTTTATCAGCTATAAACAACACGGAATTTCTGTACTTTCTTCTGTATTATGTTCTCATAATTTTAAAATGCCACGTGGACTCCTTCCAATTCAACTAAGTAAAAAATCAATATCAGCAATGCCTGTAGTGCCAAACATGCAGATAATGAGTATTTAGCACACACAATCCAGCCAACACCATGAAGAATAGGCATAGATCCCTATTAAGACAATTGTTGAAAGAAGAAACCATAGAGACAAAACAAGATATTGCATTAGCTGCCCAAAACATGAAATCATGGTTGCATCTCAGCCTAGCAAGTTAACATCTTAAAGGCATCTGATACAACAGTGTTAAAGTTCTTCAGTCTTTCTTGCTCCATGAATTTAATTCAAAAAAGATTTACATTAATTCCTCGTTGATTTAAGTTAGTCTATCCAGCTATAATGCTGGAGTCTTCACCACCTATCAAAAATAAAAAAGCACAATAAAATAAGAACCAGGTTGTTCTAGCACATAGCTTTCATATAAGACAAATTCATACACATGCAGTAGATAATATCAGCTAAAGCTTCTTCCTAGATAAATAATAAATAATATATCAGGCAAGAATACAATGCTTAAAACATCATTACTCACACAATTAATTTTCATGTGGCCCTTGTCTTATTTTTTGACTTCATTTCCTTCTTTTTGTTTTTAAAATGTTATGTTTAATAGCAAACAATTTGATTTAAAGCCCTTACTCATACAGATACATCTGAACATCATTTAGCAGCTAAGGATAATAACTGTATTTGTCTCAAGGGCCTGCACCCATAATTCGTAAGAGCAAGTTACATTCCAACAAAATACCTATAACTAGAAACCATTCAACTATTTTCTTGAATAGCTGATCGAACCAACAATATCAAAGACCAAGAAGAAGATTCATGATATTCAAACAGCCGGTTGTTACTTGTTACAATCAATCAATGCAATAGATTGAGGATTGGCATATTTCCTTTCAAGTTATGCAGTACTGTAGTTTGACCACTTCAATTATTCCTTTTAAGTAATTGCAGGTTGAACATTTAACACACTACAGAAAACCCAACAGAACCTTCTTAAAAGGAACTATTTTAACTCTAAGACAGATTGCAAAATTCTTGTTATTTTACAATTAAGTATCTTCTCTGCCAAATGGAATAGGAAGCTCATGAGAGAAGGAAATAGAATGATGATTTTCTGCAAATAAAGGATAAAAATATAAAAACTAGAATTGATGGGTTATATTCTCCATATAATTAACAGCTCCTCATTTGTAGAATCTTTTTTGTACCTTACCCTTGTAATCCACCCCTTGATTTCCAGCCAAAAAATAAAAGGCAAATAAGTGCTTGTCAACTCTAAAAACTAAAATAGCATTTTTCTACAGAACATATAATTTGATCTCCACTTTAATTGGCATTAATTATGTGGATAGATGGTTTCTGTTCACTAATATCCTGACCAAGTAAAACATCAAGCCAGTGTACATATCCATATTTTGAAAGCAGACATAAAACATTTAATGCAAGCATTACAACAGCATCATTGTTGGTTTACCCTGGTTAGGAACAGATACAGTAGCATCTGTGAACCGAAAAGCAAAGGTAAGACCATCTTCTGAAGCATCCCTGTAGAGGAAAGAACAACACGCCTTAATTCCCCAATGGTTTCACATAAATAGAATGACAGAGTAAGTGTTGAACTATGTTCAAAAGACGGATGCTTGATCAGTATTTTACACTAAAACATAAGTTAGTTTTCTTAGAGGAGCCATATTATGGTATTGCAAATCAAAACATAATTGCATCATGTAACAAGAAATTTAAAAAATCCAACCGAACATGTATTTATTTCCAATGATGATTGCAGTACACATTTTTTGTGGTTTAAAGGTTGGTTTTTGACTCCAGCCTCTTTCCCAGCACCTGATACCTTTAATCAAATAATCATTGCAAAGGGGTTAAGTTTGACTTTTCTATACATAATTGGGACGTAACTGTGACATTCAGCATGAAAAGCATGGCATGTGTGTGTAATGTGTAATTTGGCCATTTTCTCACTCATCACGTGTCTCGCTACAACCCAGGGTATTACATCTTCATTGTGGCAAGATCACTTCCCTCATTCATACATGTGCATAGCCTAGGCATGAGTTGGTACATTGCAGTATGTTATGCATTGATTAATGTTTTGCACACTAATATGAGCATACAAACTGATTTGGCTACATATATGGTGTAAAACTCATCTAGATAGATTGGACTTAAAGCAATAGGAGCTGCCTAGGATGGTTTATCAACCATGGGGTTGGAATGTGCAGGTTTGCCTTGTGGCTATAGGGGTACATGGTGGAAAATGGTTTTCGTTGCATTTTCACGGCTTGTGCTTGCACATGTGATCTTACAAAGCTGTTGTAGCTCAATGCATGTATTCTCAGCATTTTTCAGATGAGGGGGCAAGTGGACGTGGTTGGAATGAAGAATAGAAGCTTGCCTATATGAGGTGTATAGACACTTAGAGCATGTTCATTTTGATGATTTTGTTGATGTATATTTGTGATGGAAGCATGTTGTATTTTGGGATTGAAGTTGGTTGTGATTATGAAGAATTTGGGTACATTTTGATGGATGTATATTGCCTCACGTTGGATGTTCGAACAATGAATTTTAAGGGGATATTAACTCAGTGATGTGTTGGTGCTATTATTCATTTCAGTGAATCTGCGTAAGTATACATGAAATGGTTAAATGAGGTGTTTCATGCAGTAAAACCATGAGCTTTTAAGGCTTAAAAGACTAAGGAACAGGTGAAGAACTAAGTGCAAAAGAAATAAAAGCCCTAACCAGAAAGGGAGAAGTAGAACAAAGTACAGAGCATTTGGACACAGGAGACCAAAAACTATCGACAGGATTCAAGACTCAGTTGACAATCAGTGAGAAAATGGCTCCTAGAATCGTAAATTGTCAATAGTTCCATGGGAACAACTGACAATCCGTAAGCAAAACACAGTGAGCACAACAGAGACAGTCAGCTTGGCTAGGCAACTGAATACTAATGGTTGACCATTTACACCAAATGGAAGACAGTTTGCTACACCAGCCCAGAACAGGCATTGTTTCCATCGATAGATGATTGGATTCCGCCGAAAAACTGTTGGGTTATGAAAAGGTTGAAGGTTTAAGCGTGAAATGGTTGAGAAGAAAACTGCTGATCAACAATTCCAGTACAAATAATCGTCGATAGTTTGAAGGAAACCATCAACAGTCTTGTGGCAGAAAATAGAACATACCTTAAGTCCATGAAGGATAAGGCTAAGATCAACCTAATAGCCCACAAAGGTACCCAAGTATGCCCAATAACACCCAACACCCTAATTGACTTATAAATTGGTCCACCCTGGTTCCAAGTACGTGTCAATGGCCTGACCACGGCTTCCCAGCTATGCATTTTGTTGTGCCACGATATCCAGCCTAGATGAGTTAATGGGAAACAGGATTCAAGGGCAGATGGTATCACGGGTAATTAAGATAATTAAGAGAGAATTTTCAACCCCATCCTTTTGTTAAATAATGAATTGATAAAGGATTAAAAGGTTCCAAAAGAGGGGCAAGTTGTAAATGGGACATATACAAAGCTATATACAAACCCAATTAGCTACAGTGATTTACAAGCCCCCCCAAAAAAAAATCAACTCGAGTGTTTCCCCACATCCAAAAGATTTAAATTAATAAACAGCAACGTGAATCCTTTCAAAGACATACAGAACTCTGAAAACTCCTCAAAAGATCTCATATTCCTTATTCTCCAGCTGCACCACACATGACACGGAGACTCATAAGGTTCAATATTTGTAATCTACCATCGAGCCCTAGCTTCAAACCATACCAAATCCAGAGTTAAACCATATCTAACCGAGACAAAGCATTACCCCAGTTGGTTCTGAAGACAGAAGATGGTAATCTAAATATCTTGCCCACTAAACAATGTAACAAGTGAATGATAATATCACCTTACTCTTATGTGTTAGACAACACCAGCCTGTCATAGTAATACACCTTTTCCAGGCAGTCTATTGCAAAAATAGGCTCCTATCCTATGTTGACTTCCATATTACCTTCCATGTTAAAAAGCAAAAGCCAAGTCACTATCCTCAATAAGACATCATTTGAAAAAAAACTAGAAAAGGTCACTGGAAGTGCCTTTGCAAACCAATCATTTCCCAGTGTTACATGAAGTGCACCTTCTTGGAGGCCTTGAAAAATATCAACAATCCACCCCCGGTGGTCACCATGGTGGTAGCACTGCGGTTCAGGCATTCTGTTGTGTCCCCTAGATTTGTGGTTCAAACCTTAAACCCATCCTAGTTGCATGATGGCTCAAACACATGAAGCCAAAATGAGGATGGATGCAAGGCCTACCACTCAAACCAGACATTCCCTAGCAAGGAAGGGCCCTCATGAGAGGGGTTGCTATGCTGGTCACCACCACCTTCCTCTTTTCCTATCCCCCCCCCCTGCAGGCACTAGAGAAGGAAACCACTCCACCACTAATGCATATTAGTGGACCATGATACTAATAAATCTGGGAAGTTCACTGTCAGCAACATTACAGCTAGCCATTACTACTGGTTCCTGTAGTCGATCAAAACCAATATTATAATCCTAGCCAATACTGCGTTATAAATGCATGTGTAGCATATCTCAGTATGCATAACCACCCACCAAATCATCACTGTCACCACCCACCATGTGCGATAGTTCATCATTGATAACTGCATAAAAGTGCAACTGCCCCACCTGTCCTCCTCATTGTAACATGCAGTCATCAAATCACCATCAGAACTAACACCATCTCATGATCATTACACATCAAAGACCTCCCCAGCACAATCTCCATGCTTGATTTTGTTACCGAAAGCAATACTATATTTTGAAATAGTCACTTTCATGTCCCTGGACAACCTTTGTGTGTGAGAATAGGAGTATATACAAAAATACACAACAAGAATATTCTTATCAGGAAAACCTCAAATTCAAATCAGAAATAGAAATTTCAGAACTGGGTATGCAAAGAAAATGGATACAGAAAACCATACAAAAATAGAAAGAATAAGGTAGAAGTTAAGAGTTACTAGCCTCTTTTGCTTGGAAGAAACCTTGTTTGCAAGTCGAGCTGTTTGTACAGCAGCATCTGCAGATGCAGCTTCAGGAGTTGCCCGAAGAATTTCACATATGAGCTGTTGGCATTCACTCTACAACAACAAAAATATATATTTTTTGAACTATAAGACTAAGTCTATATCCTTGGGCAAACAAAATGAGGAATAAGGATCTGAAGTAGTACTTAAGACTCCGTGTAAATTTTTAAAATTCATTACATAAAATTCAGCAATTAGCCAATATATTTGCATAAAAAAAAAGCAACAACAAACATGACACGAGAAAAACTACCTGCAATACTGTCAAGGAAAAGCCAATACTGTAACCTCCAGTACCATGAGAAGCTTCAGGATCAGAGTTCCAATTTATCTCCGCCATTGACTTTGGTGTGTTCATGTCACTTTGTTGTGAGGATTTTGATTCTAGAAGCTCCCCAACAATAACATGGTTCTCTGAACATTCATCACAACAACAACAACCACAACCCAAGCCCTTATCCTACTTCTCTGAATATTTATAATGGTTAAATTTAAATTCAATGTAGGGGAAAAATAATATGAAAAAGTAAGTATCTATCTTACCAAATATCCGAACGACAGTATCAAAAATTGAATTAAGAAGTTCCTTGGCTGCAGTCTGTGCAGTTCCCATTGGAGCCATCACAGGCGAAACTGGGCTGACTGCCAATAGCGTTCCAGTCAATGATATTCCATTTTGCCGCTTCTGCTTTGTCAACTGATAGCCCTCCAACTGTCCTTTCAGATAATGGAGACCAGCAGTAGCCGTTTGGGCAACCCGATCAAACTCAGCCCTTGAGCAATTAAAGTGCTCTGCATGAGCTTTAATCTTGCCAGCGATAATGTCATGAACTGTGGGACGCAATCTTTGGCTGTTATAAAGGAAAATTATAAAAAAAAGGTTAAAAAAATTATCATTTTGAAATACCAATCAAAGGTTAACCTCACAGTATGATCACTATCAGTTCTGCAAAGGAGCTCCCCGAAGCAAGTAAAACCCAACATCATCAGTCATCAATAAAACAGAGGGGCCAAATGGGAATTAATTATTTCTCAACATGGTATTCATATCCAGATCAGTTCACTTTTTCACGGAAGTATCACATCATCATAGCACAATGTTAAAGACTACTTAAAATGTTAAAAAATCACATTTACTTAAAGACAGCATCCAAAACTTATTGTAACATATATACTAGTGTTGAATTGTTGGTAGCAATCTGTTGTTGGTTTCCTACCCTTATTTTCAATGCAAGCAATCAGAATCTAGTTAAAAGAGAATACACAACATATTTAGTCCTAGGCCTTATAGTTCATATATCCATACCATAGAAAGGCCTGGTTTGGGTGAGAACAGGTATAGTGTGCAAAGAACCAGATCAAGAACTGCATACCATATCATAGCACCAGCAGCTGCAACTTTGCCAAGTAGATAGAGACACTCGACCATTGTTTGTAAATACTTCACATGAAGTGGAACATTACTCTTAGTCATGACTTCCTGAAAGCAAATTTAAAATCAAAATCATAAGAAACAAGACAAGACAAAACAAATTAGAAGGTAATAGATATGATTGTAAATTATGTACAGCACACATACAACAAATTCATCAGGAGTGGAATGTGAAAGCCAAGTCGGAATCTGACGAGAAACTAATTTCACATCCTTCGGAGTAGTATCACCGCCATTGGCCCTTATTGCAGTATGCCCATCTGATGCAACTTCACCTATCTCCACACCACCATCTTCATCATGGCCATCAAATGATGACCTGAAAAGCATGTTCAGATAGCACATATTAGGAGATATGGCTCATAAAGCATGTATCACTAAGAATGAAACAGGAGAGAGGGGGACAGAGAGAAGAAAAAAAGCACTCTCTCAGAATAGCAATTGGATATAGCTTCAGACGTAGTTTCAACAAAAAAGATGTGAATTTCTCTCAATGAAGCCTATGGAAGCATATTTGAGTTTCAGAAACCAAAGTGACCATTTAACAGACTGTACTTGCTGACCTCCAAAATACTTGTGAGCTGAATATTTGCTTATCAGATTAAAAGTACGTATAATCTCCCATAGGTTTTTCAATTTAAATATGTCTACTAACTCCTAGTACTTGGAGACACATGGAAGTGGGACGGAGGAGAGAGTGCAGAAAAAAAGGAAGATGAATTAGAAAGGGGAGAGAGGGAACGGAGATAAGAAATCAGGGGAAGGGAGAAGAAGAAATCAAAGAGAGAAAAATCACTTATTGATGTTATTCCTATATTAATCATTGTTTTGTTTACATGTATAATCTCTATTTATAGACTTAAAATCCTAAAACAACTGACTCGTCAAACTAATCCAATCACAAAATTTATTAAAATCCAAAATCTGAATCTCTGAAACATGATAATTTTAAATCTAAAATATAAAAATTTCTTATCCTAGAAAAAACTCAACCTTGAAGCTTTGTAGACGCAACCTGCTCAATCACCCAACATAAGGTGAGTAAATCACTCAACCATAAGATCAGTAGTTGGATGATCTTTTGCCAGTGTCAGCCATGCATGTGTGTAAACAGTGGTCTAAACCTGATGTCAACACCAACTCACCAAGAGCAGAAGAACTTGACATTGTCACATGAAGATCATGCAAACTCCTGTGCACCTCAAATAGGTTCAGATCAAGCTATTGCAATTCCTCTCTAGTAATTCATATGCAATCTATATCTGGATGATCCACCAACGAACAAGAAAATGTTGAATCTCCATCTGTAGTGAAAATAACCCTCATCTAAAATAGTATCAATTTTACCTTTGTATGTAGAACTAAAGGTTGATTGTAATGGGATGTTGGGCTCTAGATCAAGGTCCATAATGATTAATGGGTCAACAAAAAGATCATCTGGAGAAGTAGAATGAACTTTATATGCAACAAGGTCCTCGACATTATATGTAGAGCTAAACTTAAAGTTAGATGGTATATCAATGACATGCAAATGGCAGCTGCTTTAAAATTTTAGAAGGACCAGCCATATGAATTTGCAACTAGGAAATGAATCCCAAAGGGAATCACTACAGTCTAAGTCGGATCATAACAAAATCTATAATCCTTACTCATGTGAAATTGTTGTGAAAAATCACTTGAAGTGATATTGAGCCTGATTGGTAAATCTTGAGAGGAAGAAGAGCTTTTGAGAAATCATATTTCAGAAGATTTGAGAACTTATTGTTTATCCCTACATCGATTCATTCTAGCATTTGATATTTGATTATACAACAAGATGAAGAGAAACACTTTTTATTTGATATACTACCCTTGTTGTAATCATTGACCTATGGAGGTGTGAGTTACCATGACCTCGTTAATTGATTCTCACTTGAGAGTAAGGGAGTTGTTGTATTCTAGCTTGTGAGCAAGGGATCTTGCAGAATCAACGATTGTGGAAGGTTTACTAGCACCTGCAAAGCTAGGGGATTGTGCTGTGTGTATGGTGGTTATTGTTTCCACAGTGAAACATGCAAATTGAGATTTGAGAAGACAGGACATAGGCTTCGTTTCAAGCATAACTAAACCTCTATAAAAGAGTCCTCCCTCCCAAGACAGAAAGAGTCATCCCTCTCTTGCTTGCATTTGCTTTGGATCTATTTTATTCATATTAAAAAGAGCAAGCACATATCTCACCCTTAAAACTATCTAATAAGATTTCAGTTTAACAAGTTTTGAAATCTCACTCATATTTGAAATCCAACTCACCCCCCCCCCCCCCCCCCCCCCCTCTCTCCAGTTGCCTATCAGGCCACATGTAAGACAATGATGAATCAATGAAAAGCATTCAGGTTTCATGTACAAGGATCAAACAGAGCTACATAACTTTGAGCAACAGGAAAAAAACTTGCTGAAGAATGGTAACAAGTCGTAGTGTTTAAAGGAGATGGAACTACAATACCGAGGTATTTTGATTGTTGTGACTGATTATGATGATGAATCAAGGTTAGCTCGTATACCAAAAATTGATGTGGGATGAAGAAGAATGTGCAGAAAAGGAAGAAAAAGAAGGGAAAGGAAACCAAGAGAGATAGAGAACAGAAAGAAGAAATCAGGGAAATAAGAAGGGAGGCAAAGACAAGATGGGAAGAGCGAAATCATAGAGAAACCCACATAATCAATGTTATTCCAATATCATATTGTTTTGTTTACATCAATAATCTATCCTCAAACAAGTATGACTTTCAAACTACTTTTATCACAAAACCCATTAAACTTAAAAGCAAAAAACAACAATAATAACCAAAAGTCCTAATCCCACTAGGGGGGTTGGGTGCATCAATTATTATCCCCCAATTTCTATCCAAGGTCAAATCCTCTGTAAAGCCATTATATCTATTTCAAAATACAAAATTCAAAAACCTAATCTCAAAAATATGATAATGTAAAATCTAAAACACAAAAGGGCTATTTAGTTGTGGAAAATAATTTCCAGTTTTCTATCTCCAACTTTCTATAAAATGTCTAGTTTTCATTTTCCATAGAAAATTTAGAAAACCCATTTAAATGTTAGAAATACAGAAACTAATTTCCAATCTAGAAAATTAGAACATATGTTCAAAAAAAGGAGAGAGGTTTTAATTTTTTTGAAGGAGATGGAGATGATTTGTGAAAAAATTTTGGAAACCCACATTTTTCAAATCTCCAAATTAATAAAGAAAACTTAGACAACTCATTTTAGGAGTTCTCCAAGTTTAGTTCAATTTTGGAAACCCGGACTTTCCAAATCTCCATTTCCATTTGGAAATTTTTTGTATTTGAACAACTTTTCTACTTTCCCATTTTCTGTGGAGTAATTTTCTGAAAAACTAGGACTGTTTTCCACAACTGAACAGCCTCAAATTTTCTTCAACCTTAGCACATCACAAATCCAAGTTATCCAACATGTTATTAAATAACATGATGCGGCTTATAATAATTAACAATGAGGAAAACATAAGCAGGCTTTCCAATGAAGGAATATTTTGAAATAGAACTCTGAGATACAAAAATAGAAATGTAACAAATTTGATCCAAAAACAACAACAACAACAACATATCCAGCCTTTATCCCACTATGTGGGGTCGGCTATATGAATTCTAGATTTCTATGTGGGTTACGCCCCAACAGATAGTTTGCCTAGAATTTCTATTTGGATCCGACTAACTTTTACGTTGGTTGTCGGCTACCTAACGTAATCTTCTTCCTTTATCCGGGCTTGAGACCGGCAATGGATAATATCCCCTTGCGGAGTAATGATGAAATGAAGTTTCAACACCATCTTCATATGGAGAAGTTTCATGAGATGGTGGTGAATGAATGCAAAACCAAATGAATGCAAGTAATTATTGCTTTCTTGTAGGATTTTCATTGTAAACATGAACTCAATATATTCAGTAGATTGAAGTGAAAAACTGATTACTTTTATAAAATATATAACAGTTGTATTCCATATGTGCCTATACAAATTTCCATATAAGCAATGTACTGTCGTATCTCATAGTATTCATATCTTAAATATAAAAATTTGCGATAATGCAAATCTTCTCATTCTTTATCTCTTTTATATGTGTACACACCATAGAATGCCACAGCAGTGCACTCTTAGAATGAAATGGAAGGAAATTACAATCAAATGCATATTATCAGTAATACAATATGACCATATATATGAATGCCAGTGTAGAACAGAAGTTCAGAACAAATATAAGAGCCACCAATAGTTAAAAATAAAGCTAAAACATCAGTTACAGAACTGTATCTCAAAGTTCTTGTCTTACCCCCCATCAACAGAACTAGGTCTATAAGATCCATCTCCAAGCCCAAAAGCACCAAACTGATTGTCACCTTTTAGTAGCCTGGTTCTTCGAGAGAGAGGTTGTGAACTGTTCACTGAAAATGCAACACTGGTGGTCGGCACTTCATCATCCCTGTCATTTATACTCGACGAAGCTAAGCTGCAAAAGATGTAAAGAGCTTAAGCAATGAAACAAATGCCTTTTAAGAAAAGAGCACAATTTAATGGCAAGCATTCATAGAACTAAATGCAGCATCTAAAGCAAAAATATGACTTGCATTGCACGGCCAGAATGAGACTCCCTAAGCAAATGTAAATAAATACCAGCAATATTCCTGGCTCACCCTTGTCTAAAAATAAAGAGAGCATAAATAAAGTTAAGGAGTTCGTATTGTAAACGAATGGCAATTCAAGAAACTTCACGGAGAAATAATAAACAAAAATAACTACCTATATTCACCCTTGTTGTAAAGATGATCGTGCAAATCCTCCAAAATTTTATAAAAGAGAACTCCACGTAACTTTGTTAATTCAGAGCGAACATCTTGAAGTGCACCAACCTAGCCAAAATAAGATTAAACATGAAAAGTAACCCCTCAACATGTTTATAATGCGATTCCCACAAGTTTGCAAATATTATCCAAAATTAACATTTCAGATAACTGAAATGTCAACAGTTAGGTTTCATGTTTTATCCCTAAAAATCCATTTTTTTATGAGGGAAAAGACAACTATAATAATTATGAGAAGCAAGGAGTAACAATGGTTTTTATCCAATTAAAGTTGATGCCACTACATCATAAAAAAAAATGTGAAAGAGGTCTAAATTCACATATTCAAAACATTGTCCAAATACAAAAATGAAAAAATAACATCATGCCCAGTGATATGAGAATTGAACTGAACCAGCAAGAAAACCAGTTCAGTTCATGGCAAACATCGTCATTTTTTTTTTTTCAAAGAACCATAGTTGGACTGGTGAACCAGGCCGGTTAAACTGGTTGATCCGGTCAAGGTTTTTTATTTTTATTTTTGTCTTTTTATTATTTTATGTTATTTTTAAATGATAGAAAATATGATAATAAATTAATAATTTGAGATTTTCGAAAGGAGTTTTTTCTGTTTTGATACTGATATTTGAAAGGAGTTGATATTTACTATTTGAATACATCTATCATTTTGTTAATACATGGATAATTTTGTTTAATTTTTAATTTGTAATTTAAATATTTGATTGAGTTTTATTTTATTTTCATCATATATTTGTGTTAAAATTGTTGTATAAATTTTTTCTAATAGTAGAATAATATTACTTAATACACTTTTAAATTTATTAAGTATTATGTGAATTTTTTTTAATTTTTTATATCATCATTTTAATTAATTTTTATTTATTTATTTCATAAAAATACATCCTGGTTCAATCTCAGTCCAACCATTAAACCATGAACCTCTTCTCTTTCCGGTTCGATACCCCAGTCCAGTTTTCTAAACATTGATCATGCCCATCAAAACTGATATAGAACAAGTTTGAACTCAAAGAAACAAATTATGACACTTGGGTTAGATATCTTAATTTGGGAGTTAAATGAGTCTGAAGTTTTCACTAGAGATGTCTCTCCATTGGGAAAAAAAAAATAGTCTGATATTTAGAGCAAGAAAAATTATATAAACCAACCGTTTGAAGGCCCTCTCTCTCAAGCATGAGTGTTGACTGAACATGCAACTGTACAGCTGCATAAAATTGCTTCTCAGAAGTGAGCTTTTCAATACGGCTGGGAACCTGAGCACATCTCAGACAAAGTCAATCAGAACTCTTTCGATAAACCAAAATTGCAACATAGCAATCAATTTTTTGTTGGAAAGATTTATACAATGAAACATCAATCTAGTTTAAGAAAATAAATTTCACAACATTGATCTTTTTAATTTTTGAAGGTTTGAGGAAACATTAAGGCTTTTAATCTGGAAATTAGTCAAATTAAAATGGAATTATACAATAAAATGCCAAACTAAACATGCTTTAGATGAATAAATAAGGATTTTCATTAGGAGGGAAGAAGTGATTAGCAGCAACATAACCATAACTCCAAAATTCCAAAATGCCAACCTAAACGCAACCCCCCCCCCCCCCCAAGTGCGATTTTGTTCACCCTCATTTAACGGGGGTTAAAATAACCCTCGTGAAAAACTAACACCTCTGCTTCCCTCTTCTCTTCTCTCTGCTTCCCTCTTCTTCTCTCTGCTTCTCCCCCTCTCCTCTCCTCTCCTCTCTCCCCCCTTTCCTCTTCTTCTCCAGTAGCCGCCGCCGCCGCCTCTTCTCGCACGTCGATCGCCTTGCCTCGCCGACCGCGAGGCCCCTCTCTGCTTCCCTCTTCTCCTCTCTTCTTCTCTCTGCTCTTTGTTTCCCTCTTCTTCTCTCTACTTCTCCCCCTCTCCTCTCCTCTCCTCTCCTCTCTCCCCCCTTTCCTCTTCTTCTCCAGTCGCCGCCGCCGCCTCTTCTCGTGCGTCGACCGCCTCGCCTAGCCGACCACGAGGCGATGGCGCAATGCAACAGCGAGGCGGTGCAGAGGCGCAGCGCAGTGAGGCGTTGCAGAGGCGCGGTGAGGCGGGGCAATGCAGCGGAAGGCGGCGAGGGGGTCGACAATGGCGAGAGCAAGGGAAGGGGAGAAGGGGAGAGAGAGAGGGAAACGGGTGGGTGAAGACCCCCCCGAAATGACCTTTTTACCCCCCCAAACTAACGGGGGTAAAGTTACCCCTGTTAAAGGGGGGTGAACAAAATCGCACTCCCCCCCCCCCCTTCAAAAATATATATGTATATATATATATATATATATCACACAAATATAATAAAGGTAAGAAAGAAAATAAATGAGTCAGACAGATAGGTTCTGAAAAAGAAATAGACAGATTACAAGTAAAGAAATTTTCAAAAGGGTCGCAAGAGGCAAGAAAAATTTCATGCTGAAAATTCTTCCAACCAATATGGTAAGCCATTAGAACCTACCTGCCCATAAACCTAAAGCATTAAGGGCAAGGGGCAGGAGAACATATTTAAAATTCCAAATGGAGTACTAACAACTATTGTGATTTAGGATAGATAGGATATCATGAGAATACCAACTGGAGGCTTTTTTAGTGTTAGAAGGATAAAGAAAACTGTTGAAAAGGCTAGGGTTTAGATATGTAATGGGTTTATGGCAATTTAGAGGTAAAGCATGTCTGGAACAACAAATTTTGGGGCTAAAAACAGGTACAGAAGCTGGGTTATGAATATAATAATCTGAAACTGAAGATTAGGGAAGAGAGGGAGGAACAGCTTCTAGGCATCACACCAAGGGTTCTGTAGATAATTGTTCCATTTCACTACTAAAAAAGAAATTACAAACAAAGTCAACCCCTTAATGATGTGGTCACCAATCAAGACCCGGCTCAAAGCCGACCCGACCATGCCGGAATAATATTTTAATACTTCTTAAGTTTTAGAATTCTACTTGATTTAGGATTCTACTTTATGTTTCTACTTCGTGTTTGATTAGAGTTTTATTTTTATTAAGATTTTAATTGATTTTTACTTAGAATTAATTTTTATTAGGATTCTAGTTGGATTTTAATTACAAATATTAGACGGATTTGGATTAGCCAAATCGTTGTTGTTAAAATCCCGATCTTACTCATACGATTTTACGCTTTGGAGACCCCCAAATGATTCAAATCCCAAGTAAAATCTTATTTGGGGTAAAATCCTATAAAATCCCGATTTTAAGTGTATAATTTTAAGATTTTACGCTTCAGAGACCCCCAAACGATTTTACGCTTCAAGTATAAATTGCAACTTAAATCTAATGGAGAATATTGGAATCATCCTCTAAAGAATTTTAAACTATATTTTGCCTCTAAATTGCCTATACCAACATGTTAGTTTTGAGTTATATTTTGGAAGCATTATCTTTTGAGTTATAATAAAGAATAATCAGATTATTAAATGATATTAATTTATTTTTTATAAAATTGTGTTATTATAAACATATATTTATAAAAATTAAAGAGTATTTTTAATTGTCTCTAAAATCTTATGATTTTACGATTCGATTTTATGAACCCTTTTTTGATCCCACTTAAAATCCCGATTTTAACTACCTTGAGTCAAACACTATAAATATACCTAGAAGTTAGGGATTGTAATCAAGTTTTTCTCAATACAAATTTTAGCAACCTATTTGGGTTTTCTTAGCAAAATAGTATTCTTTTTGCGTCTTCTTCAAAGCCAAGGTTCGGCCATTGAAGTTTGTTCTTTCAAGAATTTATTTTAGTGTGTTTTTTTCACACTCGTGCTACACGCTACGTCAAATGGTATCAAAGCGGTTCATCAACCAATCAGATGGCCAATCTTGAAAGTAACGGTAGCAACCAACCTCGTTATGGTGATCAGAGGTTGTCCGTAGTTTGGAGAGCAATCAAAAAATAACGGGACGTAACTCGTACCATCCAGCAACGATTGGAGCAAATCAGCAATCAATTGGGCACCTTAGTACGAGTTGATGATGACAGGAACCTAAATAACAGAGTGAATCAAGCCGAGGCGAGAACATCGCCCATTAATCATGTCCTTGTTAATCCTAGAAGACTAGTGATTGAAGATAGCGATGAAGAGGATGATTTTGGTTGAGTAATAGCTAACCCTAATGTTAGAGGGGTTAGGAGGAATGCGCATCAACACAACCATTAGAGCAACGATGAGTATAAACTAAAAGTTGACATTCTAAGTTTGTTTTCCCTCAACACACTCAACACATCCCGAATATGCCCCACATGCTATTTGGGAAGATTTGTCTATGGACTTCGTGTTAGGCCTACCGCAAACCCAACGAGATATGGATTCTGTTTTTGTAGTGGCTGACAGGTTTTCCAAGATGGCACACTTTCTTCTATGCAAGAAGACAACAGATGCAGTAGCTACAGCCAAACTGTTTTTCAAGGAGATTGTTCGACTACGTGAAGTCCCTAAAACTATTACTTTTGATCATGATACAAGGTTCTTGAGTCACTTCTGGATTACCTTGTGGAGGATGTTCGATTCATCTTTGAATTTTAGCAGCACAGCATATCCCCAGACTGATGGACAGGCAAAGGTGGTGAATCGTACCTCGGGAAATCTGATTCATAATGTTTGCAAAGACAAGCCAAGACAATGGGACCTAATCATCGCTCAAGCGGAATTTGCCTACAACAACGTCATGCATAGCTCAACAGGAAGATCACCATTTTCCATCATATACATGAAAGTTCCTAATCATGCATTGGATTTGGTAAAATTGCCAAAGGTACTAGGTTTTAATGTTGCAGCTAGTGACTTAGCTGAGCACGTTCAAGCAGTTCAGGAAGATGTCAAGCAAAAGTTGCACAAGGCAAATAAGAAGTACAAGGGACCAGTTGACAAGCATAGGAAGCACACGGTATTTGAGGTTGGAGATGAAATCATGATATTCTTGAAGAATGAACGGATTCCAGTAGGACAGCAGAACAAGCTCAAGCTAAAGAAGTATGGTCCTTACAAGATTACAAAGAAGATCAATGATAATGCTTATGTTGTGAATTTGCCTAATCATATGGGTATTTCCAAAATATTCAATGTTGTTGATCTTTCTTTATATTTTCCAGATGTTGAGTTGTCATACCCAGATCATAATTCGAGAACGAATTCTTCTCAAGTAGAGGTGAATAATGCGGTCACCGATCAAGACCCGGCCCAAAGCCGACCCGACCATGCTGGAACAATATTTTAATACTTCTTAAGTTTTAGAATTCTACTTGATTTAGGATTCTATTTCATGTTTCTACTTGATTTAGGATTCTATTTCATGTTTGATTAGGGTTTTTATTTTTATTAGGACTCTAGTTGACTTTTACTTAGGATTTATTTTTATTAGGATTCTAGTTGGATTTTAATTATAAATATTAGATGGATTTGGATTAGCCAAATACTATAAATATACCTAAAAGTTAGGGGTTGTAATCAAGTTTTTTTCAATACAAATTTCAGCAACCTATTTGGGTTTTCTTAGCAAAACAGTCTTGTTTTTGCGTCTTTTTGAAAACCAATCTTCGTCCATTGAAGTTTGTTCTTTCAAGGATTTATTTTGGTGTGTTTTCTTCACACTCGCGCTACACACTGCGTCACTTTAACCTGGTAGATTCAATAGTCTCACCTGAAATTTTCACGACATATAAAAAATAATGCCATGGTGCAATGAGTGCAGTAAACCCTTGCCTTTGTTATGCTATACTGAGAAGATCATGGCACTCCCACCACTAAAACTCATCCAACTGCCAACTTCAAGATCCAGTAAATCACCACAGTATAAGCAGGTATCATTATCAACTCTTTAATCTCCTCATTCCCAAGTTCCATCCAGAACATAAAAGAAAAAGGTCCCTATAATCTGAAGAGATGTCAGACTTGGTGGCATATGAACCTCCAGTTATTTCAGCATGGAACCAGTGGCAGTAATCTCAACCAACACCATATCTGGCAACACTTCTATGCATGCTCTCATTCAGCTTTATGTTGCTAATTTAAGTCATTGAAGATAGAAAATAATTCCTACAGCAAAAGCACCCAGCATTCAAAGGTCTTTCCCCCTTAATTTAAAGATAGAAACCTATTCAAGGAGATGCGGAGCCTAATGTCCTTTTCTTGCTCTGTTCAAGGGGTAGTAATTTTGGTTCACACTAGAACACTGCTACATCATTAGACCATTTTGCTGAATTAACAGGAAATCGCCAATTCTTTCTTGAGTCCATTACACAGCACCAACAGTGACAAAGCTTTGGTTAGATAACAGGAAGGAAGCCATTTAGATGTCACTGCATATTCTCTTACCCAGCACATCCCAGTTGGGACATTCTTCTAGGAACTTAATTGACAGAAAATCTAAACCAAGGACGTGCCACCACATTCATCCTCGAAGACATCTGATAACTTTGGATATGATACCAGAGCATAATATAATTAACCTATTAGAAGACATATGTTCTAGAAATCTTTTAGTCGCCACAAGAATGAGAATATCACAAAACATTTCAGAACATAAAGTGAACATTAGGAGAGAAAGTAGTATCAACAAAAATAACAAACCAACCTTTGCTATGCCCTCAATTTGATCTAACAGGGAGATAATGTGACGCAATGTAACAGACCGGTACCAGAACTGATGTAATTGTTTGTTACGGGCACCGAGAAGCTTCTTTGCCTCAGCCAAATCAACCTTTAGGACAGCAATACTTTCAGTAGACTCACTAAACAAACGCAAAATCTGGAGAAAAAGAGAAAAAAAAAAATCATTATAAATCAAAAGGTAAAGGTAAGCTAATCAGTACAATCTCAAAGCCCCAAAGAAGAGAGAGAGGAAATAAAGCAAAAAACGAAGACCAATAAGGAAGACAAAGGCATACAATCACTCAATGAAGTCCTAGTCATGCAAAGAAAAAAATCACCCCCTCCCCCCTCTGGAGATCTAAACACTGTTGATAATGTTATGTTGTTTCCCAAAAATATGAATCTGCAAAGCACAACTTTACTGATTGATGCAACTAATGAAACTATAAAAGGGGAAGGGGATAAGGTTTTTAAAACCTGTAGGACGAGATTAGAAGATTCAAAGTTAAAAAGGGAGCATGATAGATGGATAGAGGCTGAGGATAAAGGAAGTAGCACACGTTGAAATTTAAATCAGATAGATAATTCTAAAGTTTAAAATTTTGTTCAAGTTTTAAAGTTTGATCTGTTTCCTAATTTTTAGGCAATAATTCTCCCTAGTTTCTAGGGGATAAATGACCTAAATTTTCTCCTATTTTGTAGGAGAAAAAGTAGGATGTAACCTGTATATATGTACCACATGTATTCAATAGAAATTAATCAAGCTTTCAAAGTTTTTTAAGCTTGTTTCATGGTATCAGAGCCTTGTTTTGATCATAAACAGCATTGAAGTATTGGCTGTTTCGATCATTGCCGAAACCTAACAAAATCCAACCCTAACCGAAGCCTCAACCACAAGCTCTCCGAGCACCCTTCCTCCTCCTCCTCCTCCTCCTCCTCCTTATCCACCAGATTTTTCCACAATTCCTATTGATAATCACCCTCTACAAATTACTAAACACAAGTTAAATGAGAGTAATTTTAGAGAGTGGTTTCAATCGGTGATACTGATGATTAAAGGAAAAGGCAAAGCAAGGTATCTAACCGATTCCGTCCCCACTCCACCAACAACTGCAGCCACTTATGGCATTTGGAAGGCGAAAAACTCAACTATCATGGCATGGCGGATAAATTATATGGAGCCAAGAATTCGCATAACATACCTGGTTTACAAGACAACAAAGGAGATATGGGATTCAGTCCAAGAGATGTACTCGGACTTGGAAAACTCCTCTCAATGTTTTGTACTCAAGTCAGCCATTAGAACAACCAAACAAGGTTCTTTTGTCTCTCCTATTGACTCTAAGCCTGAGATGACAGTTTCTATCCCTCATCAGCCTCCACATTCAGAAGCCAACAGCCCTCTACTCGTCTATTCCAGACAACCTAAAGGCCATCAAGAACCTCAGCACAGTCAAACATCACTTTTAGAGGCTAGTCCATCAGAGGATAACATTGTTGTTCACAGCATTGACAGCAATACTACAAGGGGAGACAGTACTAACAACAATACTACAAGGGGGGATGATTTGGATTGGGTTGTTCCTATAGCTCAACAAAAAGGGGTAAGATCATGTGTCAAGTACCATATTTCTATCCATTTGACTTATACAAAATTGTCTCCTCAATTCAGAGGATTTGTTGCAAAAATTGACAGCATTGAAATTCCAAAAAATATTCAAAGTGCTATGAATGATTCTAAGTGGAAGGTTGTTCTTATGGAAGAAATGGCTGCCCCAGTTGGAAATGATACTTGGGATACTATGAAACTGCCTCCAAACAAGAAGGTAGTTGGTTGTAAGTGGGTATTTACTGTGAAACATAATGTAAATGGGAGTGTTAAAAGATATAAAGCTAGATTGGTGGCCCAAAGGTTTACAGAAACCTATGGGATTGACTATGAGGAGACTTTTGCTCCTGTTGCTAAGCTTAATTCTATTCGGGTATTACTCTCTATTGTTGTTAATTTAGAGTGGCCCCTATTCCAATTTGACCTTAAAAATGCCTTCCTCAATGGTGATTTGGATGAAGAAATATATATGAAGATCCCCCCAGGGTTTGAGCATGAAGTTGGCAGTGGAAATGTTTGTAAACTAAAAAGGTCTCTATATGGATTAAAGCAGTCCTCAAGGGCTTGGTTCAAGAAATTCGGCATAACCCTAAACTGATTAGGGTATAAACAAGGACAAGCAAACCATACCTTGTTTATAAAACCCACAGCAAATGGAAAGAAATCTATACTAATTGTCTATGTTGTTAATATTATTGTGACAAGGGATGATTTGCAGGAAATTGAAAACTTAAAGAAGCAATTAAGGGCTGAATTTGAAGTTAAAGATCTAGGAATCGTGAGATATTTCTTAGGAATGGAGGTGGCTCGGAGCAAAGAAGACCAATTCATTTCACAAAGGAAATATACATTTGATCTGCTGAAAGATACATGAATGTTAGCATGCAGACCTGAAAGGACTCTCTTAGAAAAAGGCTGAAAATTTGAAGAAAAAGATGATGATACTCCTGTAGAAAAAGAAAGGTACAAAAGGTTGGTTGGGAGGTTGATTTATTTGTCACTTATTAGGCTAGACATAACCTATGGAGTAAGTGTAATTAATCAGTATATGCATTCTCCTACTCAAAGGCATATGAATGTTGTGTTTCATGTTCTAAGATATCTCAAATGGACACTTGGGAAATGATTAATGTTCCAAAAAAACTAAGGAAAGGGGAATTGAAAGCTTTGTTGATGCAGATTAGGCAGGGCATCATGAGGACAACTGGTTAACTTCTGGTTATTATACCAAGGTATGAGGAAATGTGGTTATATGGAGAAATAAGAAGCAATCAGTGGTTGCTCACAGCAGTACTGAAGCAAAATTCCAAGCCATAGCTCAAGGAATTTGTGAGGTGATCTAGTTAGAGAGGCTAATGGAAAACCTGATACATTTATCTCAACCAACAAAGGTACACAGTGATTGCAAATCAGCTATCAGTATTGTGAAAAATCCGGTCCAGCATGATCGGATGAAGCATGTGAGAATAGATCGAAGTTTCATAAAGAGGGAGATTAAGAATGAGAGATTAGTTTGGCCTATATTCCCACGACTGATCAAGTAGTTGATGTGTTCACAAAAGTTGTGACAAGACCAGGGTTTGAATCATTAATTGGCAAGTTGAGAATGACTTGTATCTTTTCCAGCTTGAAGGGGAGTGTTGGACGAGATTAGAAGATTCAAAGTTAAAATGGGAGCATGATAGATGGATAGAGGTTGAGGATAAAGGAAGCAACACACGTTGAAGTTTAAATCAGATAGATAATTCTAAAGTTTAAAGTTTTGTTCAAGTTTTTTAGTTTGATCTGTTTCCTAATTTTTAGGAGATAATTCTCCCTAGTTTCTAGGGGATAAATGACCTAATTTTCTCCTACTTTATAGGAGAAAAAGTAGGATGTAACCTGTATATATGCACCACATGTATTCAATAGAAATTAATCAAGCTTTCAAGGTTTTTTAAGCTTATTTCAAAACCAAATCGTATATCGAAACAAACAACCTAAATGTTACACCAGTGACTTCGAATTATATAACCTGCAGCGTATTCTCCAGAACACCCCCCCCCCCACCCAAAAAAACAAAACAATTTTTTTGGGGTCAAGTCTAAAATTTGCACCATTTTAATCTGAGAATTGAATCAATCTGTATGACTGCACTTTCCGTATCCATGGCAACCACTCAAATTCAAAACTAATGGATGGACCACAAGAAATAGTTCAGAAGGTAACAAATAATAACAAGAAGAACAAGAACTTAAGAAACAGAGAATACATACGGACATACATATATAATTATATTTATAAATGACAAACCAATTCCAGGAATAAGGCCATCTGAACAGGATTGTGTATGGTAAAAATGAAACCATACCGAAAATGCATTTTTAAGTTAAAAAAAAAATACAACTAAATCATACAAAAGCCCTGATTCAAAATTTTATCACAGGTCAAATAAGAAGATAGGAAAGGCAAAAGCGATCCAAACGATATTTGTTCTTTGCTTTCATTTCATGCACAAAGAAATTTATATGCATCAACAAAGCAAGAATATTAAAGCAGTCTGGTCACGAGCTGCACCAAAACTCTATGTCCACCCCCTCTTTGGGGCACATTCAATAAATTTGTTTCTTATAAAAAAATACTAATAAAATAAATTGTCTGCTAGCCATTATCCCTATTAGTCAAGCAAAAGTGATAAAAGATATCAGTGTCCAGCATTCTGAGGTTAATATGCATATAGATAGTACCTTTCCAGCCACAGTTTGTCAATTGCATCTAAATCAGAACGATGTCAATAGAACTCATGCCATTGATCCACCATTGCTTGCAGTCATCTTGAAGCTTTGAATTTGCTAAGTACTTAATTGTTTCTACATGTTTTTTGCCACAAATCAAGATAAATCATGACTGCTTAATTACTTCCCAAATGGTTTTTAAAAAACAATTATTTTCCAAATTGAGAACGAATCAAAGAGAATAAACCATAAAGTTAAAACTTAACCATCCCTTAAAACATATAGCCAGTGCTGAAATAACAAATGAAAGAAATGGAACTTTCAGGACACTTTAAGATGTAAGGATTATAATTGTACAAAATGTTAAATAAATTTAAATAGAATGAGTTAGAAAGTCAAAATATATAATATATGAAAAAAAATAAGACATAAGCAGCAACCTTGGTCATTAGGTAAAAAAATATGTACATAAACAATAAACCAATTCAAAGCACAAAAATTGCAAGGCCACTCCAAAAAAGCTTCAAAACAGTAAACTGAGGTCATCTATGTACTCTCAAGTAACTTACTTCTTCCCAGATAGTGAAACGGCTTCTTAAACCACTTCTTCAGAATGTAATCAATAAATTTTTAAGATCTTACCACTAAATATCAACAGCTCACCAGAAGGGGGAAAAAAACACACCCAACAACAAAACTTTCAGGTTTGAAAACTCAACTGAATGTGTTTTCTTCAGGAGTTCAACTCTATCAAGTAACATAGCAAGTACTGCCAAGAACAAATATTAAGTCAGAAGAATACAATTATAACTTCCCAAAGACTGACCCTCTAAACAGGACTGCCCTTAGTAACCAACTAGATTAGCAAACTTAAGTGAGAAACAGCACTTAAAATCAAATCCAAGCAAGTCCCACAATTTTTCCAAATTATGTCATAATTGAACTGAAACTTAGTGGTATTTTTGTAAAATAATTCATAATTGTATATTTCGGTCAATTCAGTTTATTTGGTTAAAAAAGGAAACACTAGTGTTAAAATCAAACCTCAAACCACAAATTGATTTTTTTTTTGGTAATCCAAAAGCAAACCAAATTAGTAAAACACCAAATGGTTCGGTTCGAAAATTCAGTTTTAACTTAATGTGCTCACTCCCTATAAATGGGGATGGAGGAAGGATTACCTGGTCCATTGCCATTCGTAGTTTCATGAATCCAAAAGTCATCTTCAGTTAACACATTAGTGAGAGGATCCATGGTGCTACAACTGATTTTCAAAGCCAACCTAAGACCACTAAGAAGTGGTGCACCATAGGAAAGTGTTTGAGACTAACTTGAATTAGATTAAGATACGGGATTTCAGATTTCTAGACTAGCGAGGTCACCAAGACTTAAAGGAGGGGAGTTTATAATGATCCAATCCCACATTATAGTCTACAAGTGAGGTCTTAGGTATATTCCTCGTGCCATGAACCCAAAAGTCATCTTCAACTAGCACTTTTGGGCGAGGGCCCTGTATGTTACACCCAAGTGACCCAACCCACCAATTGCCTTAGGAAGATAGACTGCATCCCAACCTTAAAATGTAGTATTTTTTCAACTCATCTCCAAGACCAGTCCGAAGGAATCTTTTCCACTTTCTCCAATTTAATTGCCAAAAATGTGGGGATGGTAAACAATGATATACTATAGGTGAGAAGAGTAGATAAAAGTACGTCTAATAAGAGAGAGTTCTCCCACCCATAAACAATTGCATGTATTTTCAAGAAGCTAATCTAGATTCGTAGTAAAGGTGAGTCTTAGCGCAATAGCCTCTCCGCTAAAGAAGGCTAAGGTTGCATACAATTAACCTTCTCCAAAGCTCGCAATGTGGGAGCCTTGTGCATTGCATTCACCTGTTTTCCCAGTCTAGATTCACATCTTTGAATAACCCTTTCCCAAACCACTTTACCCTTATGCATGAAGCCAAGTGGTCCTAGAAAAGTTGGAGGGAAAATTACTAGGATTTGCCAAAAATAAATTCCATGCGTGTCTTATTAGGTTAAACGCTTGAAAAGGAAAACATAAAGAAGAAGCAATGATACCAACAAGAATAACACAAATCATAATATCTAAACTAAATTTAGGAAAAAAAAATCTAGGATAACATTTAGATAAACATAATGACTATATGAAGTACAAAGCATACAAACATTAAACCCATCTCAAAAACCAAACATCACATGAGAATTCCAATGGAAGATATAGAAATATGATGTATCTAGGTTTGAATGACTCCAACCCAAACATTATGTAAAATTAAACATGGTTAAATCCAAATTGTCAAATAACTAATTCTCTTTAAAAGAACTAATTTATTGTAGATTAGCACAAAGCCCACTGTTGAGTGGGATGAGGAGTTTGTGGAGGTGATTCTGGGGAAAGGAAGAAGTGGTGGGCAACCATGGAGGTTTCTGGATTTAATGGAAGCTGAGATGCTTGAAACCACCACTGGTGTCTCAATGGTGTTGGTTCTTAGCAAGAGCAGCTTGTGGGTTGAAAAAAAGAAAATAGGGAGAAAGAAAATAAAAGGAAAATGAGGGAGAGATGAAGAATCTGCATATGCTCTCTTTCAAATTGTGATATTAATGTCTATTCAACTAAAATAATAGTTTTCTTTCCTTTTTATTTCTTCTTTTCATAGCTCTCTTTCAAATCATAATATGAGTGACCGAGTCATTAACACATTTAAATGTTCGCAAATTTTGAATTAGTTCTTTACAAGAGATAATCCCACTCGTGCAAGTAAATAAGCCCTAAATGAACACAAAAAAATCTTTTAGACTTCTTTCATCAAAGAGGAAGAAGAATCAAGAAACCTGGGAATAATTCTGAATTGCTTTGTTGAAGCCCCCGTGGTAAGCGTGAACTACTTCATCCACCACTTCCTCAACAATATCACTCTGCTCCTTCAGAAACTGGACTTCCCCTTCACGATCTTTGGATGTCAGAATATGAACAACGTGGGGCAATGAGTCGAAACGGGCAGCAGCCCAGCTTTCATCTATTCTCGAAAGTTCCTCCTTTAAGAACTGCACATTGATCGAGAATCATAAAAAGAAATATGATCAACACACTGCCCATAAAGTTAAGATTAGCAAAAGAACAAGTATATAGAGGCAAACAGCTCATCAAAACAGGAAAAACTGGAAACTCCCAGAATAATTAGCAAATTTCAATCAAAATTTTGTTTTTAAAGGCAATTCAGTTGAGATAGTATTGCATTCCAATTTGGAAATAGTGATTTTTTCTTGTCAAAGTCAATCTTAGACATCATTATTCTTTAAAATCCAATTCTATTAGCCGGCTCGCAAGGCCAAACAGCGTACAATTATTTCTAGCTCAATTACCAGTGCAAAAGTGTTATATAACCTTTCACAAAATGCACGTACCGCTTTGTCTCTGGAAACAGGCAACCCATCGAAAATCCCCATTTCGAACCAATCAGCTGGCCGGAGATCGTAAACATTAAAAACAAGAAATTCAAATGAGCAAAATTACAACAAACGCAACAACCTCCCTATTTTTTAACCTTTACCCGGAAGTCGGCTGACTCCCAGAGATCTCAGGGAGTCGGCCGACTCCTTGATCCCGACGGATATGCGAGACGACAATTTAAAAAGGAAAAACCTAGAAGAAGAAGAAGATGAAGCTGCGACTTCCAGTCCCAGATCTGCGAGTCGACCGAATCCGGATGGATCTGGGAGACGACATGAAGAAATTATAAAATTGAAAAAACATAAGTACTTACCTCGCGTTGAAGGAGGAAGTAGAGTCACTGATGCAGACTTGAAGCGAGGGGAGAGACGAACAGAGAGAGAGAGAGTGATTGACAGCGCTCGGATAGAGAGACGAGAGAGAGAGAGTCGAGAACGAGAATGAGATAGAGGACATGGAAAGAACTGAGAAGAGTTTTTCTTAAAGATTAGTGTAATTTACGAAACTATGCGATGCAATCTACAACTCTAAATTTTTCGAATGCCACGTCATATGCCAACTCAGTGTCGGTGGCAGTGAGGGTTGAGTTGACGTCAGTTGGGTCGACCCGCTAGCGTCGGTGGCAAAAGTAATGCTCCAAATATTACTGCACCAAAATAAGGAAAATGCTAGAAAGCCCGATGAATTTATGGACAAATTTATCGAAAGGGGTAAAAAGATAATTTTACCCCACGCCCTGCTCTCTCCCTCCCTCTCCTGTGGATTCCCCCCATGTTCTGTCCGTCTCTCCTGCCATGGCCGCCGCCTCACCTCGCCATTGTGTCTTATTATCGTCGTCTCGCCTCATCTTCGTTGTCTCTCTGCCATCATCGTCTCGTCTCGCCTCGCCTTACCCTCTCTAACAGTCGCTGCATCTACTGTCGGTGAGACGAGGCGGCGATGGCAAAGAAGTGATGCGACAACAGTGAGACGACAGTTATGGCAGTAGAGACACACAGAATAAGGGACAATGGCCAGTTTTGCAAATTTACAAAATAGGCGAGGGCAAAATCATTTTTTTGCCTTATTTCTGTTAGTCGCTCAATAAGCTCATCAAGCTCTGTAGAACGACTCCCAAAATAATAATAGATGATTTTTTTAATTTTTTTAATAAATAAAATATCACATTATTAATAATATTATCATTAGTCATAACTTCAAATATTATTCTGACAACAACAATAAAGGTTAAATTGACATCAATTATGTTAACTCGCTTATCAACTATTATTTATTAATAATTATCAATACGATAATTAGATATCAGATTATATTTATTATTGGTATATTAGACAATATTTATTATTTTTAAAACATAAATTAATAATATATACTCTTTATTATTATATTATTCTAAGTAAATACTTATTTTTTTGTTTTCAAATAATGTCACTAAATAGTGGGTTCTTCCCAAAAATGCATTCAAGTGAATGAATATTTTTCATGTGTTTTTACTTAAAAATTAAAATTTAAATATATTAAAAATATTTTATCTCGTTACCTTTAAATAATAGCGGATTTTTAAAACAAAATTATTACTATATTAAGACTTATTTTGTCTAAAATTTATTTAAAATAAATTAAAAAACAAACTATAATCATCAAACAAGATTTGAATAATCTTAGATAATAAATAAGTGTAATGTGTGTTATATACGTGTAAATTAAATAATAATTTTACGTAAAAAAAATTATTTAAATTTAAGTAAAAAATAAATAAAATGTATATTTAATACAATTGTAAAATTGAATATCTTATAAATAGGTTTGTGTAAGATTTTAATTTAATTGAAATAATCGAATCGAATTAACTGAAATTGTCAGTTCAGTTTGTTTTCTTTTCTTTTCTTTTTTTAGAAATTTAAGTAAATCGGTTTTAATTTGATTTTTGAGTTAAAAATAACCAAACCAACTTAACTTATAAAATGATGTTGTTTTGGCTAGCACTATTGCACACATTGAAGAAGAAAATAAAAGGAAAATAAGTCTAAAGTTAAAAAAGAAAAACCTAGCCTTAACCATTCGTCTTCAACTTTCCATCTTTCGTTTTTCCCTTTATTCTCAATCTTCAACTGAAGATCGTTGTCCTCTCCCATTGGTCATCATCATTCCTGTCATCCTATTTGCTTTAATTGATGACCCTCAAGTTAAACGAAAAATCAAGTTTCATTTGTTTTCGGCTTTCTTTTTGTCACTCTTTGACTTTTTTTTTGTCACATTTCCTTTCATCTTCGTCCATTGATGTTGTCATCCTTATCTCTTGTCGTCCACCGTTATCCTTGAGTTTCAATTAAGGTTTTAAGATTTTTTTTATCATTTTTAATTTGTTTGGTTTTTTCAATTTTTTGTTTTTAAGTAAATTTTGAATTTTTAAAGTAATTCAATATTTTTAATTATTAAATTTCAATCAGTTTGATTATTAAACTAACTATTTGTATATCCCAACTTATAAATTTTAGATCACGAGTTTAAATCTTATTAATATAATTTATTTTTATTTTTCAACAAAATATATAAACAATATTTTAAAAATTCACTTTACTAGTATAAATTTATAACACCACAACAATTTATTTATCTAATAGTATAGATACATATATGTATTTAGACTTTTATATAAAACATCTTTTATCTATATTATTTATTCTACCATATAAGCATGTGTCTTATTTTAAAGTTACGAGATTCTATTAATAAAGCATTTTTTTAAATATTTTTTGTATATTTTGATTAAAAAATAAAAATGAACTATAAACTATATTAACAAAATTTAAACATTTAACTTATAAATTACAAGCAAATTTTAGATTCTAAACCCTAAATTAATATAATAAATATAAATTATATTTATATTTAGATCATAATAAATAATAAATTTAAATTAAAAATTAATATAATATAATTTTTTTATTTTAAAATTTACACTTACCTAACAGAGAATGAAAATACAAATAGAAACTGAAGAGTATAACTATAAATGAGGGAAGGATAAAGGGCGGAGAGAGACTGCCATGGCTTCTGCTTCAATCACCCTTCAAGGCCTCTCTTTCCTGCGTTCTCCAAAGCTTTCAGTTCCATCAAACCCATTTGCAGTTTCAAATGTTTCGAAGTTTTCATCTCCAAAAACTGCCAATTTCATGACGGTCAAGCCCCTTCCCAGAGCATCCTCCGATGGTCTGCTTTCCTTCGCACTTTCCCTATTTCTATTGCCTTGACTTTGATTCTACAATCTGTTGGCATAGTTGGTTGTTTTTGATACGATTTTATTGCCAGTAGTATTGGAAGTCCAATTGAATTATTTTTGAGCGGTTTGTTTCTTCTAGGGCTAAGCATTGTGGTTGGAAAATAACATCCAGAAGCTGTTTTATATTTTTTTCTCTTTTGTTTTAAATTGAAATTTGGTTTCTGGGTCTATTGTCAAGATGAAGAAATATACTTCCTATTTGCCAAGCCAATTACTGCCATTAAAATCTTAATAAGGTCCATAGCTGGTAAAGTGGGTTAAAACTGATAAAGTGATTATAGAGTGCAATTAATTTGTTTAAGAGACTAAAAATGTTTTTTTTTTCAGGAAAAGGGTTAAAAACGAATTTTTTATTTGAGATATGGTTAATTTTTACAATTTCCACGTCCCCCTTATATGGGTTCCCCAAGTGGATAAAAGATGAGTTCTTGAAGTTCTTAGAATTGATTTATAGACTTAAAAACGGGTATTTGAGTGATAAAATGACCCCAATATATATGCACAATTTGGTTAGGGTGCACTTTGGGTGAATGAATTTATGGCAATTATTTGGAATTTTTGACATTTCACATCCTGCAAAATTGATTTGTTTGGAAACATTTTGCCCTAAGTATTTGGATTTGGGCTCAAATCCAACCTGATTTTGGACCAAAAGAGTTAAAACATTTGAATGAGTGTTGTTTAAAATGAAAGAAATTGAGGGTGATGCCTTGTTAGTCCTCCTTGTATGCAGGCACTATCTCTTGAAAATGTTCCTTATAGATATGACTGAAGGATCAATAAGTAAACTAGGTAGATAGGTCGGTACTATATTGGCATACAACTCCTTTTTGCTGTTGTTAAATTGTACCAAAATGGTTCTCTTTACATGTGATATTCTCTGAATACCCATACTTCCTTTGAGTGTTATTTCTTTTATAAATTACCTGGATCGCACTACAGGGGCTCCTACTGAGTTGATTGAAGATTCCAAGTTTGTTCCTTTGAAAGATGATGATCCTCAATACGGCCCACCTGTAAGTTCTGGTTAGTTCTTTGCCAGTTTCTATTGATGTTTCCTTTCTCTTGTTGCAGTTAATGTTTACTTCCTTCTGGTCATAGATATAAATGAGAATATAGAAGCATAGATGTAAATGCTTGATATAGGTATGTGGTATGTATATTGAGACTGCTACTTTCTATAAGCCTTTTCCATTTTGTTTGCTTCTCTATTTATGAAAAATGTTCAGAGAATAGAAAGTTTTTTGACATCAATATTACCAAATATGAACTTTCCAGTATTTGAGGAAAAATGAAATTTCAGGATTCTCTCTCAATTTTGGTGAGGATGAGATTCATATTGTGCAAAAATTGAGAACTGGGATTCTTATATTTCTTGCAGGTTCTATTGTTGTTGGGCTTTGAATTGGAGGAAGCTGTCAAGGTAAACTTTTATAATCTATGAGCTGCCTTTTCCATCTGACCTGATGTTTGATCCAAATTGTTTTGCATTATTGATGACATGCACAGATCACCTCAGTTAAGTTTTTCTTTCAGTTAAATTGTTTTTCACGGTACTCATTGAGGGTGGGGCGTTTGGTAAGGATGGGATGAAAAAACTTTTGTTTTCAAAACTTTTTTTGGGTTAAAATCTACAAAATATGATGATTTTTTGGATACCTAAAACACATAACTAAGCCTAATTATTACTCCAACAAAAATGGTAATTTTTTCTTTTGCATGCTAAATGATCTTTGTGTTATCAGTATTTTGGATTTTATCTCATCTTTAAAGACAATATTTGTCGTTCAAGAATGTTTCAACATTCTTGAATTTCCTTTTTCTCTTTACACCTGTTATAGTTTCTTGAGGAACTATCCCGTTCGAACTGAACAAACCAATAACTTCTCACAAGCACACTTCCCACATTCTATGACCACAAAGTGGTCTCATAACTATCGTAATTAGTCCTTAAATTTATGTATCCTGTTTCAGATAAAGAAGCTTCTCAAAGAGCTGGATGGTGAATTCCTAGAGGTAATTTTCCAGATTGCAGCTCCCCCCCCCCCACCCAAAAAAAATGACTTCTGTGTAAAGAACAGCTCAACAAGTTCTCAAAGTTTCTGTCGTCTTTTTCTTTTGCCTTGTCTTCTAGACCCTGTCATGAATTTTCTCAGGCCTATACAAAATTCGAGCCCAAAAAGGTTTCAACCACCAGAAACACTACCTGTAAACATCATTCAGGAATTTTTGATATTCTGTCTTTTTCTGGTGATTCATGTTCTAATTCATTCTGGGCCATTATGGTTGTTTATCATTCTGTCTAACAACCGATCGTTCTTACTTACTTACAAGATCGAACACTTAGTATTTATCGTGATTTCTACATGTGATTTTTATTCTGCAGATTATATTTTGCACTGAAGACATGATTACATGCTCGCTGTGGGAGGCTGTGAACACAAAGCAACCCAATCTGGATACTTTAAAGGTAAGGTTTCTAACCTGCATGGCTTCTTCATTTTTCCATTTTGCCTTTTCATTTCCAGGAAGCAATGTGAATCAGCAAAGTCTCTTTAGGGGTTTCTAATACCTTTTCATTTCTGATCAAAATGGATGTTTCTGCTATTAGTTCAGTAATGGCTTTATGATGATACTACATATCCCAATCTTTGCAGGTTGCAAGATCAGTGCCACGAATTTGCTTCTTATCTGGCCTCACGGGGGAGGAGATGATGATGTTCATCGATGCATTCCCAGAAACTGGTACTAGATAGCTTATCAGGTTTCGATATTAATAGGTTTAAGTTTTGGTTTATATTGAAAACAAAATGCTTCAGCATCAAGCAGTGTGTATTAAATGAAAACATCGAATTATTTGGAACATGGGCTGGCCAAACTTGTGATGAAAATTTTCTCCCCGGAGAAAAATATGGCAATTTTCATCCTAGAACTAGAGAAAATATTCAACTCAATCGCGACATCTTGCCATCATGATAAGATGATACCCCGAGTCTAGATATATCTTGCCATGTATATAGATTCTAAATACATGATAGTAAGCAGGGATAAGTGACCAGCTTTGGGAACTCATTGTAGCTTGTCTTGGAAAGATTTTCCATCATTGTTTCTTCCATCTGAAGATGCAAAATTTTCCATGAAAATACTGTTAAAACTTTATCCTCATTGCTTGATCCTTTACAGGACTGGAACCTGCAGTATTTGCAGCTCTGGTTCCCAACAGTGCAGATAAACTGCTCCAGGAGTTGATAGAAGAGATTATGGGGGATCATGAAATGCTGGTAAGCTGACTTCTCCCTCCCTGCAAATGTATTTTTCTTTCAAGCTTATCTGCTCATCGGCTCACAGTGATTCTCAACTTCAATAGTCTGCAAAGGAATCAGGCTAGAGATCACCAAAATGCGGATTTGATTTGAGATGTGGAAGTTCAAGAGATCAAATTTCTGATGTCTTATTGTTGGCACACCCCAGTAGATGGTAGTGTCTTTAGCTGCGGGGAAAAAGGAAGGTTTTGAGATTAACTTGTTTGTAAATGGTATCTCGACACTTCTATGATAATTGAATGTGTCATTTTTTCGTTTCACCCAGGTTGATTTTCTGATGATTGGATGAATAATGATGCAGCTGCTGAGGTAGATAGACAAATTTGCCCGCCAACCAATTAAAAAGACCATAATGCCCTTGCTTTGGTTTTAGCAATTAAACCAAAACAAGGGCAATATGGTCATTTTACTTGGTCAACTGGTAAATTTGGCAGCTGTATGAAAAGTTTTTCGCATGCAAAACAGCTACAAGGTCATGAACTTAGTGCCTATTTGTGACTTTATTTTCCTTTTTTAAAAAGTACTATTTGGTAAAGTAGTATTATGCTCTTAAAGCAGAGTTACTTCCGGAAAAAAAAAAATATAGAGTTGTATTTAAGCAAAAACAAGAAATCCTATAACCACAATCATTAATAACCACAATATTTCTTCATAATTACGCCACTTTAAAAAATAATTATTTAATATCATAATATCTTGAGATGATTGTCCTTGTGCGATCTTTAATGTTTGTGCTCTCGATTACGTCAAGAAAGGTAAATCGTAAGTTAAGCCTTTAGCTCTTGCACATGACGAAAATTAAACTTACAACCCATCGTACTGACACTGACATATGGCTCATTTGACTACTCGACCTATACCCTAGAAACAATATCCTAGTATCTTGTTAAGTCATCATGCCAATCTACAACACTAATAATAAAATCTGAATTAAACATGCATTACTTGCCTTTACATTAATAAGCACATCAGAACACCCAATGATCAAACATTACTTTATCAACATTATTTTCATGACAAAACAACAACATCAAACATGGTCTTACCCTACCTTCCGATGCCTGATATAGGCTGGGGCAAGGAGCAATTAATATAGGCCTAACAATGATAATTCCATTTGAACTTACCATGCCACATGCAGTATCTCTTTAAACATGCCTTGACCCTAGAGCTTATTTTTGAAAGATTTAGGGATATACATTGTACATTACCCTACAACAAAACAGAGATGGCTAAAAGAAATCTCTCCTCATCTTCCACACACATTATGGATATAGCTTTTTCCTCCAATTGTACAAGGTACTGGGCAGGCTATCTCAGGTTCTTAATGACTTTCACATGCTCTTGAATGGATGAAATAGGCTTACTGGTTTTGCTTCACAAGAGCAGCAAATTCTGCAAGTATCAATTGATGGGACCAACTGACCATTTCTGAACAGAACGTCGATTGATCAGTAAGTTGAAAGAATTATTTACCATCACAAACTGAGTAAATAGTCAAGCATAAACAAAATAAAACAAAGCTGAGGAAAAAATTGGAACAAGTGAGATCCAGACAACTTGAAGTGTTAAACTAGCCACGCGGCTCTTTTAGTTGATCAAGAAATCCTATAGCATTTCTCATAACCTGTATGAACCTTAATCTTTTTCACTCAACCTTTGTCATTTACATTTTAAATGCCACAAACACTAATATCCAAACCTGTTTCAGATTTCCATGAGCCTCGTCAGTAAATTCATCAACTCTGCACCTCAGGAAGCAAGTGAATGCCCTCCGCAGTATTCCGATAAAACCAATCCTAGGAAGTAGCATCTTAAATTTTGTCATTTTATCACCTGTTGGTATGGATATCAACTTCACGGTTTTAAGCAGGGAAGGGAAAGACTGGATTCACTTGTCCTGCTGATATATCTTTGCTCAAGTCTTATCAACTATAAGCATTTTTGTTCCTGATTGTGCTTGTACCTAGGGCCAATTCCTAGATCCAGTACAGATCTTATTCCATATTCAGAAAGAATGCCAAAAAATAGAGGCAAGAAAGGCAACCAACTCTAGCCAGATGAAAATCAGGACAAAGTGATTTACTGACAAGTTTATTGAAAAAAAAAATTCCCCTCTTCAATGAGTGTAAGGTCTAGCTTCCCCTCTACCACTAGTCATTACTTCCCCTTCCTCCTAGGGTCATTAATTAAATCGAACATTTTGTTAGAAGTTATCACCATGAGCTAGGGTCACAACTAGATTTTGGCCCGTGCAAAGTCCTCTGTCAAAAGATTGGCATAAATAAATCAACCAACCATGTTTCCAAAGCAATAACTGATATTGGTGAGCAAGGAGTAAACAACTCTATATTGGTGTGCTCAAATTGCAATATTTTTGTTTTTTTTTTTGCTCTGAGAAAATTTACAGCTACCAAATCCATGCTTAACATACAATGGGTAACTTCATGGTCATTATTGGTACTAAAAAGAGAGTACTAAAAAGAGAGAGCAATAATATGAACCCAACGTATCTTTGCTCAAGTGCCAATAATGGTAATGGTCACTTTTTGTACTCCTTTTTTTCCTTTGTTTTGACTTTTGAGATCCTTTTAACCACATTCAGTGGTCTTCCTTCTCATTTTGCTGATTGAATACATTGAAGGGGAAAAAAAAACCTAGATTTCACCTTTTTTTTTTGGGGGGGAGTGGCGCACAAAGAACAAAGGATTGCGTGGCTTCTGCCACTAAGCCATATGATGAGTCAATCAATGTACATGAAGGAATAGTTGTTACACAGGACAAAACAGACCCTATTAATTGCATGAAATGGCTGCCTTCAAACTCTTAGCCACAATTTTATTTTTACCATTTTATCATGCAATGATCCCTTATATTTGAATGTCATATGCATAATTTTAAAATCCATTTTCTTACAAAGATGCAAGTAATGGTTTAACAACCACCACCAAAACTGAAACACCTGATCACTTAAAAATGAAGCACAAACTTACTAGCCTCCTTCCAAACTAGTAACAAGTTATAACCTCCGCAAACATTTTTATTCCAACAGCCACTACTATCTTCACACAATTTCGTTTTTCTTCTTTTCAACAGTCATCCTTAACAATGTAGACAATCTTGTGATACAGGAATTAATTCTAGTCCCATGGATCCTCACACTGAAGCCTCATCATTTGTGGAAGGTAACACTTGCATATTGAAATGAAGAAATAGAATTGAGGGACCTCCCTCCCGGAGCCACCTGTGTGTTAGAACCCAACACCATTCCTATGTAAAAGTAAAATAAAATAAAAACACACAGCTCCCTTGCCTTCAGCGCATCTCATAGAATGTCACTTGAATGATTTACCATGCAAGGGAAGACCAAGTGTATGTATCTCTCAAGCAATTGGGCGTACATTTGTGTGTAGGTCAGTCTCAAGCATCAACCAGATCAAACTTTGCACCACAGGGTTCATACGCATTTGGTAAACTGTCTTTATCATGTGACCAACAGAACAGACCAGCACGAACAGAAGCTCAGAGGCAAAAGTTCACAGGTCTACCTTAAATGGATAATGCAAATGAAAGTTTCAAGAATAGTCTGCATGCCTTGGTAAACCATATAGCACTCCAGTGATCTCACTCATTGCAAATGAATGTGGTCAATATTCTTAACCAGCTTGTAAATCTCTTCTGGTTGTTGGGTTAATATGCATCATTTTTTTTTCTATCAGAATATTGTCTCTGCATCAGTTTACAGTCAGATGAGATGATCACTTGAATATGTTTCTCAAAGTTTTGAGATGATGACATGAATGTTTCAGCTTCTAGCTTTTTAGACATTAGAACCAGAGAAAGCTGTACGCACTGACCTTCAATCCTAATTACAAATGTTCCCAATTCCTCTTCAACTTAAGCATTACAAGCTAAAGATATTTCTCAGCTAGACAAGAGGGGAAAAGGTAGACCAGACAATTGTACTCTTTAAGTAACTATAATTGCTGCATTCCCAACATGAATCTTTTAACTGAAAAAATTACATGAATGATGAATTTTATGAATCTTGATTTTCTCTGATTTAACTTCTTATGAATCCCATCTACAGTACGCAACCGAATTGGCATCATAAAGAACCAAATAAAGCAGAATCAGACACAAACAAAACGAAATGAAAAGTCCATACCTTCAGATCAGATGCTCCGAATTAAAGATACTTCAGAGTCACTCATCCTCGTCACTCTCGTCACTAAAATAGCTTGATTTCTTAGTTTTCTTCCCATTCTTCTTCCTAACCTCCTCTTTATCTCTCGTCAATAGCCTCTGGTCTGCACCTGTATCTACCACGGACGCCCAATTATCATCTTCAAACACCTCCGGAACATCGTCCTCTTCCTCCTCCCAAACCTTCCTCTCGTCTTCTCCGCCGCGCCGGGACCGCTTTGAAGGTTGTGGCCGCTCCCTAGGCCCCAACTGATTCCTCGGGCACTCGTACGACAAATGCCCACCCTCCCCGCACTCATAGCACCTGCTTTTGTCTTTATAAACCCTACGGCGTATGAACTCGGTGGTGCGGCCATTATCGGCGGCGATGGAGGCCTTTAGGGTTCGGCCATTGAGGACCTTGCCGTCGACGCCGCGGGCGGCGGCGAGCGCATCGTCGCGGGAGACGAAGAGGACGAAAGCGACGCCGCGGCTCTGGCGGGTATGGCGGTCCTTGACGACGGTGACCTTGGCGATCTTGCCGAAGGCAGAGAAGATGGTGAAGAGGTCTGAGTTGGTGAGGCTGTAATCGAGGTTGCTGACGTAGACGGTGGACTTTGAAGGCGCGAGGCCGCCGCTTCCGCCGCCAGAGGGCTTCGATTGGGCTTTGGAGTCGGTGGAGGGGGGTGGGGCGGAGGCGTAGCGGTGGTAGAAAGTGTCGTCTTCGTCGCTATCGCTACTCTTCTTCTTCTTCTTCTTCACCCCCATTCTATCGATCTCTTTCAATTGCTCTCTCTCTCTCCCCAAGTGACATTTTGACACACACACGTTATATTTTATCTCATATTAATATTAATATTATAAATAAATATTCAAGTAAAAAAAATATTTTTTTCCTATTAAGTATGAGTGTATAAAAGTTGAATTTAATTAAAATAATCAAATTAAATCGATGAAACTGCTGATTTGATACAGTTTTAATTAAATGTTAATTTGATTCGATTATTAAATTTAATAATTTTAATTATTTTTATTTAATTGAAATAAAACTTTTTTATTTTTTGAATTTTTTTTGTTTGTTAAGTTTGTTTTTTTTTTCAATTTGTTTGTTTTTTTTAATTTTTCAATCGATTTACTTTTTTATATTTCTTTATTTTTTGATTTTTTAATTTATTTAATTAAATGTTTAAACAACTTTAATTTATTCAATTTTAATATTTTAATTAATTTAATAATCAAACCAATCCAATGCTCACGTCTACTGCTTAGACATTATTGTTGACTTTTTTATTTACTTTAATTTTATTAAAAATTACTTAAATCACCATCAATCTTTACTAAGTCCCCTGTTTATAAATTATCACGCTTAGATCTTATTTAGTATATCTTACAATAATACAATTTAAACTTGAAAACCTACATATTTGAGGCTTTTTTTAAAATCTTTAAAAATTCAAAAAATAAATTAATTTTTTCATTAAAAAATAACTTTAAAAATTATACTAAATCTCCAGACTGTGTCTTTTTTTTTTTTTTATAATAATTACAAGTCACAAAAATAATTTAAAAAACCTTTCATTTGCACTTTATTCATATTACGAACAAGAGGTTACTAAATCAGAAACTATAATATAAAGAGTCAAATACGAAAGATACAATCCATCTTTAATTTTCTCAATCTAATCAACTTCTCTTTGTCTTTGCAAGGCATATCATCATCATCATCATCATCTTCCAACTCTTTGATTTAACCTAATTTCCACACAGTTATTTGTCCCGATGCATCACCGGTGAAGAAAAGACCAGTTGGGCTCATGGCGTGGATAGCTCCAACTTCTTGTTTAGCAAACAGCCGGCCTCTTTCAGCAAAAGATGGCAAGTCATATAAGCGGACAGAGTTATCGTTGCACGAGCAAAACAAAATGGGTTTACCTTGTGCATCTTCGATGCCACGAAGCTTAAGAACACCTTGTTCTTCTTGATGAGAGTAGATCGTCTTTAAGAGATCCCCTTCCTTGGCAATGCCCCACGCCTTGACTGTCCCATCCAGAGAAGCCGACAACATATAGCGATCCCAACAAAGAACAGACATCACTGCGCCGGCATGCTCTTCCAGCATTTGGACGCAGAGCAAGTTACGCACGTCCCACACTCTTATGGTGTTGTCAATGGAACCAGAGTAGAGCATCCCTGCTCCAATAATAAGAGAAGTAACAGCACGACTATGGCCCTTGAGAGATGTGGCTGATTCAGGGATTTCAATTTCAGACCGGAATTTCCATGCCAGTATGGTGCCATTCTCTGCGCCTGCAAAAAGCATATTGTCAATGGCGTCTATGGCATGAACTTGCCCAATAGGAACAGGTCCAGTAGGAAGGGTCAACACTTCAGATGCTGATGATGGTCTCTGAGTGTTCCACACCTTGACTGCATTCTCCAAGCCCACAAATACCCATGGGCCTTCGCTAGTCAAACACCCAACTTCACCCGACATGTCAATCACATTAATACACTGCCCTGTGTGGCAGTCCCACACCCGCAGTGTTTTGTCCTTGCTGCCCGAGTAAAGCTTGTTGGAGCCAGAAGGAAGGGCAATACCTGTAATAGCCTCACTGTGTCCTTGTAGCTTTCCAAGCAGTGAGAACCCATTGCCATAGAACCATGAATGCAAGTACTTGCAGTCTTGATCACCGTGCAAGCAATTCCCAGCCGAAAGCCAAGATTGGCAAACCTCCCGTCTCTTACCACCTTCTCCGCTACAAGATGAATTAATCTCGTTGCCACTCTTGTCTGCCTCCAGATTCCTGTGCCAACTTCTTGATTTGTGGCCTTGCTTCTGCTTCTGCTTCTGCTTGGATGGCAATGCCGACACTAATTCTGATGGTAAGGCGTGCAAAAACTTGCATGGATGGCGATTGCACCTCCCCTCAAGCCAAAAGGCACAAACAATGTTCACCGGTCCTGCTTTGGATAGCCAATGAGGAGGTGACAGCCTCCTTTCTGAAACTCTAGCTACTGCTGTAGTCATACTTTTGGTGAAATATGATTCATGATGGTGACGGTGGATCAATTGAGGTATCCTCTGAAGACAAAATTGCCACGGTGAGAATAAATTTAATAGAAGATCAAAAGAAGAAAAAGATAGGCAAATGGAAGAAATGGGGATGCATACAGAAGCAGGGAAATATCAACAAAAATCTGCTCTCATGCATGCTTGTCTATGTATAGAGAAGCAAACTTGAGAGATACGTTGTTGCAAACAAAACATGAAACCATACAAGATAATGCAGCATCAGTCCATGCAAGGGATAATATCATTAGGCCTAGAATAGAGATATAATAGCTTCTGATAGGTAAAGCTTCCTGATCTAACTTGAGAGCCACTTTAGCAAAGAAACCAGCATACGAGAGTTGGTTCACAAATGACAAGCATCTTGTTCATAAGATCATTATCAGATTTCTTAATAATCACCATCTTCAATACATAATCTCAGTAGGGTTTAAACCGAATTTCAGGATCAGTGAGATCATTACCAGTGGCAAATCCCAATGGGTTGATCCACATATAAAAGGAATGATATGATTTGTTCTCAAACAAGTAGAAATTTTATGGCATAGAATGTTGGGTTGTAGATCACCAATATGCACAAAATATGAATGCAACAAAGATGGGGATGTTAAGATGGATATGCAGCCATACAAGAAAAGATGAAAAAAAAATAAGTTTATTTGTGATATAGTTGGAGTGCCTCCTATTGAAAACATAATGCATGAGACATAATTTAGATGGTTTGGTCATGTAAAAAAAAAGTCAATACAAGCTCATGTGAGAAGAGTGGATAGAACGGAACAAGTCATTAGCGAAACAAAGAAGAGGAAGAACTAGAAAAACTTAGTGGGAGACTCTTGGGTATATGAATTGTAAAGATCTTACAAAAGATAAGGTCATAGAAAGAAATGACTAGCAGGCTAGAAATCTTATAGCCAATTCCACATGGTGGGATTAAAGCTTGATACGTTGCTTTGTTCTCAAACAAGTCTAGTCACTATAGGAGAAATTCTCACAGAAATCAGAAAAGGTGGACTGTTCAATATTTATCCAATGAAATTTGAACTGCCAGCAATGTTCAATCATGTCATTCAACTTGAGCAAGTTCCTTGCATGCATGTTCTTGCAATAAATTGTTTCATGCAGGCAACATATTCAAATGAAATGCAGGTAAAAGTCCTAAGTCATCACCAAGGAATAACATCTTCATTTGTTTCTATCATAACATGCCAAATTCCATTTCCTTGCCAAATGAAACAAAACAATAATGATAGAATGATTCTTGTGTTTTCTCCAATACAGTAAAACCTCTCCAAATAAAACTCAGCTAGATTTGAATATGTGCTTCCAAGCAGCCCAATGTATCCTTTCTGTCAATCTTAAAGTGTTTCCCTTCTTGTGCTAATTGAAGAAAGAAGATGGCACAAAATTTTGGTCCCTTCACCTTTCTAGACATTCCGTAAAAGCTCCACAGGTGTTTTTTGATTTACAAAAGAGAGTTAACAAATTCTGCCACCTCACAAAGAAGTAGATATGCGACAATGAGGGCCTTGACAGTTTCTAGATCTATGCATTCAAATGATTTAAGACAGTAATTTGGCTGAAACATGCAACTCTTACCTCTTTTTGTCTATTCCTTTCCTTTTCCGCCTCAGGAAAACTATATAAAGATGGATGCCTTAATGTCAAAAAACATCTTTAAAGGCAAGACATATAATGAATGCAGCTACTTCATAGAAAGGGAGAAATAAAATTGATAATAATCTTTCAATTGTTCAATCCTTTAAGAATATTCCAAAATATGTTTCTATAAGTAAGTGTGAACACTGTAAAACCTAACAGATAACTAGTTGGACAAGAATTCCCACTTAATGTTGCAATCACAGGTTTCAATAGGATTGAGCTCTATAAATACTTAACCGAATCCAACTTGGAGATCTCTCACCTAGAAATCTACCCATGATGAAACATCCAAGTGGGGCATTATAGGCAACCCACCAGATGGACATTGGAGAAGGTGGAGAGGTCAGAGTTAAGAGCAAGAAAGAAAGTGAGAAGAGAGATTTCTGAAGAATGCTTACAGAAGATCAAAAAGGAGAAAGAAGGATTTACCAGAGTTTGGCCAACATCAGAACTGTGGTGAGCTCTTTGTTTATCTGCTTGTTCATTCTGTTTTTCTGACTTGTCGACACCTTGGAAGCACTGCTGGTCATCTCTTTGTGTATCCATCGCGACTGTAACCACCAAAAGGAAAATTTGAGAAACTTATAAAATTTTCTTACACAACTGAGCACAATTCATCTCTTTTAACCAGGCGTAAGCCCAATCAAATCAACCTTGCAACAGATTAAACTAATCTAATTCATTGCAAGTCGTGCCCAACTATAGAAATCAACCCAACAAGTGAGAGGTTCAAATACATAAAGCTCAACCCAAGCGACCAAGCCCATGAGGGCTTCTTCTAGGATTGCATAAAACCCTAGCTCTACAATGCCGCATGTCTTTGCAATGGAAAAGACTGTCAACGGCCGAAAAGGAGGGCAGTGGCTACAATATAGGGTGACCACCAGAGCAGCCTAACAGAGGGCATTAAATAAGGGTACAGAAAAATGGCAGCAAATTGCTCTTCACTGGAGAATAAGTTTGTTCGAGAAAGGGAAATAAATGACAAGTGAAGAGCGAAATCAGTGAACTTATTGGTGGTGCATGACCTAAGGTAAGGCTGTATTGCCCTTCGAATCCACTGGTGGAGGCTCTTTGCTCTTGTTGGAGTACTGGCACCTTCCCCCTTCTCTCCTCTCTCCCCTATCTCTTCCTCTCTCCCTTGCCTGTCCCCGTGAAGATGAAACTCAAGTGGGTTTCCCCCAGATGAAAAAGGACAGGGGTTGAAGCCCATGACCCGACCCGATATGAAAATCCGATCACACCAGGTTTAAGCAAAGAGAGTACAAAAAATGAAAATAAAGGGGAAAATAGATTAAAGACTATTTTTCTATAAAAAAATCCTAAAATCCTTAGATTTTATTAAAATTTAGATTTAATAATGAACAATAATGTATATCAGGTTAGCAAAAACTTGGTAATAGTAAATGTGCACTAAACTGGCATTAGGTAAATGCTTCTACCTTTCTATTCATAATTTCATATTTTTGCAAAAAATATTTCAATACATGAATTTTTTTTTTGGTAATTTCTGTACTGTGATGCTTGATTTAATTTGAATTATTTTGTTTAAAAAAAAAAAAAAATGTAAAGGGTCTATTCCCTGAAGAAATATATTTCCTGAAAATTGTTTGAAAGAGGACTTGAAAAAGGAGCAGGAAAATCAGGGGTGTGAGGAGTTGATGATTTTAGAAAATTATATACAATAAAAGAAGAAGCCTTCATCCCCCAAAATTTATTAAGGTAGTATTTGTTAAAATGAGTAAAATAAGGTTGTATCAAGATAACTTATCTGTAAGGTCTAAGATAATTTATCCGAATGGGGAGAAGAGATAAATTTATCTGGAAAGTCTAAGATAAGAAATCACATGACTTTTTTCCAAATAAATTTAACAAATACAATGAAAAACACTTTTGTCTGGGATGCTTTCCATATCTTACTTTTTCCGGTCTATATCTAGGTTAACAAACACTACCTAATTGAATAATTTATCAGGATGTTTTAGGCAGGCTTTTACAGTTGTGGTACCAGAATTTTAACCAAGGAAAGGTATTTTGGAATCAGAGTTTTAATTCAGGAAAATATTTTTTAACCCTGTAACATTAATGGATAATTGATGAATTCAGATTAATTCAGGAACGCATCCTCACAGGATAAATGCACTATGGTTTGTCATTGATGAGAAATAAATAATGAAGCCTCAATAGAAGCATCTTTTGGAAGGAGAAAGGAAGTTTGTGAATCACCTTTTCTTACAGTACAAGGTGGAAACATGCCGCCCTTTCTTACAGTGTAATGGCTGCTTAGTTTGGGCAAAGAATGAAATTCTCATTTCAATTTACTTCTTTTAGTTAACATGGAAGCATGATTCTTTCTTAAACATGTCAATAACACAAACCAGAAAAGAAAAATTACAAACATATACAAATGTCTAGAAACAAAACTAAAGACCTACCTAAATTTTATCCAAACTTGTTGATTAAATAATTCAACGTGTTCAAAAAAACACACTCCGTTTTACACACAGCCAAAGTTATCAATTTGAAGTAAATTTAATATAAGAGAAAAATTGATCTAGTACAAATCAATCTTAGTAACTCCAAGTATGTCTGATTCCAAATGCACATAAGGTTTAATTATGAGATAACATATCAAAACTTACCAAAATTGCTGATGGCTGCCTTGGATGGTTCTTAACAAGGGTTTTCCTAGATGTTCTGCATGGCTAGTGTGCTGACCCCCACCAAGTGGCAGCATGTTGTGTCCCCAGTTACTTGGCTTTCCCCTTTTTTCCCTTGCAACCAAAGAAAAGAAACACTAACAACAGTGAGAAATGGTCAAGATGTTCCTAAAATACAGATTCAGAAAGAATATTGATAAAGGTACACGAAGATTTGACAATCATAAACAAAAGGTTTAAATGATTAAATTTGGAGAAAATATTCATAAAAAATACTAGATTCAATAAATAATAGGACTGCAAGAAAAAGATGCACCAATTGCAAAGTTTATAGAATGCACCTTTTACAACAAAGAGGATAAATGTCTTTACATATGGCATATCCTTCGGCTCTTTATCTTTTCTCTAAAATTAACTTATGCCTATATCACGCAATGTTACATAAAATTTTGGCAATTTTTCATAAATCATTTTATGTTTAAATAGAAACATTGAAATATTGATCTACCAGTACTGTTTCGTGTTGGTATCCAATCAAACAAAAACATTGGTGTCAATTGGATAATAAAAAAAAAAAAAAACTAGGTTTTGTTTCTTCATTGGGGTTCAACCTAGGCCCAAATCCAAGTCTTCCACTTACATTTGGAGAGACTGCACATCACATTTCTACCAATCTATAGTGTGGGTTCATACAAAAAAAGAGGTTGTGCAACTGATGGGCATACCTATACACAGGAGCTCTATATTTGCAAGTTGGGTGGAGTAATGATGAAGATATCAATCCCCAAAGAGACAGCACAAATCTAGGGTATAGCTTGAAGCCATTCACAAGCACAAGGCGTATGATTACCCTAGATTATCAGGATGTAATAATTCAAGCACCTCAAATCCCAAAGAAAGCGCTTAATCTGTCAAGGCTTTTACAATTGAATCCACACTTAGTCATAACAAAGCAAACTAAACTCATGAACATAATGTGGGATCAAATAGAGATCTTCCTTTTGTACATAGGACTAATTGCTTTGCAGAAAATCCCTGAAAAGTGTATCACCTACCATTACGCAACATACCAAAGTGCAAACTAGCAGATCCTTCACTTTTTAGTGGAGTCATAGTTCACTCAGTCATATAGTAATTGAGATCAATTGAGCTACAAATACAGATAAGCCCCATACAGCACAACCTAAAACCAGGCTCATTATCAAGTAAGACATAGGTGGGTGCAATACATGCTAACCCTCCCATTAGTAGAACTTACATTCCATTAATCTATTTTGGGGGAGACGGGGGGAGCTTATATATGCCCTTTCGTTTAGCTGAACTCTCTCTCTCTCTCTCTATATATATATGATGCAATCACCGATCAAGATTCGGCTCAAGTTCGACCCGACCAAACCGGAACTGTATCACCGGAATAGTAGCGCCAGAACAATATTTTAATACTTCTTAAGATTTAGAATTTTACTTGATTTAGAATTCTACTTTATGTTTCTACTTGATTTAGGATTCTACTTCATGTTTCTACTTGATTTAGAATTCTACTTCATGTTTGATTAGCTAATTAACTTTTACTTAGGATCTATTTCTATTAGGATTCTAGTTGAATTTTGTTTACAAAATATTAGATGGATTTAGATTAGTCAAATACTATAAATATGCTTAGCATCTAGAGTTTGTAATCAAGTTTTTCTCAATCAAATTTCAGCAACCTATTTGGGTTTTCTTGGCAAAACAGTCTTGTTTTTGCATTTTCTTGAAAGCTAAGCTTCGACCATTGAAGTTTGTTCTTTCAAGGGTTTATTTTGGTGTGTTTTTTTCACACACGCGCTACATGCTGCGTCAGGTGGTATCAGAGCGGTTCATCAACCAATCAGATGGCCAATCTTGAAGGTAATGGTAACAACCAGCCTCTTGACGGTGATCAGGGGCTGCCCGCGGTTTAGAGAGCAATCGAAGAACAACGGGAAATAACTCGTACAATGGAGTAGCAATTGGAGCGAATCAGCAACCAATTGAGCATTTTACAACAAGTTAAGGATAATCGGAACTGGACTAATGGTGTGAATCAAGCCGGCTACATTAAACCGGGAAGACTAGCCATTAATCCTGTTCTCATTAATCCTAGAAGACCAATGATGGATGATAGAGACGATGAAGATGATCTTGGTCGTATGATAGCCAATCCTAGTGGTAAAGGGGTTAGGAGGAATGTGCAGCAACACAACCATTGGGGCAACGATGAGAATAAACTAAAGAATGGCTTTTCGATGAGTTTGGAGCTTGATTTTGAAGATTATGTTGTCCCAGCAACCTCAACGTTTGCAAACTCAAGTCTGATTTATGCTGCTAACATGATAGAAACTCCAAGGTTATTGACTCATACTAGGGTATTTTCTAGTCCCGAGGGCTCAGGCATTGCTTCACAATTCAAGGATGGTGGTGTTTCTTCTGATAGGGATGCGACTATAAAGGAGATGGATGTCATGGTAGCAAATTCTTCTACAGTTTGTTCAAGCTCTGGCATGGTTGAATCGAAGGCAATAGGAACATATTCACCTTTGCGATTGCAAAAACAAGATGGTCACATGGGTCGCTTTGTGGATAGGGGTGTTGGATCTCCCAGGCTAATTAACTCGGATAGTGCAACTGCTTTTGATATTAATCTGAAATTAGATTTCGAAACTAAGAATGTTGTAACAGCTGCTACCATAGCTGATCAAGTGCTTACACCAAAGGAGGGATTCAAGCATCAATATTTTAAGTGATGGAGAGACTACTAGTAGTCATGGAATAAGCCTTTATTCGAAACAATTGCAAAGAATGCTTCTCCAGACAAGAAAAATCTACAGATGAATTCAGAAGCTGTTGAGGAGTCAAAATTAAGAAAGCTTATGAAAGGAGAAGAACCTGTGATAAGATTACCAAATTAGAAAAGCGCTCAAAATGGAATGTTCAATGTTCTCAATCTAACAGTAATAATACAATGGAGGTAGAGGGCAACAAACATGGCGATGATTGGACCCATGCTAACGAAGATAAGGCTAAGAGGGGGATGAATGTCTTTGCTCATGTTCTCTTAGCAGAAAAATTCAAGCGGTTCAAGAAGATGCCAAGCAAAAGTTGCACAAATAAGAAGTACAAGGCGACAGCTTACAAGCATAGAAAGCACAAAGTATTTGAGGTTGGAGATGAAATCATGATATTCTTGAAGAAGGAACGGATTCCAGCAGGAAAGCAGAACAAATTCAAACCAAAGAAGTATGGTCCTTACAAGATTCCAAAGAAGACCAATGACAATGCTTATGTTGTAGATTTGCCTAATTATATGGGTATTTTTAAACATTCAATGTGGCTAATCTCTCTTTGTACTTACCGAACATGAATTTGTCCTACTCGAATCAAAATTCGAGATCGAATTTTTTCTCAAGTGGAGGTGAATGATGCGGTCACCAATCAAGACTCGGACCAAGTTCGACTCGACCAAACTGGAACAGTATCACCGGAATAGTAGCGCCGGAATAATATTTTAATACTTCTTAAGATTTAGAATTCTACTTGATTTAGGATTCTACTTTATGTTTCTACTTGATTTAGGATTCTACTTCATTTAGAATTCTACTTCATATTTGATTAGGGTTTTATTTTTATTAGGATTCTAGTTAACTTTTACTTAGGATTTATTTCTATTAGGATTCTAGTTGGATTTTGTTTACAAATATTAGATGGATTTGGATTAGCTAAATACTATAAATATGCCTAGGATCTAGAGTTTGTAATCAAGTTTTTCTCAATCAAATTTCAGCAACCTATTTGGGTTTTCTTAACAAAACAGTTTTATTTTTGCGTCTTCTTCAAAGCCAAGCTTTGGCCATTGAAGTTTGTTTTTTCAAGAATTTATTTTGGTGTGTTTTTTTCACACACGCGCTACACGCTGCGTCAATATATATATATTGCTCAACTGAACTCTATTTTACTTGTAGAGAAAAGTAGAAAACTGTAAATTTCTCTCCCTGAAAAAAGAGGGAAAAGAAAAAGAAAAAGCTCAATAGACCACTAATATCATCAATTAGACAAGTAAGCCATCTAAAACACTCCACATAACATCTAACCAGGTATATGTGTGTGTATGTATCCAATTAAATCAAAGGCTTGCTGCAAAGACAATTTTTTTACATGTGGTGGTTTGGAAAAATAGAAAACTGTTGTTTGAATTGCTATAACCATGTCGACTAAACATGGAAACTTAATTTCAATGAAACACAAACTCTTTATCCACATTGCCCACTCAAAACTTCTTGATTCCATAAAGAATAGAAAATGGTCAACAAGTAGCAATTCAGTATGGTGTAATACAGCCCCATTGGAAATAAAAATGTTTTCCAGGACAGGTAAGAATAAATATGAAGAGCAAAAACAAAAGATGGTTGCTTCGATAATTTGTAAAAACAATAAAGTACAAGGAAAAAAAACAGTGCGAATGGCTCCTGCAATTGCAATGTTTAGTGCCATGTATGTAGGGCTTGATAAAACTCTTTCAAAACTACTCCTACCTAATATCGCAATCTAATACCACTTAGTCTAGGCTTGAGGGACGGCTAAGGAAGGGGATCACTTGGAGATGATCGACACTCACAAAGAAGAACACGGCATCCTCAACCTTCAGGGCATTGAAGACGCACAAGGCAAGCCCATCTTGATGTGCTCGTGTAACAACGACTCTGTTCGCTTGTATGACTTGCCATTATTCGCTGAAAGACCGACTATTCGCAAAACGAGAAGTCTGAGCCATCGAAACTAAGGATACAACAGGACTCTTTAAACAACAAAATGAGAAGTTCATGTTGACTCTTTAGCCACGAACTTCTCGTGTTGTTGTTTAAAGAGTCTTGTTGTACCCGCAGGTTTGATAGCTCGAACTTCTCGTTTTGCGAATAGTCGGCCTTTTTTAACGACTAACGGCTAGTCATACAAGCGAACAAGGTTGTCGTTACACAAGCACAACATGATGGGCTTGCCTTGTGTGTTTTCAATGCGCCGAAGCTTAAGGACATGTTCTTCTTTGTAAGTGTTGATCATCTCCAAGTGATCTCCTTCCTTAGCGATCCCCCAAGCCTTGACTACATTCTTCGAGCCCAAAAATAGCCAAGGGCCTTCACTCTTCAAACAACAAACCTTGCTCGACATGTCCATCGCATCAACACATTGCCCTGCATGCAGGGATGTAAACAGGTGGTTCCCAATTAGCCCCATTTAAAGTGGAAAAAAAAATACAAAATTGAAGTACATGTACAAGCATCATTTGAAAATTTATCAAAACAAGCATTGTGTAAATGGGGGTGGTTCATTGCCCTACCTGTGTGGTAGTTCCAAATACACACTGTCTTGTCCCTATTTTCGGAGTACAGCTTGTCAGAGCTCGAAGGAAGTGCGATGCCCATGACAATGTCGCTATGTCCATTAAGTTTTGCAAGTAGTGAGAAGCCACTGCCATAGAACCAAGCATGCAACTACTGGAAATCTTCATCACCATGCACGCAATTTCTAGAAAACCAAGCTTGGCAAACTTCCTTTTTCCCTTCAACCCTTTTGATGCGATGGCGTTCAGGCTTGGTAGATGAATTAATCTTCACACCACTACTCTTATCTTCCTCTGAATTCCTATTCCAAGTTCTTGATGATTTGTGCCCTTGGAATTGCTTCTGCTTCGACACCAAACCCGCTGCCGACACTGATTCTAATGGTAAGGCGTGCAAGAACTTGCATGGATGCGAGTGCACCTCCCTTCTTCAAAATTCTCGGCACCACTGCTGCAACCATACCTTTGTACAAGTTGATGATCAACTATATTAACAATATTTAAACTCATGGCCTGTAAATAATTAATTTCCTAAAAAAAATTGTTAATTGTCAAATACTTTTAAAAAAAATTACCTACAAAATTAAAAAGTAAATTACAACAGTCACACTGTCACAGTTGGAAGACCTCTTCAACCCTAGCTCTACAACGAGTGATCAATGCTATATACTCAAATCAACTAATCACACAAATAATAGGCATACTCTACATGCAGAAAAACCAAGTAAACAAAAGAGAAGAGAATTAACCGCTCAATAGTTAGAAAGGAAAGTACTAAAACAATTACCCCCATTTGAGTATCAGTTAACCTAACAATATCATACTCCTTCACTGCTTGCATCTCTTGAAATACACCATTCTCGAGAATGATCTTCTGCATCTTCAGCACCTCCATGCCCTCCATCACCATATCTTGGTTCTTCTATTCAATGTCAAGAAGCCGATCCAGCAGGATTCTGAAGATGTAAACCAACAATGATAAAGTAAGAAATGGAAATAAAGTTTGACAAGACAAAGTGCTCTAAGAGGCAAGCGCAATTAACTTTATGTAAATCGAAATTGTAGTTCAGTAAAACCAGCTTAACATGAAGATAGGTGGTAAATGATCATCTTCTTCAATAAAAATTTACCACGATTAACTAGCTCAAGAATTATGTTCAAGATCTAAGCTCGGCCAACTTACACAGTTGTCCTATGGGAGAAAGAAAATAAAGGAATGATCATTGCACGATGCTAAATCAATGTAAGCGTTTGGTTAATCCAAATTCCCATGAAACAGTACCTTGTCCCATCCTTACTCGCCACCTGCAAGAGACTAATTTTTGGGAATTGTTAAAGGCCCAATTTCAAGGAACATCGCCACAGCAATGCTACAACCTGGTCTTCCTGGAAGCTAAATAACAACTGGGTGCTCCTTGCTGCTGCAGGATTCAAAGAAAAAATAGAACATCCTAAAAATGTTTTCCAGGACAGTCAAGAATAAATATGAAGAGCCAAAACAAGAGATGGTTGCCTCGATGATTTGTAAAAACAAGAAGGTAGGGTTGTGTTATAGAATTGTTAACAAAACTAAAATGCATAGACTAGTATCTTTAGTTGTTATCTTGTGAGTCCCAATTGTTGTGACTTTATCTCAGTCTGATCGCAAAAGAAAAACTGTTCACGAAATTTCAAAATGTTTTGTGTCCATGGAAACCATACAGTGACCAACTGAATGCCAATTAAGATTGTTGTGAGGTGCTTTACATGCTCCAATTGTCAACCTGCAGATAACTTGGTGGTGGGATGCCACAAATAGATAGAACAATACCAGTCAACCACAACTCTCTTAACTGCCCAACACTCACAGATGGAGAGAGCAATAATGAAAGAGAGGGTTGAAATCACTGTTTTGAGTAGCTTGAACTTCTCGTTTGCAAATAGCCGGCCCTTTCAGAGAATTACAGCAAGTAGTACAGGCAGATAGTTGTCAATTGCGTGAGTAAGACATAGTGTGTGGCTTCTGCATCTTGACTCTAGTGCAACAAAGTGGGAATCCATGTGCTATTTGTGTGTGGATGATCTCTGTGTCCCTAGGTTCGCTAGTACCCGAAGCCTTCATCGTTCCATCAGTGAAAAATATTAGTACTAGCAATTATACAAACACCAGTGAAAAATTGTCAACATGTTCCTTAAGTATAGAAGATCAGAAAAGAAGATTGAAAAAGGTAGGAAAAAATTTGACACTCATAAACAAAAATCTTAAACGAACAAAATTAGGGAAAAGGAATCATAACAAGAACACTAGATTCAATAAATAATAGGAATGCCAAAATAGATGCACCAATCATAAAGTTTATGAAAATAAGGTACCTTTTACAACAAGAGAATAACTGACTTTACAGATGGCATATTCTTGAGCTCTTTATCTTTTCCCAAAAATAGACTTATGACTGTATCACCTTAGCAATGCTTTGTGAAGTTTTGGAATTTATGAATATATTTATTTTTCAACAGGGTGTCATTAACATATTGATCTACCAGCAGTGTATGGACATCAAGAAGATATGATAAAAGACAAAAATACATGGAAGTCTAGAATTTATGTAGCCGACCCCACATAGTGGGATAAAGGCTGGATATGTTGTTGTTGTTGTATGGTGTCATTAACATATTGATCTACCAGCAGTGTTTCATGTTGGTATCCTATCAAACAAAATAGTTTCTAGGTCGGGATCCATCCTAGGCCCAAATCCAAATCTTCCACTTACACTTGCCCGGATTGCACACCACGTTCTTACCAATCTATAGTGTAGATTTATACAACTAAGAGGTCTTGCAACTGATGAGCACACCTACACACAGAAGCTCTAAGTTTGCAATTTGGTTGGAGTTAGTATGACCACAGCAACCTCCAAAGAGACAGAACAAATTTAGGGTATAGCCATGTCGACTAAACATGTGGTGGTTTGCAAATTTTTTACATGTGGTGGTTTGGAAAAACAGAAAACTGTTGTTTGAATTGCTATGACCATGTCGACTAAAAATGTAAACTTAATTTCAATGAAACACAAACTCTTTATCCACGTTGCCCACACAAAACTTCTTCATTCCATAAATAAGAGGAAAAGGGGTCAAAAGGTAGCAATTCAGTACGGATACAGCCCCACTGGAAATAAAACAAAAGTTAAATCCCAAACTTCAAGGAAATAAATGAATTTCTCGCCGGAATCTCCTGTTGCAATTACAATATGTTAAACCTCTCTCCACCAGAACAAATTCGTTCCACCCTGGAGGGCCAATTTGTGACACCATTTTCGTTCATGGATTTTAAACAGAAAACCATCGTAGTTTAAGGAGGGAGAGAATATGTACTTATCCAAAACTCGAAGTTCCTAGGGTATTTTGGAATCAGATTCGAACCTGCGTAGTTGAGGGTTTAGAATAAGCCGTTGCAGCCGCAGGCCCTCTCGCGGAGCTTGAGAAACGGACGTTCGCGGTGCCGTATTCTCTCCACCGCCGCGTCCGTCAAGGTCAGGGCACGACGCCGGACGGCCGCTGCCCCCACCACCATTCTTGAAGACGAAGTTGCCTTCTCTCTCTCTCTCTCTCTCTCTCTCTCACTCACTCAATATAATGCCCTTTTCTCTTCTTCGCTTTGCTTCCTACCGAGCATTTAATTTTTTTTCTATTTATTCAGAAGAAAAGAAACAAAAATAAAAAAAATATATTACTTGCACACTCAATTTAGTACACTAATTTTTTTTTAATATATTATATACTTATATTAATTAAACATACAATACAATATATTAATGCAAAAGTATTATATTGGATGATAGAAAGTACAAGTAACATTTTTGAAATGAAATAAAACATCTTCTAATATATCGCACATTTATATTAATTAGATATATAATTTAATATATCAATGTAAAACTGGTACATTAGATGGCACAATGTGCGGATAACATTTTCAAAATAAAATAAGGTAGCTTCTAATGAAATATTTTACTTTATTTTTCTACAAAAAAAAAAAAAAATCTTACGAATAAAGTGTTATATTAAAATACTCATTATGTATTTTGTTTTTTAATGACAAAAATTAAGTATATTAATAATATTTAAATTAGTGAGTTTTAAATAATTAATTTTTAAAAATATTTTATTATCTTGTCAATACTTTAAAAAATTAAAAAGTAAATTGCAATTGCCACACTTTGACACTTGGAAGACTTTTTCAACCCTAGAATTGCAAAAAACCCTAGCTCTACGAGAAGTGATCAATGCTATATACTCAAATCAACTAATCGCCTTCTTCAATCAAAATTTATCAGGATTAACTTGGTCAATAATTATGTTTAATTATAAGATTTAAGCTCAATCACTTACACAATTATATCTAAAGGAGAAAGAAAATAAAGGAATGATTATTGCCCGATACTAAATTAATGTCAATCTGAATTCTTATAAAACAGTACCTTGTCCCATCTATACTTGTCGCATGCAAAATACGAGATTTTGGAAATTGTTAAAAGGACCAATTTCAAGGAATGCTGCCACCGCAATACTACAACTTAGTCAAGGCTCAGGAGATTGCTAAGGAATGGCTAGAGATGATATACACTTGCAAAGAAAAACACGACATTCTTAAGCTTCAAGGCATTGAAGACGCACAAGGCAAGTCCATTGTATTGTGCTCGTGTAATGACGACTCTGTTCACCTTGGTGACTTGCCAATATTATTTGTTGAAAGACCGACTATTCACAAAATGAGGAAGTTCAAGCCATCAAGACTATGGGTACAACAGAATTCTTTAAATAGCAAAACGTGAACTTCGTGTTGACTCTTTAGCCACAAACGAGAGTCATGCTGTGTACTCGTAGTTTCGATGTTAGTAAGTAGTTGCCTGCTCTTTAATTACCAAGTGAGCATTTTCTTCTCTCCGCTGCCGACCGTTTGCAATGGCGGCTGAGGCATCGTCTTCATCGCCGTCGATCGATGGACGAGGAGTTGACGCTGACGGTGAAGTGGAGTGGCAAAGAGTACACTGTAAGGGTGTGCGGCGACGACACCGTCGGAGAGCTCAAGCGACGGATATGCGAAGTCAGGAATGTGCTCCCCAAACGTACGCCAAAGCTTCTCCATCCGAAAATTGGACCAAAGCTCGCCGATGACTCGGTCCTCTAGACGATCGAGGATCTGACAATAATATTTCTATTTGAGTAGATGAATTACATGTGAGCAAGCATGGTGAATGTAAACAATAGTAGGAAAATTGGTAACAGTTGTGAAAATCTGAATACATTGGGCCACTTTCGTGCGTGTATTGTATTTCCTCTCTTCGTCCTATTATTCATACAAAGTGATAGCACATAAGACTGCTGGGGGTTAGACAGCAGCAGGAGTCTGTGAGTGAGCCACAGCATGGTGAAAACTCCGCGCACTGGAAAAACGCTCTGCAGATGAGATGGTTGCTGATTATCCCAAATCCAGGCGGGCGAATGAATCCGCTAATAATGGCCGACTCGAAGACTTATATATATATATATATGTATATATAGGCATTCAGCAACCAATCCTGCTCATAAAGTGGATAATCTATAATTAGTAGCTTAATTTGCAAGCTAGTTCTCTTGTTACATGACGGGGCAGGTTGGCACAAAAAAAAGGTTTTATATTTGTTGGCACAAAAAAGGTCTTCTTTGTCTTTTCAATGAAATAAAAAAGATATAGTATGAATGAAATGATCCCATTTTTGTTGAGGAGGATTAGTTGATTCCTTATTATTTTTTTGATATAGAATTATTGAATGAGTGCTGATTATCTTAATTTGATTTTATGGAGATATGGACATATGGCATCAAGAAGGATTAGGATGCCTATCTAGATTTGAATTTATTTATGTGACTTATAAATCTTAGAGGTCGTCTCGCATTGAGACTTAATAGATGGGTTTTAAGACTTTTTACTACTTCCAACCTGTTTTGGGAATTAAAAGAATTTTTTGCCATTGATGAGAAAAAAAGAGATAAGAGTTATAGATTAAGATGAATCTATATGAGCAAGTCAAAAAATTTGAGAAATAAAATCATCTAATTTGATTTGTTCTTAATGATTATGAAATGGTCATATTAGGGTAATCATTTTATCGACAAATGTTCTTATTGTACTCGTAGTTTCTTAATGATAAGAATTGTGTAGTATCTACATCGAGAATTGACGATTATTTTTAATCTAATATGTACTTATTTTTTATATTTCGGGTTATAAAACATTTTAAGTGTTTCTGATAACTCTTTGTTTTTATATTTTTTTATTAAAAACTTTAAAACATTTTATGACTCAGATTACAAAATATATATATATATAAAAAAATTACTTTCGCAAATTTTTTTTACATCCAATCAATAATAAGAGAGTTAATATATCTTTTTGTGGAAGCATTACAAACAACAAGCCGACCTTAGCTCAGTTGGCAGAGCGGAGGACTGTAGTGGGTGAAATACCTGATAGCTATCCTTAGGTCGCTGGTTCGAATCCGGCAGGTCGGAGTTCTTTTTTCTTTTTTCATATTAATTTTGCTTTAAACTAAATCATTATTAATATCTTATTGACATACCAATTCAATCTGGACTCTTGAAAACCGTCTGCCGACACCCCCACCCAAGTAAGTAAGTATATGCGTCAACATGCAAATCTCCATGTTATTATTGTGTTTTTTAAAATAATAATCACTTTATTTGTAATTAATGAATTATAAAATTTGATTGTTTTTCCTTATTTTAGAATTATCTCGCCTCTATATTTTTTAAACAAAGAAGAAAAAAGTTCGGTCTGTCCAAACTAACTGAATCAAACAAACCGACTGAATTTGTCAATTTAATTCATTTTTTTTTCTTACATTGATTTGGTTCAATTAATTTTTTGCAAAAGTTTAGATATTTGATTTTTTTGGTCAAAATAATTGAATTTTAAAACGACATTATTATTTTGATGATTATATGTTCTTATATTGGATTTTGGCTATTTGATTTTTTTGTTATTTTTGTGGTTTTGGATTATGTCGATTTTCTTCGATTTTGTTGGTTATTCAAATTTTTCCACATCTTCAATTGATTTGGTTTTTTTGTGATCGTTCAGTTTATTTGGTTTCTTTTTTTTTATTTTTCTTCAATTTTTTGAATTTTTAATTTGTTCGAATTTTTGATTAATTTAATCGATTTGATTAAATTTTGGTGCAATTCTTTTAATTTTTGAATTTCTATTTGTGAATAACAAAATCAATCATTTGCACACCTCTACTCTCAAATCTGGTGCCATGGTTTGAATTGTTAAATAATTATATATATTTTTTAATTCTCTCTACTTTTTAAAGAAATCATTTTTTTTTTCTCTGCAAGAACTGCTCTCTCTCTCCATCATTTTATAAAAGAGAACGTAAGAGATATAAAAAAAAAAAAACTGTCGAGTTCATTTTAAAAAACAATGAGATATTATAAGGGAATTAATTAATTGGGTACACATAACATTTCTTAATGAATAGACTTTCTGATCACGCCAGGTGTCAAAATTTTCATCTTTAATGAAATATTTTATTTTAAACTTAACCAATTGAAATGCTTTATCATTTGCGCCAATTAATATAAATTGAAATAATGATACAAAAATGGTAACAAATAAAGATGGAAATGGAAAGAATTAAAAATACATGGTAACAAATATTTATTATAATTTGAATAACATAAATTCAAAATCCCACTTGGGCATGATATTGTGACTCGATATCATTATTTTTAAAAATAAAAAATACATAATAAATGTTAGGGTACGGTACTCTTAAAGTTTAATTAAATCATTTAATAATTTTATATTTTTTAAAAATAATACAAATCTCGGTATAATTAATTTAATATAAAAATTAATTAATTTATTATTATATTTAAACAATATATTATTATTTTTCTTTTTTTTCTTCCAAATTTATCTCTATTTGTTTTTTTTTTTAACATATTTTTCTATTTGATTCATCTTTTGCGTGATAAGACCCTGTAAGATTCGTTTTATTTATTTGAAATATTTAAATTTTAATCAAACATAAAAATTAATTTTTTTGAAAATGACGAGTTAACATTTGTTGTGATTTTTTTATTTTTTATGTAATTAAATTAAAAAAAATGAATAAGATATTGAGAGGATTTGTAAAGAATTATTAACTCTTTATTAATGGGAAGAGAAGAGTAATTTAGGGTCACAAAAACTCAAGAGGGGTACATATTAATTTAAAAAAAAAAAACTGATGGATCTAATTTAAATTTACAAATTTCTTTTGGGTCAAATGTGAAATTTACCAAAACATTATTACAAAAATGTAATAAAAACAAAAAGAGTGACAGGAACGATGCTATTTATACCCATCCATCTCTGATACACAATCACGAAGACGTCCATATTTTCTTCGTCTCTGCCGATTTCAGGGCCGAATCTCCGTACCAACACGGTGATTCGGCGATACCCTGCGTGGACGGAATGAGCACATCGTCAATGGCGTCCATGGCAGTAACTTGCCCAGCAGGAACGGATCCGGCATCTTCAGAATCAGACGACGACGAGGATGATGATTTCTGCGACTAGGGTTTCACGCCTCGACAGATTTTTCCAAGACCACAAATACCCACGGCCCTTCACCGATCAAACACCCAACTTCATCATTCATCTCCATCCCATCAAGACGACTGCCCCGTATGGCAGTCCCAAACCCGTACTGTTTTGTCCTTGATGCCCGAGCAAAGTTTGTCGGAGCCCGAAGGAAGCGCAATTCCCAGAACATTCTCGATGGTGTCCTTGTAGTTTTGCAAGTGTTGAGATTCCATTGCCATAGAACCATGAGTGCAAGCATTTGGTGGATGGTTCCGGATCGTCGAGAAGCCGTTCATGTTCCCCAATTTAGCGGTGTCTCGATCGAAGCCCTAGGTCACCATGCCGCCGGGTACGCACCATAAAATTCTGATCTTTGGTTAATTTCGTGTTGATTTTTGGATAATTCTGGGAACGAGTTTGTTCTGGTGGAGATGGGATTAACCTTTTGTCTTTGCAACAGGGAATTCCAGTGAAAAATTAATTTATTTACTGGAAATGTGGGGATTGAATTTTTGTTCCATTAGGGTTACGATCTTACTAAATTGTTACTTACTGAGTTGCCAAAGTGGATCAATGTTTAACTTTTCCTATGGGCACATAACTTTTCAATGTTTATCCAAAATTGCCAAAACTCTACCAAACATTGCTAATGAGTATGCCATATCTAAGGGCAGTTATCCTCTTTGTTGTAAAAGGTAGATTCATAAACTTAACGATTAGTGCATCTTTTCCTGCATTCCTGTTATTCTTTGAATATGGTATTTTCTTATGAATCTTTTTCTCTGATTTTAATCATTAAGACCTTTTGTTTATGGGAGTAAAATATGCATTTACCTTTATCAATCTTTTTTCTTGATCTTCTATAGTTTAGGAACATCTTGACCATTTTTCGCTGTTTTTATAATAACTATCATCCTTGTTATGAGGAAAAAAAGAAAAAAACTATTATCATTCTTAAGTGTTCAGAGATGTCATGCTGTGGCAGCCAATTTTTCCCCTTAAATTAGCATTATGAATTTTTTAATAAATTTATGGCATTAGCATTGGATTAAAGTATTTTACCAAACTAGCTTTAGGTGTTAACTTAGCCTCGCCAAGCTCACCAGATGGACTGGCTGGTCTTCCTCTGGCCTAAATCCGCCAGTCGAACTGGCGGGTCTATGCCAACACAAAAAAATCCAACAAGTGTTTGGGCAGCATAGAACCTACCAGTCTGACTGGCAGGTCTTAGACTGCAGCCAAAACTAGACCAGACTTCCTCACGGTGGGTCTGAGATCTTAAGTACTACTCTCTTCTTCTACCCGGGGGCCTGTCCGGCTGCTTAATGTATAGTGGTAATGGCAAATGCCATTTGTCCCAGTGTTATTAATGGCGCACCTAGGCTCACCTTGGGCGCCTGGAATGCTTCCAGGCGGGCACAGATCATCAAGGCATGCCCAAGGCGCCCTAGGCCTGCCTAGGCCTAAGGTGCCTTGAGCTTAGGCGTGCCTGGGTTTTTTTAACTGTTTTTAGATTTTTATTTTACTATTTATTACTAAATTTAATTTTTAACTGTTTAGGGTTTAAATTTATTACTTCAACTACAAATATGACAATGAGTAAAAGGGCTACTACTTGAAATGCTCCAATTGAATTTGAACTAGATGAAGATGGAGAGGGAGATGATGTGAAAGAAGATATTAGAGATGTTGCTTCTAATGATGAAAATATGAAAATGTTTGATCTTGATGATGAGGATGATTTTTAGATTATTTAAAATGCATAATTAGTTAATTTGGATTAATATTTAAGACCTATAAATTGTTTTAAGATTTAATTTAAGTTGACTTGAAGACTTTTAGATTGCATCTTTTGGTATTTTTTATTGTTATTTTCATTAGTATATGTTGATTTTTTTTTAATTTCCTTGATAACATGCTTGTGAATATATTATTAGGAGTTAGGAAGTATTTTATACCTTATTCTTCAACTAGAATATATATATATATATATTTATGTATATATTTAGTTAGCATGCACCTAGTTGCATCAAGTGCGCGCCTCGCTTTGCGCTTTAGACTTCAACACCCTTTTGTGCCTTAGTGTGCCTTGGGCCTTTAATAACACTGCTTTGTCCATTCAAACCATGGAATTTCAGAATCTTGAACAACCATTCTAAATGAGAATGAAAATAGTCACAACAGATGACAAGATTTAATGCTCACTGAAAATATAAAGGACTTTCTTTTCTTCACTTTCCTATTCTAGCCATTCTCATCTCATTCCAACAATTTTGTTCCCAACAGCTGATGAAAAACAAAACCCCTGCTCCATATAGATTATTATATTGTAGGTAGATGGGTAATAAAAGTAAGTAAAAAAAAAAAAATTATGCTTCTGCTGCCACTTTGTATCTTCCATCACCCTCTCGTTTGCCTATCTGTAAATTGCAGTACGGCCTCTCCACTTCTCTCCATCTTTCTCTGTAAATTGCATCAGTCTTTCGCTTGGCTGTTTCACTTATGTTTTGGGCGCAGCCTAAGACCCGTCATTCAGACTGGTGGATTCTATGCTGCCCCAAAACACATACCAAATTTTTCCAAGTGTTGTTGGAGACCTGTAAGTCCAACTGGCCTGTCTCTCTTGGTCAGGCTTGGCTAACAGCCAAAGTTAGTCTAGTAAAATACTTTAATCTGATGCTAATGTCATAAATTTTTTGCTTGGCTAACAGCCAAAGGTAGTTTAGTAAAATATTTTAATCTGATGCTAATGTCATAATTTTTTTTAAAACGAATGCTAATTAAAAAGAAAATTCCAGGCAGCGTTCGGGGCATGAGGCTCGCACACTAATAAACAACTTGTGTGTGTGGGCATCCGAGCGTTACCTCCTGTGACCTGTTTTCTCTGACAGTGTTGCTGGAGGCATGCAAACCACCTCTGACAACTATTCTGTAATCTTGCAATTTCTTTTGTTTTTCAATAAAAAAAATTTGGCCTGCTTGTGTGTGGCTCTGTTCTGTTTCAGAGTGATTTCTTTTCAAGTCAGCTTCTTTGCTTGCAGCTGTGTGTGTTTTTTTTTGAATTTTTGTTTATTGTTGGATTTCTTTTGCAATTTCTGTTTTTCTTCTAATTTCTTTTGCAGTTTTATTGTGTTGCATAAAATTAATTGTTATTATAGTGTTGATCATTTGTTATTCATGATTTAATGAGTTTGAATTTTCCTCTTTATGGGTATATGTTGACAATGCTGGTGTATAAGTCTTTTATACACATTTTTGAGTAAATGTGTGCCTTGTGTCTATGAGGCGTGTGCCTCATGTCTCAGTTCGAAGTACTCTTTGTATCTCACAGCGCCTTGTGCCATGTGAACATGAGGTGAAAATTCTTATCACAAATTTCCTTTTGATATGGAAAAAAATTACTTTCGTAAAAACTATTAAATAATACAATAATATTTATATTTTTGCAATTACTGACCATTCTAATTAATGGGCCTTTTCTTGACTTTTTAATGTATAGTCATCAATGAATAATATCATAATATATTTTTCCACTTCTATATCCTGTTCAGGGTATTCTTTCTGTTTTTACATTGTACATAATGGAATATATAATGATTCTCTTTAATACATAAGTTAATTTCTTTTTTGTACTACCATCTTTGTATGAATCTATCAACTACCTCGTGGTGAAAGATTTTTTTTTTTTTTCCCTCTTTGTGTTAGGCAATGCACAAATTCAAATAATTTATGCTTTACATTTGGTAGTTGGAGCTTTGACATGCGTTGGGATACGCCATTGATTAATTGGTAATTGGCTCAATACTGATCCTGAAATTCAGTAGAAAGCCTACCTTAGACTATGCATTGGAGATTTAGGGATTATTAAGAAATCTGATTACAATCTTATCAACAAGATTCTTCATGCTTCATGTTTATTGCCTATTAGAAGCTATTATCTGTGATCTGTTCCTGGGCAAAATATATTATCCTAGTTCTGCAAGGGGCTGATATTGTTGCCTTATCTTATCTGGCTGCATGTTTTAATTGTAACACTTATGGTTCTTTGTTGATATTTCCCTTCTTCTCTTGGCATCCTCATTTCTTCCTTCTGCTGGTCTCTTTCTTTGTTTGATCTCTTGTTGAATTTCCTCTGATCCACAGAAATTTTGGTTTCAGAGGAAATCACCTTGGTCAATCCACCATCGCCCTTGTCAAGAATCATCACCAACTGGTTCGAAGGTATGGCTACAGCAGTGGCAAGAGTTTCAGAGAGGAGGTGGCAGACTTCGGTTTTGCAGAGACGAGGACCGGTGATCATTGTTTGTGCCTCTTGGCTTGATGGGGAGGTGCACTCGCCATCCATGTAAGTTTGCGCACGCCTTGCCCTCAGAATTGGCATTAGCATCGCCATCGAAGCAAAAGCAGTTGCAAGGCAGCTAATCTTCAAGTTGGCGCAGGAGTGTGGAGGAAGACAAAGAGCAGTGGTGTCAAGACTAGCTCATGTGCCAGGTCCGAACAACGTTGTGTTAAAAGGGTGCGTACATGGTGATTTGGATCGCAAGTTCTTGCTTTCATGATTCTATGATAATGGGTTCCCAATGCTTGCAAAGCTACAAGAGCACGAGGAGGTTGTTTCGGGGATTGGGCTTCCTTCCTGCTCCGACAAACTTTACTCCGGCGACAAGAACAAAAGGGTGCGGGTTTGGGACAGCCATGCAGAGCAGTGTGTTGATGGGTTGGATATGTTGGTGAAGTCGGGTGTTTGATCCGCGAATGCCCTTGGCTATTTGTGGGCTAGGACAATGCAGTCATGGCGTGGAACAAACCTGTTCCTGTAAGTTCATGTCATGGAAGCCATTGAAGACATGCTCTATTTGCAGGCATATTTCCTTAAATTGTGTCACATGTATGTTTGGTTGGGTTTCTCATATACAAAAAAAAAATAATTTGATGGTTAATATTTTGATATTTAAGTAAATAAATCAAATTGAGTGAAAATATATATGTTTATGGGTATTCTAAATATTTAGGCTATTAAGAAATCACCAACAACAACAACAACACGTGAAAGCGGAGGTCCTCTATAATAATCTCCTGCATTCATTATCCATTTTGTGTGGCCAGGATCAGGATCAGGATCAGATCTCTTTTAAAGTGTGAAAGCGGAGGGAATCATCAGCACGTGAAATGCATGCAACCAAGCGTTGGGTGGGGGATATATTTGGGTTGTATCCACGTTTAAATCATGAAAGTCTTTTGAGTGAGTTTATTGATTTAGGGTACCCCCAAGACGACCCATCTTCGTTTGAAATTAATTTTCTTACAACAAATAAAAACTAAATGTGTTAAATGCCATCTCTTAAGATTGAGTTTTTATTTAAAATTTTATATCTTTTACTTGCATGTGACCATCCTTCTAGTATAAATTAAATATTTTATAAAAGAAAAAAATATATTAACATATAAGTTAAATATTATTCTCTTTTAATATTAGAATATTTATAAAAATATTCATTTAAATTGGGTAAAAGTGACAATTTTTACTTGAAAATTCATTTAAATTGGGTATTAATCTAAAATTTAAATCACAAGTTATAAGTGTATATGTCATTTACATATAAAAAATAGTTGGCATGTATTGGTAATTAATGTATAATTATAATTGGAATATTATAATAGAATCACAAATTTTATATTAGGTCAAAAATATATACATTGACCCCTACATTTAACTCTAGATTTGATATGGGGAATGCATATAAAACTCACAATTTATACTTATATGTATATATTTAATAAATAAAATGCTAACTATTGTTCTAATGACATTGGTTAAATAATAATAAATAAATTTCATTTTTAGATAAAATTCATTTATTATATTCTATTTTTAACCTTCAAACAATTCTATTAGTTAATAATAAATAAATGGTATTTTAAACTATTTTAATCAAATAATATAATTATTTAAATATTAAAAACAAGATATAATAAATACACATTATCTAAAAGTAATTTATTTATTATTATATGATCATAATATAATAATGATAGTTAACATTACCTATTTAATTATTAAATAAGAGCTCTCGCTAATGAACAATTGGTCAAATTAGATCAGTATCTTGGCACATGATCCCAGGATTTAGTCAAAAAGGCAATATTACACTTTTGACCTGTAAAGTTTGACAAAAATTACAGTCTTCTCTCATTTGTCGTACATGTGTTTATGAGTTTATTGCATTTAAACCCCCAGGCTATGATCCAATATTGGGATGATTTTTATTAAAAGTCAGATAATGTGGGTAACCTTTTTGGGTATAGAATTGTGTTCATTTGTCACCTTTTATTTTATTGGGTTTACCAAAAATGGATTATTCTACTTAAAATATTTTTTATAAAATATTATTTTTTTTGTGTTAAATCCTTTATTCGAATTTGTTACATTATCATGTTAGACTATAACTTGAATTTATCATATTAATGAGTAATTATTTTCTAATCTCTTGGAATAGCTCAAATAGTCTACCATATTCATTTAGGAGTTTGGGATATTGCAAGGTTGTAGATTTAAATATATTTGTATATGTGTATTTGAGGGATCAGACTCTTAAATTTTAATTTACGATAAATCTATCCGTTCACTAAAATGATTTACCTTAACATAAATTTGAATATTTTGAGATACGTATTACTTATAAACAACTTCAAAAAGAATATTTTATAATATTACCGAAACAAAAATATTCTTTCTCAGTATGCATATATATATATATAATTACAATTTTACATCGATATAATAAGATTTTATCAAAAATTTTAAAGTTATTCAATATACTTTGATATGAAAACGTTTTATTTATTTTTTGCTATCATAGAAAATAAGCAAAACACATTACTTCAAAACAAAAGGAGCCTTAGTACAAACATTATAACATTAAGCCCTAGTATTAACATTACATTATAGGGGCTAGCTTGTAATATCTTATAACATAAGGGTCTTCTAGACACAGTGCTATTGTTAAAGGGTCTACCTGTAATTAACCCCCGTTGTAATTGGTCGTCCCCGGTTTCTTCTCACGAAATGTCCGGGCCTTTGGTCATATATAGAGAGAGAGAGAGAGAGAGAGAGAGAGAGAGAGCAACCATTAATGCTCTGTGTTTGCTCACACTATATATCTCTGCTTCCTCTTGGAAACACAAAGAGAGCAAGTGACCAGCAAGAAGGACTGAAGGAGAGTTTATTGCAGTGTTTTAACAGAGAAGAGCATAAATAAAGAAATGGGCATTTTGTATGAGGATGCAGTGTTGATAAAGGAGGCTGAGAAGGCAGGTGATTACACTGTGATTACTGTCAATTGCCCTGACAAAACTGGGCTGGGCTGTGATTTGTGTAGAATCATCTTGCTGTTTGGTTTGAGCATTGCTAGGGGAGGTATACACAAATCTATTGCTGTTTCTCCTTTTGTATTTTCTTGTTAATTTAGTAGTTTATTCTTTAATTTCTGGGCTAATTCTTGAGATTTGTGGCAAAACATAACGTCGGGTTTGTTTGGTTTTGTAATTTGTTCTGTCATTGGATCTGGGATTCTTCAAGAATGAATGATGGAACAATTTAATGGATAACTCAATTTTTCATGATTCTGTCCTTGTGAGTGATGCGCTCAAAGCTTGGCTTTGCCTGGGAGAGCATATTATCTGCTGTGACATAGAGGTATTGGGCGTGTCCACATGATTTTGTCCCGAAAAGGGCCTATGTGGGGGAATGGGAGTGGCTCTTTGCTTATAAGCTACATCTCTCCCGACTCGCACCCAATGTGGCATTCTCTCTCCTAGCAGTGAGATTCTTACCAAAGAAAGGAAGGGTATTCTAATTGTTCTCTCTTTATCCCAATTATAATTTACTCTCTATTTTTTTTTGGGTGTTGGGGGGGGGTGCTTGAAGTTCAAACACAATGTAACTCGTGTCATTCCTAGTTCTTCATTTCTTTCCAAATCTTCCTTAATTGAACTCACATTTTAATTTTTTGTGAGTGTAGATATTTCAACAGATGGGAAATGGTGTTACTTAGTTTTCTGGGTTGTTGGGAAGCCAACAAGAAGGTGGGATTTGTTAAAGAATAGGCTTCTGGAGGTTTGCCCTATCTGTTCACCGGCTGCATCAGAAATTTACTATTACAGGCCAGAATTTCAGCAGCCCAAGTCACCAGATGTGTTCCTATTGAAGTTCTGGTGTTACTATGATCCAAAGGGCCTATTACATGGTATTCTTTCCTTTTTGCAATATAATCAAATGTGACGTTATTTGTATGATATGAGTTATAAGAGCCTTATAAAAGATAAGCCCATGTATCCAATCCCATGTAATGGGATAAAGGGTTGATATGTTATGGGGTTTGGGATTAGTTGTATATTCGTAGATTCAAGGTCTAGATCTGACTCTGCATTGGTTTGTTACTTCAAAATTTTCCAAAGATGTTGGGAAAAGAACCTTGCTATGTTTAGAGGATTCTTAGTGTGCATATACATTAAATTGTATTGTTTATATCTACTTGAAGGAAATATGCTTTCTTTCTCAAAAGCCTCTATTGGAATCTCTTCCTCTACATTATCGCCTTATATACAATGCAAGTGGAATTATTAAAAGCAAACTGTTAGTTGTTTTACTAAATCAAAATGCAAAGTAACTTCATCCCGGGTCACATCAAGGAAGTTGGATTTTGAATAATTGCTTAAATAACTATGTAGAGTTCTCTCTTAAAATCAATCCAACTTCGCATAGCCAAAAAAAAAAGGAAAAAAAAAAAAATCAATCCAACTTTTGTTTTATTTTCCGGCATGTATTGTTTTTTCTGTAACTTTGCCTTCTCTTTCTTGTTTGATTTGTTGGTTCTTTTCCATTTTTATAGATGTAACCAAAGTTTTGTGTGAGCTTGAGCTTACGGTAAAGAGAGTTAAGGTGTCAACGGCTCCTGATGGGAGAGTATTGGATCTCTTTTTTGTCACAGATTCCAGGTTTGTACTTATTGGATAACCGTTACTCTATATTTTTTCCCTTTGTATCTTATATTGTATGCTTCATCTGATGATTCTCCTTAGAGGTGTGAAACAGAGAGTCAACTCACAATTGTTTTGTAATTTCCTCTACATCTTGCTGTTTGCCTCGTATTCTCAGAAACTATAGAGGCTAGAGCAGCAATGGAAGTCAAGTTCTCCCTGCACTGGAAAATGCTTTGTGTTTGCTTAATTGCTTTGTGTCATGGGTACATTCAGTAAACTGAACCATCTGATTAGTGTTGACAGTTTGCTTTCAACTGTCAATTGTTTTCTCAACGGGTAGTAATGGGCATTCGACAGTTTGGGATGAACACTTAAAATCCTACATGGTTCTAGCTGAAAAAAACCGAAACTAGATAATACAGGAGAAAATTATGGATCCCAGGGTAGAATACCAAGTAGATACTCGTTTCTGGTGGTTGGGGCTGTCAAGCAATTACCCTCTTCTAAAGGGCATAACAAAAAAAAGCATTCTAAGGTGATCGTGTTCTACATATGAGTGTGACACCACACATGGCAGTCGATGGTCTGTAAAGGATTGACTGTACTAAGATGGCAGCATGCTTGGGTACATGTGATGTCTATATCACTCCTAAAATAAAGAGAAGAAAAGATATGATATCTGTATCATGGTTTATAGATTGTGATCAAATCTGATCTTTAATTGAACTTTTATAACTTATCGTAAAAGAGATGAACTTTTATAATGCTTTTGTATAAAATTACTTTTAACCCTGCACTAATATATCCTGTAACATGGGGATAAATGTGATAGTTCTTTAATCAAAATTGACGTTTAATCTTCCATTTTTTTCTTCATATCCTAGTTCTTTATTTCTCTGACCCATAAGGAACAATGATCTTTCCTTCCATTTTCCTTCTTGGCAGTTACTTCTATTAAATATTTGTCGTTCATTTATGCTACGTCCTAAAACTGTATATATGTGCATGCTTTTCTTGACCAGAGAGCTTCTTCACACTAAGGAGAGACAGGAGGAAGCGACTGGTCGTTTGAAAGCTGTGTTAGGGGATGCCATGATAAGTTGTGACATCGAACCAGCTGGCCCAGAAGTTGCCACATGCTTGCAAGGGTCCTCATTTCTCCCTTCAGCAATTAAGGAAGATATTTTCAGCTTAGAACTGCCCAGTAAACACCCAAATAGTTTTCGCACCTCCACCCCTGTATCTGTTACGGTGGATAATTGCCTTAGCCCCTCTCACACCCACGTTCAAATCTTCTGCCAAGATCACAAAGGTCTCATCTACGATGTGATGAGAACCCTAAAGGATTACAACATCCAGGTACTTGACCTGCAATCTCAATAAATTCTCCTGTTTTACCGAAACATTTCCCCCCCATGTGACCTTCCTTCTTGGTGGATAAGTCACGTAGCGCTTGTTTGCAAGGCATTTTTGTAGGAATGACACGAAATGACTGATGGACTAAAATTCATTTAGCTAACCCTACAGAGTAGGACAACAGCTTGACATGTTGTTGTTATAGCTAAACTGCAAAATCTCTTGAATTAGAAAATGCTTTCCCTCCCTTTGTTGCTTTACTTCCATGTTAAGAAAACTGGGGGCCAGTAAATGAAACTGCAATAGGGTTCATAGAATGGCATGGTGTGCTGATAGGACTGACTACTGATCGCACTTCCTTTCAGATTTCTTATGGTCGATTCTTCAAGAATCCAAAAGGGAACTGTGAGTTGGACCTGTTCATAATGCAAGTGGACGGGAAGAAGATAGTAGACCCCGAGAAACAAAATGCATTGTGCTCTCGGCTGAGAATGGAGCTTGATCGCCCACTCCGGGTCGATGTATTGAGTCGGGGCCCTGACACCGAGCTACTAGTAGCAAACCCCGTCGAGCTATCTGGCAGAGGCCGACCACTTGTTTTCCATGACATAACCCTCGCGCTCAAGACTCTAGACGTACACATTTTCTCAGTAATACATCGATAACTCATTTGCAAAATCTTTCCTGCACTGCCTGCACTGCATACTTATCTAGCTGACGAGGCTTTAGCTGCTCTTCCCCTTCGTTGTTTGCAGGTGGAGATAGCGAGACACATGATTCACGATCGTGAGTGGGAGGTTTACAGGATCTTGCTCGACGATGGAGATGGTTGTCCTCTGCCCAGAAATGAGATCGAAGAGTGTGCTACAAAGAAGTTGATGGGTTGGGAATGAATCGTGTGGCCACAGTTATCAGGGAAATTAGTTAGTTTAGGCTGCCATTGTACAGTACACGTTTTCTTCCCCAAGTGACTCTATTCTGTTGAGGGAATGGAATGCTATGCATTGTTCATCTCATCACAAGCAATTCTAATTTCGGCTATCATGTCCTGACGGCCGGCTCAAGGCATAGGCCACTGTTGGGGTGGGGGTGGGGGGGGAATTGCTGGCCAGAAGCTTCGCTGCTTCAGGAGACTGGCCAATGGTAGTGGATGCTGGGATATGGTGAAGGGAGATTGTTTGTGTATTCAGTGGTTGTTGGCTATTGATTCTGTAGTTTTTGTAGTTGTCAGCTGTTGATATTTGAGATGCTGGGATACTGTAACGGCAGCAACTTTATGCCCTCGCCAAATGATGACTACAGCAAGTGGTAACAATAGATCAAAACTGAGCTCTGATACAAATTAGTGTAGGACCAAAAGAAGATCGATGAAGAAGAGAGAGAATGGTAAGAAAATAATGAGGGAAGGGTATATGCCAAAAGCAGAAGAAACTGAGAAGAGTTGCAGAGGAGAGACAGGCAACAGTTGAGAGGAAGAAGAAAAAGAAACGGGGAAGAATCAGAGAGGGGGAATACCACAAAAAATAATCCATATTTGATATTCAATAATCAAAATCTGAATAATCACCACACTTGGGGAGGTATTTATATACATAGATACCTCCCAAGAGGAAGGAGACGGTGACGGGCGCGCAGTCGTCGGTTGAAGTTCACGCACACCCAGGCTAGAGAAAGAGATGCTCGTGTCGCTGTCCGCTGCTGACACTGCCTGTCGGGCGTCAGACTGCCTAGGATCCCAACAACCCTTGAGCCGGCCATGTGTTCTGTTGTTTTAAAACTTAAATAAGTAGAAAAAGAAACAACGCTCATGCGCCATGTGCTCGGGTCACAAGCTAGGTAGAGTCGCGCTCAAATGAGAACTAAAAATCTCGAGTTTGAGGGTTGTGTCTATGTGCTTGACAAAAGATTAAGGGATAAGAGGTTATGATACACTATCAGTGACTTATCAAAAGGTTTTTCTTAAAGGCTTGGATGACCCCTACACATAGCGTAAATATCAAAATATTAAATTTATCTTATGAAATTAGGGGCTCGGGACATTGGATTAATCCTTTTATTAAGAAAATTTTGAATGATAAAATTTGCACATAAAACATATTTTTTCTATATTTTTTAGTGTTTTATTGATATTTAAATACATTTTTTGAAATAGATATTTCACTATTCATTATACATAAAATATTTTCTTATATTTTTTTTTATCTAGAATCTATATATATATTATAACAAAACAGTCGTCAAAATTTTTCTCGCTCATTTTCACTTTTTATTTTGATATTTTATTTATTTTTTTGCTTACCTGAAATGAAATTTTTATAGATCATTAATTAATTTTAGGTTTGTGAAAAATGTGTAATTCTTAGAATCTGTAGATGATTTTTTTTATAATTAAATAGTGTTTAGAGAATGTGTAAGCATGTTGGTATATAAAGAGACAAAATTTAACCGATATTATTAATTTTTAAATATTAATATAAAATTTTAATTAAAATAAATTATATAAAAATTATATTTTTTTAAATCTAGAGAAATCTTGAGATATCAGATAATATCACTAAATACTGATTACCAAATAATATTTTTTAAAAAATAAAATTAATTTTTTATTTTATTTTCCATAATTTACCTTTCATTTTCTCTCAATAAAGTCACCATTCAAAACTCTAAAACCCTTAATTAGTTTCATAACCATACAAAAAAAAGTACAAATCTTATATGTTTATGTTATTACTTAATTTTGAAAAATAATTAGTTTGTAGGTTATGTTAAATTAGTTATTTAGGTAAAATTGAATTATTTTAAATAAGTTGTTTAAGTTATTTTGACAAAATTAATATTTTATATAGACTATTTATATTTATCGTATGTTGTCATATTTCTTTTGAAAATTTTATTATGTTTTATATTTTTATTATTTATGTTACTAATTTATTATATGTTGTCATATTATTTATTATTTTGTATAAACTATTTATATTTATCATATGTTAAATTAATTATTAGTTTGTAAAAAATGTGTAGTTCTTGAAATCTAGAGATGAAATTTATGATTGTGAGGTTGTTAATTTTAAATAAATTCAATATATATATGAACTTCCGTGCATCACATAGGGGATGAACTAGTATATAAAATAGAGAAAAAATATTAAATTAAAACTAATAAAAATTCTTAATTTAATATTGTCAATAATAAAAAAGGATAGATGATTTCTCTCTACATAATCTTCATAATACATTAAAAAATCCATTTAATTATGTGTGAAATATGATAAAATATTCCCTATAATGGTAATAAAATGACGATATATTAATTATGGGTGATAATTTTAATTATTAAATGAGTTGTTTATTCTATTATATAAGTTAATATTTTATTTTGGTGTTTGAAGCTATGCTAATAAAATATTTTTTAAGTTTAGTTTTAAAAGTACAAACACACCATAAACATATATGTTTTTTATTCACTCATATCTATGCCACAATTGAGAAAGAGCAACATTTTTTAATAAGTAAAATTATATCCCTTGCTATGTAGAATAGCAATGGACACATTAGGGGTGTTTAAAAATTAGGGGTATTTAAAAAAATCAGTACACTGTGAAAATTGGTCAGATCAAACTAAATTGGTTGATTTTTCTTTTGACGGTCGAAAACGGTTTGGATCCTGTCCAAACCGCATGGTTTGCGATTTAGACAATTGGTGGTTCGGTTTTAAACCGAACCACCCAAGAAAATAATAAAAAAAATATAAAAAATAAAAACCTAATAATTGATAGCCCCCTCTTATTTATTTTTTATACTATTTTATCTTTATTTTTTGCTACTATTTATTTATCTTTATTTATCAATATTTGTATCTTTATTTACCATTTTTAAATATTATTTTTAGTAATTTTAACTAGCATTTCAAATCGCGGTAAACCGTACCAAACCACATCGCAAATGCGGTGTGGTTTGGTGCGGTTTGGCCGCACCTAAATCAGACCGCGATTTAGTTTAATTAGAAAATCGTACTAGCAGTTTGGCGTGTTAAAAATGATTCAGATCGACCAAACCGCACCGCGTATACCCCTAGGACACATGCCCCCACTTAGCCCATTTTTGGATCAAGCCAAGTTTAATTTTTTTTTTTTAAATGGGTCATCTTAACAAGGCTCGTGCAAAAAAATATATAGATTAACGTAATTTTCATGTCTTAATAAAAGATTCAATCTAAATAATTGGTCAAGAAAATAGGACCATGTGCCAAGTCGACCTTGGTTTTAGTGGACTTAGAATATTAGGCCAAATGGGTCGCTTTATATAAAATTTTTAAAAATATATTTTATAATTATTTTAAAATACAAAATTTGTTATAAAATATAAATAAAAAAATTTCAAACATATTTTAATTTGTTTATAAAAATTTTAAAAAACTTTTAACCATTTTAAAATTCACATTTGATCAATTTTGAAATTTAAATTGTAAATCTCATAAAATTATTTTAAATTATTATATATATAATAATCTTTCTCATAACTAATTGTTAGGTAAATAATAGTGAGTTGACGAAAGACTTGTCTTAAATTTAAACGAATTAAAAATATTATATTTGATTTATTCAATACCAGCTAGTCTTGAACTTCTCTTAATTAAATTTGTAAGTTTTATTTATTATTCAAATATTAAATAAACTATAGTTTATTTTCTGGATATTTGGAAGCCTAATAAAATAAATTTGAATTTAATTTAAAAAAATTCGAGATTGTTGGTAAGATTTGAATGAGTGTGTATAAAATCAAATTAAATAAGTAAATGTATGAATATGTTTGTAAAATTAAGGAGTGATTTAATTGATCAAAGAAAGAGTTAAAAAGAGTCATTAATATATATACATATATATATAAAAGTAATAATCTAAAAAATATATACATCAAATATATATTATTAAAATATATAGAAAATAAATAAATATATATAAACCTTTATGTGAAAGATTAAAATTTTTAATCAAATTAAAAAATAGACTTATATTATAGAGTTGGGTTAATATAATTTATTTATTATTGTGACGAGTTATGTCAGACTAGATTACTTGATGAACTGTCAAAGTGACTCGATCTGTTTGATACGTTTATCATCTCTTACTAAAGAACAACTTTAACCTTATACAAATATTTATTTATATAAGGTAATATTTGTATAAGATTAATTTTAACTGTTACATCAATATTTATATTTGGTAATATTTATTTAAAAAATAAAAATTAATCTATAGCCGACCGTATATTTAAAATGTTATATTTACTTTTTCGTTAAAATATAAAAATAGAATCCGCGAGGTTTGTGGCTAAAGGCGCGTGCGACCTCAAATAGCGGCGGACGCAGGTTAGGATACTGTAAAGATCGTGCTTCTAGGGTTTCATCTCTCTATCGGTTTCCGACTCGACGAGGACGACGACACTGTCACCGACTGTAAGCAATCTTCTCTACTTGGCGCTTCTGATTTCTGAGCCCTTTTCTAGGGCTTCTCTTCGTCTCTGTAAGGTCGTAACGATTCTTTGTGATTCCGCACGTTTTAGGGTTTTCAATTGTTGAAGTAGAAGCGGAAGAAGAAGATGGCAGGGAGGGAGCAAGAGCACCGTATATTTGTGGGAGGGTTGGGTTGGGACATCACTGAGCGCCAGCTTGAAGCCGCTTTCAGCCGATTCGGCAAAATAATAGACTCTCAGGTTTTGCCGTCTCATTTACTCTTTTTTTTTTTTTTTTTCTTTTGTTAGGTCACCCTCGGTCGCTGGTTTTGAAGATTAGGATGTTATGGATCAAGCTGAAAATTTGGTGTATTTGTGTGCCCAATATTGTTGCTGGTGGTGTTTGAGGAACGAAGAACTTCATTACCCTGTGTTTGGTTGCTCAAAGTAGGGAATTGTGGGCTGACTGGCGTTGTTACCGAACTTGAATCAAATGTTGGTAGGATATTTGAGGGGCTATAAAAACTCTGGTTTCTTAAAGAAGTAAGGAAATATGGATACAAGTGAATTTTGGTGAATTTGTGTGCTTAAAGTGGGATGTGGCCATGTATAGAAATGGCTGGAGGTCTAGATTCATGTAACTGACTTCACCTAGTGGGCTTAAGGTTGTATTGTTATTGTGGATGTTTGAGAAACTATGAAGCTTCATTGTCTTCCGTTTGGTTGCTCGAAAGGTTGGAAATTATGGAACAAGTGAAATTTTTTGGAATTTGTCTGTTATTGTTTATTGAGAAAGTAAGCAACTTATGTACGCTCTGTTGGTTGCCAAAAAAGATGGTCTCTGAGAAAATTTCACTTTTACTCTGGACTTTTAGTTTCGGACCCCCACTCTCCGTTTTTTTTTTCTCCACCTTCTATGCCAAATGTTCTATATGGTACCCGTAGGTATATCTGATGTGTGTCTTCATATTTTTGACATAGACAGGTGTTATAATCTCTAGTTTAACACAAGATGTCTTGGTATTTGCATAATCTTTATGCTTTTATAAGTTTTCTACATAATATTTTTATTTTTTAAGTTTTTATGTAAAAGTTAAGCTATAGAGTGGTAATCATCTCTTTGGGAACTGTTATAAACTTTGCCTTTTCTTTCTCTCTGAAGACATTTATATTGATATTTACATGGTAATCATTAAATCTGTGGTTAGTTATATGATAAGAACCTTTAAAAGTCAGCATCTGAAAGTACAGGATTTTTTCATAATTCAAACTTAAATGTGACTGACATTCTAGTTGATATTATTGAAACAAAAGTTTGATCTTTTCCTAAGCAACCTTTCTGAATGGATTTATACATTTTTGTCTGTTAAATAACTTTTTCACTCAAATATCAGTTTTATTATGAGGGTGTCAACTTAATCCTTTTATGAAAGAAGATCACAAATTGTTTGGTAAATTTTTTGTTACCATCAAGGTATTTCTTTTAATGATCACATTGTTATGTTATCTGCTCATTCGTGGCTTTGTTGTAATAATTCTCATTTGAAGATTCTTAGTTGCATGCCCTAAAGTTATTTCCATCTCTTATTTTCTTCATTACATATTGATTATGTTTTTTATTTGTGGTTTTTTCTGTGATTCTGTTGTCACTTTTAAGACTCATTTAAATCAAATATGTGAAGAAGTCTTGGTACAGTTGGATTTGACTGAGTTGCTGAAGCCATACAGTATTTAGGTGCTTAGAGAGTGTATGGATGGTTGTTGAGGCTGTCATCTATAGAAGTATCCACAGAGAAATGCCTCTGGATCCACAACATGGTTCTCTTGAAGGAAAGTGATGAACTGTCTGTTTTTATTGCATCTTTGTTTCTGAGGATTGTTATCCCTGGAAAACTGCGGATTGAGATACTTGAGAGAATTCTGATTATGCATTTTATGTCCATCCAATATTGGGAAGTTCAATTATCAACAAGCTCCTGGTGTAGCAATCTTAGAAATGCTTTCACTTTTTATGGTGAACTCCACCATTTTCGTCCACAGATATTTGTTTTGGATTGTGACTAGTAATTTATAGAGCTTGAATTGACTTTTACTTGATCTGGATAAATGGCATCATCAGTCACCTGAAGACGCTTCTTTGTATCTGAAGGAAAGTGCGTAATGTTTAAGTGATTGTGATGGTCAAGGCTGTCTATGGTTTCTGAAAGAGGATTCTTGACAGTGTTTTTGATAGGCTGTGTTGTGGATGCGGATCTGTAGAAATCTATTTGATGTGCTATTCTTATCTCACAGAGTCCAAAGGGTTCATCTACTGCTATGAAAGTGTCCCTGCTGTAAAAAGTGCATGGACTTTTCAACTCTGATCTGCTACATAATCATGCTTTATTGACCAATATCACAATCTTATATAACATACATAGGTGTATGTTCCCACATTTAGATGCCAAAAACATATTCGGAAAATACTCAGTTTCATTTGATTATGATTTCACAAAGGTGATTTTGCTTGTTCTGTAGTAGGGAGAACTTGAGACACCAACAGCATGATGTGCAAGTGATTCAAGGAAGTGGCCTTGTCTTCTTTTGGCTGCAGGAGTGCAAATTTTTGCAATTAATTCCAGACCGTTTGTTTTATCGTGATTAATAATATTCACGATTTTGTTCCTGCTTGGAAGGTTTTACTTTCAAGCTTATTTTTTGTCGGACCCTTTTTACAATTTGGTAGAACTAAGAGAGAACATTGTTTGTTGTTGCTGGAAAATAAGAGTGGGTACGTCTTCCATGCTCTTAAGGAAAAAGAAGTAAAGGTTTCTTGAGATGGAATAAGTCCTTCCCTTTTTTTATGAAGAGGCTGGTCAGACATTAGTTCTGTTTCGTATTTATTAAACCCATAGTGGTGACCATTTCGTTACACATCTCCATTCCTGAAAATTTAGGCTACACAATAATTTGAATGTGTCTCCAAGGTACCTCAGGTGCTGTTCATGTAATATCTGAAGCTACCTTTTGAAATTTCTTTTTCAGACTATGCCTCACCAGAGCTGTATCTTTCATGGGCACTGGGAAAATAATATATTGCTACTTACTACTAAGTTGATGCGCTTGTTTAGTACTTAAAAGCTGTTGCTTGTAGTGTTTGGACTGAAATAAGAATTTACGGACTCCAGAAGAATTTCATTGGCCTCTTTAGAATGCTCTGTGTTTAACTGGTCTGTTGATACTTCAATGATTATGTTTCTTTCTCATGAGCCTCACCTTATCCTCTGAGAGTTCTATTGCCAGAGGTGCAGTTAATAGTACTTCTGATTATCTGTGGCAAGCATCCTGAGAGTCAGCAGTTTGTATTAGTTAGATTGAAGTTTGCAAATGAGCAGTCTGTTTCTAACCTTAATAATTTCACCAATGTGCAAATGAAGGTTCTTCCAAGTTAAAGTTCAGTTCGCAGACATAATCTAAATTATCTCAGTTTCAGATTGGCAATGGTGTCATTTAGTAACACACTACTGGCTGGTTCGACTGATATCTGTGCCAACTGTTTAGAAGAGATGACATAATGGTCTGCAAAAATATGTTTGAAATGTTTATAGTATCTGAACGAAGATTTGTGATGAGAAGAGAATGCTACACATGGAATTTAATCTGATAAGTTTTAGAACAAGATTTTGTTACAGGTGTCTTCTAGCCAGATGCCCTTTTATGTTTTCTTCTTTTATCTGTATGGTACTTGATTGTGTTGCGATGAGTTTGCCATGCTACTGTTAACAGTATGTTTTGCTGGCCAGTCTAAGATTGAGGTTAAATGGCTTATTAGCAATGACTGAGTAAATTAACAGACTATGATGCTGATGTTCAAATGAAAAGTCCTCTTCTAGTTACTTCCAGAGGGATTAGATACATGTTAGTGTGGGATTTCATCTGGTTTTGCTGGGAACGGCTTTGGGAAGAATTAAGGCCAGATGCAATTTGGTTTATAAATGGATGGATGTCTATTTGTCAAGGATCTTTAAGAAGTCTTATCCATAGTAAATCTGTCATCCATAGAAGTGCTTAGCAAGAAGCTTTCTTGAAGTATTTTATGGCTTTAAGTTCTTCATTTCAATTGAAAGGAAGATGGAATGCTTCTGGTGAGTCATAATTTTTCCTACCCCTCCTTCCTTGTGGAATTGTAATACTGGTCTATATTTTCTTGGAAATGTCATCAACTGATTGAACTGAAAGTATTTGCTCCTGCACTTTCTATTGATGGTGGTTGGCGGGTTTCTATTTGTGAACACATATAATAGGTCTCTCTCTCTTTCTCTCTCTCTCTCTCTCACACACACACAGGCACACAAATCTAGATGATTGTTTTAGCATTTTATGTTGATCTATCATCTGTGACCAATTATACTCCTTATGTCAAGTCTAGGAAAGTAACAATGTACATAGATGGAATTTTCATCTATTCTATCACAAGTTTTGGAAGGGCCCACACCTTTAGTATTGAGAGGCAAACAACTCCCAAATAAAATAACTTGATATGCACAGGTCCCTTAAGGACTCGATGATTTTAATAATATCATGACTCAACCCCATGTTGGTATCCTAATGGGGAGCTGTTGGGTATATTACTTGGTCCTAGAAGTTAAAAGAGTTAATTTCAACTACATAATTTGGTAAGGACCATGGTTACAAGCAATATTTGAGCTGGCCCAAGACCATTATATTAATTGCGTGGTGGGCTAAGATTGTGCTTGAGTTTCATGAAATATGGGATTTCTGGCTTGGCAGTATGGGGCATAAAGGAAGATAGTTTGTTATAACTCAATTTTTAATCAATATTCTATTGAGAAGTTGCTTTTATCTTCTCCCTCTCATTTCTATCTTTCTTTCCAAGTTTAGTTCAGTTTTGGGAAACTGTCGTTTTCCAAACCTCCTAAATATTTGATTTTTTTTTGTATTTGAACAAATTTTCTAATTTTGCATTTTTTGTGGAGTAATTTTCTGGAAAACTGGAGTTGTTTTCCACAACTAAACAGCCCTAAGTGATTTCTTGCTCCTTTTCCTTGTATCCTCAATTGATCTTAAATCTTTTCCTCCTTAAATGCTTCTAATCAAACTCAAATGATTGATTTATGGCCAGCTTTTCCACCTCATTTATAGCATTTATTGGCCATCATTCTTAAATGTGTGTGTTTCAATTGTTTATCATCTCATTTCTGTGAAATATCACTCTATTTGCGTGCATCCATTGTTCTTGTTTTACAACAACTGTATTGTTGGTGTAGATTATGGTGGAAAGAGAGACAGGGCGTCCTCGTGGATTTGGGTTTTTGACATTTTCAGACCACCGTGCAGTGGAAAATGCTATCAGGGAAATGCATGATAGGGAATTTGGTGATCGTGTAATCTCAGTGAACAAGGCTCAGCCAAGGATGGGGGAGGATCCAGTCCGTGGCTATGGTGGAGGTTATTCAACTGGTAGCAGGGGCAGCTATGGGGGAGGAGATAGGTCTTTAGGTCACGATGAATGCTTCAAGTGTGGGCGTCCAGGTCACTGGGCCCGTGATTGCCCTTCAGCAGGTGGCGGTCGAGGAGGTGGTGGATTCTCTTCTCGTTCTAGATTCACAGGGCGTGGTGGCCGTGGGGACCGCTTTGGAGGAGATCGTGATCGATACATTGATGACAGATATGACGGAGGGCACTATGCAGATAGGGACCGTTTTGACAGTAAAGAGAGATATGGTAGCCGTGATCGCTATGTCAGTGACAGGTAATCTTAGATAAAAATTAATTATATGATATTAAGTGGTGGTAAATATATTTATACAATTGATACAACTGGGCTGCACATATTTCTTGGCTTTTTTAATTTTTTGGTTATATCTGTATCTGAGAGAGTGAATGATTAACTGAACATATGATTATAAATAATGATTTCGCATTTGGGTCCTAGTGTTATAATGACGGCCAAATATTTCATATATGTTAATGTTGTTTGTTAGGACCGTTGGTGCTGCTGCAATTTAACTGTAATTAGTTGATTAAAGCTGTTGTTCCATGTACAGATATCCATCCAGCGGAGAGCGCTTTGTTGGCGACAGGTATGTCAGTTCAGACCGTTATCCTGAAAACGGGTATGGCAAAGATCGAAACTACGACAGGGATGGTGGTATGAGGGGCGGCGGTGGCAGGTATGCAAGTGGAGGGTCGTCACGCTATGAGGGAAGCTACAGGGATAGGCCGGGTCCTTATGACCGCCCTAGGAGGGGAGGCCGCCCAACTTCTTTTGATCGATATTGAGTGCTTTCAGTATTCTGCAGTTGTTGAACTTGTTGGATGTTCTATATCTATTTTCTTGGGTAGTTAGGTTAGATGCATTGCAACCTTGGCCATGGGTGCTTCTCCTTAACTCTGTTCTATGTTTTGATATTGCCAACTGCAAATTGAGTCTGATGGTGGAAGTACGTTGCTATATCTATCTTGTTATTTACTAAGATGGTTTGCCCATTGTTGTGATTTGCTTGCTTTTTACGGTTAGGTTCGGAGCGACAGCATCTCCATTCTCATGCGTCCCTGTCTGGTCTGGTAAGGGTGCCCTCAAAGTTTAGGGAAATGTCACATATTTCATATGGGCTTTTCATTGCCCCAATGAATGATTGAGGGGTCTTGTACCATAAGACAAAATTATTTGCGCGGTGTTTGATTGAGGAAAGGGGAAGTTTGCTTTGGATTATTTGCTTGGCTTCTTGTGTTGGATTTGGATGTGGAATCATATGGAAAAAGGTATAAAAAAAAAACCTGTTGTTTGAGCCAAACAGAGAAAGAATCAATTGATTATGGCTAAGGGCACATCCAGCGCTCTCAACTTTCAGTGTTTAACCATTTTGTCCCCTAAAAGTTGTTGGCCTCCTCAACTCTCAATTTTGAACTTGTTACACACATGGGTCAGCGTGTGAGTTACACATGCGATTGAAGTGTGCTATCATTTTCTTCTTCTTCTTCCTCCTCCTTCCTAGCTTTTATCGTTGTCGACGACCTCTCTCCTTCCGCATGACCCCTTGCCTTCTTCCTAGCCTTCCTCATTGCTACCTCTCTTTCGCTCTTGCTCTCACTCTCTATTAGTGGTTGCCAATAGCATGGGAGGCGAGAGGTTGATTGGTAGCTCGCCTTTCTCGTGCTAGTGGCCAACGACGACATCAATTGGGGTCAAGGGGTTGTCGATAGTAGCAGTTGGGCGGGCAGATCTAGGCCAACAACGTGGGAGGCAAGCTAGCGGTCAGTCACTCACCTTTCTCGTGCTGGTGGTTGGTGACGAAGTCGATTGGGGTTGGGAAGGCCGGTGATAACAAAGGTTGGGTGTGGGCGAACAGATCTGGGTCGACGACATGGGAGGCGAGTTGTCGGTCGGTTTGACAGCGTAGGAGATGGACGGGTAATGACGTGGTAGTGTGGGCTGTCGTCTTCCTCTTTCATCATCAACAAGGAGGTGTGTCGTTGGAGGCTATTACACCCTTCTCGGTCGTCTTCCGGCGACTGTTCATTGTGTCGTTAGCCTTCGACTTGATTCATCTCTTGTAACAGCGAGACACGTGACACATTTTCATTGGCATGGTCAATGTGGGGCCCATGTTAGATCGCATTTGTAACTCATGCACAATACTTGCTGGACTTAGGTATGTAATTGTTACAAAATTGATAGTTGAGGGACATAATGGGTTCAAAATTGAAAGTTGAGGGGCTAATAGGTCTCTCTTTTAAGTTCAAAGGGCAAAATAGTTAAATAGAGAAAGTTGAGAGGACTGGTATGTCTTTAGCTATTGATTATTGTAGTACACCCTAGGTGAATAAAAAAAAAAAAACTTTAAACTTAGATTTAGTGTAGGGATGAGTATACAGTTCATTTAATAATTGAAAAGACCGAAATGATGAAACTGAATAAATCAAAGTTATGTAAAAAGTTGAATCAAATTGATCAAAATGTTGAAATCAAATAGATTAAAGTTGCGTAAAAAATCGAACTAAATTGACCGAATAAAATAAAAAAAAATAAATAAATCAAAAATTGAATAGATCAAAAAAATAAAAAAAACCAAAAAATTGAAAAAAATAAAAAATCCAATAAATCAAAAAAATTGACAAAACCTAACAAACTAAAAAAATAAAAAAAATCAAAATAATTTTTAACCTTATTGTTGTTGGCATCATGCTGGCTTATGATTTCAATAATTGAAATTGGTCATCAAATTTTTCTAATCGTGATGGTTCATATAATTTAAAAATAAATTTTGACTTAACAGTTGATTTTTTTGTAGATTTAAAATTAATTTTTTTCATCAAAACTTGCATTTCTAGAAAAACATTGTAGGCCAGCATTTGTGACGAATTACAACAATTGGAACTGATAATCAAATTAGCATTGATTTGACTCATTGATTCACGTACCCAAAAAATAAAAGAATCTCAGGATTAAATTTTAATAGATTTATGTTTTAATGTTTAAAATAATCACCTCATATATGTGGATATACTAGAAAACTGAGAAGATCGTCGAAAACGTTATCGAAAGGGCCTAAAGCCTAGATGTCATAAATCACTGAGAGAAATAGAGGCAACGTTTGAGGCGATGGTGGTTGCCCAAGGCGCCATCGATGGCCAAGTATGGTGGCGTGATGGAGCCAATCGCTTGTGATGGGAGGAAACAATCGAATAGAGATATATTGATAGTGATGGAGACAAGGCTAGTCGTGTCAGTGTTAGAGGGAGAGAGAAACGATCAGGATCAATCGAAGACGACGACAAGAGACTCACATTTGGGGATTGTAGTATTATAATTGCAAAGGAAGGCTCAAAGGTGAAAGGATCAATTCGTATTTTTTTTTGTTATTCTATTCCTCTTCTTTTCTTCCTCAGTTTAGGTAAAAAACGACGAAGTATAGCAATTTCAGTTGGTTCGATTATTTCGATTTTTTTAACACAAAAGTTGAATCAAACTGAATTAAAAAAATTGAAATTGCTAAATTTTAAAATTAAACCAAATCGAAACAACAATTTCAGTTAATTCAGTTTGGTTATTTTGATTAAACTAAAATTTTACGCATTCTTAATTTAGTGATATATATTTTAATTTCAAAAAGACAAATATTCTTCCCTAAGTCTCAACCCTTACCAAAATTGAGCGTGGGTTTGATCAAATAATGTAAAGAGTTATTATATATGCCAAGGCAATTCCCGAGGAACTACAAAAGAAAGCAAAAGCAAAACCAACCAATAGGTAGCCTGACCATGGTTCTATTTGAATCGTGAACCGTTCTTTCAGTTCAAAAATCGAAATTGAAGCCAAAGATTTATGGTTCAGTTCCAATTCTTAAAAATAAAGAATTAGAACTATTTCAAACTGTTAAAAAATAAATTAAGTAAATATAAAATATATAATTCAATACATAATAATTGATATTCTTAATAATAATTTTTATTAAATATAAACTATGGTCAGGTCTACCAGAAAGGGAATGTAATTAGGATGATGACAAATAAAAAGAAGAAAACAAATCCCATCGGGCCTTGTTGGCCCACTCAAAAGTATCTGAATTTGGAAACAACCCCACAAAAAGATATCTCCAAAAATATTATTGGCATGAATGGCCGTTCTCCATGACAATAATCGAACCAAGTGGAAGTCAATTTGCAACGAATACGACTGATAGTATTTTTTTTATATCTATTTAAATTGTTGCTGCCAACCAATATTGACTATTCAAAAGATTTTAGAATCCCATAAAATTACCAAAAAAAAAAAAAAAAAAAAAGATTTCTAGAAGCTCTAGAAGATAAGAACACACGTGGGAACTCAAGAAGATAAGAACACACGTGGGATAGTTTTGTTCTATTTGAAGTTGGCCAAATTCATTTTTTTCACTAATTTTATATTTTTTTTCATGTGATCATCTAAATTTTTATATCATTAAACTTGATTTTTAAGTTAATTTAATCAATATACTTTTATATATATAAAAAAAAAATAAAATGAGATGACAATGTATATATATATATATATATATATAAAAGATAAAATGAGATGATAAGGTACATGTTACTCTATTCACGTCAAAATATAAGATGTTAAATTGATTTAAAAATGAAGGTTAAGAGATGTAATCAAATAACGAAAAAGTCTGAATTGTCATACGAAAAAAAATTTAAAATATAAGGGTTAAATGGATTAGAGAATGTAAGTTTGGGTGTGTAATTGAAATAAGAAAAAGTTTAAATAATTATATGAAAAAATTTAAAAGTACAAAAAAACAAAAATATAGATTTTGCCATCGTAATTAAGTTGTTTCTAATTAAGCTGCATCTTTTACCTATTTGTCAAGTAAACTTTTAGTTAAAGAAAATGATAGAACACTATTGTTGTATCATTTTGATGGGTAATATAATTTAGAATAAAAATTGTAGAAAAAGTATTATGCATTTGGTGTGAATGGTAAGACAGATAATATATGTATGTAGTGCTTGACTTGCTTTTGTCTTGGTCTTCTTGTCAATGCATCAATCATGCTAGTATGATCAACTTTGGTGACTTTCCAAACGCAAAAACTTTAATTTTTAGAAAAAGGACCACCACCACACTACTGCCCTTGGAAAATCTTTCCATTGACTACCAAGAGTAGATAAGTTAGTTCCCTTACCTCAACGATATCGTTTTAGAGGGATGATGCTAGCATGTCTAATAGTGACGTAAACACGTAAAATATTTTAAAAAATAAAATCTTTTTTTTTTTTCTCTTTCACTTTCTCTTGTACTTTTCCTTGGGATGATTGCACATGCACGGCTCCTGGTGCTCGTATCCTCGATTATATTAGGAGAGATAAATTGTATTTGTGAGGCTTCACTTCATTACGTAAGGTGAGAATTGAACTCACGACTCACTGAACTGACATTGACATATTACTTGCCCAACTGTTCAACTTATGTCTTGGGGGTTTCTCTTATACTCTTCCTTGAGCAATAGTTTGGTTGAGATAACTTATCAAATTCTAGTTTAATTAAGATTGTTAGCTTATCTTATGATATTAATTTGATGGGAAAAGTCTTTCTCAGATAATTTTTATCAGATGATAATTTTAGTTAAATGATCAGAATAAGTTTGAGTAATTTGATTCACCTGTAATTGTAATTTGATACCCATAAATAGACAATCCTAGTACAAAAATTAATAGACCAATTGTAATAATTTGTAGAGAAATATATCCAAATTATTATAATTGTATGTCTCGTATAATTTAAAATTTAAAACTTAATAACTAAAAATTTAGTATGTGGTGCGATCAATTATCTCAAGCCCGGGGCTAGCTTGCTTTAGCTAGTCGATTTTCTCCTCATGAGGCATTGTTGGCAGAAGTTATTGGGCCAAATAGTACTAATTTTGTGTCTTTATTTTTCTCATCATTTTGGTGAATTAATATCACATATGTGTATATGTGTGTGTACACATTATATGTGATCATAATTCATTTATGGGATTTATAAAAAAAATAAAATCATTTATGGGATGGCAAGTGTTGCCACATTAATTAGTTTCAAAAGCAAGCTCTACAACACTTGGCCGTAAATGCTTACTTGAATGCCTCCAATTCTTCTTTCCTTCACTCATTTTCTTAGAAATTTCAACCTCCACAACAACACACACTTGGATGGATTTTCACATTTATTTCCTCTTTTCTCTTTCTAAATTCTTTTTAAATTGCTCCAACGTCCCATCAAAGTTGAAGTCTCCTCCAATGACCCTTCTTCCCTGGTCCAACTCAACTAAATAAAATACGATTACCCCTAAACCTTTCACACAAGGCAACTATCCCATGGTCAAGACTATGGAGCCACATACTGATTAAAGCCCTTGCTAAGTACCTAACCATCTAGAAGCCACGATAAGCAACCTCCTTTTCTCAACCAACGGTGTAAGTAGTTAGGCCTAACATTTTTTTTTTTTTGGGAAGTCCGATACACAAGAGTTTTCGATCAGGATTGTCGATTTTTTTCTATAATCTACGGATCAAATCCACACGAATAAACGGGCCAAATCAGGATAAGTTTGAGTTGAAACTCATGCCTTGACCTCTCAGTTAGCAAAAGCTGACATAGTACCATGCTGTCTAGAATTTGAACACAACCTTAGTATATCTAACACTCGGATCTCACACGGAAGACCACTTGCGCTATCCCAAGGGATTAATTAGGACTAACATTGTGATGACTGGATTAAGAACAACTTTAAATGTAACATTATTACTTTTTTTTCGATCTCCCACTAACTTAAGACTTTGGGAAAATTTTGGGTAACTTTTTATTATACTCGTAGATCGGATAGTTGTGAGTGCGATTGCTTATCTACTAATTCAAATCATATTGTATTTATTATCGACGATTCCTTATATCATCAAAAAATAATTTTACATTTCATTCTCTACTCCTTAATTAATTAATTGCATTTGTGTTTGTGTGGATAATTTAGTTTAATTAGAATATATAAAATCTTCCCAACGTTGGGAAGTGGATGAATAATATATTTAGGGGGCATTTGGTATAGAAGAAGTATTTAGATTCCTAAAAATGTTAGGTTGACAATCTACATTTTTATGTTTGGTACATTTTTTTTAAAAAAGAATCCTAAAAAAATAATATTTTTAGAATTTATTTTTAATCAACTTTCTTATAAAAAGATTTCTATCGGGAAGGTGGAGTTGGCAATCTTAAATTTCCATGGACTTGGGAAAGTTTTTAACAAATAAAAATTCTAAAACACCTCTTATGCTTTTATAATCCTATAACCCTTTCATGCTTATCTTTGCCATATATAAATATATACATAATATATTATACAAACATATAAAATATGTATATATATAAACACACATGCGTATTGATATAAATATATATATTATGTATATATATATATATGCACACATATATATATAATGTGTAAAAAAATGATCTTTTTTAATTTTTGATAAGGTTGTGGGCCCTAATATTTTATATATTAAAAAAATTATTATTTTTAAATAAAAAATCAAATAAGGATAATTTTTGAAAAAAAAAACACAGATTTCTAAAAATGTTGTATTTAAACCAAACATAAGAATGTAACATGTTCAAAAAAAAAATACTTAATATTCTTGAGAATGTTTAAATTTAACCAAATATAAAATTACGTAAATATTAAAAATCAAAAAATTTCTGCCGTATGAAACGCATGCAGAAAGATGAGGAACCAATCCTTGAACTTGGCAGTGTTTGGAAGCCATCATTTAATATTAGACTTAAGTTTGGATTAATCAATGCTACAATCAGACAAATGAGTTCTTTTAAAATGGATCAAATCTTGATCATTTTCCCTTAAATATGATTAATTTTAAACAGATGGTTCTCAAGTTTTGTCGAATCCAAATTAGCAAATCAAATCTTTTTAATCAGTCTTGTGACCAAATTGGGAAATGAAATCTTTTAAAATCAACCACTAATCTCCTTCCACACTTTGAATGTTCTAGCTGGGTTCTGTTCTTTAGTTATTGTTTAATTTCCTATACGTGTAATCAAAGACTTTGTTTGTTTGATGATGCAACACTTCCTGTTAGTCAATATTGTGGATTAGGATTGGATTGAATTTCAAACCATAATCGATGAGTTTTGATTTTATGATCGATTTTGGGGCTCGTATCCTTAAAAATAACCCTACAAATTTAGAATTGCTTGTGATCATACTAAAAAAATTCATTCACAAGGAGAATACCCCGGAGAGAACTTTATTCTTATTATAAAATATTACTCGACACACGTAAGGACACCATTTTCTATTTCGAGTAAGAAATGGCCCCAAACTTCCTTTAATTTTTTGGATCTTTTGCTCTAGTTTAGTCTCTAATTTGATGGTTCATGTGTATCTTAAAAAAAATATACTGACGTAATGAATTTTATAAGATTAACTAATTTAGACTGAGTCACCATTTAAATACCTATGTAAATTAAGTCGCGTGTGAGTAGTTACGGGTCGGGTGAAAGACTCATCCAATAACTATTATATAATAATTATTTTAAAAACAAACCTTTAATCATCAATCAATCCTAATCACACGTGGATGTAAAATCTGGATTTAGAGATGACGATGATCATGATGATGATGATGATGATGATCTACCAGTTGTAGTTAAATCCTTAAGAAACAATAAGGTTGAAAGGAAAGTGGCAGATTTGGCAATTAACAAGAAATTAAGTTGCAGAACCAATCACGGATTTGATTAATATATTATTTCTCAGCGCTTCAAATTCAATGAATCACTTCTTCCCCATTCAACATCCCAATGTCAAAGATTCAGCTCAAATCGCTCTCTCTCTCTCTCTCTCTCTCTCTCTCTCTTTCTGTCTGTATATATATATATATATATATATATATATTAGCGTTATGAAGTTATATTAATAAAATATTTTTAAAAATAGAAAATTAATTATATTAATTAAATTTAAACTTGTGACCTCTAAATAATAATTAGTCTTTTACATAATTTTATTACTATACTAGAACTCATTTTATTTAAAAATTTAAAAATAAAATATAATTATTAAATACTACGTGATAAACTTTCAATTAGAATTTTTAACTTTTTGCACGTGCTACGGATCACCCTTCTAGTATGTATGTGCGGTGGCAGAGCCACGTACACTCAAGGGTGGACAATTGCTCATCTTAGATTTTTAAAAAATTATTATATATAATAATATAATATTTTTTTAATTTTTATTTTTAAATATCCACCCTAAATTTTAAAAAAATTCTAGATTTGGAGTGCTTTGATCGATGAGAATAAGGGTGTTCGATAATTGCCTCTGATTGTCGAAAACTACAGCTAAAGTGGCCGGTGGCAATTACCAATGCATTTATGCAAATTAGATTTGGCCCGAAGTTTAACTTTAGATTTACGAAATTTGGTCGTTAGATTTTATTGGTTTTTGGGTATGTTGGTTGATGAGAATAAGGGTGTCAAGTGATTGTTTCTGATCGTCGGAAATCATCGGTCATGATAGCTGGTGGTAACTGCCAGTGATTTTTTCATTATTAGCTGAAAATTAAAAATAAGATATATAAAAATTTGACCTACATTTCCTTTGTGTATGTTAATCTCTTTTGATCGTTTCTTTAACTATGTTTTAATTAAAAGGATTAATTTTTTTTATTTTTTGTTACAAATTTATCAATTATATATTTGAAACTATGACAATCAAGGCTCGACTATATAATTGAATTAGAGATCAATAATTGAACAACAGTCTATCAGGAAGCTTATCAAGACTCGGCTGTATAATCAAATTAAAGATTAATGATTGAATGACAATTTAGTTGTTTATATTCAAAAATAGATATTTAATAAAATTAATAATGATATTATTATGCGACGTTATTAAAATATATTGATTGTATAATTTATTAATATATATTTTTAATATTATATTATTTAATTTTAGATGGAGTTTAGAGTTTAGGGTTTAATTTTTGTCCACCCTATTTAAAATTTCTGGCTCCGCCACTATGTATGTGTGTATATATAAGCTAAATCTATATTTTTGTCTTAATATTTTTATATTTTTTTTGTGTGATCACTTAAATATTTTATTATTTTAATTACACTCTTAAACTTTATTTTTGAATTAATTTAACTTATATACTTTAATCTTTTTTATGTGACAATATCTAAATTTTTTACTCATTTGATTACACCATTAAATCTATATTTTTGAATTAATTTAACCTTTATATTAAAAAAAATAAAAAAGTAAAGTGAAAAGACAATGTACACCCTTACACTATGTTCACGTTAAAATGTAGAAGTTAAATTGACTCAAAAATTTAAATGTATAAATGTAATCAAAATAATAAAAAATTTAAATTATTATACAAAAAAATTAAAACATATTAATAATTAAATTAACTCAAAAGCTCCTGGAAGAAACGTGAAAGTATAAGGATAAAAATATAAATTTGGCCTATATATATAAGATAAATTATACTTTAGTTTTAAAATTTTACATTTCATAACAAATTGATTATTATATTTGTTGTCACAACCACTAAATTTTAATTTTTATTATAATTTAATTTCTCTTTTAATTTTTCATCAAATTTTGTTAACGAAAATTGATATAAGATATATTAATGTAAACCCCAAGATTATTCAGTGTTAGAATTAACACAAACTCTATAATTAAGTGATTTTGAAATTTATATTAATATATATTATATTAATTTGTATTAAAAAAATAAAAAAACTAAATTATAATAAAAAATTAACGTTTAGTGGCTAATGGCTATCGTAACAAAAATAATAATTTATTTATTATGAAATAATATATAAATATATATAGTCTTTCTATACCATCAGCCTTATCTCAATATGTCTTACTATTAAATATAGATATGATATTATATGTAACATTAATATAAATATATAAACATTATTTAAAATATTGAGTATTGAGATAATATTTTTCTTCCTTGTGTGCTGCCACTGAACAATTGGGAGGTCAATGTACTTAACTTTGTGGAAAAGATTAATTGTTCAAAGCTAAAGACCCTCTTGACCCTAATCCTCGTAACATTATCACTTCAGTGTTAATTGTTCTAGAAAGGCCTTGAATTCAACCCCCTCTCTTTCACTTTGATCATTCTTGTCTTGCCTCTTGAATTTTGCGGGAGAGACTTTTTTAGGAGATTATAAATCTCAAAAAATTTGATCTCCAGACATTACTAATCTCCGATGTTCTTGTTTAAAAATGTTCGTCGAGAATTATGACTTTTCTTCCACCTATTAGTTTGCTCCGCCTATAAAGGGGAGACTTTTCCACTAGTAAAAATATGTTCACAATTTTGTTCAAATTATAATTTTATCTACTTTTTAAACTTCGGACATGAGACTGACTTAAGTATTGAAAGGTCTATAGAGAAGACTCACCCACATCTTTAACCAGCTTCTTCATTTGCAAATCTCTTGAAGATTACTCCTGAAACACTTTTTCGCTAACTGGTCATTTGCAAATTCATTGAGATACTTTGCCTCACAAAATAATTTATTATTGTATTTGAACAATAATATGTTCTTATACATTAATTTTTATCATCACAATCACCGAATTTTGATTTCCGTTATAATTCAGTTCATCTTTTGATTTTTTTATCAAATTTGGCTAACAAAAAGTAACATTGTATACATTAATATAAATCAACAGTCCTGTTATGTTGCCCACTGACAGGTGCCTGCCAGTGAGGGAGGCGAGGGCCATGCACGTGGGACTCATGTGTAGAGGCGAGTCCCACGTGCATGGGGCCTGCGCCCCCCTCACTGGCGGGCACATGCTATGTTGCCCTGCCAGTGGACAACATAGCACGCCTGTATAAATCAATTATGCTAATTTTAATACTGATGGTTTTTAGGCTATATTAATGTATATTACGTGGATTTTGGTTAACAAAATTTGAGAAAGAGACTTTGTAGTCCATTTAATTAAATTACAATAATTGGTAACCATAGAAATTAAGACAGTTTGTAGTCCATTTAATTAAATTACAATAATTAGTTACGATAGAAATTAAGACAGTTTGTACTCAATTTAATTAAATTACAATAAAATTGTTCTATGGATCGGATTAAGTGTTTGGCTTTCAACTAAATGATTATTAAGTGGCTGTATCATTGATTAACGTCATTAAGTAGAAAAGTAGGGGTAACGTGGCTCTTTCACTTCTAGAATAAATATTTTTTTTAAAAATATTTTAATAGTCAATATGTTGCAATTAGTCATTTGATTTTTTTTCTTTTTTACCTAATATATATATATATATATATGAATAATGATATTAGGTTGAAATGAGGAGGCGAATTAGGTGTCTGACTAATTAAAATTACAAGATTTTTAGTTCATTGGATGCTTAATTGGGTGAAAAAGGTGAAATCTCTCACCTTAATTCACCATATCTTGTGTAACACCTTGCTTTTTCAAGGGTGCATTAACTTAGGATTTTGGAAATATTTTTTTTTTGTTTCAATATATACTTAACATAAATCATTCTCTGACAATCTTATTCTACCTTTTCAACGCATTAAACTTAAAAAGAATAAGCTAAGATAGGTAATATCATCATAAATGTGAAAGAATGATCGAAATCTCAAATGATATATAATTATAATTTTTTATTTATAATATTGAAATTGTACCATTATTTGACATGGCATCTTCAAAACAGAATATATAAAGACTCATCTCTTAGCAACAACTAAACACCTCAAACATAGTACAAAAATATACTAAGGATCACCTATGTAATCAATGGCTGCATCTCGATAATTTCTTTTCCCTTGACACTGTTGCTTTCACCTGGAACGTTTGAATATTTCAGGGACATAGTCCAAATTAGATGCAAAATCATTTAAGTGAGGTTTCAAAACATTTTCATGAATATATGCAAGACCATGAATAAACTGACATATCTCGACATGTCCCACTCCAAGAGAATCCCATACAATGTTTAACCCATACCACGAGAAAAGAACAGTCTCTCTAAAGGCAACACAATCACGTTTGACACATTGACATAACACGATTCTGCTTAAGAGGGGCAATATTAATGCATGAACCTGGATATCACCCCACTATCATGTTAGGTATTACGTTCCCAGTCAAAAGCATTTCGGATTTTAACATAACCCTGACCACAAGAGGATCACATTAACACTATCCCTGGACTCAATGTTCACCTCGATAATAATACTATTTCTCAAAGGTATATATAAGGTGGTGTCCACTCTCAGCCCCACCACTTGAATCAACATCTGGGGTAGTGTCCACTCTCAGTCTTGTCACTTAAATATCATAGTATGATGTCCATTCTCAGTCCCATCACAAGTGAGTCACATAGCATTAATCCTTGGTGCGTATCTCTAGTGCTATCACCCAAGGCTATACCCCAAGTTGACATCTCACAAGAACAACACATAAATATGCCAATGTCACAACACATACCATGCACCATATAAAATCAACATTTCAATGCATGTATTTTAACGCATGAAATTCAATGCACATGTATACAATATTTTGGGATGAACCTCCCACATGAAGACAACCATTCACAGGTTAATCATTTACATGAAACCAAATCAAGTATATACCAAATTTTAGGTAGGAACATTCATGTTGAACAAAACTCAGAACACCTCAAATCTTGTACCCGACTTTGATTCTCATACTAGGCTTCTAACGGTTCTCAAATCCGAGTCTCAACGTACCCTGACAATCGTATACATTCAATCTTTTCCCTTTCTCCATTCTTTTTCCCATTTCTCTAAATGGTGCCTCCTATTTATAGCCCTTGAAACTTGGCCACCAAGTATGTTATATTATATTATAACATTTCTCAATCATTTCAAATCTTTTAAAATCTTTTCTAATCATTCTAAATCTTCTCCAATCATTCCAAATCTTTTAAGATTTTCTACAATCATTTCAAATCTTCTCAAGTGAATCTCAATTTGATCTAAAGCTATAATGAAATGCTTGATTTCAAATCCACATATGGCCTATTTATAAGCTTTTCTGGCGAATCACGTGTCGCCACCTCAGGAGATTATCATGAAGCCTTATTCGCTACCTCAGGGGGTTATTATGAAGCCTTATCTTTATCTTCAAGTGGTCAATGGTTGGTTTTCACATGTCCATAAAGATAAGATTTGAAATCCAAAGTTAAAATTGAATGTTATTTGAAATGCAAAATAATCCAAAATTGAATTGGAATATAAACTCACATCTACAATCTCATCATGACTTCCAATGGTTAGACGGTTCTGTTCGTTGTTTTAATGGTCTAGTTACTAGGTTTCAAGAATTATGCATTGACCAAATTTTTTTGAGTAATTGCACTTAGACCCCATGCAATTTGGTCCCTTGCTATTTTTTTAATTGCACTTATGTCCTTAGAGAAAGGATTTACTATGCTAATACCCCAAGATTTTAGATAAATTATATTTTTACCTGAATTTCAATATTTATGATTTTGTCTTTGATTCATAAACTGAATTTCTCCATCAAGGCCTTCATAACTCTTTGAGATGTCATACTTTATCAAATATTTGAATCCAAAAATTTTAGGTATTACATCATATTTAAGTTTAAAAATCTCGAGTGTTACATCTCATTTCGAAAAACACAAATTTTAGGACTATGATATGTGTCTTTTTTTCTTTTTCTTTTTTCTTTTTAAGTAGATCAACAATATAAAAGAAAGAAAAAATATAGTGAAGAGTTATGTGACGCCCCGGGCCCTACTACCGGGTGCCACCATAACTCACAATACAATCCCGACCTGCTCCGAAATACGGTTATGCCCATGCCAATATAAAGTATTAAAATAATATGGACGCCTTGAGTAGGGTTTAGGCTTCGCTGTCTTCGATCGCTTAAGAACTTAGGAGTATAATGCGTAGACATCGAAAACTCACCTAAGTCCCGTACCAGATTAGGCCCTTGGAGTATTAATTCAATTTCAAGTAAACAAATACCATCATGCACAAATAAATATCCCAACAGCCAGACATATTTAAACATATCCCAGATTCCAGCCGTAATCGACCTGTATAAGTTCCCTACACTTACTGAGTTTACTCATAGTGGGAATCTTAACTTGATTTCAGTCTACTTCTAGTTAAACCATAACCATCACTTATGATTAACACACAGTAGATATATTATACTATTAACATAGGGGTTAATCCACACCCTCACTATTAACGGTAATTGCTAATTGGCGGCTCATCTATCAGTATCGTCTTTTCTTTCTTGGATCTTGAGTCACCTGTTGGGTTAGTGGGAAAAAAAAATATAGGGGTGAGTTCGGGGATTCAATAAGGATAATATGAGTTGCAGTAAATTAAAATGCATGATAATCATAGAATAATGTGAAGTGTATCATGCACGCAGGTTTGTCCACCTCACCCTGATCCGAATTTTGGTGGCCCCACTGATTTCATTTAGGACCCCATCTCGAGACTCACATGGCCCAAATCTACAACCCCATGCCTAGACACTTCTCCCACAGTCAAAAATAAACCACGCTAAAATAAATTTACTCACAAATCATATTAAACCTTACCGCGCATTAATCACCTGCTCCGCGTCAGTTTCACACCCTAATTTCTTATATAATTATAAAATAAAATAATTTAATTAAATACACAATTAATTTTAATTATCGTCGTTACATTGCTAAATAATATAACTAAATATGTGATTAATTTTTAATTAATACTATTAAATAAATTTAAAATATTTCTGTACTTCCCAAAATTTACTGCGTTGAGAACACTGTTATTTATAGGAGAGAGAGGGAGGAAAATCGATAAGGTGAAGTGTTGGGGCCTAAGGGAGGCCCCAGATGCTGTCACGTTGCAGCAAGAGAGTGAGGGAGAGTGGCTGGGGTGGGGGGCATGGTCGCGCCACGTGACAGGGTGCGCGCCGGCTGACGTATATTGGTGAAAAAATCCCCCAACCCCTGCGCGAATTCGATCCCGCACCAGCTCGGTCGCCGGACTCCTTTGCCACTTGCCTTCAACCATTATACTTCTCCCATTACTTTTAAAGTGATCCAAGGCCATTTCCAAAAATCGCACTCAGCCCCCCGAACTTTCAGAATTCACACACACACACCCCCAGACCTCATTTTCCTTATTTCACCTACACCCTAAAATTTCTAAAAACTCATTAATTTAATTTATTCTTTTTTTTCACTATTTCCATAAATATCCCCATAACCTCAATTCTTTAATAAATCACAAATAATTCATCCTAACCTCACAATTGACCAATAATCATACACAAACCATCATAAACCCATTAATTAATTATTTTTCAATGTCTAGGGTGTTAAGTTATGGCTTATGATTTAAGGAGTTTAAATTTCAATCCGATCCGTACTTTACTTAGAAGCTCTGGTAAATTTTTGATTCAATCCGATCTAAAATTAAAAATCAACGATAATATATATATATATATTAAATTATATAATATAATATATTTAGTTGATTTGATTCGATTCGGGGTTATAATTGATCTAGTCTTCGATTCAAACCAAGTGAACCCCTTTACTTGTTACACAAAGGGCCATCACTCTTAAGAGTACAAGATACAAAACTTGAAGCAATTAGATTAGTTATGAGCCACTTAAAAATTTATTTTTGTGATTATTCATTGTTTCTTTGTCTTTTTTTAAGCTGACCAACTCATACTTGTCTTGAAGCGGTTTGCTACTATCTAAATATTTGAAATGAGAAAATAAAATAATATATTTTTAAAATTAAATATAATAAATATAATTTATTATTTTATAGAACTGAGAAGATCATGCCAAAATTGTGAGCTTTTAATTTTGAATGGTTACACTCAATGCAAAGAGCATGTACCTGTCTCTCCTAATTTAAATCTTTCACAATTATTTTATAAAGAGTAAAGTGAAGTGATTAATATATCATTTTCTTTAAACATAATTATGAAGGCTCTTTCTCACTAAAGAATGTCTGGTTTGAATCATAAATACTGTCAAGAAGGTGAACACACTACCTTAGCTCCATCGTAATGCCTAATGTCAAACCCTATATCTATAACCTCTTTTTGATGTCATGGATCTTATATTATATATTTAACAAACATGTGACAAATCATCTACATCTATGTGTCTATATTAATTTAGACCTTTCATTTTTTTTTTTTAATAAAGAGTAAGGTGAAACGATTAGCATAACGACTTTTTTTAAATATAATTATGAGAACGGTTCCTTACTTAGAAAATGTCTGGTTTGAACCATAATTATTGTCAGGAAAGCAAACACATTACCTTAACTCCATCATAATGCACAATGTCATACCCAAACTCCATGTGTCTCTATTAATTTAAATTTTTTATATTTGTTTTTATGAAGAGTAAGGTGGAATGATTAGTATAATAATATTTTCTAAATATAATTATAAGGACTTTTCCTCAATAGGAAATGTCTGATTTAAATCATAACTACTATAGCATGTTATCTTGACTCCATCATAATGTCCAACATTAGACCCTATATATATTACTCTTTTTGACATTATGGATCCTATATTATATATTTAACAAGCAATTGATAAATCCTCTGTCTCTACGTACCGGGCTAATAAAGGTGTATACTTTTTATAGCACTAATTATTAAACTCCCAACAAACAAATTTAATTTTTAAAGAACTAAAACTTTCGATCAAAAATCGTGCTTGAAAAAAGAAATTTAGATTAAAAAATGGCTAAATTGTGTGTTAAAAACAAATAATAAAACCCTAATGTCTATTCACATAGACACTTAGAGTGTGTTTGATTACACATATTTACCATATAAAATATGTAATTATTACACATTTTTTATGAAAAATAATCAAATATTATTAATTTTTCTATGAAAAATATGTATGGTACAAGTATTTAAAATTTATTTTCATGAAATTCATTTTTTAAGGGGGTGAGGTGGTTTTTATTTTCTAGACAATATTACCTAGAATTAAATTTTAGGTAATACAATCAAACACACCTTTAAAAAAATAGATAAATTATCTCAAACTATCGAGTCTTGACCTTAGTAATTTAATTGATGGGTTGAGTTCTACTTAAAAGATGTATAATTATATTTATAAAAAAAAAATATATGTCAAATTAACTAGATATCTTAATTAAGCTCCTTGAAACCCCAAGGAACGACGTTTAATAGTTGAATATGATTTTATTTTCCAATATTAGGGGGCTTAGTATAAACAAAATTTAGAAATTTTTATTTAAAAAATAAAAAAGAGACGACAATTAAAAAATTATAAATTGACTTGGACTTTTGACTTTCAAACAGAACATTTCTTTGTGCCGTTGACTTACAGAGTATAAAGTGAATATTCTCTTTTGGTATTAGTAATTAATTTTTTAAATAGGTTATTTTATATAAAATAGTATTAAAAAGTAATTTATAATTATTAGAGGAGATTTTTTAAATTTTTATTTAATTATTTTTTCATAAGCTTGGAATTTGCGTCCCCTCGCGAACGTTCTACACCATCAAATCTCAAAGCGTAGGAGATAAATTAAGAAATTTAATGACTCTTAATTTTAATTATAAAATAATATTTTAATCATAACGGAATAGAGAATTAGGACCACCTGCCCCAAGGACTTTTCCTTTATATATTGTGAAGTAGGAAAGACCCCTACTTTTGCTTTCAACACACTGACCGAGCTTCCATTAACACACCAGTACCACTGTCTCTGTGAACTCCAAAGGGGAGATCGGTCGAGAAATGGTGTTTTCCGGCGACGGCGGTGGGAGGGGAGGCTCTGGATGGGCCAACACAAAGAGCCTGGCCCTCCATGTGCTCACCGGCCGATGGTTCATGGTATTCGCCTGCTTCCTGATCATGTCTGCCGCCGGAGCCACCTACATGTTCGGCTTCTACTCCGGCACCGTCAAATCCTCCCTGGGCTATGACCAAACCACCCTCACCCTCCTCAGCTTCTTCAAGGACCTCGGCGCCAACGTTGGCGTCCTCTCAGGCCTCATCAACGAGGTCACGCCGCCGTGGGTCGTCCTCTCGCTCGGCGCCGTCCTCAACTTCTTCGGGTACTTCATGATCTGGCTCGCCGTCACCAAGCGAACAGCGAAGCCCCACGTCTGGCAAATGTGTCTCTACATCTTCGTCGGAGCCAACTCGCAGGCTTTCGCCAACACTGGCGCGCTGGTGACGTGCGTGAAGAACTTCCCGGAGAGCCGCGGCGTGGTGCTGGGGCTGCTCAAGGGCTTCGTCGGCCTAAGCGGCGCCATCATCACTCAGCTCTACCACGCCGTCTACGGCGACGACCCCAGCTCGCTCATTCTGCTCATCGGCTGGCTTCCGGCCGCCATATCCTTTGCCTTTCTCCGAACGATTCGGATCATGAAGGTTGTGCGCCAGCCGAACGAGCTGAAAGTTTTCTATAACTTTCTCTACATATCGCTGGCCCTCGCCGGATTTCTCATGATCATCATCATCTTCGAGAAAAGGTTTAACTTCACGCAGGCTGAGTACTCCGGCAGCGCCGTCGTCGTCCTGCTTCTGCTCTTTCTACCACTCGCTGTAGTCTTCAAAGAAGAATACTACATTTGGTTGAGCAAGAAATTTGCCGGCCGAAAATCAGCGGAAAATCCGCCGCAAATTGATGTTATAGTGAATGCAGACAACACTTTGACCCCCCCGCCGTCCACCATCGAACTACCCAGTTCCCAAAAGCTGCAACAAACTTCAAATTCGTCGCAAATTGATCGTTCTCTACCTAATACCCAGAAGAAACAAGAACCTTCTTGCTTCAAAACCATATTCCGGCCACCGGACAGAGGAGAAGACTACACCATTCTACAAGCACTCTTTAGCATCGACATGCTAATTCTCTTCTTCTCCACGATTTGCGGCGTGGGAGGGACTTTAACGGCCATAGACAACCTGGGACAGATCGGGGCTTCCTTAGGATACCCAAAACGAAGCATTAGTACTTTCATTTCGCTAGTGAGCATCTGGAACTATCTCGGCAGAGTGGTGGCCGGATTCGCCTCCGAAATCTTCCTAACCAAGTACAAGTTTCCCCGGCCTCTAATGCTCACTCTCGTCCTCCTCCTATCCTGCCTCGGCCACGCCCTCATCGCCTTCAATGTCAAGAACGGCCTCTACTTCGCATCAGTCATCATCGGATTTTGTTTCGGCGCGCAATGGCCGCTGCTGTTCGCCATCATCTCTGAAATTTTCGGGCTCAAATACTACTCCACGCTCTACAATTTTGGTGGAGTTGCTAGCCCGATTGGATCGTATATACTGAGCGTGAGAGTCGCGGGGCATTTATACGACAAGGAGGCTGATAAGCAGATGAAGGCACTGGGGATTGATAGAAAGGACGGGGAGGACTTGGATTGCAAGGGGGAAGAGTGCTTTCGATTGGCTTTCATCATAATCATGGCAGCGACAGTGGTCGGGGCAATGGTTTCGGTGATTTTGGTGCTTAGGACGAGGAAATTTTACAAGAGTGACATCTATAAGAAGTTCAGGGAGGAGGCCAAGGCAGCCGAGGCGGCGGAGCAGATGACAGTCCCCGGAAATGGCGTTGGACCCGCGACGCCGGTGGTCAAGGTCGGATAAAGAGATTGATTGGTGTAAGAATATATAGGCAGGTCGATTGATACAAATACATACGTACAGAATTGAAAGGGAGGGGTTTGTCCCACTGGTTTGGCCGTAAAGGGGTACCCCACCGGTTTGTGATGTTCATTTGGTGGCCGTAAAAGGGTGCCCTTTTTCTTCTTGTTTTTTGGGGCCAAATCTCATCAGATTGCCATAAATGTCAGAAACAATCTGTGTTTCTGTCTTGGGGTCTACTGTTTAAAGCTCTAGCTGTCCTAAGCACCAATACTCCAATTATTTGTGTAGTGATAGCTCTGTTCATGTTTTCATCTTTGATGAGCCTTGCGGTTGTTAAAATAGCAAGATAAGAAATATTAAAATAAATTTAAAATATTTTTTAAATTAAAATATTCATTGAAAATTATTTGTTAACATCAATAATAAAATTTTGATTAAAATAATATTTTATGATTAATATGAATTGTTAAAAAAATAAAAAATAAGAATTATATTTCATTTTCTAAATCTATGTTTAAAAATAGATTTAAAAAGTGTTGAAAAGTAGAAATAATTATTGTTGGAATTACAATAATTTCACATAAATAATTAAAAATATTTAAAATATATTTTTATAATAGATAATAAAATATAAAATTAAAAGTTTGACGATGTTGGCCAAAGTTTGTGCAGAATTGAAAGAGAATGTGCTCTCTTGCAAAGTTTCTTGTTTTTCCTCTTCTCCAACTAGTTTAGGATGTTCTTTTACTAACTGCTCCGCATCACCTCCGATCATCTATCACTATTATTTCCGGCAACTTCCATCTCCACCTCCTCCTTGGCCTCCGTTGTCTTCTTGAACCTCTTATAAATGCCACTCTTATAGAACTTCCAAGTCCTAAGCACCAATAAGGCCGAAACCATTGCACCAACCACCGTCACTATTGTGATTATGATGAAAGCCAATATAAAGCATTCTTCACCCTTGCAATCCATGCTGTCCTGACCCTTCCTAGCAATCCCCAGCGCCTTCTTCTGTTTCTCAGCCTCTTTGTCGTATAATCGACCAGTGATTACCACGTTAAGCACATATGATCCGATTGGGCTCTCAGCCACCCCAAAATTTAATAGCGTCGAGTAGTACTTGAGCCCAAATATTTCAGGGATTATTGTCAGCAACAACGGCCATTTTGCCCCGAAACAAAATCCAACGATGATCGATGCGACGTAGAGACCGTTCCAGACATTGAAGGCGATGAGGACATGGCCGAAACAACTGAAGAGGAGAACGATGGTGAGTTGTGGAGGTCGTGGGAACTTGTACTTGGTTAGCAAGATTTTAGAGGCGAATCCGGCCACGACACGGCCGAGATAGTTCCAGATGCTTATTAGCGAAACAAAGGTGCTAATTAATGCTTTTAGTTGAGTATCCGACTGAAGCCCCGATTTGTCCTAGGTTGTTTGTGGCTGTCAGAATGCCTGAGATGCCGCAAATTGAGGCAAAAAAGAGGATTACGAGGTCAATGCTGCAGAGTGCTTGGAGAATGGCATAGTCTTCACCTCTCTCCGGTGGCCGAAATGCATCTTTGAACCAGGACATCGAAACTTCTTGCTCCAGTGGTGCTGCGACTGGTGTCCTAGTGATGATTATCCAATGATCTGGGACATCCAGTACAGCTTATGTCCTGCTCTTAGAAATTTCATATTCTTCCTTGATCACAATATATAACGGCGGTGCTGATACCGTACTCAAACTTACTGAAGGGAGTTTTGTTTTGAAGAATGATGACAATCATGAGAAAACCAGCTAGGCCCAATGATATGTAGAGGAACTTGTAGAAAACTCGGAGCTTGCCTGGCTGCTGCCTGACAACCTTGATGGTTCGAATGGTTCGGAGGTTGGCAATATATATGGCGGTGGGAAGGCACGCGCGAAGCAAAATGAGACCGTTGGCGTCTTCGCCATAGATGGTTGGTAGAGTTGGGTGAGGATTGCCCCACTGAGGCCGACGAAGCCTTTGAGTAACCCCAATACAAGGACAAGACATTCTGGAAAATACTTAACACAGGCGGCGAGGGAGCCAGTTTCCGCGAAGGGTTGGGAATTGGCGGCCAGAAAAATGTAGAGACACATATGCCAGACTTGAGGGAGGACTGGCCATTCTTTTGGTTACGGCGAGCCAAAACATGAAGTAGCCAAAGAAGTTGAGGGCGGCGCCGAGAGAGAGGACCACCACCGGCGGCGTGACTTGGTTGATAAGGCCAGGGAGGATGCCGACGTTAGCACCTAAGTCCTTGAAGAAGCTCAGCAGGAGAAGGGTGGTTTGGCTATAGCCAAGGGAGGATTTAAGGTTATTAGAGTAGAGACTAAACAAGTAGGTCGTGCCATTAACGGACATGATGAGGAAGGAGGCAAATAACTTGAACCATCGGCCGTTGAGGACTTGGACGGTGAAGGCCCATCCGTTGCCGGAAAACGCCATCTTTCCTTCTATTGTAGATTAATTCGTGTTAGTATGATCATGTACCATTGATTATATATATCATATAAATGGGCGCACGATGTTTTGTGGTTGTGAGGGCCCACATGCAAAGCCAACTTACAATTTATTAAGGGTGTGCACGGTGCAATTTGATCGTTCTGAATCATTTTTAACACGTCAAATTGTTGGTGCAATTTTTTGACCAAATCAGACTGCGGTCTGGTTTGGGTGCGGCTAAATCGCACCGCATTTGTGGTCTAATTTGATATGGTTTACTGCAATTTGAAAATAACTTGTTGGCAATATATAATATATTATTATAACTTGTTAAAATTTTAACATATTATAAAAATATTGGATATAATAGTTATATATTATTATAAATTATTATAATCTATTGATAATTATAATAATTATATACTATTATAAACTTGTTATATATTATTATAAAAATATAGAGTGATTTTTATAATAATAAGAGTTGTTGGGGCTGTTGGGATGATTTTTATAAAAATATTTTTTTTTATATTTTCTTGGACGGTTCGGTTAAAATCAAACCGTCTACTGTTCAAACCGCGAACTGCACGGTTTGGATAGTCTTCAAACTGTTTTCAACTGCCAAAAACATAAATTGATCCGATCAATTTGGTTCGATTCGATCTAGTTGATTTCGCGATGTATCAATTTTTTTCGCGATGTCCCCAATTTTGGAGAGATTTCGAAATATAAATGGGCGCCAATTTATTGTCCCTAATTTTATGTTGACCGCGGGCTTCACCCCGCAGCCCCAATTTGACAACGTGGGGCAAATTTTATATGTACATTGTAACTAAATCATGACACAAATGATAGGGTTGGCAATTGTTGGATTTGATTTTAATTTTTGTCAAAATTATAATTAAATTAAATTTAAATTATTAAAATCAAAACTAAACCACTATCCATTGATTTTAAAATTTAAAAATTATAACCAAATCATTCGATTTCGATTTTAACTATGATTTTTTTAGTTTGATCTATACCAACAAATAAAGACAAACTCTTGCAAATAATATTCATAAAAATTTTTGATAACTCCATAACAAATAAAAATAAACTCTAATAAAGTTACTTTATTCTTATATAAAGTTACAAATTAACTTCAAACTTCTTGGATATAATTATTTGATTGATGAAAATAAAATAATTTAAGATTATGTTTTATTTTTATTTGTTAATTACTTTATAAATATTAAATATTTTATATATTTGTAATGTATTAGTTAAAATACTTGTAAAAAAATGTATTAATCAATATATATTATGTGTATATATAATATATTAATTAAATAAATATATATTATATATATGTATATTCGGTTCGGATTTTGATTTCGATTTAGTGAAAACTATAACTAAACCATACCCATTGAAACAGTGTTTAATTTTTTTCAAACTAAACCATTACCCAGTCAAACGGTTTTTAACCTCGTTGATCAATTTAGTTTTGATTCAATTCCCCACAATTTCGATTGCAATTGCCATCCATAAGAAATGATCTTGGCATTGAATATGTCACTTAGATACAACATATATATTAAGTTATTGGTTTGCCAGTGAACTATACACTACAAGTACAAGCAAGGCCGGACCTTCCATGAGGCCCATGAGGCGGCTGTCTCAGGGTCCATGGAAATTTCACAATTTAGGGGCCAATAAATTGAAAGTGGCCCATGCAAATTTCACAACTTAAGGGCCCATAGAAATTTCACAACTTAGGGCCTCATACATTTTTCGTTGGCCCACCACTTTCTTGCGACCCTTCTCTCTCCCTCTCTTTCACTCGCAGCCCTAGCCCTACCTTTCTGGCTCCGTCGTGCCTCGCCCTTGCTCTCGCCTCGCGCTGCTGCTCCGTTGCCGGTAGCTCGCTGCCTCTCTCTCTCTTCTTGCTACTCCTCGCTCTTCGCCCTCGCCCTCGCCCTCGTTTTCTCGCCTCTCGTTGCTCGATCGGCGATCGCTCGTTCTCACCAACTTGCCTCGCTCTCGTGGCCGGTGGCTCGCTGCTCGGGCGCTCGCCTAACAAGCATCACCTCTCACTGCTATGCTCAGTCGCTGGCTGACCACCGCCCTCCGTCGCTCACCCTTGTGGGTTGTGGCCGGTGACTCGTTGCTTCTCAATTGTCGATTGGGTCATCAATTTCAGTCTTTCAGATGCTCTAACTCTAGATCTACTTCAACTTTCAGCGGTTAGTTGCTCCTTCATTTCGTTTTGCTTATGGTAGTATCATTTATTTCGTTTCGTTGTTTATGGTAGTTTTTAATTGATAATTTAAAAAAAATTAATTTTATTCTTATGGTATAAATATTTATTTATTTTTTATATTTTATTATAAAAAAATAAAATTTGGATGTACTATACAATTCACCTCTTTTTCACATCTCACCTCAGGACCCTAAAAACTCAGGTCCGGCACTCAGTACAAGATTATGAATATAAAAATGCATACCATATGATGAAATACAAATATTTAGGTTTATTTAAAATAATAAATAAATTAATTTATTACACAAAAAAATTAAAATTAAAATATTAAATTAACTCAAATATACAAGTTTATAGATATAATTAAAATAATAAAAAGTTCAAATGAACACATACAAAAAAAACATAAAAGTATAGTAGTAAAAATATGAATTTAGCCATTCAAAATTCATACAATTTAAATTAATTAGGTAAAATTTTATAAATAGAATAATGTAGAAAAAACTCATGTATATATATATATATATCATTCTAGAGGGGCGATGTTAGCATGTCGAATCCAAAAATTGGCAAATCAAATATTTTTAATCAGTCTTACTGGGAAATGAAATCTTTTAAAATGGGTGATCAACCGCCAATCTACTTTACGTGTAGTCAAAGACTTTGTTTGTTTGATGCTGCAAAGACTACGTGTTAGTCAGTCTTGTGGATTAGGATTGGATTTCAAACCATAAAAGATAGAGTTTTGATTTTATGATCGGCCTGATTTAGCAATTAACAAGACATTAAGTTGCAGACCCAAATACGGATTTGATTAATATATATATATATTAATTCTTGTTGAAAATTTTATATTTTGATTTATTGAAAAATAGTTTTTGAAACATATATTTTCAATAAATTTGATTTATTGATGAATTTCAAAACATTTTTGAAGAACTCTTAAGTGTGATGATTTTATACTCAAGTATACTTTTAAAATGGTCAAGTAGATGTTTATATTAATTAAGTATTTTATAAAGCTTATGAGAGCCAATCGAGTAATCTCTATGTGTTAATCAAGTAAAGATTTTGTGAAAAATTCAATCAAGTTTGCTTTGAATCTAATCGAGCAATGCTTAGATTTTTTTCAAATTAGTCAATTACATGTAGCAGGTTAATCGAGTAAAAATATTTTATAATCAATTATCATAATCTCCTACTAGAATATGTTACGCAATTTTTTGTCATCTAAAAAATTAATGGGGTGAGGAATTTTTCTAATCAAGTATCAATCTTTTGTACTTGAGTAAATATTTTTTGATAATTGAGTATTTTAGTGTTGAATTTTTTGAGTATCTTTCTAATCGAGTAAAGCTTTTTTTTTAATCAACCAGTATGTTTTTATACTGGAGTGTATAATCTTTTTAATTGAATAAACAAAGGTTGGATGCTGGCTAAGTTTATGGTTTTAACGATAATTGAGTAATTAATGTAAGTTTCTGTGACTGATATGTTAGGCGGGTGTTTGTTAAAATGAGCAAGATATGATGGTATTAAGATAAGATTGTGATGCTTTCCGGACCAAGATATGAAATGGTCAAGATAAGGCCGTGAAGCATTCCAAGATTTCTATCAGACTGTTTATTAAATTTTTTAGAATCCACTGATAACTGTACTTTTTCTTTTCATATGTTCGTTAATACATATGATAAGTACCAAGATAAGAGTTTTGTTTTATCAAAATATCTCTATTACCAAATTTATGATTAAAATAGTATTTTATGATTAATATGAATTGTCAAAAAAATTAAGATTAAAATTAAAAATAATATTTTATTTTCTAAATTCATGTTCAAAAATAAATTTAAAAAGAGTTTAAAAGTATAAATAATTGTTAGAATTACAATAATTCCACCTAGATAATTAAAAATGGTGAAAACATATTTTCATAATAGATAATAAAATATAAAATTAAATAAAATAATTTAAAAATTAAAGAAAGGAATTATATTAGTTAATAATATATATAGATAGAAATTTAAATTTTAAAAATCAATGAAATGAATATTGTCATTTAAATTTTAAAAATTGTCAAAACATATAATAATTTAAAAATATATTAAATAATATTAATTGTAAGAGTTAAATAAATAAATTTTTTTAATAAATTTAAATATTTAAAATACATTAAATGGCATTAACTATCTTACAAGGGACAGATAAGTAATTGAGCCTTATCTTGAAAGAGCCAAATAAATTTATCTAAATGGGAAGATTGAATAAATTTATCTTGAAATGGGGAGATAATAGGTCACGTGAGGCCTTTTCCGAAAATGCTCAGATAAGCTTAACAAACACGTTGAAAAGACCAAACATCCGGAATGCTTTCCATATCTGACATTTTCTCCCTCTTATCTTGATTAACAAACACCCCTTAGTTAAGTAAAGACTTGGTCATGCTCAAGTAAGCTCTTCATATAATCGATTATATTAAATATCCAATTGAGTAAAGTGTTATATCAGTTGAGTAAGCCTATATGTTAATCGAGTATTGACTGACAAATTTTGAAAATATAATCATTGGATGCATTTAATGTTTTTTTTTTCTATAAGTAGGAATTTCATAAAACGAAAACCAACGCCAAAAGAACTACAAATAAAGGTCAAGGCATACCTCGAACCACCAAAAACCAGGGAAAAAACAACAACAATCACTATCTGGACCAAAGAAAAAAAAAAAAAAAAAAGGACAACAACAAAAATAAAAAAAATATGTACAAGAAATAAACAAAGTCCAAAACATAACTATTGAAAGCATCTAGAAATATATAGGATTAATTCGTTGAGATGATCACCAACAAATGCTATACTAAGAAGAACACGAGCCCAGAGTAGCATGGCATCCAAGAGTAGTAGGACATCAAGAGAACATAAGCATCGGAGGCACTGGCACCAACCATGAAACCATAAGATTACATCAACCATCATCTAGAAGCAAAAAAATCAACTCATAAGGGATCTCAAGAGCCACCAGACAATATGAAGGGTGTGACTCTGCAAAGATGACCTGAAGTGAACGGTCGCTAGATGGACCCAAACATCACATTGGATTTTATGCGCCAACTGACAAACAGATCTCTCTTGATCTCAAAAGCATCTATTGTTGCGTTCTTTCCAAATAAAATACACCAAAACATGAAGCGCCAGCCTATTTGTGACTTGCCACGTACCCTTGCCACTTCATCTAGCAGCCACCCAAAACACACCAGTATCCCATCGGAACGCATTTAATGTTGTCAGTTTCGTCTTTTGAGTTCATTAAATGTATTCTAGACCTAATGAATGAACTCTCATGATTTATCATTAATTCTCATAGATACAAAAAGTGGCACTTGTGACTCAATTGAAACATTCCAATTGTCATTTGTCATGTCAGTTAACATTCAATGTAGAAAATCTATAAATAGAAAATGAAACTGCTTGAAAATGGTTAGAAGAATTGAATACAAACTCAAGAACTATCTTCGAGAGCTTCTAGTAAACGTTTTCAAAGCTTCCTATTTTTCACGAGCTTATTTTAAAAATCTTTCAGTGAGATTTTTCAAGAGAGTGATTTACATTCAAATCTTGTAACTCTTTTTCAAGAAAAAGGTTAAATGCTTACTATTTTATCTTATATTTTTCTCTTAATAAATCATTTCACAATATTTGTAAAACTTGAAAAAGGTAACACATGATCCTTTGAAGGGCTGTATTTGGTTATGACTGAGCCAAGTTTAAAAAGCCAACTGTATAGGCTACGCCTTATCTTTGAAAGGCAATAGTTGTGGCTGAACCTTGTTTTAAAAAACCAACTGTATAGGTTATTCTTATCCTTGAAAGACAATAGTTGTGGCCGAGCTTTATTTGAAAAAAATCAACTATAAAAGTTGTGCAGCTAAGTCCATAAAAAACTATAAGATATAGTAAAATACACTTTGTGTGTTTTCAAAATCCTTGATTATGAATCAAGATAATAGACTAAGTTTTATAACTGAATCACTTTAAATCAAGTGTGCTACATTCTTATTTCAACTTAATTTATTTAATTAAGTTTAAATTTTTAAAAAAGTGAAAAAACCTTAAATCACCCTTTATTGAGGTAACAATTTTATCAATTCTCATCGCTTCAAATTCAATGAATCACTTCCACATTCAACATCCCAATGTCAAAGATTCACTTCCACATTCTAGTGCTATGAAGTTGAAACACTTAAAATTAAGTGTTATACCTACACTTTAATTTTTATCACTGCAATTACTAAATTTTAATTTTTATTATAATTCAATCTCTCATTTAATTTTTTTTTTATCAAATTTTGTTAGCGAAAATTGATATAAGATATGTTAATATAAACCCCTAAATTACTTAGTGTTGGAATTAACATAAACACTATAATTAAGTGATTTTAAGATTTATATTAATGTATATTATATTAGTATTTATTAATAAAATTTAAAAAGAATCAAAAGAAAAATTGAATTATAACAAAAATTAAAGTTTAGTGGCGTAAAAAAATAGTAATTAATTTATTATAAAATAAAAAATTCTAGCAGTGATAGTATAATCTCTCTCACGTATATATATTCTTTCTATACCATCAGCCTTATCTCAATATATGCCATAATATTAAATATATAATATTATATGTTACATTAATATAAATATATAAACATTATTTAAAATATTGAGTATTGAAATAATATATTTTCTTCCTTATGTGATGCCACTGAACAATTGGGAGGTCAATGTACTTTGTGGAAACTATTAATTGTTCAAAGCTAAACACCCTCCTGAGACTTTATCCTCATCCTAATGTCATTGTCACCAAGTGTTAATTGTTCTAGAAAGGTATTGATTTCAAACGCATCACTCACTTAGATCATTCTTGTTTTGCCCGTTGAATTTTGGTCTTTATCAATACGAGTTAGATTTAGAAAGAGGTAAATCACACGATTAGTTATTGACTTATGTATTTTATAATAAATTAATTATGTTATGTCTAAGAAAGTGTGCTCCAGCTCAAAAAATGGGCTAAAAAATTTATCAAAAAAATAAATTTACGTAAATAAGTTACATGTGCATAAAATCATTAGATAATTGGAAGATCAAGAGACAACTGAGTGACCTCATTTAAGAGCCTCTCAAGAGATTACCTCGAAACTTTACATGTTACTCAACCACTATTATTTGAGAGACTCTTAAAGATCATCGAGACCCGAAAGTCTCCCTCTTAATTACCATAAGCCTTATCTCAATATGCCATACTATTAAATATATGATATTATATGTTATATTAATATAAATATATAACTATTATTTAAAATATTGAGTATTGAAATAATATTTTTCTCCTTATGTGATGTCACCGAACAATTGGGAGGATAATGTACTTTGTGGAAAATATTAATTGTTCAAAGCTAAACACTTTCTTGAGATCTGGGATGATCGTCTTTGCGCGATTCTTGATATTCGTATCCTCGATTACCTCAAAAAAGATAAATTGTAAGTATGAGACTTCGCTTCAATGCGTAGGACAAGAATCGATCTCATGACTCACCTAGCTGACACCGACATATCACTTATTCGACCGTGTGAGACTTATCCTCGTCCTAATGTCATTGTCACTAAGTGTTAATTGTTCATCCTAACATGGGTGTTAAAAATTTCTTGAATTCAAACCCCCGTACTCACTTAGATATTAGGGGGCTTAGTAAAAAATAATTTTTAGATATTTTATTTAAAAAATTAAAAAAATAATAATAATTAACTTTTGACTTTCAAATAAAACATTTTTTTGTGCTGTTAACTTCTAGAGTATAATATTATTACGAGGCATTTGGTATAAAAGAAATTTTAAGATTATTAGAAATGTTAAGTTGAGAATTTATATTTTCATATTTGGTATAACTTTTTATAAAAAGAATTTTAAAAAATAAAATTTTTATATTACAAAAAAAAGAAAGATTTCTAGAAGCTCAAGAAGATAAGAACACACGTGGGATAGTTTTGTTCTATTTAAAGTTGGCCAAATTCATTTTTTTTCACTAATTTTATATCTTTTTTCATGTGATCATTTAAATTTTTATATCATTAAACTTGATTTTTAAGTTAATTTAATCAATATACTTTTATATAAAAAAAATAAAGTGAGATGACAATGTATATATATATATATAAAAAAAAGATAAAATGAGATGATAAGGTACATGTTACTTTATTCACGTCAAAATACAAGATGTTAAATTGATTTAAAAATGAAGATTAAGAGGTGTAATTAAATAACGAAAAAGTTTGAATTGTCACACGAAAAAAAAGTTCAAAATATAAGAGTTAAATGGATTAGAGAATGTAAGTTAATGTGTGTAATTGAAATAAGAAAAAGTTTAATTAATTATAAGAAAAAAAATTTAAAAGTGTAAGAGACAAAAATATAGATTTGACCATTGTGATTAGGTTGTTTCTAATTAAGCTGCATCTTTTAGCTACTTTGTCGAGTAAACTTTTAGTTAAAGAAAATGTTAGAACACTATTGTTGTATCATTTTCATGGGTATTATAATCTTTATATATATAAAAGTAGGATAATCTTGAAAAAAGAAATTTCACCTCAAAACTTGTATTAATGATTTGTAATTAATACTTATTGCATTAATAATTTATATTTTGTAATTTGCATTAATAATTTAAATCTTTCAATTTCTTTGAAATAATAAGTAGTAATAAAATTTCTCCCAAAATTTGCATTAATGATTTACATTTAATATTTATTGTATTAATAATTTACATTTTGTAATTTGCCTTAATAATTTAAATCTTTCAATTGTTTTGAAATAATATGTACTAATTATTGTAAAATTAATAATGAATTTTAAATACACGAGTTTTTCAATGCTAATCATAGGATTTTCAATACATTATTATGTGAATATTAAATATTTAATTAATCCGTCAATCAATAAAAATAAATAATATTTATGAAGAATATGAATAGACACTTAAACTATTAATTAAGTCACAAAAAATTATTCATTTATATAAAATTTTATCTTTATATAATATAATATAAATAATATATAGTAGAATAATATGTAAATATTTTTTTCCTCCAAAAATTTGCCAAACTATTTTTTACATCTAAAATTTGATTAAACTTGCATGAATTTTTTAATGCTATTAATTAATCAAAAATAAATATTTTCTGTTAGATCTTCTCATCAATTAATCCGTCAATCAATTAAAAATAAATACTATTTATGATAAATATGAATAGGCACTTAAAGTATTAACTAAGTCAAGAAAAATTATTCATTAAATAAAATCTTATCTTTGTATAATATAATAATATATAATATATTATATTAAAGTAGAATAGTTTGCAAATTTTTGTTCCCTCCAAAAATTTGCCAAACTGTTTTTTGCCTCTAAAATTTGTATTACATTTGCATGGGTTTTATGAGAAGTATTAATAGACAACTTAAACTATTAATTAAGTTATAGAAAATTGTTCATTTATTTATAATATTATCTTTATATCTTTATTCTATATATATTTATATAATATTAAAATATGATAGTTAAACAAAGTATTTTATCAAGTGTCAATCAATGGTGAATTTTTTCTCTAAAAAACTTACATTAAATCAAATGTAGTGATTAATTAATTATTCGTTATTTTGGGTGAAGCTTCAAAAGACAACGTTTTTTGGCAAGGGCAGGAAGGCCTTTTGGCAACCCCTAAGGCTGCCCAAAACGGCAGCGTTTTGGGCCCTGGGTGGAGGGCCAAAACGGCAACCGCTTTTGCTATTTCATTTTGCGTGCTTTTATTTGTCTTTTAACCTGCCTCTTTCCCAATCTACTTTACGTGTAGTCAAAGACTTTGTTTGTTTGACGATGCAAAGACTACATGTTAGTCAGTCTTGTGGATTAGGATTGGATTTCAAACCATAAAAGATAGAGTTTTGATTTTATGATCGGCCTGATTTAGCAATTAACAAGACATTAAGTTGCAGACCCAAATATAGATTTGATTAATATATATATATATTAATTCTTGTTGAAAATTTTATATTTTGATTTATTGAAAAAATAGTTTTTGAAACATATATTTTCAATAAATTTGATTTATTGATGAATTTCAAAACATTTTTTAAGAACTCTTACGTGTGATGATTTTATACTCAAGTGTACTTTCAAAATGGTTGAGTAGATCTTTATATTAATCGAGTATTTTATAAAGCTTATGAGAGCCAATTGAGGGGTTAATTACACTAATAATAACTCTAACTTTGCATTCTGTTACTCTTTGATCACTGAACTTTGAAATGTTACACTGATATTTCAAAACGGTTACTGTTTAATCACTGAACTTTGAAATATTATCTGTTAGTCACTGATATTTTAAAATTGTTACTATTTAATCACTGAATTTTAAAATATTACCTATTAATCACTGATATTTCAAAACTGTTACTGCTTAGTTACTGAATTTTAAAATATTATCTGCTAATAATTGATATTTCAAAATCATTTTTCACCCGTCACTCGATAGTCACTAAACTTTAAGTTCACGAGTGACGAATAAGGAACAATTTTGAAATATTAGTAACTAACAGATAATATTTTAAAGTTCAATATAATAGTTTTGAAATATCAGTGACTAATAAGTAACATTTTAAAGTTCAGTAACTAAACAGTAACAGTTTTGAAATATTAATGACTAACATGTAACATTTCAAAGTTCAGTGACTAATAGATAATATTTCAAAATTTAGTGACCAAATTGTAATAGAATGCAAAGTTAGGTTATTATTGGTGTAATTAACCCGCCAATTAAGTAATCTCTTTGTGTTAATCAAGTAAAGATTTGTGAAAAAATCAATCGAGTATGCTTTGAATCTAATCAAGTAATGCTCAGATTGTTTTCAAATTAGTCAATTGCATGTAGCAGGTAATCGAGTAAAAATATTTTATAATCAATTATCATAATTTCCTATTCAAATATGTTACTCAATCTTCTATCATCTAAAAAATTAATAGGGTAAGGAATTTTTCTAATTGAGTATCAATCTTTTATACTCGAGTAAAATTTTTTTGAGAATCAAGTATTTTAGTGTTGAATTTTTTGAGTATCTTTCTAATCGAGTAAAACTTTCTTTTTAATTAACCAATATGTTTTTATACTCGAGTGTATAATTTTTTTAATTGAATAAACAAAGGTTGGATGCTGGCTAAGTTTATGATTTTAAAGATAATCAAGTATCAAGTGTTTGTACTCAAGTAATATTAGCCTTATAATCGAGTAATTAATGTAAGCTTTTGTAACTTATATGTTAGTTAAGTAAGGACTTGGTCATGCTTGAGTAAGTCCTTCATATAATCGATTATATTAAATATCCAATTGAGTAAAGTGTTGTATCAGTTGAATAAGCTTATATGTTAATTGAGTATCGACCGACAAATTTTAAAAAATATAATCGTTGGACGCATTTAATGTTTTTTTTTTTTGTAAGTAGGAATTTCATAAAACGAAAACCAACGCCAAATGGACTACAAATAAAGGTCAAGGAATACCTCAAACCACTAAAAATCAGGGGAAAAACAATAATAATCACTATCTGGACCAAAGAAAAACAAAAAGAGAAAGGACAACAACAAAAATAAAAAAAATATGTAAAAGAAATAAACAAAGGCCAAAAGATAACTATTGAAAGCATCCGAAAATATATAGGATTAATCCGTTGAGATGATCACCAGCAAATGCTATATTAAGAAGAACACGAGCCCAGAGTAATAGGGCATCCAAGATTAGCAGGGCATCAAGGGAACATAAGCATCGGAGGCACTGGCACTAACCATGAAACCATAAGATTACATCAACCATCATCTAGAAGCAAAAAACATCAACTCATAAGGGATCTCAAGAGCCACCAGACAAGATGAAAGGCGTGACTCTACAAAGATGACCTGAAGTGAACGGTCGCTAGACGGACCCAAACAACACACTAGATTTGATGCGTCATGTAATGATCCATAATTAAGATTTAAATTAATTATTCATTATCAAGGTAATTTAATTTAAAAAAGAATATTAATTAATGATAATAGAGTTGCTGTCTTTTATTTTGACTGTGCCAGGTTGTCTCTTGTATCTCCTATTGTCTGCACAGGGTCTGTATGTATTTTTATATACTCCATGACCGCTGTTTCAGTGGGGTACTTGTGGGCATGCTCGTTTACTGTTTTTGCTTTCGCCGTCGTATTGTCTATGTATGCATGTCTGGGTATTTTTGTCTTTTGTCTTTTGTCTATTCCTCTTCCCTTCTGTGAGCGCACTCGTTCGGATAGACCGGGTAGTTGGGATATCCGAGCGAGGGTGCTTACACGTCAACTGAGAAACAAATCTCTCTTGATCTCAAAAGCATCTATTGTTGTGTTCCTTCCAAATGAAATACACCAAAGCATGAAGTGCTAGCCTACTTGCGACTTGCCACGTACCCTTGCCACTCCATCTAATAGCCACCCAGAACATACCAGTATCCCATCGGAACACATTTAATGTTGTCAGTTTCATCTTTTGAGTTCATTAAATGTATTTCAGACCTAATGAATGAACTCTCATGATTTATCATTAATTGTCATAGATACCAAAAGTGGCATTTGTGACTCAATTGAAGCATTCCAATTGTCATTTGTCATGTCAGTTAACATTCAATGTAGAAAATCTTTAAATAAAAAATGAAACTGCTTAAAATGAGATGATAAGGTACATGTTACTCTATTCATGTCAAAATACAAGATGTTAAATTGATTTAAAAATAAAGGTTAAGAGGTGTAATCAAATAATAAAAAAGTCTGAATTGTCACACGAAAAAAAAGTTTAAAATATATGAGTTAAATGGATTAGAGAATGCAAGTTTAGGTGTGTAATTGAAATAAGAAAAAATTTAAAAGTGCAAGAGACAAAAATATAGATTTGGCCATTGTAATTAAGTTGTTTCGAATTAAGCTGTATCTTTTAGCTACTTTGTCAAGTAAACTTTTAGTTAAAGAAAATGTTAGAACACTATTGTTGTATCATTTTCATGGGTATTATAATTAAGAATAAAAATTGTAGAAAAAGTATTATACGTTAATATGTAGTGCTTGACTTGCTTTTTTGTCTTGGTCTTCTAGTCAATGCATCAAGCATGCTAGTCTGATAAACTTTGGTGACTTTCCAAAGGCAAAAACTTTAATTTTTAGAAAAAAGACACCACCACACTAGTGCCCTTGGAAAATCTGTTCATTGATATATATATATATATATATATATATCGTTTTAGAGGGATGATGCTAGTATGTCTAAAAGTGACGTAAGCATGTAAAATATTTAAAAAGACAAAAATACCCTCTCTTTTTTTCATTTTTTTTTTTTACGTTCTTCCTTGAGCAATGGTTCGGTTGAGCTAACTTATCAAATTCTAGTTTTATTAAGATTGTTATCTTATCTTATGATATTAATTTGATGGGGGAAGTCTCTCTCAGATATTTTTTAATCAGATGATGATTTTAGTTAAATGATTAGAATAAGTTTGACCATTTTGATTCTCCTATAATTGTAATTTGGTACCTATAAATAGATAATCCTGGTATAGTAATTGATGGACCAATTATAATAACTTATAGAGAAATATAATCAAATTATTATAGTTGTATATCTGGTGCAACCTAAAACTTGATAATTAAAAGATTAATGTGTGATGTGACCAATTATCTCAAACTCCCAAGTTAGTTTTCTTTAGCTAGTCGATTATCTCTTCATGGGACATTATTGACATAAGTTGTTGAGCTAATTTGTACTAATTTTGTAGGTGTCATTATTTTTCTCACCATTTTGGTGAATTAATATCACATATGTGTATACATGTGTGTGTACACATTATATGTGATCATAATTCATTTATGGGATTTATAAAAAAAAATTCATTTATGAGATGGCAAGGGTTGCCATATTAATTAGTTTCAAAAGCAAGCTCTAGAACACTTGGCCATAAATGCTTACTTAAATGCCTCCAATTCTTCTTTCCATCACTCGTTTTCTTAGAAATTTCAACCTCCACAACAACACACACTTGGATGGATTTTCACATTTATTTCTTTTTTTTCTCTTTCTAAATTCTTTTTAAATTGCTCCAACGTCCCATCAAAGTTGAAGTCTCCTCCAATGACCCTTCTTTCCTGGTCCAACTCCACTAAATAAAAAAATGATTACCCATAAAACCCTTCACACAGGGGAAGTGTCACAAGGTCGACAGACTGTGGAGCCACATTGTGATTGAAGCTCTTGGTAAGTATCTAACCATCTAGAAACCAAGATAAGCAATCTCATTTTATCAACCAACGGTGTAAGTAGTTAGGCCTAACATTATTTTTTAGAAAGTCTGGTATACAACAGTTTTCGATCAGGGCTGTCGATTTCTTTCTATAATCTACGGATCAGACTCACACCAACAAATAGGTCAAATTAGAATAAGTTTGGGTTGAAGACCCTGCCCTGCCCAGGATTTGAACACAATTTTGGGATATCTAACACTCGAATCTCACACGGACAACCACTTGCACTACCCGAGGGGTTAATTAGGACTAACATTATGATGAGCAGATTAAGAACAACTTTAAATGTAATATTATTACTTTTTTTTTCAATTTTCCACTAACTTAGCACTTTGGGAAGGTTCTCGATAACTTTTTATTATACATATAGGTCGGATAGTTGTGGATGCGATTACTTATCTGCTAATTCAAATCATATTGTATTTATTATTGGTGATTATTCCTTATATCATCAAAAAGTAATTTTACATTTCATTCTCTAATTCTTAATTAATTAATTTCATTTGTGTTTGTCTGGATAATTTAGTTTAATTAGCATTTATAAAATCTTCCCAATGCTGGAAAATGGATGGATAATGTACTTAGGGCGTTTGGTACATAAGAAGTTTTTAGATTCTTGAAAATGTTAAATTAGAAATCTATATTTTCATGTCAGGTACAATTCTTTTAAAAAGAATTCTAAAAAATTAACATTCTTAGAATTTATTTTTAATCAACTTTTCCACAAAAAGATTTTTATTGAGGGGTTGGAAATCTTGAATTCCCATGAACTTGGAAAAGCTTTTAACAAATAAAAAGTCTAAAACACCTCTTACTCTCTTATAACCCCATAACCCTTTCACGATTATCTTTGTCATAACTTACTTCTTACAAATATATACGTAATATATTATACAAGCATATAAAATGTGTATATATATACACAAACGTATTCATACAAATATATATATTATGTATATATATAATGTATATATATATAATGTGTAAAAAAAATAACATTTTTAAACTTCTGAAAAAGTTATGGGTCCCAATATTTTATATACTAGAAATAATTTATTATTCTTAAATAAAAAATCAAATAAGGATAATTTTGAAAAAAAATATGAATCTCCAAGAATGTTGTATTTAAACCAAACATAAGAATGTAAAATTTACAAAAAAGAATATCCGACATTCCTAAAAATGTTTAAATCTAACTAAATATAGAATTATATAAATTCTAAAAATAAAAAAATTTCTCCCCCTCCTCAAAGTGTTTTATGCACAAAGATGAGGAACCAATCCTTGAACTTGGCAGTGTTTGGAAGCCATCATTTAATATTAGACTTAAGTTTGGATTAATCAATGCTATAATCAGACAAATGAGTTCTTTTAAAATGGATCAATTCTTGATCATTTTCCCTTAAATATGATTAATTTTAGACAGATGGTTCTCAAGTTTTGTCGAATCCAATTTAGCAAATCAAATCTTTTTAATCAGTCTTATGACCAAATTGGGAAATGAAATCTTTTAAAATGGGTAATCAACCACTAATCTTCTTCCACGATTTGAATGTTCTAGCTGGTTTCTGTTCTTTAGTTATTGTTTTCCTTTACGTGTAATCAAAGACTTTGTTTGTTTGATGATGCAACACTTCCTGTTAGTCAATCTTGTGGATTAGAATTGGATTGAATTTCAAACCATAATCGATGAGTTTTGATTTTAAAATCTATTTTCGATGGGCTTGTACCCCTAAAAATAACCTTATGAAATTTCATAACGAGAATTGTTTGTGACTATACTCAAAAATATCATTCACGAGGAGAATAACCCAGAGGAAATTTTGTTCTTATTGTGGAATACTACTCAACACGTAAAGACACCACTTTCTATTTTGAGTAAGAAATGGCCCCAAACTCAAAAATATATATATATATATATATTTGCGTTATGAAGTTATATTAATAAAATATTTTTTAAAAATAAAAATTAATTATGTTAATAAATTTTGATCTTGTAACCTCTAAATAATAATTAATCTTTCACATAATTTTACCACTACATTATAACTCATTTTATTTAAATTTTGTCTAAAAATTTAAAAATATATTTTAATTGTTAAATACTACCCGATAAACTTTCATTTAGAATTTTTAACTTTTTACGCTATGTGTAGCACGAGTCATCCTTCTATCATGTATTTGTGTATATATAGTCTAAGTCTATATTTTTATCTTAGTGTTTTCATGTTTTTTTATGTGATAATTCAATTTTTTTTACTATTTTGATGACATCTTTAAAACTTAATTTTTGAGTTAATTTAACTTATATATTTTAATTTTTTTCATATGACAAATTAATTTTTTTATTATTTTGATTACACTATTAGATATGTATTTTTAAATTAATTTAACCTTTATACTTTCATGTGTAAAAAAATAAAAGATAAAGTGAAAAGATAAAATACATATCATACTTTATTTATATCACAGGACAAGGGTTAAATTGACTAAAAAATATAAGTTTATGAATGTAATCGAAAGAATAAAAAATTTATATTATCACATGAAAAAAAATTAAAGTATAAGAGTTAAATTAAATTAAAAATTTTAATTGTGAAAGAATCACAAAAGTATAAAAACAAAAATATAGATTTTGCCTATACATTTAGGGTAAATTACACTTTTAGTTTTAAAATTTTACATTTCATAACAAATTGATTATTATACTTGTCCCACAACCACTAAATTTTAATTTTTGTTATAATTCAGTTTTTCTTTTGATTTTTTGTCAAATTTTGTTAACGAAAATTGATATGAGATATATTAATGTTAACCCCAATATTACTTAGTGTTAGAATTGACACAAACTCTATAATTAAGTGATTTTAAAATTTATATTAATATATGTTATATTAATTTTTATTAAAAAATTTAAAAATCAAATTATATAAAAAATTAATTTTAGTGGCTATTGTAACAAAAATAATAATTCATTTATTATGAAATTATATATATATATATATATATATTCTTCCTATACCATCAGCCTTATCTCAATATGTGTTTTTTTTTAAATAAGAATTTATAAAATAAAAACAACACCAGAACGACTATAAATTAAGGTCAAGACAAATTTCGAATTGTTGGTTCCTTAGGGTATAACTACTCAAGAGGGGGATGAATTGAGTGATTAATTTTTTTTAATTTTAATAAATATTATTGATTAAATATTTTATTAAAAAATATATTTGATAAATATAATAAATTATGTTTAAGATTAATAATAAATGTAAACCACAAGATATAAGAAAAATAAATAATATGGAGCACAACACAATTTATAATGGTTCAATATTTCCACACACACCTAATCTACTCTCTCAATGTCTAGCCACCATTGGGATTCCATTAAATCAAAATCACCAATGTTTCTACACTAACTGTAATATCCCAAAAATAATAATAATAATAATAAAAGTGTTAACTAAATTTAGTTAATTAATTTAAATTAATTAATTTGTGTTAAAATTTGAGGCGATGCGCGTGTGCTTAGAGAGTAAGCAAAGTGGCCAAAATTTGATATTTTTATTTTTTGTCTCATGGAAGCTTCTGGTCAAATGGAAAGCAGAGGAGTAGAGAATGAGAGATAGAGATCAGGGGAGCCGAGAGTGAGTAGGGAGTGAGAGGGCTCGGCTGAAGGAGAGATTGAAGGGGAGAGATCGAGATCGAGAGAGTGAGAAAGAGAGATCGAACGAGAGGGAGAGAATGAGGTGGCGGTCATGGGAGGCTAGCCGAGCTTTGCTCGGCCATGGCAGCGATGCGAGTAGCGGCAGTGGCAGTAGGCGTGGTGGCGCGCGGAGGCCGGCTAGGGGCGGGCGAGGGCTGCGCTGGTCGAGGCGGCGGTCGGTGGAGCTCGACCGCGACAAGCGGCCGCTGGTGCGCTGTTGCAGGAAGAAGAAAAAGAAAAAGAAGAGGAGAAGAAAAAAGAAGAAAGGGAAGGAAAGAAAAATAAGTGAAAAAAATAATAGAATTTGGGATTTTTCGGCATGGAAAGTGATCAGGTACGTGGGTAAAAATTAGTCGAAGCATGTCATGTTTAAATTATAAATTTTACGTGATTAAAATTAATTAATTTGAATCTCGGTTGTATTATTTGCTAGGAAATTATTTAATTTGTCTCGGGAGCTTGAGAGAGGTCGGAATCAGCTAGTTTCAGGCAAGTTCCTAATACTTTCCTCGTATTCTTTAATTCCCGTGAGAAACCCTGTGATTTCTCATATTTTATACCCTCGCTTCGTCTGTTTCGATTCGTTTATTAATTATGGAAATTTGAGTCGTTTGATTTAAATTTAATTTATTAAGCTGGTTTCGAGAATTTTATTAACGTGATTTAATTTAAAATAAATATGAGACTTGTTGAGATTTTAATTGTGGTGCGCTTACGTGGGATTTTAGACAGCTAAATTAATTATATTACACAGTAGATTTATTTAATTAAAACCGCGATTTTATTTATTGCCAGCGAACGTTTTACTTCGCAGCGGGTGCGCAAGAAAAGCAAGGAACAGCCGTATAGAGGCAAGCTCTTAACCCTCTCTTCCTGATCTTTAATTCCCATGAAAGACCCCGTGATTTCCTATGTTTTATCATCTCCCTTACTCTAATTCGGCTCCTAACCTTATTTGTTATTCTTATTCATTTGTTTTAATTTAAATTAAATCCGAGGCTTCTAGAGTTTTGTTTGTTGTGAGCTTATGAGAGTTTGTACCGTCCCCACTCCCTTGGGAATGATGCCGAACCAGCCTGAGAATTAGGTTCCTAGACGGGCGAGTTTATTTATGATTTTATCGGGTTTATTTACAGTTTTTCTAGGATTTATTTATGGTTCGGTTAGAGTTATCGAGCAGTAGGGCAGGGGTCGATTGTTGGTGACATTGGGGTAGACTATTGTTCAGCCCTGATGTGGACCGTCGGGTGGACACCCCTAGTCACTGGTCGTTGACCAGTGCCACGCATTGCTGACAAGCTCTGCCGGTATATGATTTACTGCATGATTAGATACATTGTATTATTGTTCATGATTTGATATGCACATGGGTACGGGATGCATGTTGGGATATTCATCTATTGAGAATGCTTGGACACGGACATTCTAGCTTGGTTAGGTTGCATCCAACGCAGCATATGCATGGTGTGTGGTTTACTATGTGGGCGGAGCATGGCCTGATGCCTGGATGTATGGGCGCCTTGTATCACGTTGATGCTCACTACGCCATTGCATTTTTATGTGCATTGCATGGCTACTAGTAGTTATTAGTTCTCGGACGGGAGTACCGTTCTGAGGGAGCCTATGGCTCGGTTATCGGGAGTACCAGCCCGGGATCGCGTGCGCAGGTTTGTGGAGATATTTGTTGCCTTTCAAGACAGCGACAGGTTGGTATGAGACTTGGGTGTCGTGTGTCTTGTGTGGGCCCTAGGGACTGGTATGTGTTTTATTATGCTATTTTGCTGTGTTGTAGCGTCTCACGCTTTGTGTGTACCTGGGGGTTTATTTTGGGGAAAGTTTTCTGGTTATGTTCAGCCTTCAGGCTTTCTTTTCCTTATGCTTGCTGAGTCTCTCCACTCACTTTGCTTTCCATCATTCCAGGTAGTGCCAGCATGGGTTCGAGCAAGGGAGTCAGCGTCAAGCGGCCGAGTCGGTATGGTGTACAGGTAGTCCCGTCAATCCTTATCAACTCTGATGGTTGTGTAGGGTCTATTCTCTTATTTTCTTACTGTGCCAGGTCTTTCCTCGAGTCTCGTGTATGTCGGCACAGGAGTTCGTATTCTTTTACTTATCTTGTGACCGCTGTGCTAGCGGGGTACCCATAGTGCATGCATGTGTATATAGTTTAGCTTCCGCTGTTCTTATTTTTGTGTATGTATGCCAGGATGGTCTTTGTCTCGTGTTTCATTATTTTTTCCCTTCCGTAAGTGCTCCCGTTCGGATAGTCCGGGCAGCTGGGATATCCGGGTAGGGGTGCTTACACTAATTCACCTTGAAAACTAGATTCACACCTAAATTACAATGGGTTCTTGTAACATCCTGTATCGAGCGATAGGAAGAACCGGAACAACTTACCTTGATGGGCCTACACGAACTTCCCAGGGGGGTCACCCATCCCTGAATTACCCCAAGTCAAGCACGTTTAACTTGAGAGTTTTTTGCCAACATTCAGCCCAAAAGGTATCAAGCTGGTGTTGTTTCCTTTCTTACACTATTCTCGATATATTCTAACTTCTCTGGGCTCTCGGGGTATTACATTCTCCCCCCTTAAGCACATGACGTCCTCGTCATGCAACCTTACAACCGGTCCCAGATCTCCCCCTTGCATGGCCAATGTGGGATTCGCCTAAGGTGCCTACACGCACCCCCCATAGGGGCCTACACACCCCCATCGGGACTCAGCTTTCTCGCTGAAGTTTGCCCCACCACCGCGCTCAGAGGCTCGAGGGTCGGCTCTGATACCATTTGTAACATCTCGTATCGAGCGATAGGAAGAATCGGAACAACTTACCTTGATGGGTCTACACGAACTTCTCAAGGGGGGGAGAATGTAATACCCTGAGAGCCCAGAGAAATTAGTATATATCGAGGATAGTGTAAGAAAGGAAACAACACTAGCTGGATACTTTTTGGGCTGAATGTTGGCAAATAACTTTCAAGTTAAGCGTGCTTAATCTCGGGTAATCCAAGGATGGGTGACCCCCCTGGGAAGTTCGTGTAGGCCCATCAGGATAAGTTGTTATGGTCCTTCCTATCGCTCGATACGGGATGTTATAGTTCTAAACAACCACTACACCAATATTTTCTTCCTAGCTTACCTTAGAAACTAGATTCATTTAGATTTTAATAGATCTAGAAAACTTATACAATCCTCAATAATAATTTAAATGTTTACAAATAATTTGTCCACACTTGGACACAAATAAATAATTAAGAACAAATTATACAAAACAATAATATTTAAATAAATAAATAAATTTGTAACATCAAATGGAGAAGTTCAGATTTGTCATAGAAGACTTGACAAACTTTTCTCCTCTTGTTTTGTGGTTCTTCGATGGATGTGCAATAATATTTCGAGAGTCTTGGATTGCTTGAATGTTTTGCTTGAGAGAGTTTGAGAGTTTTCGGGTACTTTGGATATGCAATGGAAGTAAATGGATTATCAAAAAATGAGTTTGGGGGGTATTTATAAGTATTTTAGCCACTAAAGAAATGATTAATATGAAGTTTGAAATTCAAAAAATGTTTAGACTTTCTCAAATAATAAGAAAACATGCCTCACCTTTAATTAAAAATATATTTATTTTTTACATGAGAAATCAAGATTTAAAAATTCAAATATAAGCTTTTTGAGACATAAATGATTAAAAGAAGAAAACGTGTCTCTAAAAATAATATTCTTTAATTTAAAATAAATTTATTTTTTGTATAAGTAAGAGAAATCATGTCTAAAAATAATTCTCCTTTAATTAAAATTTTAAATATAAGATTTTGATACATAAATGATTAAAACAATAAAATATATTTAAAAATAATCTATTTTAATTTAAAATAAATTCACTTTTTACATGAATAAAAAAAATATTTATATCATAAAAATATTTTTATTAATCATCAAAACTTAATTAATATGAGCAAGTTAACTCAATATAAATCATCAAAGAAAACCAGGGGCTAAGACATAGCAACGATCATCCTCTGGGCCAAAAAATAAAAATAAAAAGATAAAAAAAGTACTGAAAATATATACAATAGTCAGAAAAAAATTGAAACCAATATCTAAACTCAAAGCTTCTAATATCAAGCATGAAGCTCTATGATCACAATAACCAGTATCCAAAAACAAACAATCGACTGCGCAATGGGTATATAAGTATCTCAATAGTATCTCAATATGTCATACTATTAAATATATATATGATGTTATATGTAACATTAATATAAATATATAAACATTATTTAAAATATTGAGTATTGAGATAATATTTTTCTTCCTTATGTGCTGCTACTGAACAATTGAGAGGTCAATGTACCTTGTGGAAAAGATTAATTGCAAAGCTAAACACCCTCTTGACCCTAAGCCTCGTATCATTGTCACTTGAGGGTCAATTGTTCTAGAAAGGCCTTGAATTCAACCCCCTCTCTTTCACTTTTATCATTCTTTGTCTTGCCTCATGAATTTTGAGTGGTTTTTGTCAATACGAGTTAGGTTTAGAAAGACGTAAAATCGCACGGTTAGTTACTGAATTATGTATTTTATAAGAAATTAATTTGATTATGTCTAAGAAAGTGTACTCAATCCAAAGAAAAGGGCTCAAAAACCTATCAAAAGAATAAATTCATTTAATATGAGTGAAATTATTAGATAATCGAGAAACCAAGAGACAGCTGAGGGATTTCATCTAAGAATCTCTCTCTGAGCCTTTGAGAGACCATTTTGAGATCTCACACCTTGCTTAACCATTATTATTCGAGAGACTCTTGAAGATTACGCAGACCCGAAAGCCTCTCTCTCAATTACGGGAAAGACTCTTTCAGGAGAGTATAAATCTTAAAAGACTTGAATCTTCAAACACTATTCACTTCCGGTGTTCCCGCCTATGAATGTCCATTAAGAAATACGGCTTTCCTTCCACTTGTCAATTTGCTCCCCCTATAAATGAGAGACTCTTCATTTAGTAAAGATATGTTCACAATTCTATTCAAATTATAATTTTACATATCTTTTAAACTTCAGGCTTGAGATTGACATAAGTGTTGAAAGATTTGTAGGAAAGACTCACCCAAGTCTTTAACTAGCTTCTTCCTTTATAGTCCATTTAATTAAATTACAATAATTGGTTACCATAGAAATTAAGACAGTTTGTAGTCAATTTAATTAAATTACAATAAAATTGTTCTATGGATCGGATTAAGTGCTTGGCTTTCAACTAAATGATTTTTAAGTGGTTGTATCATTGATTAACGTCATTAAGTAGAAAATTAGGGGTAACCTGGCTCTTTCACTTCTAGAATAAATTTTTTTAATAGTCAATATGTTGCAATTAGTCATTTGATTTTTTTTCTTTTTTATCTAATATATACATATATATATATATATGAATAATGATACCGGGCTCGAAATAAGGAGGCGAATTAGGTGTCCTACTAATAAAAATTACAAGATTTTTAGTTCATTGAATGCTTAATTCACCATTTCTCGTGTAACACCTCGCTTTTTCCAAGATGCGTTAATTTAGGATTTTGAGATTATTATTTTTTTTAAGATACATTTAACATAAATCATTCTTCAACAATCTCATTCTACCTTTTCAATGTATCAAAGTTAAAAAGAATAAGTTAAGACAAGTAACTTTATCATAAATGCAGAAACAAAATCGAAATCTCAAATGATACATAACCGTAATTTCTTTATTCATAATATAGAAACCGTATCATTGTTTGACATGACATCTTCAAAATAAAATACATAAAGACTCATCTCTTAGCAACAACTAAACACCTCAGACATAGTCAAAAGATATATTAAGGATCACCTATGTAATCAACGTCTATATCTTGATAACCTTTTTTCCCTTGGTACCGCTGCTTTCAACTAGAACGTTTGAATATTTTAGGGATATAATTCAAATTAGATGCTAAATCATCTAAGTGAGAGTTCAAAACATTTCCATGAATATATGCAAGACTATGAACAAACTGACATATCCCGAAATATCCCAACCCAAGAGAATCGCGTATAATGCTTAATCTATATCACAGGGAAAAAATAATCTCTCTAAAGACAACACAACCACATTTGACACATTGACATAACACAATCCTGTTTAAGAAGGACAACATCAACGCATGAACTTGGGTATTACCCCACTATCATATCCCGTCGCTGCATCGCCCCGCCTCGCCTTGCCGCTCCTCTGCAACGCCTTGCCGCATCTTTGCACTGCCTCGCTGCTGCATTGCGCCACCGCCTCGCAGTCGGCGAGGCGAGGCGGTCGACGTGAGAGAAGAGATGGTCGACGCGCGAGAAGAAGAGGCAACACGGGGCTGACTGGAGAAGAACAGGAAAGGGGGGAGAGAGGAGAGAGGGAGAAGGAAGCAGAGAGGAGAAAAGAAGAGAGGAGAGAGAAGAAGAAGGAAGCAGAGAGGAAAAGAAATGGGCGTTAGCTTTTCACAGGGGTTATTTTAATCCCCATTAAACGGGGGTGAACAAAATCGCACTCCTATATATATTACTCTTTTTGACATCATGGATCCTATATTATATATTTAACAAACAATTGATAAATCCTTGCCTCATATATTTAACTCATATATTTAACAAACAAGTGATAAATCCTCTGCCTCTACGTACCGGGCTAATAAAGGTATATACTTTTTATAGCACTAATTATTAAACTCCCAACAAACAAATTTGATTTTTAAAGAACTAAAACTTTCGATCTAAAATCGTTCTTGAAAAAAGAAATTTAAATTAAAAATGTCTAAATTGTGTGTTAAAAAACAAATAATAAAACCCTAATGTCTAACCACAAACAGTTAGAAAAAGGGATAAATTATCTCAACCTGTCGAGTCTCGATCTTAGTAATCTAATTGATGGGTTGAGTTCTATCCATAAGATATAAGATTATATTTATAAAAAAAATAATATATATCAAATTAACTAGATATCTTAATTAAACTCCTTCAAACCCCATGTTTAATAGTCGAATATGATTTTATTTTCCAATATTAGGGGGCCTAGTATAAACAAAATTTAGATATTTTTATTTAAAAAATAAAAAGAGACAACAATTAAAAAATTATAAATTGACTTGGACTTTTGACTTTCAAACAGAACATTTCTTTGGGCCGTTGACTTACAGAGTATAAAGTGAATATTTTCTTTTGGTATTAGTAATTAATTTTTTAAATAGGTTATTTTATATAAAATAGTATTAAAAAGTAATTTATAATTATTAAAGGAGATTTACTAAATTTTTATTTAGTTATTTTTTAATAAGCTTGGGATTGGCGTCCAGACGTCCCATACCACACCGAAGTCTAACAGATAGTGTAGGAGGGAAATCAATGAATTTGGTGACCCTTAATTTCAATTTTGAAATAACACTCTAGTGATAACAAAATGGATTATGCTAGACGGATGAACGCGGCGACGCATGAGTTGACAAACCCAAATTATCGCGAGATTTTAGTGTCAAAATCTCGCGATAACTTGAAACAATTTTGAGTTGTTTTATAGTTGACCGCCCATTTTCAAGCCTATTTCAAACCCACACTCTCTCTTTCTTCTCTCTCAAAACCATCATCTCAGTGTCTCTTCCCCACTCTTTCTCTCTCAAAACCACCCCCCTCAAACTCAATCTCTCTCAAACCCACCCCTGTGGGTGTAGAGTCCGCCCCCCACACCGCTCTCACGCCTCCGTCGCCGTCAACCCCGCCAACGTTGTTCGCACCGCCGTCGCGCAAAGATGGCTCCACCGTCGTCTCCCTCGCCAACATCGCCTGTCGTCGCCCCCCTGCTCGCATAGCCATCTCCCCTGCCAACACTGCAAACACAGCCCGCCATGGCCATCGCCGTCGTCAACACCCCCCACCGACCACTGACCACCATCGCCCGCCCCCCACACAGCCTCTCGCATCGCCTTGCCCAAAGATGGCTTCACCGTCGTCTCTCTCGCCAACACCGCCTGCCGTCGCCCCCTGCTCGCATAACCGTCTACCCTGCAAACACCGCCCGCCCGCCATCGCCATCGCCGACGCCGTCACCCCCCACCAACCACTAACCACCGTCGCCCGCCCTCTACATCGCCTCGCCCCCACCCGCTGTCGCCTCCCCCCCCTCGGCTGCTCGAACTGCCCAAACTTCACCCATTCTCTGTTATGTATTTTTTTAATTTAAGAAGTGTAATTTTAATACAAAATAAGAGATGATTTTAATATATAATTGATCCTGTTGTAATAAGTTGGTATTTAAAGTGATCTTAAATGAAAAAATAAATTATTTAATTACTTGTGTGATTTTATTATATATATTAATATTAACATTTTTAATAACAACTATTAAGATTGTTGCTGTTAAATCTGATTGTAAAATAATAAGAAAAAAGTTATTATTATATTTAATTTTAAAATAATAAAAATATATATCTAATTATATTAGATTTGATCTTAAAAATAGTAATTTTACTCCAATCTTATTTTACACTGATTTAAGTAATTTTATCAAGTTATAATTTTACTCCAATTTTATTTTACACTACTCCAATTTTATCAAGTAATTTTACTCCAATCTGATTTAAGTAAAATATTAATCTTATTTTACACAAATGTTATAATTTTATAAATAAATAATTTAAATTAAGTAATTTAATTAATATCCTTAAATTGAAGAAAAATTAACACAAGCAATATTTTTTACTCAATTGTCAAATATACAATCAAAATAAATTATGTTCTTTCATACTTTAAAATAAATTATATTTTTTAATTTTTGTTTCAACAGCTAAATCATCATAAAAAAACAACAGAAGCAAAAAAACTAACAGCCAAAAAAAAAAAAGAAAATATATAAATATATATAAATGTATATATGTATATGTAAAAAATAAAAATATTTATAAATATATATATAAATGTTGTTTTTACAGCCGCGAGGGGGCCTGATGGTGGCGGTCCGAGCAACGCGGGAGGTCGACGGCGGGCAACGACGGAGGGGCCATTCTTGGGCCACGGCAGTGCAAGAATGGTTTTGAGACAGGGTGAAGGGGGGGAGGAAGACACTTCGACTGGATTTGAGAGAAACTGAGGGAGAGATGGAGTGGGTTTGAGATAAGGGGGGAGACACTGCTGCAACTGGGTTTGAGAGAGAGAATAGGGGAGAGATGGTGGGTTTGAGAGATGGTGGTTTTGAGAGAGAGAGTGAAAGTGAAAGTGGTTTTAGAGGGAGGGAAAGTGAAAGTGGTTTTGAGAGAGAGAGGGAGTGAAAGTGAGAGAACGGGAGCTGCCAGTAAAGAGATAGTGAGACTGAGGGTTAAATTTGTAATTTTAGATGGAGGGTTAAATTGTAATTTAAACAAGTTTGTCAATGGGAAATTCTATTTACAACCATAAATTTTACTTTTCGTAACCACGACACGTAAAATATTAAATTTTACTATTCGTAGCCACATTTACTAGTTTGTCCAACCATTTATATACCAAATATACCCTCTAAACACTCATCTCTCAAAAAACACACCCCACGCGCATCCAAGTTCTTCTTCTTCACATCAAACCCTGGGCTTCTTCCTGTTCTCATTCTTCGCGCATCAAACCCTGTTCTTCTTCTTCTTTAGACCACTCTCACAGACCACTGTCGACCTTTCGTCGTCGCCCACTTCGCTTGCCTCGCTTACATTTTTCATTGGAGTTCCCCGAAATCTCAGAACTAGGTAATGCCCCTTCTTCGGGGTGAGAACTTCCCCGAAGGACGAGATTCGGGAAACCCCATACCCCCGAATCTCGTTGTTCGGGGGGTGAGGGCTTCCCCGAATGACGAGATTCGGAGAACCCTATACCCCCGAATCTCGTTGTTCGGAGGGTGAGGGCTTCCCCGAATGGCGAGATTTGGGGAATCCCATATCCCCCGAATCTCGTTGTTCGGGGGGTGAGGGCTTCCCCGAAGGGTGAGGAGTTTCTTTAAAAATATAAAAACAATTATACCAATTATATAAAATATGAAAGTAAATGATATACAAAATTGAAACCAAATTTACCTAATTTTGCACAGTAAAATTTGGATCAGATTAGGTTGATTTATTGGTATTAAAAATTAAAATTAACTCAAAAAAAATTAAGATTAAAGCAACATTAATTCAAAAAAAATATATAATATTAATCCAAAGATTTGGGAGACAATAATTCAAAATAATTTATATACAAAATCATTATATATATATAGAGTTATAATATATATAGTTATAATATACATATAATATATAACAATATAATATAAATATAATAGTATCCATTCTCCCGAACCCATGAGTTCGGGAGAATGGATACAATTGCATTCTATATACATATTATATAGTATAATATTATATAATATATTATATAATTGAATTAAGGAGAATTGTATTCTCCCGAATTCATAGATTCGGGAGAATACAATTCTCCCAAATTTTTGATTTCGAGAAAAATAGTTTTTCCCGAATTCATGAATTCGGGAGAATTGATTTTTCCTGAATTTATGAATTCGGGGTGCTTATCAAAACTTGAGATTTGGGGTTCCCTAAACACCCAGAACGCTTGGGTTCGGGCGGTTAAGGGTTTCCCGAACCTCGGGGTTCGGGGCATCCCCCAAGCCCCGAACCCCGAGGTTCGGGGCATCCCTAGCCTCCAAGGCAGTGTATTTTTTATTTTTTAATTAATCTTATTTTTTAATTTATCCATAGTGTATGCATATATAAATTATGTGATTGAACTACTGATAGATGTTATAAATTGTGTTTTTTCTTGCCGAAACATGAATACTCGTTATCTTCTTTGTCAAACTCTGCGTAAACATTTGCAAATAATAATCATCCATCGCTGATAATAATGGCTATGGCGATGAGAACTCGACTGAGTAATGTTTGGTGTTCAATAATACTGGCTACTGCTCAGTATTGAATAATAATGGTTGTGCAATGTTCAGTTGTGCGTGAGAAATTGGTTGTGGCGATGGTGGTCGAGAAAGTGAGTACACGCGCTTGAAGAGTAATGATGGGTGGTTGAACGTTAAATATTTAAATGAAGGACAAATATGAGTTTTCATCTCAGGATATTTTAGAAATATTAAAAGTGGATTACAGAAAACAAAACGTATGATTGCAAATAGAATTGTCTTTTGTCAATCCGTTCGTGGCCGCGTTCGTCCGTGTAGCATTATCTAACAAAATAGGCTCCAAAAAAAATTTTTTTAGGACCACTAGACTATAGATTATGGCCAAGGACTACTTTTTGCTTAAGCTAGTTCTATATATACTAGTAGTTCCCCCACTTTTGCTTTCAACACGGAGACCGAGCTTCCATTAACACACCAGTACCACTGTCTCTGTGTACTCCGAAGGGGAGATCGGTCGAGAAATGGTGTTTTCCGGCGACGGCGTCGGAGGGGGAGGCTCTGGATGGCCCAACACAAAGAGCCTGGCCCTCCATGTGCTCACCGGCCGGTGGTTCATGGTATTCGCCTGCTTCCTGATCATGTCTGCCGCCGGAGCCACCTACATGTTCGGCCTCTACTCCGGCACCGTCAAATCCTCCCTGGGCTACGACCAAACCACCCTCAACCTCCTCAGCTTCTTCAAGGACCTCGGCGCCAACGTCGGCGTCCTCTCAGGCCTCATCAACGAGGTCACGCCGCCGTGGGTCGTCCTCTCGCTCGGCGCCGTCCTCAACTTCTTTGGGTACTTCATGATCTGGCTCTCCGTCACCAAGCGAACAACGAAGCCCCACGTCTGGCAAATGTGTCTCTACATCTGCGTCGGAGCCAACTCGCAGGCTTTCGCCAACACTGGCGCGCTGGTGACGTGCGTGAAGAACTTCCCGGAGAGCCGCGGCGTGGTGCTGGGGCTGCTCAAGGGCTTCGTCGGCCTAAGCGGCGCCATCATCACTCAGCTCTACCACGCCGTCTACGGCGACGACCCCAGCGCGCTCATTCTGCTCATCGGCTGGCTTCCGGCCGCCATATCCTTTGCCTTTCTCCGAACGATTCGGATCATGAAGGTTGTGCGCCAGCCGAACGAGCTGAAAGTTTTCTATAACTTTCTCTACATATCGCTGGCCCTCGCCGGATTTCTCATGATCATCATAATCGTCGAGAAAAGGTTTAACTTCACGCAGTCGTCGTCCTGCTTCTGCTCTTTCTACCACTCGCTGTAGTCTTCAAAGAAGAATACTACATTTGGTTGAGCAAGAAATTTGCCGGCCGAAAATCAGCGGAAAATCCGCCGCAAATTGATATTATAGTGAATGCAGACAACACTTTGACCCCCTCGCCGTCCACCATCGAACTACCCAGTTCCCAAAAGCTGCAACAAACTTCAAATTCGTCTCAAATTGATCATTCTCTACCTAGTACCCAGAAGAAACAAGAACCTTCTTGCTTCAAAACCATATTCCGGCCACCGGACAGAGGAGAAGACTACACCATTCTCCAAGCACTCTTTAGCATCGACATGCTAATTCTCTTCTTCTCCACGATTTGCGGCGTGGGAGGGACTTTAGCGGCCATAGACAACCTGGGACAGATCGGGGCTTCCTTAGGATACCCAAAACGAAGCATTAGTACTTTCGTTTCGCTAGTGAGCATCTGGAACTATCTCGGCAGAGTGGTGGCCGGATTCGCCTCCGAAATCTTCCTAACCAAGTACAAGTTTCCCCGGCCTCTAATGCTCAGTCTCGTCCTCCTCCTATCCTGCCTCGGCCACGCCCTCATCGCCTTCAATGTCAAGAACGGCCTCTACTTCGCATCAGTCATCATCGGATTTTGTTTCGGCGCGCAATGGCCGCTGCTGTTCGCCATCATCTCTGAAATTTTCGGGCTCAAATACTACTCCACGCTCTACAATTTTGGTGGAGTTGCTAGCCCGATTGGATCGTATATACTGAACGTGAGAGTCGCGGGGCATTTATACGACAAGGAGGCTGATAAGCAGATGAAGGCACTGGGGATTGTTAGAAAGGCCGGGGAGGACTTGGATTGCAAGGGGGAAGAGTGCTTTCGATTGGCTTTCATCATAATCATGGCAGCGACAGTGGTCGGGGCAATGGTTTCGGTGATTTTGGTGCTTAGGACGAGGAAATTTTACAAGAGTGACATCTATAAGAAGTTCAGGGAGGAGGCCAAGGCAGCCGAGGCGGCGGAGGAGATGACAGTCCCCGGAAACGGCGTTGGACCCGCGACACCGGTGGTCAAGGTCGGATAAAGAGATCGATTGGTGTAAGAATATATAGGCAGGTCGATTGATACAAATACATACAGAATTGAAAGGGAGGGGTTTGTCCCACTGGTTTGGCCGTAAAAGGGTACCCCACCGGTTTGTGATATTCATTTGGCGGCCGTAAAAGGGTACCCTTTTTCTTCTTCCTTTTTTGGGGCCAAATCTCTTCAGATTGCCATAAATGTCAGAAACAATCTGTGTTTCTGTCTTGGGCCTACTGTTTAAAGCTCTAGCTCTCCTAAGCCTCAATCCTCCCAGTTATTTGTGTAGTGATAGCTCTGTTCATGTTTGGTGAGCCTTACACTAAGAATAACAATGAGTAAACACAAACCCGAGTCTATCTATTTAAATATTTGCCATCTTTAAGCCCTTGAAAGTACTTATAAACTGAGTAACTTCAAAATTTGATTTATACTCTGGTTAATCAATAGATATACAAGGCCAAACAGAGTTTAAATATAGGACCCTTTGGGCTTCAGGTTAATATAGTTCTATTAGGAAATGGGAATGGATATGCAAAACGAAAACAGAAAATAAATATAATATGAAATAAAAATAAAAAAAATAATATTTTTTAAAAAATAAAAAATAAAAACACTGGAAAACAAGTAAACAAAAAAAAATATAGGGTTTTTTTTATAAATATAATTTTTAATATAAAAATTATTAAGAAATACTTATTTAATATAAAAATAAACATAAATTCTATAATCCATTGAGGTACGCTAACCTGATACTGCTGCTACTTATTATTCCTTGCACTTGTGAGATATTAAACTTTTTTAATTGTTTATTGTCTACCTTAGTCTTTTATTACAACAAAATGTCTCACGTACCCAATACTTGGGTGCAATCACTGTTCTTGCTCAAAGGGGACATCAATACTGTTCCATCAAATCAAACCCCACTCCAACAGTGGTCCGTCACCTTTAAACGTTATAGAAGTACTAGCAGTTGACTCAATACGATTTCATCTTTTCTATATTTTCAGAAACAAACACTTACAGATGAACAGTTATTCTAATCATCAATAAGAACTCTTAATCCTAACAAAAGAAAGAACCCTCACAGACCAAACAAGTAATATCTTCACCGACCAGAAGTAATGCTGTGTCTAAGAGAAGGTCATTACCCTTGCAATCGGGCAGCAATCCAATGCTTTTAGAAGATACGGGAAGAATGGTAAGCCCAGATTCATCAGTTAGCTCATTAATGATTTCATTACCTCTGTAGGCCCAGGGTTTGTAGCTGTTGATTCAGCCAGTTTTTTGTTCACCGCGGTTAGTGTACGTAGGGTTAAGAAACCTATCTTGTTTCTCTCTCCTCTCCTCTCTCTCTCACCTTCCCTCTTTTTCTCCAATATCCTCTCTCTCCGCAGTGATCCGCGAAGATGTAGCGATGATCAGCATGCAAGAGGCAGCAAGGTGAGGTGAGGCAGCGGCGGCGGCAACTAGAGGAAGGTGGCGAGAGACTTGCTGGAAAAGAAAAGAAGAGAGGAGAAAAAATTACTGACGGAAACTCCACAAAATTGATGGGAGTGACGTTCACCCCATTATAGGAGTGAACAAAATCGCACTCTTTTTCATAAGCTAGGAATACAAACATTAACAAGCCTTAACAATATTGGTAAGTAATGGCGGTTGACCTCTTCCCTGCATCACTTTTGCTGTGGTTCTCTTCTCTGGTATCTGGAACTCAAAATAACAACGAAAAAGTGTCACAAATGAATGAAAGAAAAAAGAATGAGGTTGCTTAATAATTCTAAAGATCTGAGACAAAGGGTATACACACAGGGACGGATGCAAAAATTTATGTAGGGGGAGGCTGAAATTTTTTTTTAAGATGTAAAACTATACATTACAGATTTTGGGGTGGATTGTAATTTTTTTGGGATTAATTTATTATTAAAAATTATTTTTTATATTTAAAAAATTAATTTTAATTGTGAGCTGCCCTGGACAACTCAAGTGTAGATCTGCCCTAGGCTGAAGTTGCAAATGAGTTGAGTCATCACAAGTGGGTTGGTGGTCAGCTCTATAAAACCTTTGTTCGAGTTTGTTCATTAAAGTAAACTAGTTGATTTTGAGTTAACTTTAAAGTTTGATTTATAAACGAGTCGATTTTGAATTCAATAAAGTTTTGCTCATTAAAACTCGCAAACATGTTCGAATAGAGAAATGTTAATACTAATAAACTTGATTAGAGAGTTTTAAACATCCTTATTAGAATATCGCGAATAATTCATAATTTAATAACCTCGTTTATAAATATATTATTTAACATAAAATTATTTAACTTTAAATTATTATAATAATATAATTAAATTAAATATTTTTAAAATTATTATATATTAATTTAATCATTTATGTACCTAAAATAAAGTAAAATATCAAATTAGATTTAAATCAAATAACAGATTTTGGCAAATTCTAGCTCAAGCTCAGACTTGGGCTTCAGCTTGCCAATAGGGGCTCGAGTTTAGAAATTGACTAACGAGTTAGAATTTAAAATTAACAAAACTCAACTCAACTCGATTTAATTGCAACCCAGTTCATAAGTCACTCTCAATGGGCCTGGATTCATGAATGAGAACGCTAGATTTTAATGGCGGATTGCTCCTAGTTGGACCATTGTGACTTGGGAGTTCTTTATACACCTGAGTTTGGAGACCAACATTGAGGTATAATGCACCAGTTTTGGCAAAATTTCTGTGCAAAGTCTCATTTTATTTAAAATGTTGCTTAAAATATTAAAAAATAAATTATTACTGTCAAACGTCACCCAATAAATTATGAATATCAAACTAAAAAGAAAAGTATTTTATAAATGTCACTTCTAGAAAACTTCCAAGTCTTGAGCGGCAAAAAAAACCACTGCACCAACCACTGTCACAAATATATATGATTATAATGAAAGCCAATTTGGAGCACTCTTCCCCCTAGCAATCCATGTTTTTGCCTTGGTAGCAAGCCCTCAATGTCTACATTTACTTCTAAACGATACGAGATTATCACATTGAGCACATATGACTCAATTGGGCAAATAACGAGCTCGAAAATTTATTTTAATTAGGGGTGTTCAAAAAAATCGGTGTACCGTAGAAATTGGCCAAACCGATCCGATAGCAGTCGAAAACGGTTTGAATTCTTTCCAAATCGTGCGGTTTGCAGTTTAAACAGTTTGTCAAGAAAATAATAAAAAAAATTATAAAAAAAATATTATTATAAAAATCTAATAATTAGTAGTCTATCCTATTTATTTTTATATTATTTTATCTTTATTTTTTTTTCTATTTATTTACATTTAATTATTTTTATTTATAAATATTTGTGTCTTTATTTATCATTTTTAAATATCTTTCTAAGTGATTTTAAATAGTATTTCAAATCGTGGTAAATCGTAAATGCGGTATGGTTTGGTGCGATTTGGTCGAACCCAAACTAGACCGTGGTATAATTTAGTTAAAAAATTATACTAATAATTTGGCATACTAAAAATAATTTATACTGATAAAATCGCATCGCGAACATTTTTTATTTTAATTATAACTATGAAGAGTAAAAAGTTGGTTAGGAATAAAATTTCTCTTTTAGCATGTTAGGTGTTGTAGGGGTGGTATGGTATTTCAGGTGTCAGCATCCATGCCAGTTAGCCTGTCCCCAAGTGCTTTAATTTTAGAGCAATGCTAGGCGTACGTGGCAGCACACCATTGGGTGTGCTGCACCTCACGTGAGAGAGGCGCCTCTCTCACGTGAGGTGCAGCACACCCAATGGTGTGCTGCAAGCTGGGGTCATGACTGTCATCAGTCATGACGCCCAGCATTTTTCTTAATTTTATAACCCATCCTCAAACCGTACGCAAATTTGTTGATCACACGGTTTCGACTTCTGGCATCACTCTTATTAATTAATTCTTCCAATCCATGTTCAAAAGGTAAGGTTGGTTTAATTACATAATAATTCTCTTTCTTTCTTTCTTTTTTTTTTTAAAAAAAATAATTTTTATGATTTAATAATACATTAAGCATGTAAATTACGAGTAGGAGTGACTTATGGTCTACTATAAGATTTTATTCAAAAATAATAAATATATGTTGGAATTGGCGAATACTTCGGGAATTCTTGTTTCTCACACCGGGTACGCCTACGTGAGCTTAGGGAAACTGAAGTGTTACCCAACTAAATATGATCCCTACGCGCGGGATACGGGGTTTTTTATATTATTTTAAGTTTTAGGCCCATTTTTGAGGCATATATATTTTTGCTTCTTTTGTTCAATTGTAAGGTTGAATCTGCTGTAATCGGAAAATATAGTAAAAAATTCTTTGCAGGACGTAGCCCTAACTTGGGGTGAACCTGGGTAATCTCGTGTGTCTCTCTTTTTTTTTCTTGGTTTCTTGTGTGATCGTCTGACTCGGTTGCGATAAATCCCTTCAATATAATCACTATCTATTTGAACACCCCGACATATATATATATATATATATTTAGTTTTTGAAACCCAACTCTATAATACAAAAGAAAAGATTTGTTTTAATAAAATAAATTTGAAGAAGTTTAGATTATTAATGATGAATTAGTGGGGGGCAAGAAAGTGGGGCGCTTGAGTTGAGATGAGAAATAAGATATTGATTAATTATATGGTATTTAGGTAGTAGAGTTCAATAATTGAACGGCAAGGCAAGTCGCCATCAAGAATTCAACATCAGCTAGGCATCACAGTTGTAAGGCTTATGTTAATGATGACTTCTGGTACTTATTTAATATATTTTATAATAATTATATATTTTTCTTAATAGTTAATTTTTTTATTGGTTAATAATAATTATATCATATTTTAAAATATTTAAATACACTTTTAACATAACCCTAAAATTAATGGCCAATTGGGTGGCCCCAACATTTTGGAGATGATAGTTACAAGCAATGGATATTGTCCATTTAAGACTATCCAATGATGATAGATACTATGTAAAGACCATTCCAGACATTGAAGGTGATGAAGATGTGGATAGTTCAAGAGAAGAAGATGACGAAGGTGAGTAGTAGAGGTCGTGGGAATATGTAGAGGATGAGAGTGAGCGGTTTTAATTTATATATTTACGTAGCAGTGTTTATTAATTAAGATATAGGATTAAAAAGATAAAATATAAAAATTATTTTAAATTTTAATTTTTTTAATATATTTATTAAATTTATTTAGTAATCTCTTAGAAAATAAATCAAATGATTTCTTATTTAGTATTTTTCAAATATGTTTATTTCTCCCTTCTTTAAATAAGCATATATTTGATCTTAAAAAATGATACATATGTCCTCTAATATATTTTAAAAAATTAAACAAACAGTTTGATAAAGAATTTAAAATATTTTTTAAATTTATCTTGATCATTCTATATATTGGTTTAAGAAGCATTTTAATCTTATCTAGATATAAGTTTATCTTACTCATTTTAACAAACACTACTTTAATAAAAAAAGAAAAAAAAAAAGTGATAGTAAAATGTGGTTACACCTCATTGTGATAGATCGTTCGTTTTTAATAAAAAAAAGAGTATAAAAATAAGAAGGAAGTAAGGTAAACTGGCATATTTAAGATATGAGATTTCCTATTTGGTGATAACCAGAGCTTGTGATTTTATGGTCACATCGGACAATCTTTTTATCCAGCCTTCACCTCCGATCATCTATCACCACTATTTCCGGCAACTTCCATCTCCACCTCCTCGGCCTTGGCCTCCGTTGTCTTCTTGAACCTCTTATAAATGCCACTCTTATAGAACTTCCAAGTCCTAAGCACCAATAAGGCCGAAACAATTGCACCAACCACCGTCACTATTGTGATTATGATGAAAGCCAATCTAAAGCATTCTTCACCCTTGCAATCCATGCTGTCCTGACCCTTCCTAGCAATCCCAAACGCCTTCATCTGTTTCTCAGCCTCTTTGTCGTATAATCGACCAGTGATTACCACGTTAAGCACATACGATCCGATTGGGCTGGCAACCACCCCAAAATTTAATAGCGTCGAGTAGTACTTGAGCCCAAATATTTCAGAGATTATTGTCAGCAACAACGGCCATTGTGCCCCGAAACAAAATCCAACGATGATCGATGCGACGTAGAGACCGTTCCAGACATTGAAGGCGATGAGAACATGGCCGAAACAAGAGAAGAGGAGAACGATAGTGAGTAGTAGAGGTCGTGGGAACTTGTACTTGGTTAGCAAGATTTCAGAGGCGAATCCGGCCACGACACGGCCGAGATAGTTCCAGATGCTTATTAGCGAAACAAAGGTGCTAATGCTTTTAGTTGAGTATCCGAGTGAAGCCCCGATTTGTCCTAGGTTGTTTATGGCTGTCAGAGTGCCTCCGATGCCGCAAATTGAGGCAAAAAAGAGGATTAGGAGGTCAATGCTGCAAAGTGCTTGGAGAATGGTATAGTCTTCACCTCTCTCCGGTGGCCGAAATGCATCTTTGTACCAGGACATCGAAACTTCTTGCCCCAGTGGTGCCGGTACTGGTGGTGTGACTGGTGTCCTAGTGATGACTTCCAACTGATCTGGGTCATCCACAGCTTGTGTTCTGCTCTTAGAAATTTCATATTCTTCCTTGATCACAATAACGAGTGGGAGGAAGAGAATAATGAGGACAGAGGCCGTGCTGATGCCGTACTCAAACTTACTAAAGGGAGTTTCGTTTTGAAGAATGATGACAATCATGAGAAAACCAGCCAGGCCCAATGATATGTAGAGGAACTTGTAGAAAACTCGGAGCTTGTCTGGCTGCTGCCGGACATCATTGATGGTTCGAATGGTTCGGAGGTTGGCAATATATATGGCGGTGGGAAGGCACGCGAGAAGCAAAATGAGAGCGTTGGCGTCTTCGCCATAGATGCTGTGGTAGAGTTGCGTGAGGATGGCGCCACTGAGGCCGATGAAGCCTTTGAGTAACCCCAATACAAGGACACGACTTTCTGGAAAGTTCTCAACACAGGCGACGAGGGAGCCATTTTCGGAGAAGGTTTGGGAATTGGCGGCCAGAAAAATGTAGAGACACATGTGCCAGACCTGGGGACTAGCCATTCTTTTGGTTAGGGCGAGCCAAAACATGAAGTAGCCGAAGAAGTTGAGGGCGGCGCCGAGAGAGAGGACCACCACCGGCGGCATGACTTGGTTGATAAGGCCAGGGAGGATGCCGACGTTAGCACCCAAGTCCTTGAAGAAGCTCAGCAAGAGAAGGGTGGTTTGGCTATAGCCAAGGGAGGATTTAAGGTTATTAGAGTAGACACTAAACAAGGAGGTGGTGCCATTAACGGACATAATGAGGAAGGAGGCAAATAACATGAACCATCGGCCGTTGAGGATTTGGGGGGTCGAGGCCCATCCACTGCCGGAAAACGCCATCTTTCCTTCTATTGTGGACTAAACGAACAATGCGTTAGTATGATCATGTACCACTAATTCCATTGGTCATATATATATATATTACTTGGACAATCTTTTGGACAATTTGAAGCAGCCTGGTTGCTTTTTGGAACAGTACGTTTGTTTGGCGGAGTAGGCTTGGAGCGGTTAAATGATGTGCTTATTATTCTGTTATTAAAAAATTTGGTGTTACTAAACTAAGCTTAAAACAAACAAAGCTAAATGCTACGATCAAGTGCCATCCGTAAAATTGAGCTTCTTCTTTTTTTTAATCAAAGTCTAAATAACGAAGTGACAACCTTCTTGTCCTCATATAACTATGCCCTTAATAGAGATGTAACTTTTTATTTAATTCAAAGGGGGTGTGCAACTTTCTTGACTATGTTAAAATTGCTCCGTGTTTGGGTAAGGTTGTCCCTTTGTTAAAATAAGATTGCATATAATTTCGTTACTCCAACGTTCCAACAGAATGCTTATATAAAATATTCATCATTATAATGATTTTTTGTTTACTAATAAAGCTGATCACTTTTGTTCATGGATCATTAATTTTTTTTTATTCCTTGAACATTCAACCATAGCAAGATAAGATAAAAGCTACATAATGTTGCCTTAGAGTATGGCGTAAGTGGTAAAGTTCTCAAATTTTTTTCGAGAATTATAAAAAATCAATTCTTAATGAAGACAAAAATATTTTATTTAGTGGAGATTGATTGCGTGTTCGCTTGAAAATATATAAATTTGTTATCGCATTCGATTTATTTAGAGGTCAAATCAAGGAGAAGGGCGGTCTCTTGCAAGAACAGACTGACGAAGTCCAAACATCTGAATCATAAAAAAAAAATAATAATTACATAATATAATGATAATAAGAATAATAATAATATATCAGAAGGTTAATATATTATTCTAATAAGATAATATATATTTTTGATAAGATAAACGCGTGTGATTTTGGCATCATTTATATTTCATGGATTTTTTCGAGGACAGTAGCATTGACGAACCTAACGGTGTGGAAACTGAGATGTTATGCAAATTGATGTGACCCATTAATTGAATATAATTATTAGTGCTTTATTTTCAAAAATGGAGTTGCCTTATAATTTTGTGTTACCACTGCCCCCTGTAGTTGTAGCTAAAGATGTCAAAGGGCTGGGTGGCCCGTGGGGTGGCTATGGCCCAGGCCGTCACTATTCAAACAGGCCAGACCATGCTTGGGCCCCGGGGGGGGGGGGAAGAATTTGGGCCCATAGCCGACTGGACCTGATTAGTTGGGATCTTATGGGCCCGCCCCATGAGACCCTTATGGGCCCAGCCAGTTAGGCCCATTGGACCTGATCCCTTAGGACCTTATGTTATTCTTGCTCATTTATTTTTTTAACTATGTTATTCTTTATTAATTATTGATATTAAATGCTAAAATATTTATATTTTATAATATATATAAATAATAAACATCAATATATTTAAAAAATTTAAATTAAATTTTTTATATATTTAAATTATAAATAAATATTCTTATTTTTATATGTACATTATTTTTCATATTAATTCACAAAAAAATTTACAAGGCATATAAAATTTTGAAATATAAAATAATAAAATAATATTTAAAACTTAAGATAAAAAATTATTTAAGAAAAGAAAAAAATTATTTTTTATATATGCATTATTTTGATATTTATATATGTATTATTTTTCTTTTTAAAAAAAAGACCGAGCTCGATAGGCCTGGCTTAGCAAGGCCTCAAGCCTGGCCCATTAGGCCCAGGGGCTGGCCCAGCCGGCCCCCTACAAGGGGGCCGTGGGTGGGCCAAGCCCTACCTATCATTATTTTTCTCATCATTTAGTGAATTAATATCACATGTGTACATTATATGTGATCATAATTCATTTATGGGATTTATAAAAAAATTTCATTTATGGGATGGAAAGTGTTGCCACATTAATTAGTTTCAAAAGCAAGCTCTAGAACAGTTGTTGCCATAAATGCTTACTTGAATGCCTCCAATTCTTCTTTCCATCACTCATTTTCTTAGAAATTTCAACCTCCACAACAACACAGACGTGGATGGATTTTCACATTTATTTCTTCTTTTCTCTTTCTAAATTCTTTTTAAATTGCTCCAACGTCCCATCAAAGTTGAAGTCTCCTCTTCTTTCCTGGTCCAACTCAACTAAATAAAATACGATTACCCAAAAACCCTTCACACAAGGCAAGTCTCACAAGGTCAGACTATGGAGTATGGAGCCACATAGTTATTGAAGCTCTTGGTAAGTACCTATCCATCTAGAAACCATGATAAGCAACCTCGTTTTCTCAACCAACGGTGTAAGTAATCAGGCCTAATATTTTTTTTTAAGAAGTCCGATACACAACAGTTTTCAGTCAGAATTGTCAGTTTCCTTCTATAATCTATGGACCAGACCCACACCAGTAACTAGATTAAATCGGGATACATTCGAGTTAAAACCCATGTCCCCATCTCTCAATTAGCAACAGTTGATACAATGCCCTATTGTCCAGAATTTAAACACAACCTTGGCATATCTAACATCCATGCGAATGACCATTTGCGCTACCTCAAAAGGTTAATTAGAATAATATTATAATGATCAGATTAAGAACAACTTTAAATGTAACATTATTACTTTATTTCGATCTCCCACTAACTTATCACTTTGAAAAGGTTCTGAGTAACTTTTTATTATAATTGTAGGTCAGATAGTTATGGGTGTAATTGCTTATTTGCTAATTCAAATCATATTGTATTTATTATTAGTGATTCCTTATATCATCAAAAAGTAATTTTGCATTTCATTCTCTAATTCTTAATTAATTAATTGCATTTGTTTTTGTGTGGATAATTTAGTTTAATTAGCATTTATAAAATCTTCCCAATGCTGGTGGGAAGTGGATGAATAATATACTTAAGGGGCGTTTGGTACATGAAAAATTTTTAGATTTTTGAAAATCTTAGTTTGGGAATCTACATTCTCATATTTGGTACAATTTTTTTTAAAAAAATTCTAAAAAAATAACATTCCCATAATTTATTTTTAATCAACTTTTTGACAAAAAAATTCCATTTGGGGGGGGGGGGGGATTTCGGATTCCCATGGAGTTTGGAAAATTTTTAACAAATAAAAAGTGTAAAACACCCTTTGCCCTCTTTCTGTAGCCCTTTTATGATTATCTTTCTCATAACTTGCTTCTTACAAATACATACATAATATATTATATATACATAATGTATAAAAAAATGACATTATTTAATTTCTAAAAAGGTTGTGAGTCCCAATATTTTATATACTAAAAAGAATTTATCACTTTAAAACAAAAACTCAAATAAGTATAATTTTTTAAAAAAAAAATATGAGTTCTCAAAAATAATACATTTAACCCAAACATAAAAATATAAAATTTTAGAAAAGAAAACGCCCTTATATGCACGAAGATGAGGAACCAATCCTTGAACTTGGCAGTGTTTGGAAGCCATCATTTAATATTAGGCTTAAGTTTGGATTAATCAATACTATTGTAACGCCTCGTTTTCTAAGGCGCATTATAAACTTAGGATGATTTTTTGGGACAATAATTTTTTTCCTTTCAAGCTAATCCTAAATCACATCATATCTCGAATCCTTCCCAGAATTCTCATACATTAATCTCGAAAGATAATCATTATACACATCAAATGCGAGAGCAATGATCGAACTTGATATCTTAACATTTATCATAAATCAATTCTTACATCATCGTTCCTTAACATAACTTTATACAAAGTATGAGTTCTTATCTAACATTAACCCTAAATAAGATTATACATCATCATTTCTCAAAACATTCAGAATTCAAAGTAGCAGAACTTAAATACATGAGCTACATAACATACATTTCATTCCTCATGCACTCTGCTAAGTGTCATTTCATGCTTTACTCATCCTCGTATCTGCTACAATCTCCATCTGGAATATTTGAATATTTCAGGGGTAAAAGCCAAGTTAGATGATGAATCATCTAAATAAGGGTACAAAAAGCATATTTTGTGCATGTATGCAATGTCTTACTCATTGTAAGTGTCAACTGCACCTTTCATGCTACTCACCATTTTTGCAGCCACCTTTTTCGAAATCGGGGTGTATGGGTAGAGCAGCGGTGCCAGTTTGTACTCCCTACGACCACAATATGCGTGATCAATGATATCAACGTGTATTTATCCATTTCATAGTCATGTCATGTATGTCGTCTACGTGATAGATACATATCAGGGCATGTCAATATGATGAAAACATTCTAGAGGATCGGGTTTTTTAAACATAAATTATTTACAAACCAAGCATTTTTCATAAAACTAAGTCCAGTTAGGAAGTACCACTTACCTTTTCAATCTTATCGTGCTATCTCGATATTCGTCCCTAACCTCAAAATGCGTGCATCGCCTCGATTTGCGTGCCAATCTCAAAATTCGCACAAGTCACCTTGATTTAATTCTCAAAACATCCTAATCACTATATAAATATTAAAACTTATTTTTCCAATATTTGTTGCATTTTCTTTATTCTTCTATCTATTTTTCCTATTTTTTTCAATAAATCCAAACTAAATATTTCTAAAATATTTCACTACGACAATTCATAAAATAATATTCTTGAATTTTTAAAATTTTTTAAGAAATTTTACTTACCTTAACTTAACATCTCTAGCTTCCTCGGTATGCGTGCTATATCCTTAAAATACGTGCCCGGACCGTTTTTCTCGCCAAAATCTTTGGAATATTACCAAAATATAAGTTCCTATTTTTTGATATTTTTTCAGGATTTGTTTTTTTTTTTATTTTTCTTTATTTCTTTTCTTTTCTTCTTCCTCCCACCTCCCCTGCTCCTGCAACTCTCTTTTTTTTCTTTCTTCTTTCTTTTCTTCTTCTTCTTCTTCTTCCTTCTCTTCTCTTCTCTTCTTCTTCCTCTCTTTTCTTCTTCTGCTGCAACGCACCGGCGAGCATAGTGCGCCTGGCGCATGGCTGCCTTGCGGCCTTCGCCACCGCTTGCTCGCGCCACCGTTGGCCACCCCTTACTGCCTTGGCCTTCCCCTGCTTGCGTTCGGATGTCGAGCTCGCAACCATGGCCGCCTAGCTATTGGAAACTTGCAGCCATGGCTGCCGCAAGCTGTTGCGGCCTGCTCCGACTGCCTTCAGCCTTTCTCGTGGCTAGGTTCGACAGTCGTCGCAAGCTCCCAGCTTCTCCTTCGCGATCTCTCTCTCTCTCTCTACTATCGACAAAACTTGCTGCCATTCTCCTTGGCCAAGCCCTCTCTCTAATTACTTGCCCTTTGCTTCACAATTTCTCCTCTCTATTTATAGGCAATTCCATTGCCTCGAGCCTAACATAGTGTCATCCCTCAATGTGTGAAACCTACTCCAAATGAACCACGGGGCATGGCTATGAAGTTTTTGGGAGTTGCAAGGTATGGGCTATGGCATGGCTGCCATCACTCACTCTCACACACACACACGTACAAATATGTATATATATAATTATATAATTATACATATATTATACATTTAAATCTCATTTCTTATTTTTATTTCATTTGAGTAATTTTGTAATTACAATTATATCCTTAAATACTAAATTAATTTATATTTCAATACCAAAAACGCAAAATTAATTACCCAAGATTAACTCGATAATGGCGATTTTGCCCCAGCGTCCTCACTGAGCTATCGTTTCATCCCGAAACCACTAAAGGGTTGATCTTTACGCAAAACCGGAGCCCTTCCATTGATTTTTCGGGAGTTCCCAACAATGATTTGATTTTATAGCCTAAATGGCAGCTGTATTTTAACTGCACCGAAAATTGCTCCCGATTCGATTTCTTTCGATACCATAAATCCTATCTCGAAACGCTCGTCGAGACCATATCATTTTCCTTAGGCAATTTTACTCCGAGATATTCCCTGCAGCTGATTCGGTACTTATAACTGCTATTAAACCAATTTTTTGGTATTCTAAATTTATCGAAATTACGTGACAACCTTATACGAACACGGGGTATTACAGCTATAATAAGACAAATGAGTTCTTTTAAAATGGATCAATTCTTGATCATTTTCCCTTAAATATGATTAATTTTAAACAGATGGTTCTCAAGTTTTGTCGAATCCAAATTAGCAAATCAAATCTTTGTAATCAGTCTTATGACCAAATTGGGAAATGAAATCTTTTAAAATGGGTAATCAACCACTAATCTCCTTCCACGATTTGAATGTTCTAGCTGGTTTCAGTTTTTTAGTTATTGTTTTCCTTTACGTGTAATCAAAGACTTTGTTTGTTTGATGTTGCAACACTTCCTGTTAGTCAATCTTGTGGATTAGGATTGGATTGAATTTCAAACCATAATCAATCTTGTGGATTAGGATTGGATTGAATTTCAAACCATAATCGAGGAGTTTTGATTTTATATCTATTTTCGGGCTAGTACCCTTAAAAATAACCCTACAAATTTAGAATTGCTTGTGACCATATTCAAAAAAATCATTCACAAGGAGAATAATCCGGAGGGAACTTTGTTCTTATTGTGGAATACTACTCGACATGTAAGGATACCGCTTTCTATTTCAAATAAGAACTGGCCCCAAACTCCCTTCAACTTTTTGGATCTTTTGCTCTCGTTTAGTCTCTAATTAGACTAAACTTGATGGTTCATGCGTATCTTAAAAAAAAATACTAACGTAATGAATTTTATAAGATTAACTAATTTAGACTTGAGTGATCATTTAAATACCAAAAATTGAGACGCATGACACTAGTAACGACTCGGGTGAAAGACTCATCCCATAACTATTATATAATAATTATTTTAAAAACAAACCTTTAATCATCAATCAATCCTAATCACACGTGGATGTAAAATCTGGATTTAGAGATGACGATGATGATGATCTACCAGTTGTAGTATGTATTTGTGTATATATAGTCTAAATCTATATCTTTATCTTAGCGTTTTCATGTTTTTTTTATGTGATAATTCAATTTTTTTTCTATTTTGATTACATCTTTAAAACTTAATTTTTGAATTAATTTAACCTATATATTTTAATTTTTTTCATATGACAAATTATTTTTTTTACTATTTTGATTACACTATTAGACATATATTTTTAAATTAATTTAACCCTTATACTTTTATGTATAAAAAAAATAAAAGATAAAGTGAAAAAATAAAATACATATCATACTTTATTTATGTCACAGTGCAGGGGTTAAATTGACTAAAAAATATAAGTATATAAATGTAATCGAAACAATAAAAAATTTATGTTATCACAAAAAAAAAATCAAAATATAAAAATTAAATTAAATTAAAAATTTTAATTGGACACGTGAAAGAATCACAAAAGTATAAAAACAAAAATATAAATTTAGCCTATACATTTAGGATAAATTACACTTTTAGTTTTAAAATTTTACATTTCATAACAAATTGATTATTATACTTGTCCCACAACCACTAAATTTTAATTTTTGTTATAATTCAGTTTTTCTTTTGATTTTTCATCAAATTTTATTAACGAAAATTGATATAAGATATATTAATGTAAACCCCAATATTACTTAGTGTTAGAATTGACACACACTCTATAATTAAGTGATTTTAAAATTTATATTAATTTTATTAAAAAAATTTAAAAAATCAAATTATATAAAAAAATTAATTTTAGTGGCTATTGTAACAAAAATAATAATTCATTTATTATGAAATTATATATTTATATTCTTTCTATACCATCAGCTTTATCTCAATATGTGTTTTTTTTTTAAAATAAGAATTTATAAAATTATGGTCAAGGCAAATTTTGAATTGTTGGTTCCTTATGGTATGGCTACTCAAGAAGGTGATGAATTGAGTGATTAAATTTTTCTTAATTTTAATAAATATTATTGATTAAATATTTTATTAAAAAATATATTTGATAAATATAATAAATTATGTTTAAGATTAATAATAAATGTAAGCCACAAGATATAAGAAAAATAAATAATATGAAGCACAACACAATTTATAGTGGTTTGGTATTTCCACACACACCTAACCACTCTCTCAAGGTCTAACTACCTTTGGGGTTCCACTAAATCAAAATACCAAGGTTTTCACACTAACTCACCTTGGAAACTAGATGCACACCTAGATTACAATGGCTTCTAGACAACCACTACACCAACATTTTCTTTCTAACTTACTTTAAAAACTAGATTCACCTATATTTTAACGGATCGAGGAAATCTATACAATCATCAATAATAATTTAAATATTTACAAATAATTTGTCCATACTTGGACACAAATAAATAATTAAGAATAAATTATACAAAACAATAATATTTAAATAAATAAATAAGTTTATAACATCAAATGGAGAAGTTCAAATTTGTCCTAGAAACTTGAAAAACTTTTCTCCACTTGTTTTGTGGCTCTTCGATGGATGTGCAATAATACTTCAAGAGCTTCGGATTGCTTGGATGTTTTGCTTGAGAGCGTTTGAAAGCTTTCGGGTACTTTGGATATGCAATGGAAATATATGGATTATCAAAAAATGAGTTTGGGGGTATTTATAAACATTTTAGCCACTAAAGAAATGATTAATATGAAGTTTGAAATTCAAAAAATGTTTAGACTTTCTCAAATAATAAGAAAACATGTCTCACCTTCAATTCAAAATAAATTTATTTTTTACATAAGAAATTAAGATTTGAAAATTCAAATATAAGTTTTTTGAGACATAAATAATTAAAAGAAGAAAACATGTCTCTGAAAACAATCTCCTTTAATTCAAAATAAATTTATTTTTTGTATGAGTAAGAGAAATCATGTCTAAAAATAATTTTTCTTTAATTAAAAATTTAAAAACTCAAATATATGTTTTTGAGACATAAATGATTAAAACAAGAAAATATATCTAAAAGCAATCTCTTTTAATTTAAAATAAATTCACTTTTTACATGAGTAAAAGAAAATATTTATATCATAAAAATATTTTTATTAATCATTAAAACTTAATTAATATGAGCAAGTTAGCTCAACACGAATCACCAAGAAAATTAGGGGCTAAGACATAGCAACGATCATCCTCTGGGCCAAAAAATAAAAATAAAAAAAGTATTGAAAATATATACAATAGTCAGAAAAAAATTGAAACCAACATCTTCTAATATCAAGCATGAAACTCTATGATCACAATAACCAATCTCCAAAAGCAAACAATCGACCACTCAATAGGGATATAAGTATCTCAATATGTGGGTAATTTACACCAAAAATTACAAAATTTTGGTATCTTTTATAATTTGATCACTAAACTTCAATTGATTGTAAAGTGATCATAAAACTTTCAAATAAAAATAAAAAACACGGGAAAACAAGTAAACAAAAAAAAATATAGGGGTTTTTTTATAAATATAATTTTTAATATAAAAATTATTAAAAAATAATTATTTAATATAAAAATAAACATAAATTTTATAATCCATTGGGGTACGCTAACCTGATACTGCTGCTACTTATTATTCCTTGTACTTGTGAGATATTAAACTTTTTTAATTGTTTATTGTCTACCTTAAGTCTTTTATTACAACAAAATGTCTCACATACCCAATACTTGGGTGCAATCACTGTTCTTGCTCAAAGGGGACATCAATACTGTTCCATCATATCAAACCCCACTCCAACAGTGGTCCGTCACCTTTAAACATTATAGAAGTACTAGCAGTTGACTCAATACGATTTCATCTTTTCTATATTTTCAGAAACAAACACTTACAGATGAACAGTTATTCTAATCATCAATAAGAATTCTTAATCCTAACAAAAGAAAGAACCCTCACAGACCAAACAAGTAATATCTTCACCGACCAGAAGTAATGCTGTGTCTAAGAGAAAGTTATTACCCTTGCAATCGGGCAGCAATCCAATGCTTTTAGCAGATACGGGAAGTCGGGAAGAATGGTAAGCCCAAATTCATCAGTTAGCTCATTAATGATTTCATTACCTCTGTACGTAGGCCCAGGGTTTGTAGCTGTTGATTCAGCCAGTTTTTCATAGAGTGCGATTTTGTTCACCCCAGTGTAGGGTTAAGAAACCTATTTTTTTTATCTCTCATCTCTCTCCCCTTCCCTCTTTTTCTCCAACAATTGCCTCTCCTGCTGAATCCTCCCTTTCCGTGGCAGTTGGCGAGGATACAGTGGCAGTCAATGCGCAAGAGACAACGAGATGAGATGAGGTGAGGTGAAGCAGCGACAGCAAAAGGAAGGTGGCGAGAGGCTTGCTGGAGAAAAAAAAGGAAAGGGGAGAAAAAGAAGAAAAAAGTATACTGATGGAGACCCTATAAAATTGACTAGTGTTACGTTCACCCCGTTAAAGGGTGAACAAAATCGCACTCTTTTTCATAAGCTATCGCCCAGCTGTGCGTATCGGAAAGTTCTGATGCACATGCACATGCACAATACTGGAAGGAGAATAAAATACTTAGTTGGCATTTGTAAATATTAAGAATACAAACATTGACAAGCCTTAACATTGGTAATGGCGGTTGACCTCTTCCCTGCATCATTTTGCTGTGGTTCTCTTCTCTGGTATCTGGAACTCAAAATAACAACAAAAAAGTGTCACAAATTCATGAAAGAAAAAAGGAATGAGGTTGCTTAATAATTTTAAAGATCTGAGACAAAGGGTATACCATTAGATTTAGATGTTTGGTCCATTTTGTTCGTAAGTAGAGTTGCAAATGAGTTGAGTCATCATAAGTGGGTCGGTGGTCGGCTCTACAAAATCTTTGTTCGAGTTTCTTCATTAAAGAAAACGAGCTGATTTTGAGTTTAACTTTAAAGTTCGATTTATAAACGAATTAATTTTGAACTCAATACAATTTTACTGATTAAAACTCGTAAGTATGCTCAAATAGAAGATCATTAATACTAATAAACTCGATTAGAGAGTCGTAAACATGCTTAATTAAAATATTGCAAATAGTTTATTAATAATCTCATTTATAAATATATTAAAATATTTATTTATAATTTTATAAATATATTATTTAACATAAAATTATTTAAATTTAAATTATTATAATAATATAATTAAATTAAATATTTTTAAAATTATTATATATTAATTTAATTATTTATGTACCTAAAATAAAGTATAATATCAAATTAGATTTAAACCAAATAACAGATTTTGACAAATTTTAGCTCAAGCTCAGACTTGGGCTTCAACTTGCCAATAGACGCTTGAGTTTAGAAATTGAGAAACAAGTCAGAGTTTGAAGTTAGCAAAACTCAACTCAACTGAGCTCGATTTAGTTGCAAACCCATCCACAAGTCACTCTCAATGGGCCTGGATTCATGAATGAGAACGCTAGAATTTAATGGCGGATTGCTCTTAGTTGGACCATTGTGACTTGGGAGTTCTTTATGCACCTGAGTTTGGAAGACCAACATTGAGGTATAATGCACCAGTTTTCGCAAAATTTCTGTGCAAAGTCTCATTTTATTTAAAATTTTGCTTAAAATATTAAAAAATAAATTATTAGTGTCAAACGTCACCCAATAAATTATGAATATCAAACTAAAAAGAAAAGTATTTTCGTCGCCTGTGTCTCTGCCTTTGCCTCCTTCCTGAACATTTTATAAATGTCACTTCTAGAAAACTTCCAAGTCTTGAGCAGCAAAAAACCCACTGCACCAACCACTGTCACTAATATATATGATTATAATGAAAGCCAATTTGAAGCACTCTTCCCCCTCGCAATCCATGTTTTTGCCCTTGGTAGCAAGCCCTCAATGTCTATATTTACTTCAAAACGATAGGTGATTATCACATTGAGCACATATGACCCAATTGGGCAAATAACGACCCCGAAAATTGGAGAGTGTAGAGTAATATTTAGGACTAAAAATTTTAGAGATGATAGTTAGAAGCAATGGATATTGTCCACTAAGACCATCCAATGATGATAGATACTATGTAAAGACCATTCCAGACATTGAAGACGATGAGGATGTAGACGGTTCAAGAGAAGAAGAAGACGAAGGCGAGTAGTAGAGGTCGTGGGAATTTGTAGAGGATGAGAGTGAGCGGTTTGTAGCCTTTATTTTGTTATGTCATAGATTGGGTTGTCTTATTTTAATTTATATATTTACTTAGGAGTGTTTATTAATTAAGATATAGATCCAAAAAGATAAAATATAGAAATCATTCTAACCTTTTATTATTTTCAATAGGTTTGTTAAACTTATTTAGTAACCCTTAGAAAATAAGTCACGTGACTTCTTATTTAGTATTTTTCAAATATGTTTATCTCTTCCTCCTCTAGATAAGTATATCTTTGACTTTACAGATAAGAAAAAATGATATATATGTCTTCCAATATACTCTAAAAAATTTAACAAATAGTTTGATAAACAGTTTAGAATATTTTTTAGATTTATCTTTATCATTCTATATCTTGATTTGAGAAGCATTTTAACTTTATCTTGATACAAGTTTATCTCACTCATTTTAACAAATGCTACATACTTTAGTGAAAAAGAAAAAAAGTCATAGTAAAATGTGTTTACACCCATTGTGATAGATCGTTCGTTTTTAATAATAAAAAAAAGGTATAAAAATAAGAAGGAAGTAAGGTAAAATGGCATATTTAAGATATGAGATTTCCTATTTTGTGATAACCAGAGCTTGTGATTTTATGGTCACATCGGACAATCTTTTTATCCAGCCTTCACCTCCGATCATCTATCACCACTACTTCCGGCAACTTCCATCTCCACCTCCTCTGCCTTGGCCTCCGTTGTCTTCTTGAACTTCTTATAAATGCCACTCTTATAGAAATTCCAAGTCCTAAGCACCAATATGGCGGAAACCATTCCACCAACCACCGTCACTATTGTGATTATGATGAAGGCCAATCTAAAGCATTCTTCACCCATGCAATCCATGTTGTCCTGACCCTTCCTAGCAATCCCCAGCGCCTTCATCTGTTTCTCAGCCTCTTTGTCGTATAATCGACCAGTGATTACCACGTTAAGCACATATGATCCGATTGGGCTAGCAACCACCCCAAAATTTAATAGCGTCGAGTAGTACTTGAGCCCAAATATTTCAGAGATTATAGTCAACAACAACGGCCATTGTGCCCCGAAACAAAACCCAACGATGATCGATGCGACGTAGAGACCGTTCCAGACATTGAAGGCGATGAGGACATGGCCGAAACAAGAGAAGAGGAGAACGATAGTGAGTATTAGAGGTCGTGGGAAATTGTACTTTTTTAGCAAGATTTAAGGAGCGAATCCGGCCACGACACGGCCGAGATAGTTCCAGATGCTTATTAGCGAAACAAAGGTGGTAATGCTTTTAGTTGGGTATCCGAGTGAAGCCCCGATTTGTCCTAGGTTGTTTATGGCTGTCAGAGTGCCTCCGATGCCGCAAATTGAGGCAAAAAAGAGGATTAGGAGGTCAATGCTGCAAAGTGATTGGAAAATGGTATAGTCTTCACCTCTCTCCGGTGGCCGAAATGCATCTTTGAACCAGGACACCGAAACTTCTTGCTCCAGCGGTGCCGCTACTGGTGGTGTGACTCGTGTCCTAGTGATGACTTTCAACTGATCTGGGTCATCCCCAGCTTGTGTCTTGCTCTTAGAAATTTCATATTCTTCCTTGATCACAATAACGAGTGGGAGAAAGAGAATAATGAGGACAAGGACGGTGCTGATGCCGTACTCAAACTTACTAAAGGGAGTTTCGTGTTGAACAATGATGACAGTCGTGAGAAAACCAGCTAGGCCCAGTGATATGTAGAGGAACTTGTAGAAAACTTGGAGCTTGTCTGGCTGCTGCCCGACAACCTTGATGATTCGAATGGTTCGGAGGTTGGCAATATATATGGCGGTGGGAAGGTACGCGAGAAACAAAATGAGACCGTTGGCGTCTACGCCATAGATGCTGTGGTAGAGTTGCAAGAGGATGGCTCCACTGAGGCCGACGAAGCCTTTGAGTAACCCCAATACAAGGACACGACTTTCTGGAAAATTATTAATGCAGGCGACGAGGGAGCCAGTTTCGGGGAAGGTTTGGGAATTGGCGGTCAGAAAAATGTACAGACCCATGTGCCAGACCTGGGGACTGGCCATTCTTTTGGTTACGGCTAGCCAAAACATGAAGTAGCCGAAGAAGTTGAGGGCGGCGCCGAGAGAGAGGACCACCGCCGGCGGCGCGACTTGGTTGATAAGGCCAGAGAAGATGCCGACGTTAGCACCCAAGTCCTTGAAGAAGCTCAGCAGGAGAAGGGTGGCTTGGCTATAGCCAAGGGAGGATTTAAGGTTATTAGAGTAGAGACTAAAAAAGGAGGTGGTGCCATTAACGGACATAATGAGGAAGGAGGCAAACAACATGAACCATCGGCCGTTGAGGACTTGGAGGGTCAAGGCCCATCCACTGCCGGAAAACACCATCTTTCCTTCCATTATGGACTACACGAACAATGTGTTAGTATCATCATGTCCCACTAAATTCCATTGGTTATGTATATATACATATATATATATATAGTAACAGAATCATGACACAAATGATCTTTACATTGAATATGTAACTTAGATTCAACATAAAAAGCTATTGGTTTGCCGTTGAACACGACACTACAAGTACTGATTAGTATCTCATACATACAACCCGTGTGAAATGCATACCATAATATTGTCAACTTAATTAGGTAGAAATTTATGAATACAAAAATGTATGAAATAGCTCGCAACATTAATTTGTTAATCAAAATGAATAATTAAGTTCAAAAGGAATATTGTATATTGTCAACTTAATTAGGTAGAAATTTATGAATAAAACAATATGTACAAAATACTGTTGATGAAGATGAATGGGAAACCAAATCCATATTTCTAACGTTGTACTATCACGTTTTTTTTCATGTGGCTATTCATTTTTTTTTATTTCAATTACATTATTTAATCTACATTTTCAAGTCAATCCAACATACGTAATTTAATTTTTTTTTTCATATGATAACTCAAACTTTTCGTTATTTCGATTACACTCTATACCTATTTTTCTAGTTAATTTAATCTCTATAATTTGATATATAAAAAAATATTAAATTAACTCAACACAATTTATTTTTTTTTTACACATCAAATACAAGGAATTAAATTAATTTAAAAATACAAATGCATAGGTATACTCGAAATAACAAAAAATCTAACTTGCTAGAAGAAAAAAAAAATCAAATTAAGTAAAAAGGTGCAAATTGACTAAAAAATATAAATTTAGTAATATAATTAAAATAAAAAAAAGTTAAATGACCAGAAAAAAAATGTGAAAGTATAATGGCTAAAATATGGGTTTGACCATCTAAAATTCATACAATTTAAATTAATTAGCTAAAAATTTATAAATAGAACAATGTAGAGAAAACTCTCGACATTTGTTAATGAGAAAAAAGACCAACAATAAAAAAAAAAAAAAATCGAGTCTACAATGATAAAATTCATGCAAAATGTATACCATATTGTTAATTTAATTAGGTAGAAAGTCATAGGAAATATTTCTAAACATTTGTTAACAAAGATGAGCGTTACAATCCAAATTGCATACCATATTGTCAACTACGTAGGTAAAAATTTATGAATGAAGAATATTATTAACATTTGTTTGGTCTAAGTAGATGGCTAGAGACCCTGGAAACCTAGGTATTGTAAGCTTAATTGGCGCACATACCAGGTACTTTTTTTTTTTTTTTAGGGGGGGGGGGGGGGGGGGGTTCATTACTAATATCTTGTATTGATATATTATATATTTGTATTGATATAATACATAATATAATATAAGGTAAATATTAAAATTTTTTAAATATTTTATTAAATTTATCCAAACGTTTTAATTTTAACAATTATATCCCAATTAAGTGTAATTTTATCCAACACTTAAAATTAATTTTGGAGACATGTTATTATCGATGTAGTATGTCATTTGTCATAAAAATATATATATATAAGTGGGACCTATATATATACATATAAAAAAATAAAAATTAAAATTGTACATGTAATCTGATTCATATGTGTATGCATGAATTTTACTCTTATATATTTTTTTATGATATGTAGTTGTCACATTAGATCTGCCACATGCCTCTTAAATTAATTTTAAGTGTCAAATAAAATTGTATCTAATTGAACGAATTATGATATAATTATCAAAATTAAAACGTTTGAATAAATTTGTAAATTTTTCAAAATGTTTGAATTTTTTTTGCTATTTATTCTATAATATATCAATGTAAGAGTATTATTTAAATGTCAAAGTTAAATCTCTAAATAGCATTTTCATATAAAATAAATAGGGTTTTGTTAAAGTCCGAAAAGTTTAATGGAGGAGTACTTCAATCGAAAGTCTAGTATTGTACCCTAACTAGGTGAAGAAAATATTTTTTAATTTTTTTATTAAATAATTTATTTTTTAATTTTGACTTTATATTATGAATTAAAAGTATTAATTTAGATGTTTTTAAATATTTTTAAAAAATACTATTACTTTTCAAAAGGTAAAATGTTAAGACATCTATAAATATAGAATTAAAATTAAAAAATTAAAACTATTTTTTAAAATTAAATAGAGTGTAATATTCCCATTGATATTTTATTTTTGATATAATTTTGTTGATGAAAAATAATTGTGCTTTGATGATGAAATTATTAATGACTTGGTTGACTAACTATAAGTATTGGTCGACTAACAGTGTACTTGTTTTAGTTTTGGTTGACTAATAGTGTATATATTATGTCTTGGTCAACTAACTCTTTAAGTCTGTCGACGGAGAGATAGGTTTGGTCGACTAAGTGCCATGTTTGTTTTTGTCTTGGTCGACTAAGTGCCCTATTGTTTTTATGACTTGTCGCCTAACCTATTTTATCTATCGACCAACCTTGTTATTTTGTTTAATTCTTTCAACTAACCATTTTTATTTGTCAACTAACTCTTTTCGCAGAAAGTTTCCAATAGCTAGTTTTTCAAATCCCGACGGTCACAAATGGCTAGTTTCCTCTTCAATCTTTTTGGATGCCTATATATACAACTCAATGATGAATTTGAGAAGGTTAATGGATAGGAATGAAGTGAAGTGAGTTTAAGGATTATTTCATACCTCTCAATTTGCATTTGTGCTTCAATATTTTTCTCTCAAAAGGTTTTGTACTAAATTAGTTTTATTTGATTTAAGCCTTGTATCCTTATTGAGAGACATTGTAACTAAGAGTGTATACTCTTAAAAACTCTCTTTTGTATCTTTCTTGTTTTTCCTATCTTGTATTGTTAGAGGGTCGCTTGAAAACAAGATGTTGTATTTCTTAACTTGGTGCTAGAGGGCCTTATCCGAAATGATAGGACGTTTTAGTGAATCGTTTGCAAAATCTTTAATAATGAGCTAAGGTAGCAGATTAGACTTGGGTTAAGTAGAACCATTATAAATCCTAATGTCCATCTCTTGCTTGTGCTCTTTGTTTATTTATCTTTCCAAGCATCTTTATATTCCTTACTTAATTCGTATATTTAACCTCTTATTGAAAAAGATTTCATATCTTTCATTCTTTTGTTCTTCATTGTCAAGACGAGATTGTCTTCATAAGGTTGATACCTCATCGTGCCATTTAAAGGTCTTGAGATTTAACGAAGCCGTGGTTTTCATAGACGACAATCTCCTTTTTATCAAAAGAATTTTCAAGGAAAAAGAATTTTTATATACCAATTCACCCCCTCTCTTGATATATGCCATAGTATGTCAAACCTAACACCCATAAATGTTTTAACCACACTTCTCTATCTGCTTAGTTAATTTATTCACATAATTAAATAAAGATATAGAGCATAATATTTTTTTAATTTGTTCGTATAATTTTTATTTTTAAAGTAAATTTATAAATTCTTACTCTAAGTGGGTATAATGTTTATAAGTTGAAAAAAAAATAATTAGTTGCGCAAATCATGATGAAATTCATGTATAGTGGTGTGGATAAAATTAAAATTTTGTGTGTATCAGACATACACACACAATGAAAGTTATAAATAAGTACACCATATATAATTTGAATATTTAAGCAATACGTTATTTCATTACATAAAATACAATAAACGATTTACCAAAGGTTCGATGGCAGGGTGAGTACAGAAACTGTTTATGTATTGAGTCCAAATCCTTCTCATTGTGTGGAGGGCTTAGTCTGTTCACACTTAGCGTGCAATTCAGTATTGCTTCATGCACCTATTTTTCTCGTGCTAGCATAAGGATTCCAAATCACCGATCCACACGTGACCCTCACGCTCTATTAATTTTCAATGATAGAGAAAACACAGAAGAATAGATGAAGCAAAAGCCAAAATCACACCTTCTATAATTTCCAATTTCTCACGTTAATTACTACCCAGCCACCCCCCATCTCTTTCTCCAATTGTTTGCCAGATGGACCGCACTAAGGTTGGTTGAGGCGGCAGTGGTAATCGACTCTCGACCTCAAGCCAGTCGACTTTTACTACTCTACTCTAGCATGCTAACTGTTAACGTACTGAAGTCATTAATACTTAATAACATAACCGAAACACAATAGGTGCACAATGACAATACTAGATGCAATATTATATGGTATGTGACTTTCTAAGTTCATTATCCGCTAACAAACAGATAGCACCAAACTCGTTTGGCCCTAACCAACACTCCTTGACACGTCACAAGAATCTCTTCATATTCCGATGATGATCTGAGAAATATTGAAAAGCGCCTAACAGTGATGCAAGACAATATAGAAGACAATGAACTTTATCCTCAAGTGAGCCTATTACAGTTGATAATTACAGTGTACTATAATCCTTTTGTCACCTAATGTTCTGATTGAGCAAGTGTCATAGAATAATAAACTCAATAACTATGGTCAAATCTTATCAACATGACTAAATGACACATTAGGAAATACCTTTCCTGAATAATCAATCTGTCTTAAACATGGACTATCTTATCACACTAACAATAGATCACATAGAACGTGCACCTCATCAATAACGATGATAGTAACAGATCATATCTATAAATGTAATACCCAAAAATTTTGGGTTGTTTTGGGAATAAATATTTTGATAGAAATATGAAATTTCTTGGAAATTGATATCAAAATAGCCTGAAAAAGTGACTGAATCAACTGTAAGAAATTTCATGGAGCTTATATACCTACGAAAAAAGGTGTGGGATTGATGAATATCTCAAGCCATGATTTTTAGCGTTAAAAGAAATCGCATTAGAGATAGTTTTCGATACAGTTATGGATTAGACTGAAAAATCGAATAGTCATGGGAGACTTCTGAGAGGTCAATGGAACCTTGAGGAGACTTTGGTTTTGTAAGTAGAATAACCCTGAAGTGGTTTCGGGTTGAAACAAAATGATTGGCAATCAAATCATACATTCGGGTCTAAGTATAAATTCTTAATTTTGCTTGAGGAAGGTCAAAAAGACGTTATTCCTGAATTTTTGGGGATGAAATGAAGATTTTAGAATTTGTGAGTATTTAATTAAATTATTGAAAAACTCAGGGGTTTCTGAAAAGGGCCAAAATGTAATTTTAAAGCTTGAGGGTGTAAAAGTGTTGTAACGACCCTAAAGTGGGTCTAGGTGTTTTAATACTTGACGTCAGGATAATAGCAATTAAAATGTAGGTCTAAATATTTTTTTTAAATACTTAATGATAAATTTCCTTGGTGACACATAAATAATTTTGGATTACATAATTTTATTTTATAGTGCATGGAATCAAAAATTAAATGAAAGGACTTTAATTAAATAGTTAATGAGATGTCTAACCCAAGTAGAAAATTAAGCCTAGCGGGCTTGGAATATATGTATATGGGATACATGTGATTTGTGTTTAGGCCCATGGTGAGAAATAATTTGAAAATAATGGGTTTGATGGTGTAATAAGAAAATAGGGAAAAGAAAATAAATTAAGTAGCATTTATCAATCAAGCACCTGGATATTTTTGTTTGTAATATGAAAAGTAGGGCATTTCGGTAAATTCTAGAGCTGGCGTGCAAACTTGTACGCACTCCTTTTTCCCAACAGCCTCTGTGCGCAAATATCTTATTTCAGTGCAAGGCATATCCCTTCTTTTTGAATGCATTGTTCCATTGCTTCTTTAGTCCCTCTCCATGTTCTTCTTCTTCTTCACCTTCTCCATCCTATTCCTTCACTTCTGTTTGCTGTTGTTGTTTGCTTCATGTGCGCATGTGGAACTTCTCTCTGATTTTGCATTCTCAACAGGCAAGTTCTTCTTCCACTTCCACTTAATCTTTCAGTGCGAGCTTTATCTTAGATATATTTTGTATTTCAATGTAAGCTTCCTTGTTTGCAAACTATCACTTATTGTGTCACCTCGCTGTTAATGTTTTTCCACTGTGTCTATTTTGTGTATAAATTCTCTAGTTGCTGTGAAGTCCATTTGATGTCTAAAGTGGGGTTTGATTCACCTTAACATCTGTTCAGTGAATGGCTTTTCTCTTTAGTTACAACGGAGTTTTGTTTAGTTCGTTGCTCTCTGTTCAGGCATTTATATATGTACATGTTGCATCATCTTTGGAAGCTCTCACCCATAGCTGAATGTTCCTTGTCCATCCAAATGTCTCATATATATATATATATATATTTATACACACACACACACATATATGTGTTGAGTCTAAATGTAAAATGCTAAGTCACCATTCGAATAATTTCATTGAGATATTTGGAGGTCTCGTGCAAACAGCAAAAGCCTCAACTAAAAATATATACTATTCGTCTGTATATGAGACCCACTTATAAATACACATATATATACATGCGTAACGAGCTGTTACCCTTCACTAATTTGAAAAGCTTATCTGAGCCATGCCATGCCTAGCTAATCAACCTTATTCATGCTTAAACAGTCATTCGAATGCCCCTGTTCTGTTCGGCTAACCCACTTATATATATATATATACACACACACACACACATTCAGCTTCGTTTCTGTTTCAGCGAGCTCTTCCCTCCAGTTCTTTCCGCGAGCTCCCTTCGAGCTCTCTCCGTAAGCCTTAGCTGCGAGCTCTTTCCCGCAAATTCATTCCTCAAGCTCATGGCGTGAGCTCGCCCCGCGATCTATTGCTCAACCCCCTTGACCGCGAGCTCGTTCAACGAACTCCTATGCACCTCCTAACCTCAAGCTTGTCCCGAGCTCATCCTATAACCCTTTGCATTTTCTTTAATTTATATTTTACCTTTCATTTACTTTAATACATAAATGTAAATAAGAAAGTACCCCCCATTTGGATTCAATAGAAATATCAAAAAAATCAAAATCCATAACAATAAAAAGATAGAATTTTAGTTTTAGTACAAACTCAGAAAATTACAATTTTACCACCCTCGAAACACATAGCTTATGTTTATTGAAAAATTCACTAAAAATCATTTTTACAACAATGAATGTTGGTTATCAAAATACTGGGAGTTAGTTTTCCAAAAGGAAGACATTTACAAAAAATGTTCTAGTTGGTCCTTAGCCTTAGAAAAATTCTAGGTTTATTTCGACCAGCAATTTTAAAACTAATTTTTGGAATTCACTTTAGGAGATTCTTTAAATGTATTTGAAGCTCTTCATATATATATATAAGAATGAAAATAATTTGGTCTTCATTTGAACAAATAACACTTGATATGAGTGAAAAACTATCCAGTATTGTAAGATGGGCATAAAATATAACTATAAGTATTGCAACAGCTTGTGAGATGAAATTCATGATGTTTATATTTATGTGGAAGTGAATGCATGACATGTTTCATACACATTCAGTATGATCATATTATGAGGGATGGTATTATTTATCTTTGTGCACCTAATATTTTGCGCGGAGGGAAAGAGTACCCTAGAGCACCTAGAGCAGGACGAGGTGGTCATAACCCGACAAGTTGATTCCATATTTATTGTAAGGTTTTATTTATGTGATACACTTTGGCATGTGTTGATTGATGGCTTGCGAGCCTATGAGATTTGATACTGATATTAAATTTATATGCACATTTGCATAATAGTACATGGTGGCACCATACATTTAACTTGGAATTGATCAAATCTTAAATTGTGAATCTTGTATACAACTGTTGAGTTCTGTATTACTCTCTTTTGGTGTCACCTTATTCTTGATTCATGTTCATTATTTATTGTCCTAAAACTTGCTGAACCTTATGGCTCACTTGATCTTCTTTGCCATTCCAGGTAAAGGGAAAGCTATTATTGGGGCCGAGTTCAGTGGGATTAAGGTCCAAGGATAGTGGTGTACGGGGACACATCCTAACTTGAAGATCTTGTTTAGCATTTTGGTGAGACTTGAGACGAAATGATTCTTATTTTGTTAGTTAACATTAGAATCTCTTATCTATTTTGTATGGCCGCCGAGCCCGAACTCTTGAGCTATTGGAAGTGTAATTGAACTTAAACTTAGTTTTCGCTACTAGTGAATGAAATGAGTTATTTGTTTAATTATGGTTTGTTCTATATTATCTCTGTGATAACCTCATTTCGAATATCCTATGCTAGTGGGAATATTCGAGAGTGAGCCCTTACAAGTGTAATTTTCAAAAGACTGACAGTGGGTCAACACTAGAAATGTGTGAACATTGCTAGCCGTCAGCCACCTCTGTAATACCCAAGAATTTCAAAAGGATTTAAGAGTAAATTTTCTTGGGGCAAAAGTAAAATTTCAGATAAATTGAGGATATATGGGCAATTTATTACCATATGAATGACCGAATCGATTGTAGGGAGTGTCCTGGAGCCAAGATGCTAAAGAAAAATGATATGGCCGTGATGAGTATTTCGAGGCATGATTTATGACATCGAAAGAAATGGAATGCATAACGATTTTTGGTACAGTTAAAATGCAGCTGCCATTCAAGCTACAAAATTGAAATACTATAGGCGACTTTCGAGAAGTCGACGGAAGCTTGAAGGGGCTTCGTTTTTTCATAAGGAACAATCTTTCGGTGGTTTCAGGAAGAAAAGAAAGGGTTTAGGGCCAAAACGAAGATTCGGCCCTAAGTGCAGTTTTCTGAAATTGCTAGAGAGAGGTCAAAACAATATTTTTCCAAAATCTTTGGGGGTCAAATGGATGTTTTAAGTCTTGAAAGCAATTATGAAAAGTTCAGAAACTATGTGAAAATGGGCTAAAGCGGGAAACCAAAACTTGGAGGGGCCAAAATGCAAAATCAACAAAGTTTGACCATAGGATTCAATCAACCCATCGAAATTCGCCGACTGACCATCTGGAGCACCAGGGTTGCACGAGCAATGGTCAGGGATGACTTTTTGTAAAGGAAGATCCGACAACAGCCACCGGGGTGGCTTAATTTCGAGGATTTCCTACCAGCTTTCTGGTCGAGCGATCGAGCACCTGCAACATGCGATTTTGGTCATTTAAAGTCAATTCAAGGTTGATCTAGGGCAAGTTTAAGCTCTAAGGCACATGGGTTAGTCGATCTCGATTGTTTGGAGGTTCGAAAATGCTTATAAATAGGGGTTCCGCAGTGATCAAAAATAGGGAGAAAGAAAGCTTCAAATCAAGGGATTTATCGAATGAATTAAGCATTGGGAATAAGGGCTTTTGTTGCCCATGGCCTAAGGATGATTTCTGGAAACTTAGAGGCGTTTTGGTGCTGTTTTGATGGTGTTTTGAAGCTCGCCAGAGTCAAGAGGCAGTCCGCCTGGCTGAGCCGTTAGCTGGAAAATCGGAGCCTTTCCCGAACTCCTTTTGAGCCCCAAGATGCTTCATGCTGATTAACTGAAGGATGCGATCAAAATGGTGGAGAAAACTAGGAGCGCTGGTGTACCGACAACGAAGAAAAAGGCCGGCACCTAGCCATCACTTGCAGAGCCACGTGCCAGAGCGTGGGGGCGCGTGCATGCCTAGAAAAATGTGAGAAAAATATTGGAAAATCCAAAAAAAAATGTGTTCTTGAGGTCTATGCAAAAAGTTTTGGATTTAGCTTTCTCGATTTTGTTGATTTTCGCACCAACCAGCCTCGTTTTGCATGGAAACGCAGCATCCGGGTAAGTCCAGTAATTTTCTCTTGATGCTCATAGGTTATTATGAATTGTTGTGGAAAGATATTTGAGAAAATAGTCTCGAGGGTATTTATTCAAATTTTTAGAAGGAAAAATGAGAGAAAATAAAGGAAAATAGGAAAAAATGGAATATTGAGATATTTAGTGATTAAATATGTTTTTTATGATTTATGTGCTCGAGAAAAAGTGATTGGTGCAACTTTCGAGAGTTGGCATGCTAAATTGAGGCCAGACATGCATATTGAGGCGATGCGCGTCTTTCGAGATATTTCGAATCTCGTAAAAATGTGAGTTGTCTTATCCTATATGATATGATCGTTTATTATGCATGATATTTATGAAAGATATGATTGCTTATATATGCATGATCTTTATGAAAGATATGATTCATTTTGTCATATTGCATGGAAAGTCGTGATATTTGCATGGCACGATATTATTGTCATATTGATATTTGTGAATGAAAATAGGATATCACCCTAAGAGTGTAGTTGTGATTTCCAAGGGCAATTAATGGAATAACGTTAAGATTATGTTACCGGAGGTGTCAAGATTTTACCTAGAATTTCGTGCCGGGCTTGTGAGCCAAAGAAGTTACACTAGGGCGAATGTTTATTCACATTATTGCATCATGCATTTATATATATGTTTTTGGACCCTCACTAGAATTTTCATCTTCTAATGGGTTATGCCTCTGGAACATTCAACATTTCAGTTTAAACTTGAAATTTAGGCAAAAACATGATTGAGGTATGGTGGGACGGGGTGATGTAACGCCCCGTTTTCCCAGAACGCGCGTTACCTCGAGATTTCGGGACTATTTTTTTTTTTCAACATCAAACACACAACATAAGTCTCTCGATACACATACCTTCATCATAATTATTTCCCAACAATCCCGATTATACCTTCTCAGCATATTAAAATTTAAGAAAATAATAGACTAAGATAGGTATTATCAATTACATCAACGGAAGCAATATCAAAATCTCAATGATATATAACCAATCAATTCCTCTTACATTTAAATATCTGGATCGATGTTTCATATGAAAATATCAAAATATTACATAACCTCTGAACATCGTAATCATAGACAAAACCTACGAAAACTAAACATAGCAGCTACATCTCGATAACATTCTTTCCCTTGGCGCCATTGCTTTCACTTGAAACATTTGAATATTCCAGGGACAGTCCAAATTAGATGTTGAATAATCTAAATGAGAGTTCAAAAACATTTTCATGCAGATATGCAAAATCATATATAAAATCGATAAATCCTGACATGCCCCAGCCTAAGAGAATCCCACATAGCACTTAGTCCTAACCGGGGAAAATGCAATCTCTCTAAAGACGACACGACCACATCGACCCATTGGCAAACCAATCCTGCTTAAGAGGGACAACCTCGGCATATGAACCCGGGAATCACCCCGTTGTCATTGTTAGGCTTTACGCTCCTCCTCAAAAGTATTCCAAAACCCAACGCAACCCTAGCCCCAAGAGTGTCACATCAGTACTATCCCCGAAATCAACGACACCTCGGTATTAATGCTATTGCTCAAAGGAACCTGGGGTGGTGTCAACTCTCAGCCCCACCACTTGAGCCAACAACTGGGGTGGTGTCCACTCTCAGCCCCGCCACTTGAGTACCATAGGGTGAAGTCCGTCTCAGCCCCGTCTCAAGTAGGTCACATAGCATTAACCCTTGGCACGCATTCCGAGTGCTGACACTCGAGAGCTACGCCACAAGTTAACAACCCACGTCCCACATGGACAACACAACATGCTAATGCTGAAAAATCATAACATAATGCATAAAATCAACATCTCAATGTATGCAATTTAAAGTACAAAATCTAATACAGGTGTAAATAATCATTTGGAAAACCATCAATAACCTTAGCCATGGGGATGAACACTCACAGTAAATTAAACCATGCTACAAACAAGTTTTTTGATAAAATCACTTACCTTGGGGCTAAGTTCAAGATTCCTCAAAATGCATGCCCAACCTTGATTCTCATGTTAGGCGCTCTATAGTTCAAATTCAAGCCTCAACAATACCCTAGACATCATATGTATTCAAAAGAAAATCAATATCTATTTTCCCAATTTTCTCATAAATTTTCTCTAATTTCTTTCTAATTTTCTCTCGATAATTCCAAATAAATACCTCTTAAGTATCTTTTCCAAATTTTTCTCCACAAGAATTAATAAAACAATATTTATAAGCCTCTGGAATTTTTTGAAAATTTTCCAGATTTTCTCCTATTTTCTCAAATTCCATAATTACTTTTATTTGAGAAAAATTTATTTCTCCTTGATTTCCTTCGAACACCCGCCAAGAAAAATCACCAAAACTCATAAAATAAATTCCTTATCCTTCTGAAATTTTCTAAAAATCCCTCATATTTATTTTCCATTTACATTTCCTTTCAAAAATAAAAAATAATTATCTCCTCAAGAATTTCCAAGATAAAAATTCATCAAAATAAACTATTCCTTTTCCTTGAATTTCTGGATATTTTTCCAGAATTTTATTTCCTTTAATTCTATTTTTTTCTCGAATTTTTTATATTTTCAGCATTTAAAAAATACAGAAAATACCTCCGGTCATCTTTTTCGGCGACGGCACACCGAAAAATCGAAGCGACAACACCAGGCTGCTCCTCTCCCTTAGTCGATCCAAATTGTTCCCATCTTGGTAGGAAAAAACCACCGGAAACCTTCTGATTTGGCCAGAAACAGTCCGCCGAATCTATCCGCCACCGAACTACGGCGAATCAAATTGGCCTTCGATTTGAATTTCGATTGACACGAAACTTTCCAGTTTTGCTACCCATAGCCTTGCGACCAAAAGCCCCTTAATAGATCATTCAATCGATTACTCCACAACCCGATTTAATACTCATGCAATATGTATATATATGCGAAAACACTCCCTACACTACTTCAAAAACCCTCAAAATTCCCAAAATTGCTCCTCACAACCTGGGGAACAAAAGCCCCTTATCCCCGACCTCTGATTCGCTCCCAAAAGTGAGAAATCCGAAGTAAAATCTTTGATACAAACCCTCACCAAAACTCGGCTATTGATAGCCAAATTTGTCTGTTTTTCGATCAATCAGAGGCCGTTGCTTCGCCCTTACGCGAAGAACAGCTGCAATCTCCAGATTTTTCAGCCACAAATCGCGGCTAGATCTTCCATTTCTGAGCAGAATTTTCAGAAATTGCAGTTTGGCCCACTTGAAATTTTCTTTTGTATTTTGGTCCTTATCCTCAAGCCTCTAATCTTTCCAGCACCATCACTAAGACCCTCAAGATTAGTACTTCTCATTTCTCCTTTGAAACTTCCAAAAAATTACCGTTTTGACCTCCCTCGGGCAAATTCAAAAAATTACACTTAGGCCCGACTGATCGTTTTGACTTTAAATCCACTCGATTCAACCCGAAATTACTTAAGGGTTGTTTTATACATAAAATATTAGTCCTACACACACTCCGTTGACTTTTTGGACATCATCTATAACAATTCGGTATTACGACCTAATCGGCAGCTGTATTTTTGTTGTACCGAAAACTGTTCCCGATCTCATTTTTTTCGATGCCATAATTCTTTTCTCGGGACGCTCGTTACTGATGTACCATTTTATTTAGACATCTAAGTCCCGGGGTACTCCCTCCAGTTGATTCAGCGATTTATTTTACTTTTAAACCCAATTTTCAGTATTTCAGATTCATCTAAATTACGTGGTGACCTTACACAGATATGGGGTATTACAGGTGACATTTCCGATGATTTAGTAGGTTGATCCGGTATTTCTTTTGTTCAAGAAGATTCGAATATGTATCAGATGAGATGAGAAATGGCAATGTATGATTGAGGTATCATTAGATTGCACCTGAGGTGTTTAGTTAATATTTCGAGAAGCGAGTCTCCATGTATTTATATGTTAAGGCTTTTGTAGATATGATGTGTAATACCCGGGAAATTATTAAGAGTATAAATGATATTAGATAAAGGGTATAAGAGGAATTTGCAGAAAAATAAGACTATGGGGTACACTAATGCAGCTTTGGACGACCGAATTAGTCGGAGGGAGTACCCCGGACCCTAGATAGCCAAGGAAAATGGTATAGTATCGACGAGCAATTTAAACTATGATTTTTAGTGATGAAATAAATTGGGTCAGGAACAGTTTTCGGTACAGCTGTCGACCGGACAGAGAAAACCGAATCGACGTAGGAGACGTCCGAAAAGTCAACGGAGTATGTCAGGGACTGATATTTTACGTATAGAACAACCCTTAAGTGATTTCGACTTAAATCAAATGGATTTAAGGACAATTTGACTAGTCGGGCCTAAGTGCAGTTTTCTAATTTTGCCCGAGGGAGGTCAAAATAGTAATTTTTCAAGAATTTCGAAGGTAAAATGAGATGTACTATACTTGTGGGCCTTAATGGTGGTATTGGATAGTTCAGGGGTGCATGAGAAAAGCCAAAATGAGATTTGATGAAATCAGGGGGTAAAAATGCAATTTAGTAAAATTGGGCGGTGTGAACGCGCAAGGCAAAATCGGCCGCCGCAATCAACCGCACGTGGAGGTCGTTTCAGGCGATGGGACGGACGGGGAGGAGCTGGGGAAGGTCGTATACGGCGGTGGGTTGCTTGTAGGCCAAGTTGTGGCCGGTGATTGGCCGGATTTTGGCCGGATTTCGAGTATAAAAGGAGGCCGAGGGTTTTGATTTTTGGGCTTCAAATCGATCGAGTTTTTGAACGGTTTCGGGAGAGTGAATAAGGGGCTTTTGGTCGCGAGGCATCAAGGAAGATTTTGGGAGGCTTTAGAAGCATTTTCGTCAAGTGTAAAGGCCGATTGAAGCTCGGCCGAGGGTTGGTGGCGGACCGCCGCGAGCCGCCTGCAACTGCCATTTTCGGGCTTTTTCCGGCGAGTTTTCGGCCTGATTTTGGTGCCATTGGGATCGATTCTTCAAGAGCTTCAAGGGGGTACCGGTTTTGCAGCCATCGGAGCAACCGCCGGTGACCGGTCTTGAGGAAGAAGACGACGCGCGTGGCTGCACGCGCCGGCTTCCACGCACAGACACGTGCCAGGCGCGTGAGGGCGCGTGTGATAGGGGCATTTTGGTATTCTTCTTCCAGTATTTTTGTTAATTTATTTGAGGATTTATCATGTTGAAACATTTTGGAAAATGTTTGAGGAAATAATTATTTTGGAATTATCAAGGAGAAAATAGAGAAAATTAAGGAAAAATTGAGTAAAATGGATTTTAATGCTTCCTTAATTAAATATGGTGTTTAGGAAGTATTGTGGCTCGAGGTTGAATATAAGTTCAAGCATTTGGGATTTGGCACGCAAACCGAGGCGTTGCACGAGGATCAAGGCGATCTGAATGCATTCGAGGTGAGTGGTCTGATCCTGTCTTTACCTTATCTTAAAAATATGTTGGAAGGTGTGTAGTGGGTTCAGGTGGGCGGTGTTACCCTCCCGAACTTAGGTTACACGCAATTGGAACCAGTTCTAGTGAGCGGTTTAACCCTCCGGAACTTGGGTTGTTCTGCGAAAGCATTTCACTTATGTATTTACGTCATCATTTGCATATTGTACATGTGATATATTGCATCAACTGTTTTACTTTCAAAAGAGTCGGTGCATGGCGAGTGATTTTCATATCATCGGAGTATTGATATTCGTGTCAATGTTGTTTCTGAGTGGGACGGGTTGGGGTCTACTTGAGATTGGGACAATGTTAATCCAGGTGAACGGGTGTCACACTGGGGGCACTCGAGGGAATAATGTTAAACCAGGTGAACGGGTGTCACGACGGTGCACCCGAGGGATTAACGTTGGACCAGGTGAACGTGTGCCACAGTGGGACATTCGAGGGATTAAGTATGTCAAGGTGATATCTCGAGTTAGACATGTTTTGCATGTTGCCGCTTGTCTGAATATGCCATGCTCGTGTGTCTCTCATGCATTGTATAATCTGTTTTATGCCGTCACTTAGATGTTTATCATCTAACTTGGGCTACGCCCCTGGAACGTTGAATGTTCCAGCCAGGAACTGCTGCGGAGGCAAGGATGTGGCCGGTTGAGGGCCAATGGTGCTTAGTTTGTTAAGTCATTGTAGTGTTTGGAGGATTTAACATGCATTTCAGGTTGTAAACGAGTAGTTGTATATAGCAATTTTATCATTTGATCTGTATTATGTATTTTGCTATGGAAATACAATGTAAGAACTATGGTGTTTGGTATTAGTGTATCCGCTGCGTTGTATTAAGACTCGTTTAGATTATTGATCTTGATAGTTAAACGGGCAAGACTGGGGTTCGCGGGGTTTTGTTTCTGCATGTGAAGATTGTCCTTAAGATACCGCGCGTGTTGAACTTAAAGAAAAAAAAAAAAGAAAAATCCCGAGAATACCCTTATAGTGACACGCTTGGCGAGACGGGGTGTTACATGATGTAATGGTACGGATTCTTATATTGTTATAAAGTGAATTGATTATGTACCATATCAGGTTTCAATTTTTAAGCTTCTGCATTTATGATGATTACCTATCTTAACTTATTGATTCTTGTTTAGTATGTTGGGAAGGTAAAACGAGATTGTCGGGAAATGGTTTATATATAATAATAATAATAATAATCATCATCATCATCATCATCATCCTGAAATTCCTAAGTTATTTAATGCCCTTGAAAAGGGCGGGGCGTTACAACCTCTCCTATCGTTGATTACGGTTGGTGGAGACTTCGAGGGTGGGCTAAGAGGGTTCAGGGCTAGGGATAGACTCGTCACGGCCTGTCCACAGCCAAGGATTGGCCACGTTGACAGCCAATTTGATAAAAAATATGTCTGTGACTTGGCCGAAAAATCAAGGCTCTATAAATCGGGTTTAGGTCCAAATGATGATGGTTTTAGATCAATCTAAGGCAGGTTGGGGCATTAAAGACCTCATATGTGATGGCCAAGGATGTTTCAAGGTTTGATTTCGAGTATAAATAAGGGTCGAATGGCCCATGGTTTCTTTATAATTCAAGCTCAAATTCGAGGCTTTGGAAGGAGAATTGAGGGTTAGAAATAATGGGCTTTTATTCTTTGGAGTTTGTAGAGTGTTTCTAGAGCTTTTTGGGAGCTTTCGTTTAGGTTTAAAGGGGTTTTGAGTGATCGTTAGAAACCTAGGCTAAAGCCTTGGTCAAGTTTTTAAATGGCCGATTGGACTATCTCCGGTGTTTGTTTCAAGCCAAAATTAGTACCTTTGTGATCAATTAAGGGTGTAGAGCAAGGTGAGAAAAATCCAGAAGTCATCGATGGCCGGAGTCTGAGAAGACGACCGGTGCGTGAGATGTATGCGCTAGTCATCACTTACAGTACACGTGCAGAGCGCGTGACAGTATGTGGCCAATAGGTAATTTTTGAAATTTTTTTAATATTTTTAGAAAATTATTTTATGAATTATGGTGTTAAAAAATTAGAAAAAAATGTTTGAGAAGGTTTTTTTTTGGGAATTTTTGCGAAAAAAAAAAGAAGAAAATATAGGAAATTATGAAAAAATAGGTGTTGGTATTTCTTTGAATAATTATAATGGCCAATGTTGATTGAGGCTCAAAGTTGAGAGATTGTGCAATTTTTGGAGGCCGGGTATAAAAATCAAGATTGGTCATGATATTCGAGGCAGGCCGAGTTTTTGTTCAAAGGTAAGTGATTTTTTCCCAAAAACTTATACGTGTTATATTTTGCCTATACTGTGCATAATATTCACGAAGGTTGCTAAATCATACGTAATTTATGAATATTTTGTCATATTTGTACATATACTGTTGCATTAATAGTTGTGATTTTACAAAGCATGATATTGTTGGCATATTGATACTTGTGGATGGGATGAGATGTCACCCTGATAGTGTAATCGTAATTCTCAAATAGTGTTGTTGAAATAACGTATAGGAGTACCCCATTACGTTGTATGCATGTCGGTATGACTACCTAGGGTTTCGTGCCAAGTTGGGATTGCTAGAGAAAGTATACTAGGGTATCTGTTTATACAAGTCCATACATCATTTATTTATATTGTTTTAACCCTCTTTTAGAAAATTCATCTTCTAATGTTGGACATTTGTCCTTGGAATATTCCATTATCCAGGCAAGACAAGAGAATAGAAGGGTAAAGGGGTGATGAAAGCATGAATGTGGTGGAGGTTGTGGTGGGTCCTATGCCAAGGCTAGGACCAGTTATCAAAATAGTTTTGGTTCATTTGCATTAACGGTTATTGTAATGATATAATGGTTGAATGATATGTATGAACTTATTTATGTATTGATTTAAGAGATTTCATGAGGTTCTGATTCTGTTTCTGCTTATGAATCAATTTACTTTTTTTTAGTTATGTTTTGGGAATATTATTCTTATATAAGTATGTTGAGGATTTTAGTGTAAACTGTGAATGTATGTGAGGAAAAAAAAATCCTAGCATATTAATACGCCTTGAAGAGGGGGGATGTTACAATAAACACCTATCTTTATATATCAGCAATACAGAAACACATAGATGAACGTTCCAACCTCGTAATTGGATTGTTCAACTCATTTGCAACTCTCGCACACCAATACATAAGACAACCATGTCAATTCAAGTCTAAGGATCAGTTACACTATCGCAACTAAACAACATAGCCATTATCCATAATGCCATGTGATCAATCATCAGCGCCACTGTAACGCCCCGCTTCTCAGGTGCGTCATAAATTGGGATAATAATTTTTTCTTTCTTTCAAACTAATCCTAAATCACGTCATACCTCGAATCCGTCCTAGAATTTTCATATATTTTATCTCGAAAGATAATCATTATACACATCAAATGTAGAAGCAATTATTAAAACCTGATATCTTAACATTGATCATAAATCAATTCTTACATCTTCATTAACCATAAGGATATAAATCAATATTCCTCAAAACGTTTAGAATTTAAAGTAGCAGAACTTAAATACATGGGCTACATAACATACATTTCATTCCTCATACACTCTGCTAAGTGCCATTTCATACCTCATTTATTCTCGTATCTGCTACAATCTCCATTTAGAACGTTTGAATATTCCAAAAGCAAAACCCAAGTTAAATGATGAATCATCTAAATAAGGGTACAGAAAACATATTTCGTGCATAAATACAATGTCTTACTCATCGTAGGTGTCAACTGCACCCCTCATGCTACCGGGGTGTATGGGTGCACCCTTGGTAAAGTAGCGGTGCCAGTTCGTACTCCCTACGGCCAAAATGCGCGTGATCAATGATATCAACGTGTACATATGCATTTCATAACATGTCATGTATGCAGTTTACATGATGGATACATATCCGAGCATTTCAATATGATGAAAGCATTTTCGAGGAACATAAATCACTTACAAACCCAGTATTTTTCGTAAAACTAAATTCAGTTGGGAAGTACCACTTACCTCGATATTCGTGCCCTACCTTGAAATTTGTTCACCGCCTCGATTTGCGTGTCAACCTCAAATTTTGCACAAGTATCTTAAATTTTAGCCTCAAAGATCACCATAATTATTTAAATAAGCATTAAAACCTATTTTTCCATAATTATTTTGTATTTTCTTTATTTTTCTCTTTATTTCTTCCAATTTTTCCTCAATAAATCCAAACTAAATATTTCTCAATTATTTTCTCAAATATTTCACTGTAAAAATTCATAAAACAATATTCTTGAATTTCTAGAATTTTCTAGGGAATTTTACTTACCTTGACTTAGCCTCTCCGATTTCCTCGGTATGCATGCATTGATCTCAAACGCGTACTCGGACAATTTTTCTTGATGAAATCTCCAAAAAATTACTAAATATCCATTTCCTATTTTTACAGCATTTTTCAGAATTTTTCTCTATTTTTTTTATTTTTTCTTCATTTATTTCTTGTCTTTTTTTTTTTCTTTTTTTCTTTCTTCTTCCTATTCACCTTCTTTTTCCTCTACTTCTCCTGCAACCCACGACCTTCTTCTTTCAATTTTTTTTCTTTTTTTCTCTATTTCTTCTTTTCTTCTTCTCTTTCCTTCCTTCCTCATCCTTCTTCTTCTTCTTCTTCTTCTTCTCCTCCTTCTTCTTCCACCTTCTCTTCTCTGCCTCCTACGCGAGCAGCCCCTGTGCCATGCCCAGCAGCCGCCTCGCACCATTTCCAAGCGTCCGCTGGCCATTGCATCGGCCTCTGGCCTCACCCGCACGCAAACACGCACCACCCAGCATCGTCGCGCCGCCGCTGGAGCTGCCCGCGGCAGCCATTGGCCGCACCTGCTTCGCGACCAGCAGCTTTGCGTCGGCCATGGCTAACCTGTGCTGTTGCTCGCCTCAGCCCTCACCAGACACCGCATCACACCACCACGCCCATAGCTGCTGCCTCGACCTGCTACCAGCGCCTCCGACCGCTCCAGCTGCTTCGCTCGAGCTTGCTTCGCGGACAGCTATGGCTGACTTCAGCCCACCTCCCTTCCAGCTCACTCTCTCTCTCTCTCTCTCTCGGATCGCCTAGCCCGAGTTCGATCTCTCTCTCTCTCTCTCTCGGATCGCCTAGCCCGAGTTCGATCTCTCCCTCTCTCTCGCATCACTTGGCCATCGACTTGTTCTCTGCTACTTAATTTCTTTCCTCTTCATTTTCATTTGCTCACAACCTCCCCTTTTTTATAGCCAATTTCCATCGCCTCACCTTATGCTTTTTACCCATATTTCCTTGCATGAAGGACACTTCAATTCGACCATCAATATTGCAGGGCATGGGGATGGATTTGCAAGGAATAGGAGAAAGTTGCAGAGGGATGGGCGGCTATTGCACACGCACACACAGTACGCCTATGTATATATATATATATTATATATATAATTATATATTACATTATCATAATAGAAAAATTATACATTAAACCTCAATTTTATCATAATATCACTTAGGTAATTTTTTTATTGCAACCATGCCCTCAAACATCGATTTAATTTGCATTTTAATATCGAAAATCCATAATTAATAACTTAAATTTTACTCGACATAGACGATTTCGCCTTTGCATTCTCTCGGGATATTTGTTTCATCTCGAAACCACTAAAGGGTTGCTCATTACGCAAAACTGAAGCCCCCTTAGTGTTCCGTTGATTTTTCGAGAGTCTCCTACAATAATTTGGTTTTACAGTCTAAATGGCAACTGCATTTTAGCTATACCGAAAATTGTTCCCGATCCGATTTCTTTCAATATCATAAATCTTACTTCGAAACGCTCATCGAAACCATACTATTTTCCTTAGACAATTTTACTCTGAGGCCTTCCCTGCAGCCGATTCGGTACTTATAACTATTATCAAATCAATTTTTCGGTATTATAAATTTATCGAAATTACGTGGCAACCTCATACGAACATGGGATATTACAACCACATTCATTGTGTTGTTTTCCAACAACCACTCACAAGTTTACTAGAGAGACATCTCCATGTCATATGGTATATGACTTACTATCTTTAATTATCAGTAACTCATATTGATCAAGATAGTAAACTCTGTGTTAGTCCATAGTTGACTAATTAGAGTTCTCATCTAATTAATCTAAAAAGATCATGAATCGTTTAAAAAATTATGTCATCGGAGAATCTCGTCACATAGTTTTAACAACTTAAGAATGAAACTCTCATATAAGAAATCTAGAAAGTCATTCATATATCAAACTAAAAAGTTTATGAATGAAGATAAATTTGGCATTTATAGATATTTATAAATATATATTAAATATGTTTATTATAAACCCACTAAATGTTATCTAAATTTAGTATTAGGGTACATATTACTAGCAAATCATACTAAAATGTCATCACAAGATATTTTAGTAAATTATGATATATGGCTTAGATACTTGTTCTTGTTCTTGTTCAAGAGATATAAATAAATAAAAAAGTATTTATTATAACGAGAATTTTTATTTTTGGATAATTAACAATAAGGAAAAATTGTTTTTTCATGTAACATTTGATTTACAAAAACACTAATATAGTATCATTTTGACGTTTTCAAACATTTCCTACTCTGAAATGGCTAGAAAGACCAAAAAATAATTTTTGATCCATTTCTGTAATTTTAAAAACATTTTGGGGTCATTTTGAAAAAGTGAAAAAATATTGAAAACTTGTTTCTGATTTATTAAGGTGTTTATATTCTGTGAGACTGTTGGCGTCTTCGCCATAGATGCTATGGTAGAGTTGCGTGAGGATGGCGCCACTGAGGCCGACGAAGCCTTTGAGTAACCCCAATACAAGGACACGACTTTCTGGAAAATTCTTAACACAGGCGATGAGGGATCCAGTTTCGGGAAAGGTTTGGGAATTGGCGAACAGAAAAATGTACAGACACATGTGCCAGACCTGGGGACTGGCCATTCTTTTGGTTACGGCTAGCCAAAACATGAAGTAGCCGAAGAAGTTGAGGGCGGCGCCGAGAGAGAGGACCACCGCCGGCGGCGCGACTTGGTTGATAAGGCCAGAGAAGATGCCGACGTTAGCACCCAAGTCCTTGAAGAAGCTCAGCAGGAGAAGGGTGGTTTGGCTATAGCCAAGGGAGGATTTAAGGTTGTTAGAGTAGAGACTAAAAAAGGAGGTGGTGCCATTAACGGACATAATGAGGAAGGAGGCAAACAACATGAACCATCGGCCGTTGAGGACTTGGAGGGTCAAGGCCCATCCACTGCCGGAAAACGCCATCTTTCCTTCCATTATGGACTACACGAACAATGTGTTAGTATCATCATGTCCCACTAAATTCCATTGGTTATGGCAGGAAATATGAGTTTGATCATATAAAATTCAAACATTTCCTACTCTGAAATGGCAAGAAAGACCAAAAAATAATTTTCGATCCATTTTTGTAATTTTAAAAAACATTTTGGGGTCATTTTGAAAAAGGGAAAAATATTGAAAACTTGTTTTCCATTTATTAAGGTGTTTATATTCTCCGACCACAAAAGTAATTTGGGTTTATATTTACTTGAACAGATAATATAATATATATTTATGTTTAGTTAAATAATTATTTCTTATTAATTTTATATATTATAAATTATATTTATAAAAAATCTTTATATATTTTTTATTTACGCCTTTTTCGGTTTCTGATTCCGTTTTTGAGATCCCAATTAACTCTATATTTACATGTTCATTTAGATAAATTTTCAAATAAATGTTATACTTATCCTCCTTAAGTACAATGTTAATTTTGTAAAGAGACTATATATTAAATTGAAGAAGTGATTTTGAAATTACGAAACATTCACACCCTCTCCTCTAACAATCAGTCTATCTTACTGTGGCATCTGGACCGTTCATCGCCATTTTCGGCGGCTGTTGTCACCATCTCAACCACCTCTCCCGTCATCTCCACCCCCTCCTCCCTGAACTTCTTATTAATCCCACTCTTATAGAACTTCCAAGTCCTAACCACCAATACGGTCGAAAAAATTGCACCAGCCACCGTCACTATTCACTACAAGAATTTTAGGATTTTAACTATGGAATATTTTCATCACTAAATCTAAAAATTCATTGCTAAATCAATTTAGCGATAGATTAGTGATGGACTTTTTTTCATTGCTGAAGCAATTGTCGTTATCTTTTTTTGCGACCGATCAGCAACGGATGAAAATTTTTCATCACTAAATGTATTTTTTTTTTAAATTTAGCGACGAAAATTTCTACCGCTATTTTAAAAAAAAATTATAAAAAAAATAATAATTTATTTTAGTGACGGAATATTCCATCGCTATTTTAAAATTTTTTTATAAAATATATTTTTTATTTTTAAAATATAAAATTAAAAATTAAAATTAATAATAATAAATAATAATAATTAAAAAATAAAAAAATATTTTCACTGCATTAGAAAAAAAACACTACAATCTTGACAAACATAAAATTATTAAAAAAGAAGATAATTAATTAATATTAAAAATTAATACTTAAATATTTAAACTTTAAATATAATCAAAAACAGAATAAAATTAGAATCCTAACAAACATTTCCAATAATTTACTGAAAATAAATAAAATATATAAATAAATAAAATAACACACAAAAAAAGAAAGAAGCATAAAAAATATATGAGCAGCAAATAACATTTCTTTCTCTGAAAAAACATATAAAAGAAATAAATAATTTCTTTCTTTTTGCTTGAAAAGAAAGAAAAATAAAAAAAATTAAACAAAAAAAAATAAACTAATACTGAAAACATTACAAATTTACTAAATTTAACATGAGCAACAAACAAATTTTTAAAATAAAAAATAAAATAAATATCCAAAAAATAAAAAATAATAATTTAATCTTAGTGAGAGTGAAGGGCTGCAAACGAGAGACGCAGGCTAGGGCAAGAGGCAGCGAGCGAGGGTGAGTTGCGAGTGAGAGTGATAGAGTGAGCAAGCGAGAGATGAAGGCGAGCCGCGAGCGAGAAACGAATGTGAACAACAAGAGGCGAGGGCAATGCAGAAAGTGAGAGTAAGAGAGCGATGGCGAGACAGTAAGTGAGGGCAAAATAGCGAGCGAGAGCAGGGTCGAGGGCGAGGCAGTTAGCGAAAGCAGGAGCGAGGATGAGGCAACGAGCAAGATGAAAAAGTGATGGTGAAAAGTGAGGGCGAGAGAGCTAACTAAAGAAGGTTAGAGATTTTGCGGGAGGGGGGACTTAGGGATTTGGGGTGAGATTTGGGGATTTTGGGATTTTTGGAAGGAAATGGAGGGGGAGGGGGGTGATTTGGCTAAAAAAAAGCAGGGAGTTCCTGTCTCTTGATTTTTTTTTTTAATATTTACTAATTAAATAAAAAATAATATAATTTATAAAAATAATATAAATAATTATTTAATTGATAAAAATAATATAATTTAAATAAAATTTTATTATTAAATAATTTAAATAAAATCTTATTGTAATTATCTAAAAATTTAATTATATTATAAATCTAATAATTATAATAAATTAATAAATCTTATTGTACTCCGGTGGCCGAGGTACATCTTTGAACCAGGACATCGAAACTTCTTGCTCCAGTGGTGCCGCTACTGGTGGTGTGACTGTTGTCTTATAGTGATGACTTTCAACTGATCTGGGCCATCCCCAGCTTGTGTCTTGCTCTTAGAAATTTCATATTCTTCCTTGATCATAATAAGGAGTGGGAGAAGGAGAATAATGAGGACAACGGCGGTTCTGATGCCGTACTCAAACTTATACTAAAGGGAATTTCGTTTTGGACAATGATGACAATCATGAGAAAACCAGCTAGGCCCAACGATATGTAGAGGAACTTGTAGAAAACTCGGAGCTTGTCTGGCTTCTGCCCGACAACCTTGATGGTTCGAATGGTTCGGAGGTTGGCAAAATATATGGCAGCGGGAAGGCAAGCGACAAGCAAAATGAGACCGTTGGCGTCTACGCCATAGATGCTGTGGTAGAGTTGCGTGAGGATGGCGCCACTGAGGCCGATGAAGCCTTTGAGTAACCCCAATACAAGGACACGACTTTCTGGAAAATTCTTAACACAGGCAACAAGGGTGCCAGTTTTGGCGAAGGTATGGGAATTGGTGGCCAAAAAAATGTACAGACACATGTGCCAGACCTAGGGACAGACACATGTGCCAGACCTGGGATTGGCCATTCTTTTTGTCACGGCGAGCCAAAACATGAAGTAGCCAAAGAAGTTGAGGGCGACGCCGAGAGAGAGGACCACCGCCGGCGGCGTGACTTGGTTGATGTTATTAGTGAAGCCCCAAACGATGTCGTTGGGGTAAGTAGGTGGAGGGCCGCGTGCTGCAACCTTGAGCTGCCATCTGGCAGCCAATTGGAGGACAGCACGTGGCAACCATCAGCTGCCCTCTGATGGCGCCCGATTGCATTATCTACTCCTCTTCTCTTCTCACTTGTCCGTCTACTTTTATTCTGTTGGAATATTGTATATCGTGCTTGTACGATCTGATCCGAGCCATCCATCCATGCTTTATGAGTCATGATCTCAGCCCTCCATCGTCGCTATTTATCTTCTCCTCGGGATATGGTCTGGGCAGACGTTTAAGGCGAAAGAGTAAAAGATCAATCAAAGAAGAGAATAGGGTTCGAGAAGAGAGAGATACCCTTCGTCTCCGACCTAAGGTTATCTGGTTTGCTTCGATTTTTTTCTTTTTTTCTCTGTAAATGTTTGTATAGCTTTATAGTTATATGGTTCGATAGGGTTTTTTGCCTCTTAATCTTTTTAAGTGATTATTGGGCAAGTTTTGTGTTTCTCGAACCACTGTAAGTACAAAGAGATTGAGGAGTTTTTTGTGGGTATATTTTTTATTCAATCATTAGTGCAGTGAGCTCTCTATATTGGAGCTCAACGTGGACGTAGCCCTATTTGGGTGAACCACGGTAAAATCTTGAGCGTCTCTTTTTGCTTTTACGTTTCAGTTCTATTTACCTCTGTTTCGCATGAATGACTGTTAAAGTTTTTCATTCCTTTTGTTTTATCGTGTGTTTGTGATTGGGATATTCTGATTTAAACCCTAAGGTTTGAGTATCAATGCTCAACAGTTGATAAGGCCAGAGAAGATGCCGACGTTAGCACCCGTCCTTGAAGAAGCTCAGCAGGAGAAGGGTGGTTTGGCTATAGCCAAGGGAGGATTTAAGGTTATTAGATTAGAGACTAAACAAGTAGGTGGTGCCACTAACGGACATGATGAGAAAGGAGGCAAATAACATGAACCATCGGCCGTTGAGGACTTGGAGGGTCAAGGCCCATCCACTGCCAGAAAACGCCATCTTTCCTTCTATTATGGACTACACGAACAATGTGTTAGTATCGTCATGTTCCACTAAATTCCATTGGTTATATATATAGTAACCAATGCATACCATATTGCCAACTTAATTAGGTAGAACTTTATGAATACAACAATATGTACATAACATTCTGACATTTGTTGACAAAGATGAATGGTTCAATTTTAAATTAGCTAAATTCTTGTTCATATATTTTTACGTTTTTTGTGCAATTATCTAAATTTTTTGTTGTTTTAATTATATTATTAAACCTATATTTTATTTTGATATTTTTTTCATCTAATAATTCAAACTTTTTATTATTTCAATTATACCCATGAATTTTTTATTTAACTCATTTTATTTTACTCTTTTATTTTACACATCAAAGTATATGAGTTAAATTGAGTCGAAGATATAAGTATAAGAGTGTAATGAAAATAACATTTATCAAGTTGGCACACAAAAAAAATATCAAATTATAGAGATTAAATTAATAAAAAATGCAAGTCTAAGAATGTAATTGAGATAATGAAAAGTTCAGTTAATTACACAAAAAAAATACAAAAATATAAGGATAAAAATATAAGTTTGGCCATCTAAAAGTCATACTATTTAAATTAGTTAGGTAGAAATTTATAAATAGAACAAAGATGAGTATTACAATCCAAATGGCATGCTATATTTTCAACTAATTAGGTAAAAAATTATTAATGGAAGAATATTCTTAACAAAGATGCTATATTTGTTTTGTCAAGTACCTGGGAAGACAGTGATAAACCTAGACATTCTAAGCTGATTTAAATGTTAAAGTTAAATGCCTAACAGTCTAAGTAGCATTTTCATACAGAATAAATAGAGTTGTGTTATAGTTTGGAAAGTTTAATGGAGGAGCACTCCAACGAAAGTCCCAATATTGTACCCAAATTGATGTGTGGAAAATATTTTTTAATTTTTATTAATTAATTTATTTTTTTTATTTTTAACTTTATATTATGAATTAAAAATATTAATTTTGATTCTCTTAAATTTTTTAAAAGCAAATACTATTACTTTTCAAAACATTTTTGTTATGACATCTTTAATTATAGTTAAAATTAAAAATAAAAAAAAATAGATTTGGGTTAGTTATCAATTGTAATTAAGTTAGATGAAATTGGGTTTTAAATTAATTTTATGTGTGATGTTTGAGGTTACGAATTTTTAATTTTATATTTTAAGTAAATTTATAAATTCTTATTCTAAGTGGGTATAATGTTTATAAATTGACAAAAAAATAATAATTAATTGGGTAACTCAAAATAAAATGTCCTTACACGATATTTTTGTAATTATAATTTATAACAAAAATACTTGTTCTCGTTCAAGAGATATGAATAAAAGGGAGGAAAGGAGAAAGGCTATTAATTATAATGAGAATTTTTAGTTTTTGATAATTAACAATAAAAAAAAAATTTACAAGTAACCTATGAACGAAAACACTCATATAGTATCGTTTCGATATTTCAAAAGTTTCGTACCTTGAAATGACAAGAAACATTAAAAAATAGTTTCTGAATCATTTTCATAATTTAGAAATTATTTTGAAATAATAAAAAAATATTAAAAATCTATTTTCCATTTAAAAACACATTTATGTTCCAATTCTGTCTCTACTATCCTGGTGATTACATTATAGATAGAATCAACTTGTGTTTATATTTTATTGAATGGATGGTGAAATTTAAGTTTATATTTAATTAAATATTTATTTTTTATAAATTTTTATATTAAAATTTATATTTATAAAAAAATCTGTATATATTTTTTATTTATGCACTTTTTCCGTTTTTATTTCTTTTTTTTTTAAATGTCATTCCCAGATTCCATTTATTCATTCCCGGTTCCGTTTCCGTTTCCATTTTTGGGATCCAAATTATCTCTTTTTATATGTTTATTTTGGAAAATTTTCAAATAAATCTTATTCTTATACTTAGAAAAATGTTAATTTTGTATTAATTCTGTAAAGAGACTACATATTAACTAACCTGAAGAAGTGATTTTGTAATTACAAAACATCACACCCTCTCCTCTAACAATCGTCTATCTTGCTGTGGCCTCTAGCTGGCCGTTCATCGCCATTTTCGGCGGCTGTTGTCTCCATCTCAACCACCTCTGCCTCTGTCTCCACCCCCTCCTCCCTGAACTTCTTATTAACGTCGCTCCTATAAAACTTCCAAGTCCTAAGCACCAAAATGGCAGAACCCAATGCACCAGCCACTGTCACCGCTGTGATTATAATGAAAGCCAATTTGAAGCACTCCTCTCCCTTGCAATCCATGTTGTTGTTGTTGCCCTTCGCAGCAAGCCCTAATGCCTTCATCTGCTTCTCAGCCTGTTCGTCATATAAACCACCAGTGACTATCACATTGAGCACATATGACCCAACTGGGCACGCCGCTACCCCAAAATTGGAGAGCGAAGAGTAGTATTTGAGCCCAAAAATTTCAGAGATGATAGTTAGAAGCAATGGGTATTGTGCGCCAAGGCAAAATCCAATGATGATTGTTGCTACGTAAAGACCATTCCAAACATTGAACGCGATAAGGATGTAGCCAATGCAGGAGAAGAAGAGGACGACAGTGAGTAGTAGAGGTCGTGGGAACTTGTACTTTGTTTGGAGAATTTCAGAGGCAAATCCGGCCACAACTCGACCCAGAAAGTTCCAGATGCTTATTAGTGACACGAAAGTGCTAATGCTTCTAGATGGGTATCCGAGGGAAGCCCCGATTTGTCCTAGGTTGTCTACGGCAGTTAATGTGCCTCCGATGCCGCAAATTGATGCGAAGATGATAATTAGCATGTCGATGCTGAAGAGTGCCTGGAAAATTGTGTAGTCTTCGCCTCTCTCCGGTGGCCGAAACACGTCTTTGAAGCAGGAAACTGGAACTTCTTGCTCTGTTGGTGGCGCCGTCGGTGTCTCGGTACTGATTTTCAACTGGGCTGGAACAGTCGCAGCTTGTTTCTTGCTTTTCCAAATGCTGTATTCTTCCTTGATCACTGGAGTGATTGGGAGAAGAAGCAGGATGAGGACGATGACGGCGCTGCTGACGTACTCAAGTCGCGTGAAGTGGACCATCTTCTGAACGACAATGACGATCAGGAGAAAGCCAGCAAGAGCCAGTGATAAGTAGAGGAACTTGTGGAAGACTTGGAGCTCGTTCGGTGGTTGTGGGGCAACTCTGATAATTCGAATGGTTCGTAGGAACACGATGGATATGGTGGGGGGAAGCCAAGCGATGAGCAAAATGAGAGCGCTGGCATTCTCGGCGCCGTAGATGCCGTGGTAGAGCTGCGTGATGATGGCGCTGCTGAGGCCGAGGAAGCCCTTGAGCAACCCCAAGACAACGCTACGACTCTCCGGGAAGTTCTTGACGCATGTGACGAGCGATCCTGTGTTGGCGAAAGCTTGAGAATTTGAGCCCACAAAAATGTACAGACACATGTGCCAGATCTGGGGTCTGGCTATCCGACTGGTGACGGCAAGCCAGACCATGAAGAAGCCGAAGAAGTTGAGGACAACGCCCATCGAGAGGACCACCCATGGCGGCGTGACCTCGTTGATGAGGCCGGGAAGGATGCCGACGTTGGCGCCCAAGTCCTTGAAGAAGCTGAGCAGGAGAAGGGTGGTTTGGTCGTAGCCGAGGGAGGATTTTAGGTTATTGGAGTAGAGGCCGAAGATATAGGTCGCACCGGCGACGGACATGATGAGGGCAGAAGCAAACATCATGAACCAGCGGCCGTTGAGGATTTGCAGGGTTAGGGCCCATCCGCCGTCGACTCCATTGACGGAAAACACCATCTTTTTACACAAACAGGCTTCTGAAACTCCTGAACGCCTTTAACCGTAACTCTGCAAAAATTATATATATAAGGCGAAATCCATGTGTTTGTCCAGCACTTTTTCATGATTTGATTTCTACTATTTTTAAGTTAATTTATTTTTTATATTTTAATTTTCTTAAGTAACAATTTAAATTTTTTATTATTTTAATTATACCTTTAAATTTACATTTTCAAACCAATTTAACCCTTATAGTTTTACGGAAATAACAAAATATGAAAGTACATGAATAAATATGGATTTAGCTCATATACATATAAAGTTATTGGGTTAAGGGTCAATGGAATATAACCACTCTTAGAATAAAAATTAACAACTCTCTGCTAAATGTTAATGTTATTCAGGCACTCATTTTAATATTGGAGTGATATTTTATATTAATATAATACATAGTATAATAATATATTAGTACGTGACTCCAAATGTCAGTATCCAAATAATATTTTTGTTATATGTATATATATATATATATACTAATAATTTTTTTGTCATTTTTCTCCAATAATGGTAGTTCTTAGGTGTTCTTTATTTTATCATTCTAATGTCATTTCTGGATTATTTTTAGTTTTGAGATAAGTATTCGTCTTCCTGTTAAACTAGTTTCTATATATTATGAATCATTTTGTTTTAACTGTAACTTTATATTGTATAAAGGATCGATATATAAGAAAAGAATTACTAGATGATCAAATCTTAGATTTTAAAAGTACAACTCTCTCACTTTTAAGGGTCCTGGAGTTCAATGTCAAGATTATAATAGGAGAAATAAATCACGGAACCCAACAACGAGAATCAAACACGGACCTGACGCTGTCTATATAGTAGCTAAAGTCTAAAACTCTTTAAGTTCTAATTTATGCACGATTTCAACCGCTAAACTATGCTCGTTGGGGCACTAGATGGGATGGCCAAATCTTAATCACAACCCTCATTGCACATTCTTCAGATCATTGATATATAAGAGAACAAATAGATGTTAAAAGAAAGTAAAATTGACACTCGTAATCATAACAAATAATCGAAAATAAATTATCGTTAGCACAAAAGCAGTACCTTTATATCTTTTGAAGTTACGAGCCTGAATAACAGAGACCGCTCCACGAACAATTATGATAAAATGAAAATAAAGATCAAACGAACGAAGGTTTTAAGAGTTAAACGTGAAGGGAGCGAGAAAGAGGTAAAAGAGTTTCCACAAGCCACAATATTGTAGCCGTAACGAAGGGAGCGGGTCATAACGTGATCCGTTTTGCGATCCATCCACATGAAAAGGTGATCCGATTTTTGCTATTCATCCGTTTTTGGTTGCTGATTTATTCTTATTATTTGAAGAGTAAATGTGTTTTGGTCAGTTGCGCGCGCGCATAGGTAGGTTGTATGTATATATGTTTGTGCATGTCTATGTATATATATATATATGTATGTATGTGTATGTACATGCATATTTATTTGTTTGTATGTGTACATGGGTCAAACTCATAATTTGTAGGCTTAACATTTTTTCGTTCCTTCCAATAATCAAAGGAATGGTTTTAAGGACCTATAATAAAAAATGTTTACTATTCATCTCTAGATCAAATTAATTTATATACTTTTCATCCCTGATTTAATAGTCGTTAATTGACTTTATGATCGATAATCAATTTCTAATTTTTGAATACCCGATGAATACAAATTACCTGTTATAATGCATATACGTTTTCAAGAAAGAAAAATTAATGCATTCATTTTTCGTATTACAAACTTAATCAGCTATCAATGTATAACTCCAAAGTTTTAGGGATAACATTATTTAAAATATATAATTTTTTTTAATAAGAACAAATAAAGATAACCAATTCACACAAAACTAAGCAATCAATAGCAAATTCATAGTTAAACATGAATCAGATAATTCATAACTAGAGTTTACTCCCCCAACTTGAATTGCAATAATAAAATAGGATTGTTATGAATACCTATAACTCCACAAATCCATAGATTTACTGTGATCTGCTAAAACAAATAAATGAGCATACCATATATATTTATTTATATATATATATAAAGTTTTTTTTTCACACCGAAGAAAATTCATACAAGTTATAAAATAAAAAGATGCGTCTCAAGAGTACAAAAAGTACTCCTTACTCAACCATCTTATCATAGACTCGCCTAACAACATTCCACAGTTTTTTTTTTTTAATAATAAGAACGCAACCAAGAAAAATTCTGCAAGTTGTAAAATAAACAGATGCGTCTCAAGAGTACAAAAAGTACTCCTTACTTAGTCATCTTAACAAATAGCACTTCTTGCAATGATAAATCTAAATTAATCAGACCCCTTTGGCGCTTATTACTGTTTGCCTTAGACCAATCTATCTGAAACTCATCAGGATCGTACTGTGAAATATAAACGTGTAATTTCTCTAACAACTCCTTAATGTTGGATGCAGAAATAAGAATCTTTCTTGCTGACAAAGAAATGAACTTTTGGTCCACAACCTAATCAAGAAAAGAGAGCAACCCATCGAAAAAATGGTTAACATTTAACAGTCCAGTAGATTTGGTATGAAAATTTATCTTGGCCCAGGAGATTATACAAAAGATTTCTTCAAGTGTACCAAAACCTCCTAATAAAGTAATGAAGGCGTATGACTGATAAATATTACAAATCATATGCTCAGACATAGAAGTCGTTTCTATAAGTTGACCGCGTGTAATCCCGAAAATGTGTGGATCAGCCAAAGGGATTGGCATTACACCTATCACATATGATTTTCCAAAATGTGCAACTTGTGAAACACAACCATTTAATCCACGACTTCCCCGTTCATATACCAAATTAATTTTTCGCTCTCCCAATTTTAGGCCAAATTCACTTGCTGCAAATGTGTAACAAATATTGCTCCCAAGTTGAGAGTCACATAGTATACATATGGTATTGATTCGATAAACTAATTGGCCTTCCATTTACGTTTATTCTTTATGTATGCCCTAATTAGAAAACAACACAAAAGAGATGATACTGAGCTAAAAAAAAAATGTGGCTTGCCTCATACAGATACGAGATCTCTTATAAGGCAGTGGAAGTCACCATTCCAACAACCACACTTGGCTCGAGGCGTGCCACGAGTGTAGGGTCACGTCTGACTTCTTTTTTTTCAACGTTCGGCGTTTCTTTTTTTCATCGCTTGGTGCCTCCTTTTTCTTTATAGGGTAGTGTGTCGTTTCCTTTATAGGGCAGTGTGATTGCACTGCCCGAGAAAAGTGATTGCCATCAGTGTTAAGTCTATCTCCCTTTTTTCTCTATCTTTTTTTTTTGTATATATATATTTATTTATTTATTTATTTAAAAAAACAAATTTTTATTTTATTATATATTTTTATTTTATTTTTTTAGAGTTTTTTTTTTCTTTTCTTCCAATTAAGGATCAAATGAGTGGTTACCCACCTAATCGTATAATAACTCTCATTCATTATATCACTTTAAAGTTATTTTCAAAATTATGTAAATTGATTTTTCTCATGAATGCACATACATATTTTGAAAATATATCATCCAGAGGTGTTGGTTTTACTATATCAGAGTACGACACATTAATTCGCACAAACACCTTACACATGTCTGGTTTAATTTGATTCTCAATAATATAAACTAGCCTAAAAGATAGAAATTTAAACTTAAATATGGATAAACCTATAACTTCTTCACATTTTGGCTCTCGAATTTTATTCTCTTTTTCATCTCAGGCTTCTTCTTTTCTCACATCATTTTAGTCCAATTTTTCTTCTATGATTGCTTGTACCATCCTAGGTTCATCAAGTCTCTCAATTGGCTCATCATTCTTAGAGATGGATGTAAATTGGACCAACTATTGACCTATGGGTGCATTGAATGACGATTTTCCCCCTTCGAAATTTTGATTGGATTGGTTTGGAAACTCGCCAGGCTCACTCACACTCAAGGTCTGTGTAAGATCAATTAATTGTTCTAAAATATCACCTCTATGGCCCTAGTGGTTTGTTCTTGAAATGCAGCCACTTGTGCATTAAAACTCATTTGACCTTACATAAACTCCTAAAATGTGTGTCCTCTAAAAGATTTCCATCCTGAGGTTGATAAGTATCAGATCTAACCCCTTGTTCTAACTCGAATCGGTGAGATATTGGAGGAAAAGGTTCATGAGATTGGAACAAAGAGTCATCGCTCCAAGGATAATTTCAATGGTCATAGGAACTGAGGTAATCAGTGTAAAGATCCAAGTCGTAGCCCGACAAATAAAAATTCTCCCTCTGATTTTGGTTAAAAGAAAACCTCTCATTGTTAGGATCGGGAAGGCCAAATGTATTAGAAGACACAGAAATCCTAAAATATTGAGACATAAAGAATATGAAAATGATAATTCAACGACAGATAATGATACTAAATAATCAATTAATGTTTCAATAATCATACATGACCGTAGTCTCTTGCACTGTTCAGTAATTAATAGTTATCTAAATATTTTTTTATTAATTTTTTAATTTAATTTTTTATTTTTTATTTTTTTCAAATATATATATTTTTTTGAAAATATTTTTTAATTATTATTATTATTTTATTTTTTTTGAAACAATAAAACAACAACAATAACACACTAAGTAAAACAACTAAATTACCAATTTAATCTCCCCGGCAACAACGCCAAAATTTGGTTGCATTCTCACCCTGCAATTAAAATACAACAAAATTTATATTAGATTTTTTTCTTTTATTTTGGTAAGAAGTTTATGCTCGCCAGTGTACGAGTGTAGTTGTAGTCCAAATTTAAATTTGTATTTTCTGAATGAATCCAAGTCGTCCACTGAGAGATTTATTTATGGCAAAAGAAAAAGAATATCACACACAAACACACGTAACTGGATGAATTGGCAACACGACCCTTTTTTGTGGAGTTTTAGATAACGGATGCTAGGAAATAAAACAAGGCAAAAATTAAAATAGACACTGAATTTGAGATTATAGAATTGGATAACACTTGAGTTAAGACAATCTCATCACCAACCCGTTGATCCCCAATTTTTAATAGAAAAGATTAGTAACATTAATTTTATTTCAGATATGAAGATCTGTTATTAAATGCAATTAGAGATTATGATAGTTCTAGTTTAAGCAATCACATACTTGATATGCGGGATTCTAATTTAAGCAACTATCATAAATTCGATTGCAATTAATACATAAAAAAATTAAATTAATCATTCAGATTTAAATATGATAGTGTTTTCAGTTCTAGTAACTTCCATACGTAGCATGAAAGCTCTAAGTTAGGCTTACGCTCCAATCCAAACCTAGTGATTTATCAATAATTAATACACACTCATACTAAAATTTAAATTAATGTCACTTATTTAAAGCACAGCTTTCTTTGAGAATCATTGGTGTTGGACACTGTTCTTGTCTTAACCTAAAATTGGATTTAGCTACTCATATTCATTTAAAAATTAATTGACAGAATTTAAATGACGTAATTTAATTGACAGGAATTAAAAAAACAGAAATTAGTCGGCCATTTAGGTGGTTGATAATAAAGTAATAATAAATAACATGAGAATTCAAAAGAAGAAAGAAAAGAAGTAAGATCACAAGAGAAGACAAGAGAGAAAAGAAGAGAGAACAAGAACAATTCTCAAAGAGAAAATCTAAGAAAACAACTAAATTTTGATTCAAAAATAATAATCACTCCTTACAAGTGCAACCAAATGAGCTATTTATAACCCACAAGATGCAATAAAAATCACACAATTTCAATTATACAACTAGACATAATTATATCTAACGGACACTCACACAACTAAAATTAAATGAATTTTATCTAAAATACACACCTAAAGTTAAATGAAATTTAGTTAAAAGTCACACATAAAGAAACACTCATAAAACAAATATTTAAAAAAAAAAATAAAAAATAGATTTTTACAATTTGTGTTTTGGGTCTTCTTTATGTTGGATTTGGGTTTTTCTTGGGATTAAAATACTTGAGACTTCTTTGGAATTAAAATGCTTGGGCCTTCCTTGGAATTAAAATGCTTGGGCTTTATTTGGAATTAAAATGTTTAGGCCTTCTTTGGTAGGACTCAATTTAATAGTTGACCCAATTGTACTAGATTTTGAGTAGTAACGTTGACCATCTGATTGACTCTTTAACATCTTCAATTATTTGACAAATATCAATTTATTCGTATCATCCTGACAATAGTATACAATGTGCATAATTATTCAAATTAAACATTAATATAAGATAAAAATAGGGATATAATTCATTAAGATTTAGAAAAATTAACTCCTCATCATTAATAGATGCTTTAAATTTGCCTCATCAGCACTGCTACGTCATGCCACGCCACGCCACATCACTCATATTATCCTTGTCAGCACTACCACGTCATCACACACATATATATACATATATATATATATATACACACACACCCAGCCATGGCTACTACCACAGTTGGGCTTCCCCGACCGTGACCATAGGGAAGCTAGGTTCCCCGACCCAACCGTGGCTGGATCCGAGAACCCAACAGTTGAGCGACTAGGGGTTGGGGAACCTTACCGGGGGCCATGGCTGGGTTCCCTGACCATGGTCATTGGCTGTTAGGGGTTAAGGAACCCCCGAACCTTGGTCCCCGACCCCTAGTTGTTCCTCAATCACTGGAAGTTGGGGAGCTCAAGTTTCCTTGACTGCTTGGGGTTGGGGAGCCTAGGTTTCCCTAACCCTCAACAGTCAAGGAACAGATCTGGACGAGAGAGAGGGAGAGAGAGAAAGAGAGGCATCTATGTATGGGTTTGGTTGAACTTACCAGTTTGGTCGAAGACCCGATTTTGTATAAGTTTAAGTACAAGGACAAAAGTATAAGTTTAGCATGTATATGTATATATGTATTTGTGTATGTACATGCATGTACATATAAGTGTGTATGTATGATGTTATGTGTATGTATTATGTATATATCTAATCTGTGTACACATGTTATAGGCAAAAAACTCTTGTACTTGCATGCTTTTTTATTTAGATATTTAAATTTTTTATTATGTCAATTACATCGCTAAATTATACAATTTTGAATCAATTGTATTTCTGAACTTTTTATTGTTTTAATTACATTATTAAATTATATAATTTTGAGTCAATTATACACCTTAATAAATTTGTTAAGATAATGAATTAAGCATTATTTAGATAGTAATAGAAAAAAAAAAGTTCAAGTATTTAAATGAAAAAAATATGCAAATACATAAGCTAAAATGTATATTTGGCTAATGTGTATATATATATATATTCTCAATGTACATGTAAAATGTTTTATTTTTTTATTTTATATATCTACAACACGATAATTTTATTAAATAGAGTTCGATTTTTTTTTTAAAATAGGACTAAATTGTAATAATATTAAAATTTTAATAATTGTTATAAAATAGATTAAAGTATAAGAATTATTTGTTATGAAATATAAAATTGAAGAATTAATGGTGTTACTTATCTAAAAATAAAATGATAATATCAATAGAATTGGCATCAATGCTTATTAATTAAAAGCTCTATTTGGACATTTAATTGTGATATTTTTAATAATATTTGTACATTAATATATTACATGTTTTTATATTAATATAACATAAAATATAATACATTAATATATAAATTGTTGAAAGATATTTTGTATGCACTATCATTAATTGTTAATGATTTTATTTTGTTAGTGTTGAGGCAATTTGTTCATATTAATTAAATTTTGATTATTAACAAAAAAAAATTATGATATATATGTATTTATTTATCATATAAAAAAATAAATTTAGTTTGAATTAAAAGTGGGTACAAAAAGTAAATTTATTTTGAATTAAAGGTGGATTGTCTTTAAACATATTTTTTTCTTTTAATCATTTATGTTTCAAAAGTTTATGTTTGAATTTTTATTTATTGATAAATATTTGTATTACTTATGCAAAAAGTATATTTATTTTGAATTAAAAGAAAATTACTTTTAGGCATGTTTTCTCTTTCTCATACAAAAAATAAATTTATTTTGAATTAAAGAAATTAGTTTTAGACATGTTTTCTCTTACTCATGCAAAAAATAAATTTATTTTGAATTAAAGAAAATTAGTTTTAGACATGTTTTCTCTTACTCATACAAAAAGTAAATTTATTTTGAATTAAAAGAGATTGTTTTTAAACATGTTTTCTTATTTTAATAATTTATATCTCAAAAGCTTATATTTGAATTTTCAAATATTGATTTCTCATGCAAAAAGTAAATTTATTTTAAATTAAAGGTGATACATGTTTTTTTATTATTTGAGAAAGTATAAATATTTTTTTAATTTCAAACTTTATATTAACCCTTTCTTTAGTGGCTAAAATGCTTATAAATACCCTCTAAACTCATTTTTTGAGTATTCAAGTACTTACATTGCATATCCAAAGCACCCGAAAGCTTTCAAACAAAACATCCAAGTAATTCGAGGCTTTTGAAATATTATTGCACATCCACCGAAGAGTCACAAGGTAAGAGGAGAAAAGTTCTTCAAGTCTTCTACGACAAATCCAAACTTTTTCATTTGAGGTTATAAATTTTTTTTATTTAATTATTATTACCTTGTATAATTTGTTCTTAATTGTTTATTTGTGTCCAAGTGTGGACAAATTATTTGTAATATTAAAATTATTATTGAAGATTGTATAAGTTTCCTAGATCGATTAAAATTTAAGTGAATCTAGTTTCCAATGTGAGGTAGGGAGAAAATCTTGGTGTTATGATTGTCTAGAACCTGTTATAATATAGGTGTGTATCTAGTTTCCAAAGTGAGATAGTGTGAAAATTTTGGTGAAATTATTTTAGTGGAACTCCAAGGACAATTAGACCTCGGAAGAGTGGACTAGATGTATATGAAGATACCGAACCACTATAAATTGTCTTATGCCTCATTGTATTTATTTTTATTATATCTTGTGACTTATATTTATTATTAATATCAAATATATATTTTTCAATAAAATTATTAATCGATAATATTTATTAAAATTGAAAAAAAATTTAATCACTCAATTCACCTCTTATCTTGAGTGACAATACCCTAAGGGACCAACAGTTAGAATTGTCTAATAATATGGTCAATTATTTTATAAGAGATGTGCACAATATTGCTAATAATGGTTTAACTAATTGTTAATGAGATATACACATCGATTTTTTGGACTTGGGTATGTGTTAAGGCAAAATGTAGACCATTATCTAATTAACCTATAATGTGAAATTTATTAGATAAATATTTTATTTACGATTAGGTCTTATCTTCACTACTTTAAATAATAATATTGGGTTATGATTATTTGACGCCCTACATGTTATATGTTTGTCCCATTGAACAACTGCCTATATAAAAAGTAATAAAAGGGAGATTTTGTTATTTAAGATCAATTTTGATATGAGATCCATATTTGTAATTGTTATTTAGTGTCAAATCGAATCATACAAAATTTTATTAAATGGTGAATACAAGTATATCGTTTTTCATCTATATTTGGTACTCTATTAATTCATACAATTCGATTATTTAAAATATTCTACATAATTATCACAAAAATATAATAATTGAGTATTTGAATAATATTTTTGTTTACTAAAACGATCTTTGAACATTTTATGAATGATTGTCGTTGTTAATTTAATTTTAATAAAAAGGAACAATATCTTAAAATGAAGCAAAAGTAGCAAATTTTTAAATCTTATTTATTTCTTCATCGTAGCCCATCCACCACCTTTTATGAAAACATTATGATATTTCTATTTCAGCAATTATGGTTTGAGACATTTACTTAGTAAAATTTTAACTTTAAATGGCGAAATTAAAAAAATAAAAATTAGCCCCTTAACATTTTGATTTATTAGTTTAGCCCCTAAATATATATTTTTTTTTGCTAAACTTCACTTTATCAACTTTTTGTAATAGGTTTTTATCCTTGAATATCTAGTTTTTTTTTTTTTTTTTACTTTAACATTGAAATGCTAATTTTTAGAACAAATTTATCTTTGAATTAAATAATTCAAGAAATATAAAATTAAGTTTGAGCGTGGATGTTCCTTATAATACTTAGGGATATGAATAAATTGATGATTGCAAGAAATATTTGTATCCTCTCCAAGTATTTATAGATAAGTAACCGAGTGTCTTAATCACAAAATATCGATATTCGTATCAAAAATCTTAAAATGCTAAGGAATGTAAGACATTTGAAGATTAAGAGTGCAAATTTCAAAATAAGGTCATACAAAGATTCATCTTTTTGTATATATTTTCTTTTTGTTTAATATATATATATATTATCATGTTATAGTCATTCATATTTTAATTTTCGTTGTGAAGCTCGAAGTATGACATATGATAAAGAGATTTTGTTTAATAAAATTTTTACTTACAATAAAATAAATTTTGAGTTGAAAAATTTTAAAAGATAAATTGGTGAAAGTCTAAAAATTCAAAGGCCGTATGAGCAATTTTTTTCTTAAAGTAATTATTTATTGATTTTAAATTGTTGAAATTTATCTAAATAATTAATATTTTGCATTTCAATTGTATTTGATACAAATACCAAACTAGTGTTTTTTGACTGACAAATTTTGAAAGTATGGGGGCTGAATCGAAATGAGTGAAAAGCGAGGGATCGAGTGTAAAAATTAAAATAAGGCTTCAAGTTTATATTGACGCCTCGTGTGCCAACAAGAATCAGTTACTGGCGTGAGCTCCTTTCACTCACGATCTTCGAGTTCCCGGTCGACAATGGTGTCGGCGAAGGGCAAAGAAGTCGCCGGAAAGGAATTGCCGGCAAAGAGGAAGCGTGGGAACGGCGACAACACCGGAGGTCTACGAAGGAAACGGAAGAATCGCGGTGTTCTTCAGTTCTTCGACGACGCAGCCTACGAGATCGACGAGGACGAAGGCAGCGATGATAGCGATTTCGACGATGGTAAACAAAAGAAATGATGAAAATTTCGTTATTTGTTTCATTTTTGTTTTTGTTAGTTTTTTCATGTGTAGCTAGGGCTTTAATTCGTTATATTTTGTTTGTGCTATTTTGCTGAGGTTCTGGAGAAACTAGGGTTTATTGTTGCTTGCATGTGGAGTTTGAGGGAAATGTGTGTTCGGTTCGTGTTTTTGTAGTGTGTTTTTGGGTGGGACGCCGGAGAGTGCTTCGTTTCTAAGGAAAATACGACGAAGGTAGGTTTCAATGGGGATGGGGAGTGGGAGTGGGGCGGGGGGGTGAAACGGTTAGACGCTGATGCGTAGCTAACGACGATCAGTTTTCTCCCAATGTGGTTTTCCATGAGGGTTCCTAGTACATTTTGTGTATCTCTGTAACTTTTTTTTTCCCGATTCTCTTTTCTTTGGGGGGTTCTTATACAGTTATTGTTATGACACGCGTGTTTCTGTTTGTTCTATTCATTAAACATAGGGAGCTGCTTTATGTACTACAGGGTAATCAACTAATGGGATCCACTTTGCTTCCTTAGAATTAGTAAAGGTTGCATTACTTCAACTCGAAGAACTTATGACCTACTATAGTTAAATTTTTTCTGTTCCATTTGAGTAGTTATTTAATAGCATTAATTTTTCTGTGGCCTCAGTGTCGGGATTAGTATGATTAAGTTGTAGCTTCTTCTTCTTCTTCAATGCGATGATCCAACTTATTCTCTGCTTTTTCAATGCTCCTTCTTCTTCTCTCTTCCTACCGATCACTGTTACCAAAGGGTTTGAGCTCAGTGCCAACAGGTCTGAAATGAACCTCAAAGCCACAGTGGGTTTGAGTGCTCAGTACAGTGAAGCCCTTTCGGCTGCCCTGGCAGCTGGGATTCTTGCTGCCACAGGCATCCGGACATCACTCCTTGTACAGCTCAATGAAACAAGCTGGTGAGTTGGTGAATTGAGGCTGTTTTGGTTTGGAAATTGGGGTTTGGAGTGGAAAACTGAAAATGGAGTGGCAGGTTTCCAGTGGCAAAGAAAATGGTCAGAATCAAATTGGGGGAAGGATGTTAAAGTCTGCATAAGAGTATTGATGTGTGAATATATAAATTTGTTAGAAGAAGGTTATAAAGAAGCCATAATTGAGCAAAAATTTAATAGGGAGAGATTGGAAGGAAGCTGTAAGTTGCAGATTAATTGCTTCAACAGAGATTTTTGCTACCAATCAGCAACAAAGAATTGAATAGGGAGGGGTCAGAGGAGGAGGAGCAGCACTTGTGCTCCTGCTGCTGCTGGGTTCTTGCAGCTGGCTGGAACTGTCGCTAGTGAGAATCCATCAGCAGTAGCAGTGCCGGCGTGCTTTTGTTTTTTTTAAAAGTTAAATTTAATTTAATTAGCATTTAAATTTAATTACCTTTATTTATTTTAGTTAGGGTTTAATTCATGTTGTTTATGACCAGGTGGTATCCGTGCAAAAAAAATAAACCATAGAGCCATTTTTAAACCACAAGTGGTTTTCGTGCAAATGACCCAAATCATAAGGGTTTGATTGCAATTTACCCATTTTATTATTAGAGTGCATTGTAGCCTGTTGTTATAGGCATTATGATTGACGTTAAAAATGGAAGGAATTTGGCAAATTAGAGAGGGCATTGATAGAGAGGACATCTTCTGCTATAAAGATAGTGAAAATTTGATTTTGCAATGGGATGGGAGATTCATGGATAAACGCTTGCTTGGTTACATAATGTTTGATAGTATCGACAATGGGAAAACCTTACATTGTTTCGAGAATGAAGACTCGTAGAGAATAATTATAGTGGAAAAACTTTTAATGTATGTATTCCTATTTCTTTTTTCTTTTGAAAATATCGATTAGATATGTGAACCATATTAGTTTGTTAAAGAAAGATGTTTTGTTGTATTCAATTAATATAAGATGAAAGATATTCATTTTTACGTAGATTGGAGTTTTATAATTTATAAATTTTGTGAATAATAATTTCAGATAATAAATTGTGCCTCCGCTATATAAAATCCCTGGATCCGCCCTGTTGGAGGACTGGAAGGTAGGTTGATTAAGGGCTATGAATAGTACTTGAGGAATAGTGACATATGAATAACCTAGATTCATTATATAACATATTAATATTGTGAATGAAGTCAAATTGTCAAAATAAGCATTCTGACCAATGATTAGATTTTTTTTATTTTTCTCTCAAACATGTCTTGGCACTTGCTTGATGCTTCTTCAAAACCTTCAAACATGTCCATTGAGGTTGGGAGAGCTGGAGGCTTGTCCTTATATATATATTTTGCTATACTAGTCTTATGCAAATTTATTAATGTTTCAATAAAGAAAAATAGCTTTGAAATCTTGTTTCTAGTTGGTGCATAGGCATTCAGTTTTGCTATGGTAGTGTTTGCCTTTGTTGAAAAGTAGCATCGTTCTTTATTTGACAATAATTCCAAATGGTTGATTATGTTTTCCATTATGAGGCATCATTGAAAACTCTATATAAGTGCAACAATATACAGGATTTAAGTTTGCATATTTCACCCTTGATAAGGGTAAATACAAGGTCTTTGGCTGTTACTTAAAATAACATGCATAAAAGTTACCATATATTTATTTTCTAGTTTTGGTGATTGATGAAACTTATTTAAATAATAAATAACCAAAGCTTAATTTGGCATTTCACTTTTATATATGGATTCAATTTGATACACATTCTAAACACGTGTTTTCGATTTGTGATTTAGAAGGGCATAGAATACATAAAATTTGAAAATATGAAGGGCTTAATTGAAATAACTGAAAAGGAGGACTTGAGAGCAAAATGAAAATTCAGGCTTCACGCTTATATATCGATAGCTGTGCCATTACAACTTAAAGTTGCAGCTTCTTCGCTCACGGTCTTCACATTATCAATCAACAATGGTGTTGTCGAAGGGCAAGGAAGTTGCTGGAAAGGAGTTGCTGGTGAAGAGAAAGCATGGGAACAGCAATGATACTGGCGGTAGCCGCAGGAAAAGAAAGAATCGTGGTGTTATTCAGTTTTTTGATGATGCAGACAATGAGATTGATGAGGACGAGGTCATGGTCATTGATGAAAGAAATCTCAATGATGGTAAAACAAAAAATGGGGAAAATGTCATCGTTAATTTCATTAGTGTTTTTGTTTAGGTTTTTTTTATAATGTGTACCTAGGGTTTTTTATGCGTGCCCTAGGGTTTTAATTTGTTAGATGTTATTTGTGCTATTTCGGCAGGGTTCTGGAGAAACTAAGGTTTATTGTTGGTTGCATGTGGGGTTTTGAGCAAAATTGTGTTTATGTAGCATTTTTTCAGTCGGACTCTTGGGAATGCCTGGTAACAAAGGGAAATAGGACAAGAGTAGGTTTTTGAAAGGGGGGGGGGGGGGGGGGGGTGAGCCTGTTTGATGCAGATGTGTAGTGACTGGTGATCATTTTACTTCCAGTGAGGTTTCTCCATGGGGGTTGCCTACTGTGGTTGGTTGTATGCCTATGAAATGTGTTTGTTTCAGTTCTCTTATCTTTTTCAGGTCCTCTGTTGTTGTTGCTATCACATGCCCTTTTTTGTTTGTTCTGATGAGTTCTGCTTTTTGTACTACTGTGATTAGATTTGCTTCCTTAGATGAAGTCAAAGGTTTATATTACTTTAATTGGAAGAACATTGCCAATACTGAAAATTTTCAGTTTCTTTTTGAGGTTTCTTGATACTGCTTGTTTTTTCTTTCAGCCCTGGGGCCAGGATTGGCATGTTTTGTGAACCAAATATTGCCTTAGTTTTTATATCTTTAACAAAAAAAATGTTTACTGAGCCTTCTTTCTTTTAGGATGATAATATGTTGGAGGATGTTATATTTTTTTTTACCTCAAAATTACTTTGATTTTTCCATTTTTTTTGGTACAGACACAAGAGATTTGCTAACAAAATGTTGGACTTGGAATAAGCTTGAGATATATGGCCATGAAGCCAAGTTTCAACATAAATGAATTACATCTGCAAATTTCTGAAGTTATATATGGTTGTGGTTGGGCACGGGAAGATTACTTTTGAGAGAAAGTTAGCCCTTGATATAAGTTGCTTATGCAAATTGTTACAAGTTACTTTTAACATATAATTTTAAATGTGTAATTTGCTTCTAATTTGTTTAACTGGTGGTGTACTTACTGCATCTCAAGGAGGACATGGGTGTTGTTCAAGTGGGCTGTAGATTGCTTAAAAAAACCACATCTTAATCCCACTAGATTGGGTTGGCTACCTGGGTTCAAGTCTCTATAGAGCGCTTACAACAACAACAACAATCATAAGCCTTAGTCGCACTATTGTTTGTTGGCTACAGGAATTGTAAATCCCCAGTGATCCCTATCATGGCCATATTCTCTGTAGAGTGCTTGATAGGAAAATTTTAAAAATCAACCTGACACATTTGGATGATTGTCCAACTTGCATTTGGATTGTATATCAACTGTGGTGTCTGCTTAACCTTCCTAGTACTGCATGTGCTTCTTAGCTTTTCACTGCCCACTTTTTGTGTCTGAACTATCTAATCCCTTGGACTTAAAGAATAGAGTCTGAATTTCTGGTCTTATGTTATACTTGGTTACTGCAATGGTTGAAATCTTATATTCATTTGCATCTTCTATTCAGATTGAACAACTTGTTCTTTTCTTTTCTGAAAACAGTCTTCCTGGAAGATGAATTTAAAACACAGTTTGACAATGTAACTGGGAAAGCTCATGCCCTTCCATTTTTACCTAAAGAGGAGGAGCTTAGTGAGGAAGAACTAGAAAAAATGCTTGAAGAGCGGTATAAACCAGGCTCTAGTTTTGTTACATTTGCCGATGATGCATATGAATCCAAAGGATTGGTTGAAGGGAATGCAGTCATGCCTTCTTCCATGGATCCGACAATCTGGAAAGTCAAGTGCATGGTATAAGTTTAGCAATTATATGTATTCTGAATAGCTTTCTCTGGTTTTTGCTCACATCTCCTCACATCTCCTCAATTTGTTTTATTTATTGCTGCAACTTCTTCTATTTAGGTTGGACGAGAGAGGCATTCTTCTTTTTGTCTAATGCAGAAGTATGTAGAGTTGAACTCTCTGGGAATTAAGCTAGAAATAATTTCTGCATTTGCTCTTGACCATGTGAAGGGTTATATATATATTGAAGCTGAAAGGCAATTTGATGTTAATGAGGTACTTTTTCTTTTGGGTTATTGTTATTGGGAAAGGAAAATTTAGTTACACCCGTCACCAGCATTATTTCTCATTTTGGCAATGATATGCTAAACTAGTGCATATTGTTAAATATAGGCATGCAAGGGGCTTTGTACTATATATTCAAGCCGGATAGCACCTGTCCCAAAGAATGAAGTTTCTCATCTGCTTTCTGTACGAAGTAAACGCAATGAAGTTTCAGTGGGCACATGGGCCCGAGTGAAGAATGGGAAATACAAGGGAGACCTAGCACAGGTATTATTCTATAGTCATTGGTGAAAGCTACTTATAAGTTGGTTTTTATTTTTCTGTCATCGCTGCTTATTTTCTTGAATTGGTGTAGCTCTTTCTAGCTGGTGGTTGACATTTGATCATCTACTTTTCAATCATGTTTCTGTAGGTTATAGCTGTAAATAATGCACGGAAAAAGGCCACAGTAAAGCTGATCCCCAGAATTGATATGCAAGCAATGGCTGAGAAATATGTAACAAGATTCTCTTATCTATGATATTGTTTCCAATATTATTTGTGTTTCTTTGCTGAAATATTATTGTCGTGTTTGTGTCTAGGTGTACTATTTTCTTTTACTTTAGCAGATGGCAGGAATTGTGTGCAAAAAAGATATTTTTCTTCTTTGAGAAAAAGCAAATTCCGTCTTCTTCAAAAGCTTTGTATAAAGTAGAAAGAGCAGCCATTCTCAGCATTTGCTTTTTGGTGAAACTTCCTTGGATTGGTCATTCAATAGTTCTCATTCAAAGATGTTATTAAATGGATAAGTGATGTCACAAGGTCACTTACTGTTTGTGGCAAATTTTGTAGAGATCCCGTTGGCTCATTTTTTTTTATGAGATTTTGCTGTTTTTTTTCTTTTAAGTTTTCTTTCTGCCTTCAACCTTGTACATTTTGAATTAAGGATTCAGTAGAGGTGGCAAGATACAGTAAATTTTATCAAGAATGATCTGCAACTTTTAAGTGTAAGAATTTAACATGGACAGGAACAGTTCCTTGCTTGTGCACTTGTTTATATACAGATATTGATTGGGTTCTTTGGCATGCCTAATTGACATCCTTGTTAACTACACGAGGGCAATGGATTTGCCCAAGCCTACTGTCTGTATACATTTTTTATATTTAATAATGCACCATCCTGACCGTATGTCACTATGTCTATGGGTTGGGAAGACTGTACAATGATAGACAAATTGTTTGTCACCCTTGTATTGGTGCTCCTTGTGCTAATATTTACTCTCTTGTCTGAAAGGAAACGGGGGGTGGGGGGGGGATCATGAACCAAAATGAAAAGGAAACTGAGTGGGAATGCATTTATGCAGACATCTTAAATGAAAAGATGAACTTATATTATCTGTACAGCTGCCCTTGGATTTGTAAAAGTTAGTCCAGGTGCAAAAATGTATTTTAATGTCTTTGTTGAGTGAAAATGCACGTGTATATGTATATATTTGTATGTAGAATAAGTTTTAGCTCAAACTGTCATTTTTCTGATAAATAGTAAAAAACGACAGTTCTAAGTAAATTTTTTGTCTAAATGATTGGAATACCATTATTTTGCCAATCTATTAAGGAATAACAGGCTTTCATATTTAACCTCTAAAACAAGCTTATCTTGGGAATCCACCCCTTCCCTTCTCTGGGTTTTTCCCCAGGGGGTGGGTGGGCTTTGTTTCTTGGAAACAAGTTCACTGGAATGAATTTTAAGTGCATGGTGTATCTGTTTATACTTGTATGTTGTGAGACACAGAGAGCAAGACAAGAACTTTGAAGAGCTGGTTTTTTTTCCCATCTCAGTTGTCTTAGTAATATTTGATAACAGTAAAGTAAATATTTTTTCTTGACCAAATTTTTGTTTTTCTTGCCACAATAAAAAGAGAAAATTGAGAATGCCTGTGCCAGATATCCTTTTATCAGTGCATGCAATGTTACCATTTATTTTATTCAGCAGATATATGAAATGTGTTTCATAATATGTTTAAGGGTGGAGGAACTGCTTCAAGGAAGAAGACTGCTACTCCAGCACCAAGATTGATAAGCTCTACTGAACTTGAGTATTGTGCTTTCATTTTTTTCAATGTGAGTTTGGGATGCCACAACTTGTGTGAGTTTGTTTACAATACATTGTTGCATATTTGTAGTGAATTCCGACCGCTGATCCAATACAGACGTGACCGTGATACTGGGCAAGCATTTGAGATTCTTGATGGGCTGATGTTGAAGGATGGTTATTTATATAAGAAAGTGTCTATTGATTCATTGAACTTTTCTAGTGTAATGCCTTCTGAAGGTGAACTCTTGAAGTTCGAGCCTTCTAAAAAAGAGGAATCTAATTGTCAAGAGTGGCTTACCCAGCTTTATGGTGAAGAAAAGAAAAAACACACTGTGAAGTTTGAAAAGACTGGTGGGAAAGGCGGTGGTGGGAAAGGCGATGGTGGGAAAGGAGAGGGTTCATCAAGCTCTAGCATGGCAAATAGTTTTGAATTGCATGATTTTGTGCTTTTCAAGTAAGTTCATGAGCAAACTCTTTCTAAGCCAGAGATCTTGAACTACATGGTATAATGGGTTTCAATTTTTTCATTTTCAACATTTAATCTTATTTGCAGTCGGAAGGATTTTGGGGTTATTGTAGGCACAGAGAAAGATGATAATTTCAAGGTATGTAACTTGTATGTTTCACTGCTATATTGTCAGTATCTTACATTATGTCTTGGTTCAGATTTTGAAAGAGGGTTCAGAAGGACCCATGGTGGTGACTGTTGAACAGAATCAGTTAAAGAATGGGTCCTTCGAAAAGAAATTCACTGCACTAGATCATCAGATGAAGATTATATCAATTAATGATACTGTCAAGGTGTTGGAAGGTCCATTGCAGGTTTGAACTTAATTTTTCAAGATCAGTTGCTGTGTCCACTTGGTGAAATGTTTTGTATGTAATTTTACTTCGTAATTCATTCCAGGGCCGAGAAGGGATTGTGAAGCAAATTTATAGAGGAATAATCTTCTTTCATGATGAGAATGAACAGGAAAATAGTGGTTATATGTGTTGTAAATCTAAGTTGTGCGAAAAAATTAAATTTTCTGATGATGCACGTAAAGGGAAGGTTGGTCTCTTATTACTCAAGTGTAGAAAGCCAGAATTCTTTTTTTTTTTTTTTCATTTTCTTTCATTCTCCCTTTTCTTGTTAATATATATTTCTTTGTTTATTCAGGGTGGTGAATCAGGTGCAGGCTTTGATGATTTCTTGTCATCTCCCAAATCCCCCTTGTCACCTAAGAAACCTTGGGAAACAAGGGAAAATAATAGCAATTGTATGTTCAGAAATTGTTAATGCTTTTGTATAAAGTTGACAATTTAAGATACTAACATCTTTTCTCTGTATGGAACTATTATTACATGCAGTCAATCGAGAGGATAAAGATGGACTGTTCTCTATTGGTCAATCATTGAGAATTAGGGTGGGTCCTCTGAAGGGATACCTGTGCCGTGTCTTGGCTATACGTCGTTCTGATGTCACAGTAAAGCTTGATTCTCAGCAGAAAATTCTTACAGGTTTTAAGATGATTGCCTATATCTGTTCTATTCTGATGGTGGGGTCAGTCAAATCCTCCTTGTAATTCCTCTTATGCTTTCTTTTCATAGTCAAATGTGAGCACTTGTCCGAGGTTCGTGGAAAGAGCTCTGCAATTTCCTTGGGGTATGATTTCCTAGAACTCTATAACCTTTTTGATAAATTTATTTCAAGTTTAATGATCATGACCATCTTGTGCTGTTAATTCCTTTTTAAGAGATGATGCGGAATCTGTAAAACCATTTGATCTGCTCGGAACTGAAGATCGCTCCAGTGGTAGGAACCTATAATACTTTATTATTGTGCATTGTTGTTTTATTTTCAAATTTAACCAGCAGAATTCCTATATTGATGTTCCTGTGTTGTTAATTTCTCTATTGAGGATATTTGAAACTATTGAGTGGTACAGTTAATGTAGTTTAGGGTTCATTTGGATCATTTCATTTTCATTACTTTGACAATGAAAACATAAAATTGGTTGATTTTGTATTCAGAAACAAGGAAAAGGTGTTTTCACAATTTTCATTTTCCTCCCCCTTTCAACTCCGGCAACTCTACACTATCACCCTTGGAGAGTCCACCACACTGGGCCTGGTGGCTACTCTCCAGAGGAGTCTCCAGTGATCTCTGGCAACCTCCAGTTCCCACGTGGTGGGTTTTTTTTTTTTTTTGGGAAGGGTGGGGGGGGGGATTCAGCACCAAGTTGTCAGCAGTATGGTAAGTTTTCATTTTCCACCAGCAATAAAAACTGGACACAAAAAGTTGAAATGAATTGAAAACAGAAAACTGAAGGTTTTTTCAAACAGCTCCCTTAGGACTGCATGCTATATTGAAGTCCCTTACTTGGCTTTGGTAACAAAATTGTGTATTTTATCTTCTAAAAATGCAAATTTTCATTTTTTAGAAACTAGTGCAAAATTTATTGGAAAATCAAAATATCAACTTTTCGACCAAAATATGCAGGAAAACACTGAAACATTCCAAAAAATTGGTTGTTTGAATAATGCGGGATATCCAATAAAAGTCATTTTATTAATCCATTTATGATGGATGTATACTTGAGAATAAGAATTCTATATTGGATGCTAAAATGTTTGAAAGCAGGAAGGATATGTTAGAAACATAGAACAGTGGAAGATAATTTGGATGTTATGTATTGTCTTAATTTTGTTATTGAAGTAGGTCCTTTTTTATATCAATATTACTGTTGAAAATTGTCTTTGATAATATTACAACCCTTTTTTTTTTTTTTTGGTGAAACTTTTCTCAACTAGCAAATCTTTTGTTTGAAGCTTTTGAAGTATTCATTGCCCTTCATTGAATCTTATTCTTAGTATTGACACATAAAGATCAACCATGCTTATTTTTTGAATTGAGGGATGTTACATTTGGTGGTGATCTAATCAAATATTTTTAAAGATTGGATGGTGGGAGCTGGAACATCTGCAGAAGGAGAAAGATGGGATGCTGGAGGGCGCTCTACCGAAAGGTCAGTGAACATTTTGCATGTTCAGTTACTTGTGCTTGTCCTCTTGTGTTCTATTGCAAAAATTGCATGTGTGCTAAAATTATGTGCCAGTAAATCTTTTCAATTATGTAAACTGGACTTTTTCTAACTAATTAGGAAAAAAGTTTGTAAATTCAGCTTATAGATTGTCATTATTTAAATTTGTGAGAATCTTAAACCGTCACTTTACTTAACTACCAGACTTCTAAGGAAAATAGAAAAGTTTTAACAAGTTTGTTTGTTTTTCTGAGTTTATTTTTTCTATTTTTATTAGTATCCATTTTCTTTAATGGAAGATCATACTAGTTTCTTAATTTGACTTTTGTTCATTGTAGCTTATCCTATAGTGCCCATAACTTAATTGTCATACGGCAGATTTTATGTGGGAATGCTAAAGTAGATGGATGTTTTATGTTTTTTGATGTTAATGGACTAAAATAGTAGAATCTTAAGGCAGCGAACTTTGAAGGATGAATGTTTTCTCCATATCTAGATATACATATGTAGATTCTAGAATACTTCAGATCGTAAATAATTGTCTTTTTATACATGGCTGTTAAGAGTCAATTCTTCTGGTTCTTTGGAGGCAGAGAAACTGTCTTTGGAGGTTGTTGAAGGTTAGTACAACTAAATGGTTTCAGATTGTTTCTTGGACGGTAGACTCATCAACTGTGTTCTTTTTGTGCCTCCTTTTGGTTTAGTTAGTCTTTGTTTTTGGTGGACTTCTCATTCAGTAAAAAACAAAAACAAGAACAAAGAAAAAGAACAAGACTAGACTAGACTTAATTTATGGGTAGCTGAGATGTATGTCTACATGTACTCTTGAATTCTGGTTTACTATTCTTATATTTTTTTCTTTGAAAACCAAGCTTATATTAGTGGCACTTTCTTTCAGGAGCTCTTGGCCTGCTTTTCCCTCGTCAGCCTTCTCGGTTAGTTCTGAACTTACTGAAAATTTATCATCCAAATGATTTTCTTTTACAGGTTCAACCAAACTATTTGTTAATTTTCTTTCACAGGTTCAGTCAGATTCTGATATCACCAATCCTCTTAATACTGTTGACGCTGATACAACTAAAGGTATTATCAGCAGATTATGTTTGTATGGTTCATTTATTACCATGGTTGTGTTTTGACATTTCAACAACTTGTGTTCTTTTCTTACTTTATTCTTGTTTGACTTGTGAAGATGGGGGAGACACTGCTTGGGAGAGTAAAGTGACGCCAAAAAAGAGTTGCTCTTGGGGTAGTGCTGTGGCTAATGAGAAAGTTCCTGGTAGCAGTAAAAAAGATGGAGACTGGAATAAAGCCAAGACAGTGGATGGAGGTCAAACTGAAAGCTGGGGGAATGTATTAAAAGATGATGGTGCAACTGTTAGTGGAAGTGGTGGATCCAGTTGGGGCAAAATTTTAAATTCTGAAGACAGAGACACTAGTAAAGGTACTTGGGGGAATGTTCCTGAATCCCAAGATAAAAATACTGGTAAGGGCACCAGAGATGATTCTTGGGGGAAAGCTATTGAGGGGAGTAATAAAAATGATACAGTTTGGAATCATTCTACCCCTGCAGCAGAGAGCAAAACTAGTGCATGGGGCAATGCTGGGGGATCTTCTTGGAACAAACAGGATGGAGGATCTTCCTGGAGTAAGCAAGCTTCTGGATCTACTTCGGGCAACCAAGCTGGTGGCTGTTCTTGGACTAGGCAACCTGATTTGAATCCAGGAGAGGAATCCAAAGGAGGAGGGAGAGTACAAAATGACAGTTGGGGAAGTGGTGGATCCAGTTGGGTAAAAGATAGCACCAGCAGTAAGACCACCTCAGAGGATTCTTGGGGCAAATCGGCAGAGAAATGGAGCAATAAAGATGATGCCAATAGAAGCAAGGAAGTGTGGAAGAGTTCTGCATCTGCCTCTGGAGGAACATCATGGAATAGACAAGGTGCTGGAACTTCTTTGAGTAACCAAGCTGGGGGATCTTCTTGGAGTAATCAAGCTGGAGGGTCTTCTTGGACTAAGCAAGCCAGTGGGAACGCAGGAGATTATTCCAAAGAAAGCACTGTTCAAAATGACAGTTTGGGTAAGCCTTCTGGTGGGGACCAAGGATTTGGTGGTTGGGACAGAAACGAGTCTGGAAAAAAAGATGAGGGTCAAACCAGTGGATGGGGCAATACTGGAGGAACATCATGGAATAGACAAGGTGCTGGAACTTCGAGTAACCAGGCTGGTGGATCTTCCTGGAGTAATCAAGCTGGAGGGTCTTCTTGGTCTAAGCAAGGCGATGGGAACATGGGAGATGATTCCAAAGGAAGCGCTGTTCAAAATGACACTTGGGGTAAGCCTCCTGGGGGGGATCGAGGGTTTGGTGGTTGGAACAGAAATGGGACAGGAAACAAAGATGACACAAATCAACAAGAAAGCTGGGATGGGAGGAAAACATTTGGAGGGCGTGGTTCAGGTGGGAGAAGGGGAAGAGGAGGCAACAGAGGAGGTAGAGATCAATTTGGCAGGGGAAGATCATTTGGTCGTGGCCAGTCTTCTGGTTGGAGCAAAGAAGGTCAAGACTACTCATGGGACAAAGGAAATGATGGATCATCTTGGAGCAAACCTGTTGGTTCCCCAGATAAAGATGCCAGTGAAAAATTTTGTGAAGCTTCATGGTGCACCGCTCCAGAGTGGGGCCGTAGAGATGGTCCTGGTGGAAGCAAGACTGCTTGGACTGATTCTATTGCTGCACCAGGAAATCAAACTGCAGGATGGGGTAATGCTAAGTCTGGCCAATCAGAGGGTGGTGGCTGGGAAAAATCTCGAAGTGTGGATGGAAGCATGCAAAAGGATGCCAGTCCAACAGATTGGGGAAGTAGTGGAGGCAGTTGGGGCAAAGCTGTGGATTCTCAAGATAAAACCATTGGCAAGGGAATGGAAGTTGATTCTTTGGATAAAGCTGCAGAGAAGTGGAGCAGCAAGGGTGGTTCAAGTGGAACCAAGGCATGCTGGAACAATTCTAGTGCAAACACAGATGGGAATAGCTCTGGGGCTGCAGCAGAACATAAGGATCAGGAATGGAGTAATGCAGCTGGGACTTCAGCCCAATTAGAAGCTGATACAAGTGGCTGGAAGAAAGCTACTGGTGTGGATGGAGGTCAGAGTTCTAGCTGGTCGAACATGAAAAAGGAGGATGGTGCAACAGGTTGGGGACGTGGTGGATCCACTTGTAATAAAACTATGGATTTCCAAGACAAAGGCAGTGGTAAAGAAAATCATGAAGGTTCTTGGGGCAAAGCTGCTGAGAAGTGGAACAATAAAGATTGGTCTAGTGGATCTAAGGCATCCTGGAATGATGGCGGTAAAGATGGTTCTTGGGATACATCTGGAAGATCTTCATGGAATAAACAGGATGGAGAACGGTCTTGGAACAAGCAGGATGGTGGTTCTTCCTTTAGTAAAGAAGCTGGAGGATCTTCTTGGAGTGGATCAGATAGAGGAGGTTTTGGGGGAGGCAGAGGTCGATCAGACCGGGGAGGATATGGAGGAAGGGGCCGATCTGATAGGGGGGCTTTTCGAGGTAGAGAGAGGTCAGAAAGAGGAGGTTTCGGTGGCAGAGGCAGGGGGAGGAGAGATCAAAATGATGACTGGAGCAGCAGAAATTTTTCGGGCGAGGACAAGCCCTATGGGTTTGGCAAAGGTTCAAACAGTGATGGGGGTTGGAAAAGTAATGATAGTGGAGGCAGTTGGAACCAAGCTGGAGGTAACACAGGAAAAACTTGGAATTCTGATTGGAAGCCATCAAAAGGATCTAGGGAAACTGGAGGTTCTGATGCCCAAGTTGGGGTGGCTGGAACCAGGGAACTGGTACTGCTTCGGGCAGTGCCCACACATCTGGGACCTGGAACAAGTCAAATTCTGCAGATAGGGTCCAGCCACCAACTTGGGATGTCAAAGGAGGTCGTGAAGATGGAGGATCATCTGATCCATGGGGGAAAGCAGGAGGTAACAAGGGTGAAACTTGGAATTCTGGTTGGAAGCCATCGAAAGGAGCTTTGGAAACTGGAGGTTCTGATGCCAAAGCAGGTGGGGGAAATCAAGGAACTGGTACTTCTTCAGGCAACACATCTGTGACCTGGAACAAACCAAGTGCTGCAGATAAGGTCCAATCTTCTGGTTGGAATCAGCATGGGGATGTAAAAGGAGCTAATGAAGATGGAGGACCATCTGATCCATGGGGAAAAGCAGCAAGTAACAAAAGCGTAACTTTGGATTCTGGTTGGAAGTCGTCAAAAGGAACTATGGAAACTGGAGGCTCTGATGTCCAAGCAGGTGGGTGGAACCAAGGAACTGGTACTTCTTTGGGCAGTGCAGGCACGTCTGGGACATGGAACAAATCAAATGCTGCAGATAGGGTTCAATCTTCTGGTTGGAATCAGCCTAAGGATGTAGGAGCTAGTGAAGATGGAGCACAATCTGATCCATGGGGCAAAGCAGCCGGGAGCTCCTGGGGAAAGGGCAGTGGTGGAGGGACCAAAGGAGGCTGGTAAAAATTCTTGAAAGGTAAATATATCATCTTAGGTTTCTCATAAAGGGGCTGTAAATACTGCTTTATCTGTCTCTGGGGTGTTATTTTGCAGAAATGTTTTTCTTATAACCAGCATTATGGTAACTAGTTGCAGACTTTATCCAACTTTTTAGCGCCTCAGGTGCTGTTTAGGACCATGTTCTGCTTGGTTTGTTTTGTTGATGGAATCTGTTAACTATAAAACAATTTGACATGCCTGAGCAGTGTGCATATTACCGTTTCAACTCCATGGTTCCATTTGGATTGCATTCTTCTGTGAATTTCTATTTCTAGGCAAGAGAAGGGTTGCTATTGCTATTCTGTCTTCCTTTTCAGCTGCTTTTCAATTAGTTTCTTTTTCTCTCATGGCATTTTTAATCTGATTTTGTTGTGGTGGTTATGTATACTTGTCTGTAATTCATCTCTTATATATGTTGGGCAATGTGGTTGGCATAATCTATATCCTAAATCTTGAAACCATCCCAATTAGACACTTCTTCATGCTTTTTTCCCCCCTGAAAATTTTGGGAGCATGGTTGTTGTCTAAGAGGTTAGAGTACATTAGCTATTCAGAGGCGTGTCTAATGTTCTGCCTACACGAAAATTCAATCCAGCCCTTTGGTTGTTACCCAAGGGTGTCGGATTTTGTTCATTGCGTTTGAGTAACTGCACTTTGGTAGTATCTTAGCCCCATCCCTTTAACCTTGCGATGGGTAGTAATTGGTGTGCCAACAAGTTTACCAAGTAGTGGCATCTTTTGAACACTCGACCTTGAAATTAAGCCTACCACTGTGGTTGTTACACTCTTCAGTTGATCTCTGCTTTTGATTGGGTTTAAAGCTATTGTTGGTGTTTCCCTTTTTGTTTTTTCGCTCGTGGTGTTTAATTATTTGTAAACGCCTTGCATTGTATCCAATCACAGATGAACTTAACCTAGATGCTAAATTGTAAGCCTACCTAAATCATAAGTCTGTTACATCGGATCACAAAAATTTAACCTAGATCCTAAACCGTACATTTATCCTAAATTCCAAACCTACTTGACCAAAGGTCACATTCTGACTGCACTATCGCCCCCAAACCTGAACTTGTATTTACTTTAGAAACAAGTGGAGTCGTATTCTAAACTATTTGTCTTCAACTTGCATGGGAAAATGTTTGTTATAGAGGTTGTAAAAATTAAAAGTTTGAAGATAGCGTGTTCTTTTTAAAAGATTATCTAGGCGAAGGCAATTATCCAAACAAAATATTTGGACGGTTTGGCAATTATGTGGGGCGACAGGCCATGTTATGAGCCGCGGAATGGGTTGAAAATTGAAATCCAAAAGAATAAGATTTACATAAAATCCGACAGCGGCTCTGAAATTGATTTTTTTGCTGTTGCTGCGAAAGTGCCACTCAACCACTCCCATGCCTTTCTTACCCTATCATCTTCATTTCCAAATCTGCCCAAAAAAGTCAATTTGATGCCATCACCAACTTTGAAAAAGCAAAGAAGAAGAAAAAAAGAAAAAAAGATAAGAAAAGAAGGTAGGAACCCACAACCACCATTCAAATAATGAAGCAGCCTATTACATTTTTACTTTCCCAATTGTCAATTTTCATTGCTTTCAGAGCTTTGCTATCGCAACAACAATGGGATTAGGGGAGCCTCGTGATTGGTTGTAATGTACAACATTGAAGTGGTTAAAAAAGACAAGAAGATGGCGGTGGTTGTGGAGGAAGGTCGTGTTGGGGCGGCTGCGCTACCAGCAAATATCATTCCAAAGAAGTCCCCCTCACCGCCTCCAGCGCCGGACCCACTGCCGCCGCCGCCGCCGGATACCGGGTTTGAAATGCTTGCACTTTTTTCCCTGTTGGCAACCCAAAAAAAAAAATCATTATATAATCCGGAAGATTAAAAAAAAAAAAAAAAAAGAGAGGGTATGAAGAGGCGGTGGTGCAAATGGGGCCAACTTCGTTCAATAATACAACAATTCGTCGGTATGCCAGAATAATCCTTTCTCAAAAGATGCTCTTCTTCACACGCTATCCGCCTATCCCCATTAGGATGTTTCTCTTTAATTGGGGTGCAATAATTCCGTGTTCCATCCAGTTGTGACTAAGCAAAATAAGGGCCCATTTTGTTATCATAATCACAAGCCTTTCTCATTAGATTTGAGTCCACTGCATAAATTTGAGCCATCTATTCCATGTCCAAGTTTATTTTTTGGGTACCTCTTCAGCTAGTTGATTTAAAAAACTATTTCTAAAAAATTCATCTAGAAACACCACAATTTTAAGTTCTCATTGTTTTCAGTTGTGAAGATGGCAAAGGGAAAATACAGAAAAGAACTATACTAGAACAGGTCTTTAGGCCTTCCTTACATGCTGGCATGGCACAGCCTTACAGAATCTTTTCAGGGATGATCCAAAGTGATCCAATGAGGAAGTTGGGTCGGGGAAAAGAAAAAGGCCCTCGTCTTCATTATAATACTGATAAGGTGGTAACAACTTCCACATAATCTTGGAAGTTGATATCAGTAAACAATAGGAAACCACATAATCTTGGAAGTTGATATCAGTAAACAAAAGGTGTTTCCTACATGTGAAATGGCCTCTTAGCCACAGGACAAGGCATCAAATGGAGTATCCCATTTAGTTATGGGAGCTTACAGGAAAAGACCGATAGAGGCAAGAATAAACGCTGGAGAAGACGACCAAAGATCGGCTCTTGTGAGGAGGAGAGCCAAATCTAAGAACGGTCACATTTCCAATTTCAATTATGAGATTTGCTACAGAACTTTCCAACTGAAATGATCGGTGCAATAGTAATAAATTGCTGCATAAACAGTTAGAAACTTTTGAAAAGCTTCACGGCCAGACAGATACTGACACGGGAAAGAAAAAGGGAGGAAAATAATAAGATAAGGAGGAGGAACATGAGCAATAAATTTCTCTAAACTGTTCCTATGGACCTAGGCAACAAACGGGAAGCATGATAATATTACAATGAGGTTACATTATTTTTTGTTTGCAGCCCCCCCTAAGATGTAGAGTTGCCAATACTTGAAATCATCCAGATTTTCAACAAACTAAAAGGACAGAATTAATATCACTTCTAAACTAATTCTTAAGAACGTCCCCTCCCTTCCATATTATCTACGAACAAACCTTGGTCCTTCTTCTCTACCATACTCTTGATAACTTAGATGACCTCTAGAAGGCAGAGCTTAGTCTTGTGTGGAACTTTGAAATCATTAAGGAGAGGAAAAAAGGAAAGTGAGAACGGAGGCTCACAGATTTCATTATGAAATAATAAGAAGTCATCTCCAACTAAAAAACCTTTCGCGCGGTATCATAACATTTTCTTCCCAGACAACGTCTAACGAACCAACACTATATTCTTTCTGTTGGTATGAACATCTAATGAATTAAAACAAAGCTGGTTTTTGCCCAAAGGCTGTGATTTCTGCAATTCTTGACTTTAGGCAAAAACCAAAAATCACAATATTAACATATGCCCAAGAGTGATGCTAACACACCAAAAATAAGTAAAAAGGCACAAGTACCCATAAAAAATGATAATTATTTTGTATTGTAGATTTTTTTAAGGGTATTTGTGTCTTTTCACATATACTCGGTGTTAACAACACTTTTGAATGTGTTAGTATCTCCCCCCGAACTGCAATTGTGGTTTTTGTCCAAAATGAAAAAATTGCTCTAGTGGTTTTTGTTTGGCAGAAAGTGTTTTCTTCAGATCTTTTCTGGTGTGCTTGACATGGTTTTGATGTGAAAGGGGAGTGTTATTTTGAGAACAAATCCAGTTGGAGTTTTCGTTTGCAATTTTTTTTCTTTTATAAATAAGCTTAAGAAAAGCTAAATGGACCAAAGATATTTACTGGGGGGGGGGGGGTGGTAAATGAAAGGGCAAACGAAAAGTAGGAAAGAGAACAAAAAAGAAAAAAATGGAAAAAGCACCCACCTACAAAGCAGGTTCAAGTTCAACGACAAAACCTATAAATGGTTCAAATGGATCAAAGATTACCGAAGGTCTGAATGGTAGTTCTACAAAAAAACAGCAGATATGGGGCCAGAAAGAGAGTAATGGAGAGAATCTTTTCCAACACGGGTTTAGCCAGTTGTCCAAGTCGAGTAAAATCAGATGTGGGCCTAGACCTGACTTTAAATTATTGCATGGGCTCCACCAATATCGGCCGGAGGGCAGATTCGCAATTTGGCAGAGAATATAACTGTAAATGACTTGGGCTTTGGGGTCTCCCTTCATTATCCACCACCAACAACAAATGCCAGCCACAGCCCCAGCTGCATCTGCATGTGATATACTATTTCATCAACCGCCTACACTACACATGATGCTTCATTGTTTATGCATTGTTTCCCACTTCTGGGAAGCCCCACCCTTCTATCCTTCCTCTCATATGGACGGCATCTGCCCCTTTAAACTATTAAGTTCATCATGAAATTTTCATGATCTTTATGCTTCTTCGGGAAGAAGGTTGCATGATTTTTATGAAAAGATGAGAAATCTTGAAAATGACAAGGGAAATGACGCCCGGGAGTATCTTTTCACATAATTGTGTTCTTTTTTCTTTATTGTTTTCCATGATAGCCAAACCTTCTCCTTTCTCTCACCAAATCTAGGAAGCAAAAATGATGAGTAAAGTAAAAACTAGATTCTGTGGGCTGGTTATAGGGCCAGAGCCAAGCCTTTTTATCCAGAAAGAGAAAACACTAACAGTAACAGCCAAGAGAACAATAAAATAAAAGGGTTAAAGAACTAACTATAGGAGATCGAGGAACACAACCCAGATGATCTAAAGGTTTTTAAATAAAATTATTGAGACCAGAATGTTAATTCTAAAGCTCAAGTAGTTGGGGCCAGCAACCTGTTTCTAGAACAGCTAGCATTCAACATAATTAGCAGGTGTGGGGCCGCATAACACGGACGAAAAATTCATGGGGGCCCACTGTTATTGGCTGGAGAGCCCTTTTCATGGGGGGCCGTATTTCCCTCCAGGAAGTATTATTTTTATATTATTATGTATCATATCAATGTAAATATATAAAAAAATTAATATAAATATTTATTAAAAGTATATGTCCAAATCGCATTTCCTTCCGATTCCCCAATGGGACATTGGGTCGGCCACGTTATCGTACAAAAGCAAAAGCAATCCTTAACCATAGTTTGCATTTTACACTTTTTTCCCTTCTCGCTGTAGACGCTGCGTCACCATTAGCTGCCCAGGTTCTGCCTTTTCAGAGCCCCACGCTCTGCTTCTTTTAGAGAGGGAAACTAATCCCAGTGCCCAAAAAATATGGCACTTTTTAAACTCATTAAACTATGCTTTCTTCCAGGATCCATGTTGGACCCTTGTAAAATAATTAAATCTAGACATAATCAAGTCTAAACCTCATTTCATCCCCATGCTACACCCAGCTCGCTATCCCAACAAAGCAGAATTTTAGCCCCAACTGTGTTAGGCATGACAGCAAGTCGGCAACACAAAGCAGATTCATCATCCCAACTGATTGAAAAATCTCCCCCTATATTTTACTTGTATTCTCGCAGGGGGCCATGCCCATAATTCTATACCCCTGTTTATCCTTTTGTTACTACTCTTACTCGCCTGGAACAAATTAAATAAATTCAAATGATACAGATTTGGGTGTGGTATCATGATATCCAACAGTAGCAAGACACAGGAAACTCTACGAAATCTGTGGGCATGGTCTATTAAAACACATCTTTTGTATTGTACAGGACAGCTGTACCCACAAGCACTCTAAAATTTCTTGACAAAATAACATGCCCATGTCCGCTTAATAATGTTGATTTACTAATTTGCCAGCCAAGGATATACCGCACTCCGATATCTACTTTATAGTGTTTAAATAAGATCAAGGACTTGGATATTCAAATTAGAAATGCTATTTAAACATTCATTTTGTAACACTCCTATATTAATGTGTGTTTTATATCATATTAAGATAATATTTATTAATAAAGATATAGACTGAAAAAAATAAAATATAAAAAAATATTTTAATTTTTTATTATTTTTAATGTATTTATTAAATTTATTTAACAATTTTTTTAAAAAATCACGTAAAAAGGACAACATGGGTTGGTAACGGTCAAAAACATTAATCCGAACGCAGGAAAAATATAAATTAGTCTTACGGTTGAAGCCAGCGGTATGGATGTCTTTGTTGGCTTGTTGCCAGAAAGAAAGGTTCAGGGAAGGGTTTGATAAACCCGAAAACCACTCAGACTTGCCGTCGGTGGATTGGATTGGATTCTCTTTATCACATGTCCCCCCCATGTACCGTATACTGTACTCTATGTATTAACTATTTCCACACCGTTTGCGTGGAAGTAGGAAATCAGGTAGGAAAGTGCAAAGTGGGTAGCTTTGGAAACCAGAACTAGCCTGACAAAGTCAAATTAATGCGGCCAATGAATGATCCAGCCATGGGCAGGGTGGTTGTTTTCGACAGAGTCCCAGGTGACAGAGAGCTAGAAGGACGAAAATGCCCCTTGCCCCTCGATTGGATAAATTAGGAAGGAAACAACGTTATTGATGATCCTAAGCCCCAAGCCAAATCAATGATCACGTAAATCGTTAATGGCATAAACGGTATCGTAAATCGTTAATTTGGAAGATTAAGATTTGTTGATGACTTGTTGCCTCCAATCGACAGGTATTGTCAGTTGCAATGAGACCCTTCATCTCGTTTGCTAATTGCCCTTAGATTTATGGAACGGATAATGAAGAATCAAAATCAGGTAAATTGTTGTTGTTTTCTTTTACGGTGTATTTGGAAGAAGTAGAGGTTGCGCGATTACCTGGTACCGCCGAAGACACCGGCGTTGATGGTGAGCTGGTCGATGAGGCCGGCGGACTTGGGGTCGACGCTGGAAGCCTTAGAGTACTGCGCGCTCAGCCCCGCTCCGGACGGCACAAAGAACGCTCCGTTCACCATCACGTCTCCCTCCGATCTCCAGTTCCAGTTCGCCCACTCGCTCTCGTCCGTATCCTCCCTCTTCGTCACCTACACGAAGTCAATCCAAATCCACATTTCTCCAAATCACAGTCACTTTCAAACCAGAACCAGAACCAGAAAGAGAACTAGGTTAGGGTTAGGGGTTTACCTCCTTGGCGCTGGGATCCGTGGGGGCGGTGTAGCGATTACCCTGGCTGTTGATCGTAGGGTTGGCGCTGCCGCCGATGGCGTACATCTTCCATTCGGCGAAGTCGTTGTTGACGACATGGACGTAGCCGAGTCGGCAGCGGGGCATACGCTGGACCAGGCCTTGGCCGAAGAGATTGAAGGCTATGGTGACCTGCATGCCGGAATCCGGGAGGTACTTGTCGTTGTGGCCAAGGAGCATGACCTCGTTGTGATGGGAGAAGTAGTTGTTGGAGATGGTGATTCCGGTGGATCCCATGATCGCGTCGATCAGGCCGTCGGAGCAGTACGACAGTGAGCAGTGGTCGATCCAGATGTTGCTTGAGCTGAAGATGGAAATTCCTGTTTCAATAATAAAATTAAATGAAAATGTCACATTTTTTCATTAATTACATGAAAATGAAATTACTCATCATTAATATTAGAGATGGCAAAATAGGCTTGGCCCGTTGGGGCCCGACCGGCACCGGCCCACTTGGCCTAACGGGCCAAATGGTGGCGGGCCGGGCTGGCCCGCTAATCGGCCACACAACCCCCCCCCAAACAGCCCTCGCCCTCACCCTCTGTCTCGCTCTCACCCTCACCTCGCCCTCGCCCTCTATCTCGCCCTCGCTCGTCCTCACTCACCGGTCGTCGCCCTTGCTTGTCCTCGCTTACCCTCTGTCGTCCTCGCCCTCGCCCGCGCCTCTCGCCCTCACCCTCTGGGTGGGCTAGGCTGGCCAGTTGAGCCCGCGGGCCCGTATAAGGTCGGGCTAGGGCCAACAATCTGCTGGCCCGTTTTTAAGCCGGCCGATTTGGCCCGGCCCAGCCCGTTTGCCATCTCTAATTAATATAGTTAAAATATTTTTTAGACTATGATAGTCAATATAAAATTTGAAAATATTCTAATTTTTTTAAAATTATTTATTAAATATTTTAAAATATATTAAATAACATATGCATTATTTTTTATATTTAAAGATTCATATATGATTATTTTAAAAAGAAGAGATAATTATATTTTCAAAAAATTAAATAATAAATTATGCAATAAATTAAAAATTAAAAAAACAAATACAAAAAAAAAATTTCATCAACCAAAAAACTAAAAAATCAAATAAAATAATTAAAACATTGGTAAAATATGACTTTATTTGATAATTTTGATTGATTTGATTATTTTGATTTTTTTCAGTAATAAAACCAAATCGAAATGAAATGCTAAACTTAAACCGAACCAATCCTCATTAACTGACAATTTCTATCAATTTAATTTAGTTAAATTGAAATTTTACTCACTGGATAAAGTGTCATGAAAAATGTGAAAATTGAGTAGAATTAACATTTTTGTTGTCTTTGTTTAATAAATAAAGGGTAAATTATATGAAATCCTCCACTCAAAGTCATGAGTAACTTATCTTGCGTTTTTAATTGCATCAAAAATTTTTTTACACTTTCAAAATATTACAATATGACACAATCTATTTTTATTTTACATAATTTTATAATAATAGATTGTGTCAAATTATAATATTTTAAAAATATGAAGAGATTTTTTTATGCAATCGAATGCACAAGATAAGTAGTAGATCACCCTAACCGGTTTCATATAATTTATCCAAAATTAAATGAAAATAAGGCAAGAAAAGAAAGAATACCATCACCGTCGGATTTGCCACGAAAGCCGACGTGGGTTGGGCTGGAGCGTATATTTGTGTGGCCGGTGGGAACGCAGTGGCTGACCTCGATGTTGTGGATGATGATGTGGTTCACGTACTGGAGCGTAATGCACCCGCCGCCGGTGATACGCACGACGGCGCCGCGGCCGTCAATGGTCTTGAAGCTGTTGACGATGAGCTCGTACTTCAGGTTGATCACCATGCTGGAGGCGAACACGATCCAGAGCGGCTGCGTCTGGATCACCGCGTGCCTGAGCGTGCCCGGCTTTGGCTCTGCGGCGTCGTGGTCCGACGAGTCGGTGACGACGTAGATCTCGCCGCCCTTGCCGCCGGCCGCCGCGTGGCCGAACCCGATGCCGCAATCCGCCAGGCGCTGGCGGTTGTTGGCCCAGTTTGGGTCGCACCGCCAGCAGTCGTCGACGGGGTTGCCGGTGAGGCACGAGAGGCGGCTCTCCGACGAGACATTGGCGATGGTTTCCAGCGTTTGTCTTCTGGATATGGACACATTCAGCCTCCTGCGCCGAGAAAACAAAACGCGTTGTACGGATGCTCGGTAAGTGTTTGTGAAAATGCCGCAATCAGAAAAGATGCTCGGTACGTGTGTGCGAAAATGCCGCAATCAGAAAAGCTTGGAGGTATTTTGGAAAAAGACAAGTAGACCCAGATTAGAAATGCTCCAATGAGGAATGCCCATATTCGATCGTTTCTTTTTTTTCTTTTTTGTGAGATTTACTCAAATCTAAACTCGAATATGAGGAAAAACCCCAGCTTTGCTTTAGGCATATAGGTATTTGGCAAGAAACCGTAGATCCAAATAGTCAAATTCTAGTTTAGAACCAGAAGAACCCATATGGCTTTTGGTTAAAAGAACAAAGAAAAAAGCAGCCTAGCAGCTCAGATTATAAATGCCCCAATGAGCAAGACCCAGATTTTTTTTTTTTTTTTTAAGGGCATTCTGCTCAAATTTTAGGTATATACAGATACATTGAACCTCTCTCTGCCCGGATTGTCAAGTTCTAGTCTATGATGAGGAAAAATCCGAAATAGTTTTTGGAGAAAAAGGGGCTTACCCAGATTAAAAAGTTATCCAATTAGGAAGACCCACTTTTTTTTCAGTTTTGGTCTGGACAAGATGAAGGTTCTAAATGAGCAAGGATCCAGTTTGGGGTTTCCACTGAAAATAGAGGCCCAAATGGAAAGCTGCAGTAATGAGCAAAACCCAGATGAACAGTGTGACTGAGTAGCAAACAGTGTAAGAACAGAGAGACCCAATTCCCGGAATGAGCTGTAACCCACAGACTCCAGCGGGGTTTTCTATTTCAGTTTCCGGGGAACAGAGAGAAACCCAAGAGAGAAAATGCGAAAGGGTTCATAAGCCAGGTGGAAATTTGTGGCATTCTACTTGCAATGCAGTGAGAATGTTGTTCATACCTCTGGACTTCTTGAACCACAGCTTCAGGATTGGGGTGCTGAAGGGGCAGAGACAGATTGAGAGAGGCCCTAATCGGAGGAGACAGAGATGTCAAGATGCAGAGCAAGAGAATGCTGCTGTGGGGAAGCATCTTCTTGGCTGGAGGAGCAACAGTGGCTGTATCGTGGTTTCTTTGGCGATGAACTCTTCAGTCTCAGAAATGTCTTCCTCTCTCATAGGTCCTCGCTCAGAGAGCTGCTAAAACTTGGGAGAATGTGATGTCCTTATATAGTAAAAGATTGATTAATGCTACACCACATCACTCATGATATTTATCAGTCCATGTGAGAGTTAAATTACACTATTTAGTTGGAAAAGATAAATGATGTTTAACAAATTTTATTATAATGTAAATTAAACACATATACTGATAATTGTCGTAAGTGTGATGCTCTGTAACATTAATGAAAAGGATTACTTACTGCTCCAAAAATAATTTAATGCGAAACCTGTTTCTTTCTTGCAGGGTATTCATTGATAAGGTTTTTGTGTCCTTTAAACGGGAAGGGAAGAAATGAAAGAAGCAGAAGAGAAGAAACAAGAAACAGAGGAAGAAGAAGAAGAAGAAGAGATCAGAGTGAGAAACTCTCTCTCTCTCTCTCTCTCTATTCTTGCTTTCCCCCTTCCTTAGGGTGTATTTCGAAGTCACATGAACTGAAAGACCATGAGTTTGGTGCCTCTAACCCTTCAAACTCAACCTCACAAAAAATAAAAATTTTGAGTAGTCATTGCTAGCTTCTCAAATCCGACAAGTTTAATTAATTTTAATATTTAATCATTAATTTTAATATTTAATATTTATTAAATGAATTAAAATGTAACACCCAAATTGTGACATGGGTGACAGAGACACGGAACCCAATATTTAATTTAAATATTTACTAGATATATTTATTTAATCAAATCTCTTTCACGTTCTGAGCCTCACCTCACTTCACAGCTAATTCGTCATCGGCCAGTGGGAAAACTGGAAACCAGAATTACAGTAAAAGCTCAGAGGGAAAGAGACAGTTTTTATAAATTCAAAAAGAAAAAGTTTAATAATTAGAAAGTACGGTAGTAATTTTTTATATGTAAAATGTCAATATTAAATATTATTAAAAAAATTATTTAATTTTATCATAATTGAATATTAACGTGTATATGAATACATCTATTTTCAAAAATAACTCATTATATGAATTATTAATTGATAATTTTTGAATAGACTGAATGGTTTATTGTGTTTTTTTAATAATTAAAAAATATAATATTTTATCTTTAATATATAAAAGTTAAGATTTTGTATTTTAATTATTAATTTTTTTATTTTAAGTCTTTATTCTAAGACACAAAAGATGATGTAAATAAGAGAATGATAGAGTGATAGAATTGAACTCAATAAAAAAAAAAAGATGGAGATTAGTTTTGTTATATTTTATAATTGAGAATAGAAAAATGTAATGATTTCTTAGGTTAGTAATTAAGAGATTTAAATATTTGAAATTTAGGATTTTATTTAAGCTATGGGTAATTTGATTTTTTTCATATCAAGGTAAATTAATAAAATTTAATATATCTCGTTTGGCATAACTTTCTTATGATATGATATTCTTTTTTTTTTTTCTGTGTATGTTGTATGTGATGTAAATAATAATTTTATTTATTATTGATCAAGGTAAGAATTTAAAGTAATAATTTTAAATAATTAAGATATGAAAATTTAATTTTTGTGTACATTAAGAATCAAATTTTATATTTTTTAATTAATGAAGAAGTATAATAAATCAATCAATTTATTCAGATACTATTAATAAGTCGTTTATGTGACATATCATCAATGAAAAAAGACATGTCCATGCGTGCATGTATTAATAATCTATCATGATAATAATTTTTAATAATTAAGATACATAATCTTGATATTTTAGATATCAAAATTAAATATTATATTTTTTTTAATTATTGAAGAGGACGTTGTATGTATCATGAAAATAGAAAATATTTGTTTACCTATTTTTGCTTGCAGGCAATTAAGAGGGCTTCTGGCTTCACTAATTGTTTGGACTCCATGCTTGTTTAATGCCAAAAATTTGTTTCTCCTGATTATGACATTTCTAATATAATTTACTGAAAAAGTATGAAAATACATTTTTCTCCTTTTTATATTTTTTAAAAAGTTTCAAATTTTTAAATTTGTTACCCAAAAAAAGAAAAGAAATTATGGCTAATTTGAAAAATAATAGAAATATTTAAGAGAATTTTAAAATATATGAGGTATCCAAGCTAAATACCCGGTATTTAAAGTATACGGTGAATTTACCTTCAAAACTATAATTAAAAACTTGAAACAATTGGCTTACCTGCAATCCAGATCTATCAAATATTTGTTCAAATATGTCAACAAAGGACATGATCGAGTTACTGCAGCTTTTTACAAAAGCAGCGAGAATGATGATGCAAGTAAAAATGTTGACGAAATAAATATGTACTATGATTGTAGGTACATTTCACCATGTGAGGCAGCCTGGAGAATTTTTGGGTTCGAGATCTAATACAAATTCTGCATGTTCCTTGCATGGATGGATGCTAACAAAATATACCCTGAAGCAAGAGAACTAACTTATGCAGAATTTCCTAATAAGTTTGTTTGGAAGCAATCAGTCAGAGAATGGCACACGAGGAAACGTGGATTCTCTATTGGACGTATATTCTATGTACCTCCAGGTTGTGGAGACTTGAGAAGCCTCCTAAATATAGTTCGTGGGCCAATAAGCTTCGACGAATTGAAATGTATTGGCGATGTTCAATACAGTTCTTACAGAGATGCTTGCTACGCACTTGGATTGCTAAATGATGACAAAGAATATGTTGATGGTATCGTAGAGGCAAGTCACTGGGGATCTGCACATTGTTTGAGAAGTCTTTTTGCAACTTTGTTGTTGTCTGATTCTCTATCTCGACCCGAAATTGTGTGGGAAAAATGTTGGCAATACCTCTCTGATGATATACTTTACAACCGACGAAACATGTTGCAACATGAAGGTATTCAATTATATTTTAATATTTGTTGCTACATGTGTAATTTAGCATTTAATTGTATTATGACAACGTTTTCAATATTTTTTAATTGTGTCCACAATATGCAGAATTGGAATTGACTGAAGAAGAAATAAAAGGTTATACTCTTGTGGAGATAGAAAAGATACTCTGAGAAGCAGTGGAAAGAGTTTGCGAGATTTTCAATCAATGCCGTTCCCAGATGCAGAATATTTTTCCTGCTGTCAAAATAGACTTATACAAGATGAATTACGATACAACAGAAATGATTTGTCCCAAGAGCACATTAAATTGGTGTCTAATCTAAATGATGAACAACGACATGTCTATGACATTGTAATGAATGCAGTGAGGTTGAATAAAGGTGGTATGTTTTTTGTATACGGATATGGAGGAACTGGCAAGACCTTTGTGTGGAAAACTCTATCCGCAGCTCTAAGATCGAAGGGAGAAATCGTGTTGAATGTAGCATCAAGTGGAATAGCATCTCTCCTTCTACTCGGTGGTAGGACTGCTCACTCCAGATTTGCAATTCCACTAAATTCGAATGAAGATTCAACCTGCAACATTAAACAGGGAAGTCCTCTTGTAGAGTTAATAATCAGAAGTAGTCTTATCATTTGGGACGAGGCTCCTATGATGAATAAATATTGTTTTGAGGCTTTGGATAAGAGCATGCGAGATATTCTAAGGTTCAGTAACCCAATGAGTTATGAATTACCATTTGGAGGGAAGGTAGTAGTTCTTGGAGGGGACTTTCGACAAATATTACCTGTGATTCCAAGAGGTACTAGACAAGATATCGTGCTTGCAACCATCAATTCATCGTACCTATGGAGAAATTGTAAGGTATTGAGATTGACGAAGAACATGAGGCTCCAAAATGTTGAATCTGATGAAGACTTTATCAACTTAAAATCTTTTTCTGAATGGATAGCAAGCATAGGGGATGGAACAATTGGCGGTCCGAATGACGGTAATGCGGTTATTGATATACCGGATGACCTGTTGTTGAATGCATTAGATGATCCTGTTGCCTCAATCATGAACAGTACGTATCCAAACTTTACTTCTAATGTCAATGAAACTGAATATCTCCAAGGTAGAGCTATACTAGCACCGACTCTTGATGTTGTGGAGACTGTCAATTAGTACATGATTTCACTTAACGCAGCTGAGGCAAATATATACTTAAGTTCAGACACAACTTGCAGATCAGATTGTAATGTTGATCTTTTACAAGATCTTCACACGCCTGAATTTTTAAATGCAATTAGGTGTTCTAGCGTGCCGAACCATGAATTGAAGCTAAAGGTTGGCACTCCGGTTATGCTGTTGAGAAACATAGATCATTCCGTGGGGTTATGAAATGGCACTAGGTTGGTTATCACAAGAACTGGAAACCATGTTCTTGAGGCAAAAATTATGACAGGCAGCAATGCTGGACATAAGGTTCTTATTCCAAGGATGACATTGACCCCATCTGACCCTACGCTGCCTTTTAGACTACGAATGAGGCAATTCCCTCTTATTGTGTCGTACGCAATGACAATCAACAAAAGTCAAGGTCAATCATTGTCTCATATTGGGTTGTACTTGAAAAAACCAGTTTTCAGTCACGGACAATTATACGTAGCTGTTTCTAGAGTTACAAATCGCAAAGGATTGAAAATTTTGATTTGTGACAAGATGGGAGCCAGACAAATTCAACGACAAATGTAGTTTTTAAAGAGGTTTTTCAAAATTTATAGTAGTTCTCTCGAGATGTATTAACTTTTTAAATAGATGTATCACATTACTATATTCACTTCTTAAGTTTTTATTATTGTCATATTTATTTACACATATAAAAATTATGATTGTCTATTTTAAATAAATTTAATACATATGAACTTTCGTGCATCGCACGGGTGATGAACTAGTTTAAGTATACGGTGAATTTACCTTCAAAACTATAATTAAAAACTTGAAACAATTGGCTTACCTGCAATTTAAATTTTTAATGATAAGTGATGAAGTTATCAAGATTGAGGGTCCAAAGCTTGAGAATGTTAGTTTTACTATCTCTCGTAGTTTGATAATATTGCAATTCAAGTAGCATGGAAACGCATTCAGGATGTCGTTTCGGCATTTTCGAACCATTTTTCATTTTGAAGACAATGAAAACGACCTGAAACGAATTTGGGGCATTTATGTAAATTGAAAAATGTATGGGAGCCATTTTGCAATTTACTAAAATTTACTAGAAACGTGTTTTCGACGACAGTCACCTTGCATTCCGGAAGCAGAAAACCAGCCTCCCACCCACATCGCACGCTTCCCGAATGCCGCCCGAATCTTTGCCCATTTTCCCTCTTTTCTTTTTTTCTTTTTCTTCTTCTTCTTTTTGGTTGTTTCTCCTTCACTGTCACTCACGCACGCTCGGTTCAAGTTGCTGCTCTTGGAACTAACGTCGTCGCCGACCGTCGGTCCGTCATTCGCTTCCGATTCCAGGTCGTCGTTCTTTGTCGGTTCGTTTGTCGTAGGGGTGTTCAAAAAAACTGGTAGACAGCGGAAACCGCCCGCACCAAATCAAACCGCACCGAACCGCGTGGTTTTTTAAGGACGCGGTCTGGTGAGGTTTGAAAAATACCCAAACCGCGGTTTATGCGGTTTGGGGTGCTGGCGGTTCGGTTCCAAACTGAACCGCCCGACTATATTAATAATTAAAATAAATAAAAAATAAAAAATGAAATATATAAAATAATTAGATTATTTTTTGTAGCAGACTAGCAGTCCCATTTTAAATAAATTTTTGTTATCATTTTGGAACCAAAAATCGCACCAAACCAAACCAAACCGCACCTAAATTACACAAAACACTAAGTTTCAGCAAACCGCACCAAACCAGTTTGTCCGCACCAAATCAGACCGCTCGGTCTGATTATAGGTGCAAACTGCATATGCGATTTGGCGCATTTTTTTGGCCAAAAACTGCCCAAACCGCACCATGTACACCCCTAGTTTGTTGCATCCGATTCCAAGTCCGTCTGTCGCTTAGCTCAAGTCTCTCTCTCTATGTTCATTACTGTTAGTGTTTGAATTTGGGTTTTTATGTGTTGTGTGTGTGTGCGCGTGTGTGTCATTTCAGTTTAGTATTTTAATTTTAATCTATTAGACTTGAATCCTTTTGAAGTGTTATTAACCTCAAGCATATAAGGAAATTTTATAATTTTTTTTATTTAAACTATTTTGTATAATATTTTATATTAAAAATTATATTTACAAATAATTCCTTGTATTTTTAATATGGGTCATGCTATTTGTACATCATTTATGTACAACTTGGGCTATACAAGACACATAAATGACATAAATACCCTTCGTTTCACTGCGCCTCACCACTTTGGATGAGAATATTTTAGACATTGATACATCATTATGTAGCCCAAGTTATATACAATAATGTACCAATAGCAGTTTTCTTTTAAAATTTACAATTTACCCTGTGTTTCTGTTTCCTATCTTTTTATAAAAATATCATTTCAACGTTTCGTTTCGTTTCGAAAACGTATTGTTTTCCATTTCTGTGCTATTTAGATCGCAATCATATGGTTTATGAATTTAACGGGATGCAAACCTATGATACTATCAAAAAAGTTATAGCAAAAAATTCTACTTATAACAAAAAAGAGATAAATTTTGCTTGAGGACACTGATCAAGTGGTTGGGTTATGATATGCTGGGATTCGTACGAGTAGATTATAAGTTTGATTTTTTGTCTTGTACAGTGACGCAAAGTCTGTTTCTATGATTTATATTATTTATTGAAATCGAGAGTATGCGCAAAGTAAAATCGAATAATGACCATAATCCAAAAAGAGATAAATTTGTACTTATTAGCAGTTCCTTATTTCTTACGAGATCTCAGCCGGCTTCGCCGGCAAGATCAGTATCGAGGGGTGTTGCCTCGGCCAAGAAAGGAATCAATGGCGGTTTGAAGGGTGGGTCAAGGTCGCGTGCCTGGATCGCAGGCTCTGATCTTTTGGATTTGCTTTTCCCTAGTCTACAAGATGCTAGTGGTGGTGGTTCGTTGAAGGTTGTTGTGTCTTCGACTGAGATTTGGCCTGGTTCGACTGCGACTGTAGATGGTGGAAAAGGTTTTCACGCTAGGGCAGTGTCCGAATTAAGCATTGGTGGGATCCTCGATTTTGCTACATCCTATCAATGCTCGAAGTGTTCGAGAGGATTTAGAGGGAGACGGGTCGAAGCAACTGTTCTTGGATTCTTGGGATGGTCGAGCGGCAGGCTTGAGGGATGTTGTGGTAGGGGAGTCGGTTGCCAATCAGAAGCATCGGCATAATAGGTTGATGCAGCAGATGTTTCAAGATGCGAGGCTGGGGTATTTTACTGATTTCACATGGCTAGATTGGTCCCCGGATGAGCAACACCTATTATACTTGACTTTACAGCAATTTCGATTAGTGTAGTATGGGTCATGAGGAAGCTGGGTCTCAGGTTTCGGTTACTGGAGGTTTTAAGGAGGTGATTCGTGACCCTTCTCCAGCTATTGACTTTTTATTATCTTCGAGTGATGAAGCTATGCGTTGGTGGCTTCGGTAGGGGCCAACTCGGAGGAGTCTGCCACTGCGTCGGAAGATGGTGAAGACATCTCACCGGAGGCCTAGGAATAAGGCATGTAGATCCTCAATCTGGTCTTTGAAGATTCTGGAATTGATGGGGAAAATAGTTCGGTGGGAATCACTGAGCAGTTGAAGTTTGGAAGGAACTTGGCCGGCAGCGAAGGTGGTGCGGAGTCTATCTGGGTTGCTCAGGATCCGGGAGCTAATGGGCCGCAAGCTTCGACAGATATCAAGGAGCCATATTAGCCGTTTTACTCCCATTTGATCGGTTTGACTGATGCTACAAAACCACGTGACGACCATGATGGAAAGGCTATGGAGGAGGGATAATACTATTCAGCCCCACCCCACGAGTGCCACCCTCAAGATATCGCAATATCTCGACACCAAGATATCGCGATATAAAGAATGGTCCAAAAGTCATTATTTCAAAATTTGCCTCATCTTTCTCTCTTACTTGCTTTCTCGGCGACTTTCCTCTCACTCTCTCTTGTTCTGGTCGTTTGATCCTTCCGCTCATTCTAGTTGTCGCTCTTTCTCCCTTCTAATAGCCCTTGGGTCGACCTGACGCAAGCATTATCCCCTGGAGTTTGGTTGTCTCTCTCACGATCTCCCGCCCGTGAGACTTCATGTAGTATCCCAAAATTCTGGAAAAAAAATAATAATAATGATAACAATAATATCAATAAAAGATTAAATTAAATTAAATTAAATTTAGTTAATTAATTTAAATTAATTAATTTGTTAAAATTTTGTGGCTGTGCGCGTGTGCGTAAGGGTTAAGCAAAGTGGCCACTTTTCTGTCAAATGAAAACAAAGAAGAACAGAGAGAGAGAGAGATCAGTGGACTGCTCGGCCAAGTGAGGGAGAGATCGAGAGGGAGAGGAAGAGATTGAGAGAGTGAGAAAGAGAGATGGAACGAGGAAGAGAAGGAGCTGGTAGCCATGGAAGCTCCGTGTGAGCTCGGCCATGGCAGCCGAGCGAGGAAGCAGCAGCAGGGGGCGGAGCAACGCGAGCAGCAGCGGCCAGCAGGTGCGCGGTGGTGCGCGGAGGCGGCAACGGAGGCCGGCAGTGGCTGGTTGCTGGAGCGCGCAGGCGCTGTGCGCGCCAAGGAAGAAGGAAAAAGAACAGGAGCACGCGGGGAAGAGAGGAAAAGGAAGGAGAAGAAGAAAGAAGGAAGGAAGGAAGAGGAAGAAGAAGAAGAAGAAGAAGGCGCGTAGAGCAGTGCACGGGAGAAGAAGGGAAGAAGAAGAAGAAGAAAATGAGAAGAAAAGAAAAATAAGGAAAAATAATAGGATTTTGGGATTTTGTCGGCATGGGAAGTGATCAGGTACGTGGGTAAAAATTAATAGGAGCATGTTATGTTTTAATTATAAATTTTACGCGATTAAAATTAATTAATTTGAGTCCCGGATGTGTTATGTGCTAGGAAATGATTTAATTTACCTCAGGAGCTTGAGAGAGGTCGGAGTCAGCTAGTTTCAGGCAAGTTCCTAACCCTTTCCTCGTATTCTTTAATTTCCGTGAGAAACCCTGTGATTTCTCGTATTTTATACGCTCCCTTCGTCTGTTTCGGCTTGTTTATTAATTATGAAATTTTGAGTCGTTTGATTTAAATTTAATTTATTAAGGTGGTTTCGAGGATTTTATTAGTGTGAATTAATTTAAAATAAATATGAGACTCGTTGGGATTTTAATTGTGGTGCGCCTACGTGAGATTTTAGGCTGTTAAATTATTTATATTACGCGGTTAGATTTAATTAATGCGAGTCATGGATTTATTAATCGCTATTAAACGTTTTACTTCGCAGCGGGTGCGCAAGAAAAGCAAGGAACGGCCGTGTAAAGGCAAGCTCTTAACCCTTTCTTCCTGACTTTTAGTTCCCGTGAAAGACCCCGTGATTTCCTGTATTTTATCACCTCCTTTACTCTAATTCGGCTCCTAACCTTATTTGTTAAATTATTATTCATTTGTTCTAATTTAAATTAAATTCGAGACTTCTATAATTTTATTCGTTGTGAGCTTACGGGGGTTTGTACCGCCCCCATTCCTTTCAGAATGATGCTGAACCCAGTTGGGAAACTAGATTCCTAGTCGTGCGGGTTTTATTTACGATTTTTCTCGGATTTACTTATAAGTTGGTTAGAGCTATTTAGCAGTGGGGCAAGGGTCAACCGTTTGGTGACGTTGGGGTAGACTATTGTACGGCCCTAAAGTGGACCGTCGGGTGGACTCTCCTAGTCACTGACCGTTGGCCGGTGCCGGGCACTGCTGATTAGCTCTGCCGGTATGTGATTTACTACATGATTAGATACATTGTATTACTGTTCATGATTTGATATGCACATGGGTACGGGATGCATAATGGGATATCCATTTATTGAGAATGCTTGGACACGGACATTCTAGTTTGGTTAGGTTGCATCCAGCGCGAGCATATGCATGGCGTGTGGTTTACTATGTGGGCGGAGCATGGCCTGATGCCTGGATGTATGGGCGCCTTGTATCACGTTGATGCTCACTATGCCATTGCATTTCTATGTGCATTGCATGGATACTGGTAGTATTTAGTTCTCGAACGGGAGTACCGTTCCGAGGGAGCCTATGGCTCGGTTGTCGGGAGTACCGACGGATACAGGTGACGGGAGTACCGGCCTGGGACAGCGCGCGCAGGTTTGTGCAGATATTTGTTGCCTTTCAGGGCAGCGGCAGGTTAGTATGGGACTTGGGTGCCAAGTGTCTTATGTGGGCCCCAAGGACCGGTACGTGCTTTTATTATGCTCTACTATTGTATTGTAGCGTCTCATGACTTGTGTGTACCTGGGGGTTTATTTTGGGGAGAGTTTTCTGGTTATGTTCAGCCTTCAGCCTTTCTTTTCTTTATGTTTGCTGAGTCTCTCGACTCACTTTGCTTTCCATCATTCCAGGTAGTCGCAGCGTGGGCCATGGCAAGGGAGTCAGCTTTAACGGCAGAGTCGGTGTGGTGTACAGGCAGTTTCGTCAATCCCTATCCACTCTGATGTCTAAGTAGAATTTGCTCTATTATTTCATACTGTGCCAGGTGTTTTCTCGAGTCTTGTGTATGTCGGCACAGGAGGTTGTGTGTATTTGTTTATCTTGTGACCGCTGTGTTAGCGAGGTACCCATAGTGCATGCATGTCTTGAGCTTTGCTTCTGCTGTTCTTATTTTCATGTATGCATGCCGGGGTGGTCTTTGTCTCGTGTTTCATTATTTTTCTCCTCCCGTAGGCGCTCCCGTTCGGGTAGTCTGGGTGGTTGGGGATATCCAGGCAGGGGTGCTTACACTTCATCTCCTATGTCTCTTAGGCTCGCCCGTGCGACTTCATATACGTATATACGTGTTATTGGGTTTGACTGAAACTTTAAACTTAGATCTACGAAGTTTCGGCCGTTGGATCTTGCTAGTTTTTTGGTCTGTTAGTCGATAGAGATATGGGTGTTGATTGGTTGCCTCTGATCGCTGGAAACCACTAGCCACGGAGGCCGACAGTGACTGTCAGTTCATTTTTTTGCGCTATTTGGGTTTGGCTTAAGCTTTAAGTTTAGATCTACGGAGATTCGACTGTTGGATCTTGCTAGTTTTTTGGTTTGTTGGTCGATGAGCCCTTGGGTGTTGAGTGGTTGCCTTCGATCGTCGAAAACCACCGGTCACGACTGCCGATGGTGGCTAGCAATGCATTTTTAAGTTTTGCCAAAAATTAAAAATCAAATCTATTAAAATTCAACCGTTAAATCTACTATATTTTATTGTATGTCAACTCTTTTGACTTTGTGTTTCTAATGGTAGGCTCTGATTGTGAGAATCTTCGACAAGTGGTGGTCATCGGTTGCGTTGGTGGCGGCGGTTGGAAGTACATACATACATACATACATACATATATTTTGTTATTATTTTAGTTTATATTTTGAATGTTGATATTTAATTATGAATTTGTATTGAAGATGTTGAAGTTGAATATTGAATTTGTATTAAATTTGTGATATTTGAATATTGTGATTGTTAAAATTGAATTGAATTGGTTGAAATTTAAATGTTAATAAATTGAATTTGTTTGTAAATGTTTTGTGAATTATTTAATTGAAAATATTAAGTTTATTTAGAATTAAATGGTAAATAGTTATTGTTAATTTTATTTGAATTTATATATTTATTAATGTGTATATATATTTTAAATTTATATTAAATAAAATTTAAATTATGTCAATCTTTTTTTGATAATAAATTGAAGATTTTAAAATAAAAAGTTTTAATTTTAATTTGTTAATTATATTTAGATATATGTATAATATAATAAAAAATAAATTATGTTTTACAAGATAAAATAAATAATATTTTTTAATATTTATTTTAACTATTTAAATCAAACTTACTCAATATAAGAATTTAAATATAATTATATAATTTTAAGTAAAAATATTTATTGCATTTATTGTTTGTTTCTTTCATATATAAATAAATATAAAATATTCAAAAATTTTGTTAGTAATTTGATGGTTAAAAAAATATTTGAAAAATATAAATATTATTTAGTTAGATATATTTTTAATATATTTAACAGAATATTCTTGGTCCGTTTCATTTGATTTGAACCATATCGATACCATTAACTCCATGCACATTTATTTTTCTAGTATAAATTATGGTAAAAATATGATAGTCAATGAAAATTATTAATAATTAAAATTCGTGTTTAACAAAATTATGACAAAAAAATTATTTTAAAACAATGCAAGTGAGGAAAAAAACGTCGTAAGTCTCTAATAATTATTACGTGAAAAACGTCATATCTCTTTTTTTATAGCGTAAGATTGTGTAATTTATGGTGTAAGATCATTTATACATTTGATCTAAAATCTAAACACTACACGTGGTTGACGGGTAAATCACACTAAGGATCATTAAATTTTGGTATATTTTTTATTTTGGTCACTAAATTTTATTTATAATATGATTATAGAAATTTAAAAAATTTTACAATGTGCTCACATATAAGATTTTTCAATCATTTTATAGGCAAAGTGGGTGACGTGGCGCTGATGTTGTAAACAATAAAAATATTATTTGACACGTGACACTTTTTGATTGATTGTTATTACACAATAATTTTTATTATTTGTCACATCAACGCCACGTCATCTACTCTGACTATAGAGTGATTGAAAAATCTTATATGTGATCACATTACAAAATTTTTTAAACTTCTATGATCATATTGTAAAGAATTAAAGTTTAATAACTAAAATAAAAAATATATCAAAATTTAGTGATCTTTAATGTAATTTATCCTGTGGTTTACAGTTAAAAGTGATCTCGTATGACAAGAAATAATTAATATTGACAAGTATTCAACTCATAGCAAATATGCTAAATTATGCTATTTTTATGTTAAGAAATCCATGCATTAGCCATTTTAGGGTTGGGGTGAGACTATTAATAATATCATTTCCAATCCATTAAAGCCAACATCCCACCCTTTAATCTTGCATGGGTGAGGTAAGCCCGAGTATCTTACTAAGGTCCATAAACTCAAAAGTTTAAATTCTTATATAGAAAGTTTGATATAAGTAGTTAAAATAAATATTAAAAAATATAATTTATTTATAATGTAAAACATAATTTATTTTTATTATATTATATACGTATCTAAATATAATTAATAAATTAAAATTATTTTTTTATTTTAAAATCTTCAATTTATTATCAAAAAAAGATTGACATAATTTAAATTTTACTTAATATAAATTTAAAATATATATACACATTAATAAATATCTAAATTCAAATAAAATTAACAATAACTACTTACCATTTAATTCTTAAATAAATTTAATAATTTCAATTCAAAATTCACAAAACAATACAAACCAATTCAATTTATTAACATTTAAATTTCAACTAATTCAATTCAATTTTAACCATCACAATATTCAAATATCACAAATTTAATACAAATTCAATATTCAACTTCAACATCTTCAATACAAATTCATAATTAAATATCAACATTCAAAATATAAACTAAAATAAGTACAAAATGTATGGATGAATGTATGTACTTCCAACAGTCGTTGGCAACCACCGATGCTAGAAGATTCTCATGATCAGAGTCTATAATTAAAAACATCAAGTCAAAAGAGTTAGCATACAAAAAAAAAAAAAAAGGATAGATTTAACCGTTAGATTTTAGTAGATCTGATTTTTAATTTTTGGTCAAACTTAAAAATGCACTGACAGCCACCACAGACCACTGTGGCCAATGGTTTCTGGCGATCAGAGGCAACTACCCTATACCCAAGGGTTCATCGACCAACGTACCCAAAAACCAGCAAGATCCAATGACTGAATTTCGGTACCTAAGCTTAAAGTTTCGCCCAAACCCAAATAGTGCCAAAAATAGACTGTCAGTCGCCACCGGCCACCGTGGTTGGTGATTTTCAGCGATCAGAGGCAACCACCTGACACCCATATCCCCATCGACTAATATACCCAAAACGAGAGGAAGCTACAATGGATGAGAGGAATGAGATGCACGGGCGGGAGAGAAAGGAACAAGAGGAAGGAAGAGAGAGAGAGAGAGAGAGAGAGAGCGAAATGACCAGAACGAGAGGAAGTAAGAGAGAGAAGAAGAAATGACGAAGTCCCTTGGGCTCGATCGAATATCGATTTTCACCGTGGGAGACGACGAGCTTGACAATCAAAAGGGGAAGAAAGAAAGCGAGCAAGCACGGGGGCGAGAGAATGAGGGAGGGTCGCGTGGGAGATAGCGAGAGAGAGAGAGAGAGAGAGATAGAGAGAAGAAAAATGAAGGGTGAATTGAAGGTATGTTAGTAATTGGCTCAATGGATAAATTTGTAATTTAGTTGAGGGTGGCATTTCGGGGGGTCGAATAGCATTATCCATGGTGGCATTTTAACATCTTCTTGTTCCCTCTTGTGATTGCAAAGGTGGGCCATTACCCCATTGACTGAGTTTCTTTCTACTGCTTTGGGTGGTCAATATTTGTTTGTAGAATCGAGTGGGTGAGAGGGAGAAGAAGAGGTCGGTGATCAAAATGCTCAAGTTCGGCCCACTTCAAGGAATCCAATGTCATGGGCTGGTGGTGCTCATCCTGCGTCCAATTTAGCCTAGAAGCTTGAAAGCCCTATGGGGGTTGGTGTTAAAATGGGCAGGCCATTTCTAGATGATGGGCCTAAGGGAGTGGCTTATTCGACAAACAGTGCTTCAAAGAAGGATCTGGGCCAGTCTGATTGTGGCATTCATGGGACCGATGTGCAGGGCATGTCTTGGAAATTTAATGGGACAAAAAATGCTAATTCTCAACTTGATGTGAATTTAAAACCTTCATGGGCTAATTTGGTTACTCTGAGTAGGGATCGGTTGCCAAAAAAATAGGCCATTATTCGCCCATGAATTTTCCATCAAAGTGCCCCTCACTTCGATTGCCCATGAATTTTCCATCAAAGTACCCCTCAGTTCGATTTTCAGATGAAGTTATTGAGCAAGGTCTTCGGTATTGGCGCAACACTTTGGTGAGCTATTTTATTGACAAACGTCTGTCATTCCCTATGGCGCAGTTATTGGTGAAGAGGTTGTGGAATCAATACAACCTTATTGAGATAATCTCAAACAATTCGGGTTGCTTTATATTTCATTTTAATGGGGAGGAAAATATGATGAGAGTGTTTGATGGTGGCCCTTAACACTTTGCTAATAGGCCGTTAATTTTAAAAATTTGGGACTTGGGTATGGATCTCTCCCAAGATACGCATATGTCTTTGTCATTATGGGTTAAAAATTTTAATATTCCTTTAGAGGTTTGGAATGAAGAGGGGATTCCTACAGTTGCTAATGTGTTTGGTAAATCGATCCACATAGATTTTACTATTGAGGATCGGTCTCGAATGGGTTTTGAGAGGGTTTGTGTTGAAACAAATGTATTTTCTTAATTCCCTCAACATATCAATCTCTACAAAGGTATTGATGAGTGTATTGACGAGCCTAGTTTAGTGAGAATGCTAGTAGAATATCAGTGGATGCCCTTTGTTTGTTCTCATTGTAGGGTCTTTGGTTCCAAAGTCTCAAGTTGTCCCAGGGTTCCTTCTCCAACCCCACCCATACACTAGTCCTCTTTGGTGTCGGCTTCCCCAACCCAAAAAGGTAAGGAAAGTGTTAGTGGCCATGTTCTGGGAAGCAAGAAAGCGAGAAATATGTCAGGTAAGATAACATCGAAAGGGTCTCTCCCAGTAATCATGGAGCATGCATCCATGGCTATTTCTACTCGTCCTCAAGATATGAGTCACGACTTGAGAATCGATTTAGTTTGCTTATGGAAGAAGATAGGGATATTCCATCACATGAGGATATGGAGGGGATTATGGTGGGGGTGTTGTGTGGGAATAGTGAAATGGTTGTTGAGGATCGAGGCAAGGGTGACCAAGTTGAGGAGGATGTTTCTACATCTAACAAAGCTGACAATTTTGATTTGGACTATGTTTCTATGAAGACCAAGTCGCAGCACAAGAAAGAAAGGAAGAAGTTGAATGCCCTTGTTCGGGCTAAGCATTGTTTGGATGATGCTCGTCCTATGCTCATGGATCTGGCATGAGGATTTCCTTCTTTCTTTTCTTTTATTTGTTTTGCTAGTTTTTTTTTTGTCCCGATGTGGAGTGTTTGATGTTTTTGTGCCTAAGGTATGCCTTAGTGTAAACTGTTGACGCTTTATGGTATTTTTTATTTTAATTTAATTCTTACCCCCGCCCCCCCCCCCCCCCAAAAAAAAAAAAAAAATAGTTGTTTTTAGTGGTTAGGAATATAAGGAGTCTTACCTAGTGCACTAGATTCAGATTGTGGTTTGGTTGTAGGGGTCGACTTTCGTTCACATTGGACACCCACATCCTGAATGTATTTGGTTGTGCTTTTTGGGTTCTAGACTTCTTATTCTCCAATGTATGGAGCACTAGCACTTGAATCTAGTGTGTGTTAGCTTTCCTCGATTGTTAATGTTGTATTTGGGGTATATTATAGCGTTGATTGTGTACATTTTTTTTTTTTTTTTTTACATATATATCTTCAGTTACAGAAAAAAATTCCCTTATTTATAGGGAACGAAAGCAGAGTGTTGAATTAATTGTATGATGGAGTAGAGTGTTGAATTAATTGTATGATGGGGCCTTACAATTTGGAGTCCTAACCCAATAAATGGACATTTGTCAACATAGACATTATTTATAAGATTATGGATGCCTTTTAAGTGAAGGGCTTGTTGCTTAAGAATAAAGAGCTATTCATTGCAATTTTAACAATGAGGGTGCCATGGGAGTGCATTTCTTCAATCATTGTTGCTTGTCACCACTCTTGTTCAATAATGCTCCCTAAGTGAATTATTCTCATAATTTTTTATTTTTTATAGTCCCTTTCTTTCTTCAACCACCTTCACTAAATTCAAAATCCATTCATTATAATAATAGTTTTAGGTATTTTATTTAAGTATGTGCTCACGTTGTAAGGGTAGCTATTACAATATATTATCTTAATTATTATTTTTAGGGCTAATCATGAAAATAATTAAATTCTTTTTGTAAATTTATAATTTTATTCAATCCTTTTAATTTTGAGAAATAAGTCAAAATTAGCTCAATTAGGAGCGTTAATTTGATTTAGAGAAAGAGTGTTCATATTAACTTAGCATGGCATATGTCATATAATAATAATATTTATAGGATTTGTATATATACATAAGTAAAATATATATATATAAGCTGTAAAAAGAAATAAAAAAATGAAAGAAAAAAATAAACAAATTATATGCAATAAGTTATATTTTTTTTACTTATGTACATGTAGGTCCCACAAATATTTTTATTATATAACACCAGCCTGACAAATTAACATGAACACACTTTCTCTAAATTAATGGATAAATTTATATTTAATTGAGTCAATTTGAATTTAATTGACAAAATTGAAAGAATTGAATAAAATTACAAATTCGAGAAAATGATTGGATTATTTCTTAACCAGCCCTTACTTTTATTCTTTGACAAAAATAGTATTTCTTATGTTATCGTTTATTAAAATAAATAAGATAAAGAAGTATCAAGATTAAGATTGGAATACTTTCCGAACTAAAATATTAAATGATCAAGATAAGTTTGGAAAACATTCTAAGATTTCTATTAGACTATTTGTTAAATTTTTTTAAATCTATCGATAACTGTATATTTTATTTCCATATGTTTGTTAATACATATGATAAACACTAAGATAAGGTTTTTTTTTACTAAAATATCCCTATTACCAAATTCATTCAAAATTGTATGTTAACATTAACAACAAATTTATAATTAAAATAGTGTTTTATGATTAACAAGAATTGTCAAAAAAATAAAATTAAATTAAAATTAAAATTAGTGTTTTATTTGTTAAATCTATGTTCAAAAATAGATTCTAAAAAGACTCAAAAAATATAAATAATTTTTGGTGGAATTACAATAATTTCACTTAGGTAATTAAAAATTGTCAAAATATATTTTCATAATAGATAATAAAATATAAAATTGAATAAAATAATTTAAAAAATTGGTGAAAGGAATTTATATTAGATAATAAAATATAGAGAGAAAAATTTAAATTTTAAAAATTGGTGAAAAGAATAATGTCATTTAAATTTTAAAAATTACAAAAAACATATGTCAATTTAAAAATGCATTAAATGAGTAAATAAGTATTTGTTAACTGATTATTTATTTAACAAATTTAAATTCCTAGACTTAATAAATTTAAATTTTAAAAATATATTAAATGATATTAATTATCTTACAAATGGCATATGGATAATTTGAGCATATCAATAAAATATCATATAAATTTATCTAGAGGGAGGATCAGATAAATTTATTTGGAAAAGAAGTAGGTCACGTGAGAATTTTTTTAAAAAAACTCAGATAAGTTGAAAAAAATATATTCAAAATACTTTTCATATTTAACCTTTTCTTCCCCATATATTAATTAACAAATACTGGATATGTGTACAACTCTTTCGGGGTCCTTTAGCAATAGAGTATGTGTAGAAAGGTATTACAGTGTAAGATAAAAACAATCGAGATAATTTTTAATTTCAAAATTACTTTTAAACCTTAAAAAATAAACTTAAACATATTTTCTGGAGGCAACTATTTATATACCATGAGCAACCCAAAAGTGTCGAAACCCAACATTTGAGATATAAAAGCCCAAACCCAAGGCTAAGCCTAAACCCAAGGCTCGGGTTGAACAAAATTCAAGAACATGCTCGGGATTTGTGAAGCACGGAAATGACCCGAAGATGTCGTTTCGGCATTTTCGAACCGTTTCTTGTTTTGAAAATGCAAAAAATGGCCTAAAACGTTTTTCGAGCCGTTTATGTAATTTTCAAAAACTTGTGAGCCGTTTCAGAATTTTAATAACTTGGCTGGAAACGCATTTCTGGCGCACGATTACAGCACTAGAGCCTAAAAAATTGAATCTGTTTGTGGATCGAGCTTTCTGCCATATATAAAATGAATCAACCACTATCCTATTCCTATATATATTATTATATTATGAGTGTCTCCTCATATATTAATTAAAAAAATACTTCTTCTTCATATGTTTGATTTTATTTGTTATTGTTTATTCTTTTTATTCCTTCTGTAGAAAGAAATGTAAATCAGATCAAGATTCTATGAATCAAATCCTCATTAATTCTTAGTCCCAAATATCTAATATTTTTTCTCCCACAGATTCCTCCAACCCATCATTCTTCACTCTTTCACTCATCATTATTTGTTTTATAATGAGAAGAAAAGACTTAACATATGTAGAGCAACCATAAAAACAGTCGTAAAGTTAAATTTTATGAATTGCTTATGTGATTTTAAATAGTAAGGATAAATTTTTATCTATAGATATAGAAATTAAATTTTAAATATATAAATTAATATATTTCATGTGCATAAAATATAAGTCATGTAAGGATAATATAACTTTTTAAATATTGTTGATGGTTGTTTGAATGTATTGTGCACTTTATGTTTATATTTGTTTGAATACATTATGGAACTTATATTTATTATTTATATTTTTTTCTATATTAAAAATTATATTTACAAAAAAATTCTTATATTTTTTAAATTTACAATTTACTCCGCGTTTCCGTTTCCTAATTTTTTAGAAAAATGTTGTTTTTGCATTTTCATTTCCTATCGAAAACGTCTCCTGTTTCCATGCAACATAACTCGGGATTTGCTTCAAGAAGCCATGCGGCACTTGAGCATCCGGTTTTTATCGCTAAAATCCCGATTTGAATTCAGTGCATGGCTTCCAAAGTAAAGAAGGAGAAAAAGAGAGAGAGAGAGAGATGGGATGGAGGGGATTTAGCCTTCGTGTCCATGTCGTCGCTGGGAATGAAAGGCTTCTTCATTCTTCAGTCAGATAGTGCTGGCGTGGCAGGTACTCAAACACAGTCCCGCTAGTTCTCTCGATTTCTTGATGATTTTTCCGACTCACAAATGCCAGAATTAGTCAATTACGAGTCAAACCCCAGAAGATATAAACTAAAGAAAACCCTAATTGGTTTTCAGTGTGAATCTAGAATGTTTAGTCTTTGGTTCGGTCCGAATACTGTCATCTCACATTACCACTTTTTTGCTATCTTCGGATCTTGGGTTTGTGGAGAAAAAGATAAAATGGAGGGATTCAAGCTAAATTTAGTTTTTTTAAGGATTTCATATAAAATGGGTTAACATTTGTATGAAGACCCAGAGACAGAGAAGAAGAAGGAGGCATCAGTGGCTGGGTTGAAGGCGAACAAGGACGACAAGTACAACCGTGGTGAACAACTATCATAAGGAGATAGCAATCGTTGTCGAAAAAGAGAAGATAAAGAGAGATGAGGGAAGGAAAAAGGGTTTTTGGAGATTTGGGTTAGTGACACGTGATAGATTTTCATTAATTGTTATTGTACAATTAGCATGTGACTTTTATTATTTATCACATCAACGCCACATCACCAACTCTAGTGAGAGGCTTGCTGAAAAATCAATTTAGTGACTATATTACAAAATATTTTAAATTTTTGTGATAATTTTACAAAAAATTGAAGTATAATGATCACTTCGCAAACAACACCAAAGTTTGGTGACCTTGGGTATAATTTACCTGAGAAAGTAGTTATAACTTGAAAAGGTTTAATAAGTAAAAAGCATAGTATATGTTTTTAATATGTAAAATATTAAAATTTCGTATTTAAATTATTAAAAATTATTATTTAAAATTTTTATCGTTATTGAATGTTAGCGTATGTATAATTATATTTATTTTTGTAAGTGACACACTATACAAATGACTAATTGACAGTATTTGAATAAGTACGATTTTATGCACTTATTTTAATGGATGTGCACGTCATCTCTGTCACTTTGGGGGGGGGGGTAAAAAAGTCAAGAGGGTCTTCGTTTCTCTCCTCTATTCTCTTATTTCCCCTTTCTCTCCCTTTTCTTTGCTCTCACCACCTTTCTCCCACCACTGATCTGCTCATCGTTGCATCCTCCCTCACCATGCATCCTTCCTTTCCGCGGCGAGGGAGAATGCAACGACGATAGGTGCGCAATAAGGTGGCGAGAGGCTTGCTGGAAAAGAAGGGGAAAGAGAGATAGGAGAGAAACGAGAGAGCATAAGAGAAAAAAATATCAGAGAAATAGGGGCCCACAAAATTGATAGAGGTTACGTGCACCTTCATTAAAAGTGGGTGCACAAAATCACTCTCTATTTGAATAGGATAATTGGTTTATTGTGCTCATTTGATAATTAAAAAATATAGCATTTGATCCTTAATGTATAAAAAGTCAAGATTTCATACTTTAACTATTAAAAATTGTTATTTTAACTCTTTATCATAAGACACAAAAGAGGATATAAACAAAAGAGTGAGACAACGATGGAATCAAGTTCAACAAAAAGAAAATATGAAGATTAGTCTTGTTATATTTTGTAATTGAGAACAAAAAAATGTAATATTTTTTGGGTTAGTGATTTAGATATTTAAATTTTGGGATTTAGGATTTTATTTAAGCTATGGGTAATTTGATTTTTTTTCCATCAATGCAAATTTTAACCTAATGTATATCGCTAACATGATTTTCTTATGACATGACACTTTCTTTTTCTATGTATATATTGTATGTGGCATAAATAATAATTTTGTTTACTTTTAGTTAATGTAATAATTTAAAATAATAATTTTTAATAGTTAATATACGAAATCTTTATTTTTTTTGTACATTAGAGATCAAATATTATATTTTTTAATTGATGATGGAGCACAACAAATGTCCATTCAAATACTACCAACTAGTCATTCGCGTGGTGTCACCAAAAAAAAAAAAAAAAAACTAATGTGTTCATACATGCATGCGTTAATATTCTATCATAATAAAGACTTAAAATAATAATTTTTAATAATTAAATTATTTTTACTTATCAACAATTCCCTTATTTATTTCATATAGTGTGAGCACAACAATAGTTGTTTTCAATGGTTAAAAGCATGCAGAGTTTTAACTGGTGTACTTGATTCAGATTGCGATTTAAAATTATCTTTCCACTATCTAGTCTTCCTTGTCATTGTAGGGGTTAGCTTTTGTTCGCATTTGGCACCTACGTCCCAAATGTATTTAATAGTATTTTGTGAGTTCTAGACTTCTTATTATTCAGAATGTGGAGCCCTAACGCTTGAATGTAGTGTGTGTTAACTTTGTCTTGGTTATTGCTGTTGTGTTTGGAGTATGTTTTAGCGTTGATTGTGTATATTTATTTTTTTATCTTATATATATTCAATTATGAAAAAAAAATTCTGTTTCTTATGGGGAACAAAACAAGTTGTTGAATTAATTGTATGATGATGGGCCTCACAAATTGGGATTCCAACCTACTAAGGAGTGTTTGTTAATCAAGATAAGATGGAGAAAATATCAGATATGGGAAGTATTCCGAATGTTTGATCTTTCCAACGTGTTTGTTAAGCTTATCTGACCATTTTTGAAAAAGTTCTCACGTGACCTCTTATCTTCCATATTCAAGATAAACTTATTCGACTTCTCCCATCGGATAAATTTATCTGACTCTTTCAAAATAAGACTCAATTATTTATATGCCCCTTATAGGATAGCTAATGCCATTTAATGCATTTTAAAGATTTAAATTTATTAAAAAAATTATTTATTTAACTCTTATAATTAATATTATTTAATAAATTTTTAAATTGTTATATGTTTTGACAATTTTTAAATTTTAAATGACATTATTCATTTCATTGATTTTTAAAATTTAAATTTCTCTCTCTATATATATTATTAACTAATATAATTCCTTTCACCAATTTTTAAATTATTTTATTTAATTTTATATTTTATTACCTATTATGAAAATATGTTTTGGCCATTTTTAATTATCTAGGTGGAATTATTGTAGTTCTAACAATAATTATTTCTACTTTTTAACTCTTTTTAAATTTATTTTTGAATATAAATTTAGAAAATAAAATATTATTTTTAATTTTAATTTTTTTGACAATTCATATTAATCATAAAATACTATTTTAATCATAAATTTGGTAATAAAGATATTTTGGTAAAAAAAACTCTTATCTTGATATTTATCATATGTATTAACAAACATATAAAAAGAAAAAATACAATTATCAGTGGATTCTAAAAAATTTAACAAATATTTTAATAGAAATCTTGAAATACTTTCCAGTCTTATCTTATCATTCTATATATTAATCCAGAATACATTTTAAATTTATCTTAATATCTTTTATCTTATTTATTTTAATAAATATCCCATAAAAAAAATCGTCAACATAGACATTATGTATAAGAGATAGATGGCTTTAAGTGTGAAGGGCTCGTTGCTTAAGAATAAAGTTATTCATTGCAATTTTGACAATGAAGGTGTCAATTTCTTCAATCATTGTCACTTGTCATCCCTTTCTTCAATAATGCTCCCTAAGTGAATTATTCTCGTAATTTTATATCTTTTATGGGCTCTTTTTTTCTTCAACCACCTTACTAAATTCAAAATCCATTCATTATAATAATAGTTTTAGGGACTTTGATTTAATTATATGCTCACGTTATATGAGTAGCTATTATAATATATTATCTTAATTATTAGTTTTAAATTAATCATAAAAATAATCAAATTTATAATTTTATCTAATCATTTCAATTTTGACAATTAAAATCAGAATTAACTTGAGTATAATTTTATTCAATATGTAAGTTTGATTTAAAGAGAATGCATTCATATTAACTTAACATATCAGGTATTATATAATAATAATATTTATGAAATTCACACATATATATATATATAAGTTAAAACAGAAAAAAATATAATTTATAAAAAAAGTAAATAGTTCTAATTTTTTATTTATTTATGTGTATACGCGAGTCTTATAAATATTATTATTATATATACTTAGCATGTCGAGTTAGTATGAATACACTCCTTTTAAATCAATAGATAAAATTATAGTCAATTTGGATTTAATTGTCAAAATTAAAAAAATTATATAAAATTATAAATTCACAAAATTGATTGAATTATTTTCATAATTAGCCCTTATTTTTATTCTTTGACCAATATGGTATTTGTTATATGTATAATTCTTTTGCGGTCCTTTAGTAATAGAGTATATGTAGAAAGGTATTATAGTCTACGAATAAAAATGATTGAGATAATTTTGAATTGTAAAATTATTTTTAAACATTAATAATTAACTATTCTTATCTTTTTAATAATCAACTATTCTTGTCCCTTACCTTAATAACACAATATAAGAAAACCTATAAGTCTATAGTTCAAACCTATAACCCTAAATCCTGAACTTTGTTTTCATGCCTTAAAAATAATTGTTACTTGAATTAAGATGAAACGTACAAGACATAAATTGTTTTTAATTAATCACATGATTTTCTTGTCACGTCAACTCTCACTTTTTTAAATAGCAAAGAGACTTATCTTGGTCGAGTCTTACTATATCTTGAATAAGCTCACATAGATTGGTGATATTCAAGAAATATTACATCCGATTCATTTTTTATTACTCTTACCCAGTCTTGTTATTAATGAAAACTCGTAAGTATTATTTTTTTTTAGTATAAATTAGTAAACTTGTTATGTATATGCAAATTTCATTTTATTTTAAAAAATAAAAATTATATTATAATTATCAAGCATATATAATAATTTTTATTTGAAATATTTTATTTTTTAACATGGAGGTATATTGGTAAATAAATAAACTTAAAATATTTTCTGGAGCCAACTGTTTGAATACCATGAGCAGCCCAAAAGTGCCGAAACCCAACATTTGAGATATAAAAGCCCAAGCCCAAGGCTCGGGTTGAAAAAAATTCAAGACTAGGCTCGGGAAGCCGTGTGGCACCCGAGCGTCCGCTTTTCAGCGCTCAAATCCCGGTTTGAATTCAGTGCATAGCTTCCGAAGCAGAAAGGGAGGGAGGGAGAGAGAGAGAGGATTTAGCCTTCGTGTCAATGTCGCCGCCGGGAACGGAAGGCTTCTTCGTTCTTCATTCGGAGGGCGCCGGCTTGGCAGGTACTCAAACACAGTCCCGCTAGTTCTCTCGATTTCTTGATGATTTTTCCGACTCGCAGATGCCGGAATCAGTCAATTACGAGTCAAATCCCAAAAGATCAGAGCTAAAGAATACCCTAATGGGTTTTCAGTGTGAATCTAGAATGATTAGTCTCTGGTTCGGTGCAAATACTGTCATCTCACGTTACCACTCTTTTTCTATCTTCGGATCTTGGGTTTGTGGAGAAAAAAAATGAAATGGAGGGATTCAAGCTAAATTCAGTTTTTTTAGGGATTTCATAGAAAATGGGTTAACATGTGTCAGAATGTTTCATTTTCGGTTTGATTGGCTATGAAATGGATCCAAACATGCTATTGCTATTTCCTCTTTTCTGTTGTATTTTTAATCGGTTAGGTTAATTGACGCTTGCTGCAATTATCATCTTTCCACACTGACATTATTGCATCTCTGATTTAGGATGAAAAATTCATTCTGGTATTGCTAATGTTGTGTGTCTTAAAAACCCTAATGTGGGTGCAATTATTGGCATTGTTACCTTAATGGCTCTTCACCCCTTCTGTAATCTGATACTTTGGTTTCCGTATGCCCTAATTCATCTTTTGGGTGCATGTTGGGTATGCATGGAGATGTTTAAGGTGTGTCAAGTAATTGTAGAATTCGATATTGGAAACAGATAAACCTAAAGTAGAGAAAACAGCAAAAGGGTCTTTGGGAGGTGAGGCTAGGAAGAAGCTCGGTGATATAAGCAACTTGCCCCAGCAACTTAGACTGTCAAACCAATATGAGAAGGGACAGTCTGTTTCAAATTCGACTAAAGAGTACATTGACCAGCTCCAACAGGTGCTCTTCTTTTGGGTTTGATACTTCTTCCTTTTGCTTTTAATTCTTTAACTGAGTGGCATTATCTGAAAATTATCAGGAAAATATGATGCTGATGAAGCTCTTAACTGATAGAAAGTATCCTTTTATGATCAATTTGGCTCAGCTTGTATCGAGTCATTCTGATTGGATATAGACTCGTATGCCTTTTTCCCCAAATTTGGATGCCCGAACTTTTCTGCTTTGGTTTTCCCTTAATCCAGTTAACAGTAAAATCATTGAATTGAGTGGAATTGAGCTACAGAAACTAAGGATCAATTTGCAGAAATTTCAACAACAGAATTTGCAACTAGCTCAAGCAAATACACAGATGCTAGCAGTCTGTTGTCTTTCCTCATACTTGAAAATTCAATTACTAGTATTCTTAAAAAATCACATTGCTTTATTTCAATAAATTCCGAATCCAAGTGACATGGATTCCATTGTTCTATAAATTTGCAGGAACTTAATTCTGGTAAAGATAAGGTAAGTTATTTTAGATACCCAAGCGAGCGGATACTTCTTACACCAAGCGTAATCATCTCGTTCTTTCTATTTTGTTTAGCTTCTGCTAAGTTCTTTTAGAGGTTTGATTTATTTCAGCTAAAAGCACTACAACACGAGCTTGGTTGCAAAAATAGTCTGCTCAAAGTGAAAAAAGTGGAACAAACGGTTAGAGCTGCCAGTATCCTATTCCAATTATCAGCAAGCAGCCAAGTCTGATAGTCTCTTACATTGATTGGTTTATGCCCTTCTTTTTCTCAGGGGAAAGCAAAAAATAAAATATGTCAGAATATTGAGAATCAGGTACTTAATATATTTTGGGGGTATGTTGCTTTCCCTCTTGTTTATGCTCAGATTTCTCCCTACACTACTTCAGGTGGAAGCTAGCAAGTCTGAGGAGCAGAGGCAATGCTCAGAAGCAGATAGAGCTCTTAATAAACACTCTAAAACCAACAGGAAGCAGCGATCAAAGAGTAACCGCTGGAACCAAATTTTATATCTGAGATTTAAGAACCGATTTGGTTTTGTGACCTAGAACTCTCTTGTGGCATTTGCAGGTTTGGGCCCTTCTACTCTTAAAGAAGTTCAGTTGAAGGAGAAAACTGAAAGCAAAAGGTTTTGCCCATTCATGTCTTAATATTTTGTTAAAATCTCGTCAACTAAATAATCCTGCTATAAGATTTAAAAAAAAAAAAAATTTGCTTTTATTATCATATCAGGGTTTGTTTGAGAAGACAGTCTGCCAGATTTAAACATGAAGAATCAGAGCCTACGGAGGATGTTGTTGAGAAAGATACCAAATTTCCTGCGAGTTCTTTGCATGAAGATCAAATGCAGGAAGAGGGTTCAACTTCCACTGCTTCATCGGCAAAAAGAGATGGTGAAGGCAGTGGTCGTGGTCCAAGCGATGACGAGGCTCAGGAATTTCTAAGGCCATCTATGGGAAGACCCTCGCGTCTAGCAGCCAAAAAGGTTCAGTCCTACAAGGAGATTCCTCTTAATGTGAAAATGAGAAGATCTGAGTAAAAATCTTGTCTAGACCAAGCCTTCTGTATTCTGAAGAAAGGAGCAAAAAAATTGTAACCAAAAGCTCTTTAAACTGTTTTGTACCTAGTAGTTCTTGTTGGTCTCTAAATGATACACCTTTTGTAGAATTGAACCTAAAGTATTCAGACTTTATCATCTCTGGATGATTACTGTTAAATAGCAATTAGGTTTGTACCCCTCAAGTTTGGTCGAACTGTGTGTCTGTTTGTGAAGCCATATTGGGAATTCAATTACCTAATTAACTGCTTGAAAACCAGGATAATGGTTTCTTCTCAACTAGGCATCCAGGAGGAGGATCTCCTTCCCATGGTTGGTGTATTATTACTTGTGTTCCATACATTTATTCAATGTACATCCCAAGACTGAGTGAGGAGTAGTACTTATGGCTTTATTGGTTTAAGCAGTTTGGTCTAAATTGTGGAGTACTGGAGGTGTTATGTATGGCCTTCTAGAGCACGTAGGAGTTAATAGCTGTAATTATTGACATTTTTAATTATCTTTTGTTTATTGAGGGTAGATTAAAGTTGTTCTTTCTTGATTTCTGATGTTATGAAGTTGAAAGTGGTCTTTGTGCAAAAATATTAGAGAAATAATCATTCTCTTTTAAGTTTTTTCAATTTTCTTTTTAATTTTTTTAGTTTAAAAAATTATTCAATTGATTGGATTCGATTTTTTTGAAAAGGTTAAGTTTATTTGATTTGATCAATTTGATCATTTCAAGTACTCCCTAAAAAAAATGCGTTCTTTTTTCTATGTTATTAATTAAATTATTTATAATTATTATTAGTTAAATTATTTTTTTAATAATATTATCTGTACGTTAACATTTGAATTATAAATACTTTTTAAGAAATTAACAACACTCATTTATAATTTTAATTTTTTGGGTACTATTTCTAATTTTTAAATATTATAAACACTTTTTACTCATATTAAAATTTTATAAATTTTAAATGATTTATAATTTTTAAAAAGTCATCAACAATTGATGAAGAGGTATTTATAATTTTATGAGCATAAAATATTAGTATACATATAGCGTTATTGTTATTTTTTTATTTTTAAATATTTTATTTTTTAATAAATAGTCAGTTAGAATAATCCTTTTCTAAATATAAAAAATTCAAAAATATTATTCAAACACTTAAATTTAAGACCTTACATGGTATTCTATAATAATATTTGGTGTATTTATATTAATATAAAAAGTAAAAAAATAATTCAAAATATCACAATAAGTGTGAAACTTTAATCTATAAATAACAGTTTCGTTAATAAAAAATGTTATTTGTATTAATATAATATAAAATATCAAAAATGAATTTGGGGGACATCAATTTTAATAAAATAAAACCCTAATTTTATTGCATTGGGAAACATATTTTGGGGAATATTGGGGGCAATAATAGGCTTCCCATCGATGCAACGAGGCCTGGATGGGCTTATGCAGCAGCGCAGAGAAGAAGATCCCAGAGAATGAGAAGATGTACGGATTCGAAGCTCTGACCTTCAGCATCCATGGCGGTTATCTGGAGGCCATCTTGAGGGGCTACAGATCGGGCCTACTCACAGCCGCCGACTGCAACAACCTCTGCTAGTGCGAAACCCTCGACGACATCAAGATGTACCTCTCCGCCACGGACTACAGCCGCTGCCTAGTACCTGAGGAGCATGTTTATCAAAGCGTTTATTTTGGAGCCCTCTCGAGTCTTGTCGGCAGCTTCATCAGCCCATCCAGTGGCGGAGTCAGCATTTTGGTTCAGTGGCGAACTTAAATACAAAAAATATAATTTTAAAAATAAAATAATAATAATATTAAAATAAATTTTTTATAATTATTTATTACAGCTTTTTAGACTAAAAATTACAATTGTTTAAAAAAATTACATTGATTATTTGAATTTTTAGATTCGTCGTAACCATGAAAAGCTAGTTCTTATCATAAAAAAAAGTCGAACATAATCAATTGATGCATTTATCACATAGTATTTGTTTTAATTGTCCGAAGAAAATTATCTTAATATTTTGTTTTTAATTCATTAAAGTTTCATAGTTGTTTCGAATTTAATTGTGTACACTATTAGCATCTCTAACATAAACTTAAAATTTATCTTTTTTTAAAAAAAATTACTGAACCCTCTTTCATAAAAAAATCACTATCTTCTTGTTCTCCATTATTTGTTTTAAAAAAATAACAATATAAGTAAAATACAATATTTTTGTTTATATTATATTCAAACCAATCATCAAATTTATTAAACCAAACTGGAACGAAACGTCTTGATTTTAAGGCTAACATAAACCTCTTTGCAAGTAGGCTCTTCTAATTTGATCTTGAAAATTGACATTGTAATCCATTATTGTAATTTTTAGCCGAAATCTATAGGAATTTGTGCAAAATCAATTTGCTCAATTTTTGCTTTGTTAATTTGTTTATTTTCTTCCGTATAAATTTTTTTCATGCTTGTTTTCTTTACTTCACAATTTTTTTTAATACTTAATTTTATTTACATCATCATTATAAAAAAATAAAATTATGAACAAATTATAAAAAATGTTGTGATTGTTACTACTAGGCCATTATATATTTACTTTTTTCAATACTTATTTTTTTATTTCTAGTAATAAAATATAATATAATTTTTTATTTTTAATAGTAAATTATTATAAAAAATAAAATTTTAAAAAAAAATCTTGGCCCAGTGGGGGCAACTACCCCCATTGGGCCTCAGGTGGCTCTGCCCCTGAGCTGCCCATCTAGATTGTATTGTAAGTGCAAATCTCAACTACTGTTGCCTTCCTCAATTTGGAAGTTCTTCAGATGTGCATTCACTAATTCTCGTTGGCTGATCTGATCTAACCCGACATTCAAATCAAATCTGTTATCTACTAGAGAAGCAAGGTAAAGCCACAAAAGGGGCAAGTTCTCTGATCTCTGCAGCGTTCCGTCTCCCGCACGAGCGTGGGGAATGGAACGGCTGAGTGCAATTCGGAAGAATTTCACAACCTTGCAAGTTGCAAGCAGTCGGGAAACAGCCGAACCGGCAGAGGCTGTAACACTCGAACTTGGTAAACGGCCCGCAGCCTCAGGTACATTCGCAGCCCTTTTAACTCTCGTTTTGCTTCCACGTATAGTTGTACTTGTCGCCTTCTCTCTCCGTCTCCTGCTCTTTTTTCTTCTTCAAGGCGGCGCCTTCAACGATACCTAAACAGCATGGTGTAACATGAGATAATCCCAACCCAGCTTGCCATTTGGAGTGGACGAGGTAATAACCCAAAAGGATCCTTTTCTGATCGTATGCTTATAATTTTCTCACCTCTGTTCATATATAATGGGATAAGGATTGGCTTCCTAAACCAATGATGAGGATTTGTATTGTGTTCTAGTACTATGATATATAATGATGATTTCTTGGATTCAAATTTGATTTTGAGACAGGGTAACTCTGTTAAAATCTAATTGGATTGTGGTTGTGGACACTTGGAGACCTAATCTATTAGAGTTGTCGCATAGGTTCCTTCAGTTTATCAAAAAATAAAAAGTACCTTTTGTTTTAGATAAAACTATTGTAAATTTGAATAAAACTATTATAAATTTGTTATTTATGTAGAAGTATCATGAATTTGTGTGTTACGTTAATTTGTAAAAAAGCTATTGTCAAATTCATTTGTGAGTACAACATTTCTGAATAAACAAACAAGCAAACAAGAACACAAGCAATTTTCCTTTTCCCAGAGCATAAGCTGTACATATATCACCATCATCTATTGTATAGCACATAAAACTAAGTTACAGAACCATTTGTGTTCATATATTTCACTCACTCCTAATTGCTTAGTTTTCCTTTCAGATGTGTCCAACCATCTCAGCTCCAAAATTGACCCAAAAACAAAAGCCTAACAAATGAAAGAACAGCACTTGTGCGTGTGTGTGTGTGTAAGCTAACAATTTGCTACAACAAACCATAATTTTGCATATATATATATATATATATATATATACTTGAGCAGCAAAGCAAGCCCATCGCTGCCATTGGAAAACAGTGTCTCCATCTACGCCGACTGATCAAGGTTGTGTCAGGCCATGCCAACTGATTACAAAGGGTCCGGCAGTCGACCTGATCTATGCAGAATAGCCAGGGCATCCAGTATGGATGACTTGAACCGGGCTTGTGTTGTGCCTCCATTTAGCAGCGTATATTGATCGACTAGGAGGAGCAACAGTTGCCGGTATGTGCCTGCTGGCATGCTTGTTTCTGCTGCAAGATTTGTTTCTTCACAACTATCGATCCCTTCTCCAATAAGCTGGGCGTCTCTAGTATCTGTCAAACAACACAAAATTCATTTTAGGGATGTTGGGATGGAAAATCGAGTCGGGACTATAAGCATAACTAGGTTAAGAGTTATGGCCGAGTCGAGCACAACAATTCTTCCCAAGATGAAAGCAAAGCGTTGATGGGCAGTTTTAGGACAAGTTGATGAATCTAGGGCCTTGCTGTTTAAAAGGTTAGTCGTTAGACCGCGCTAACCAAGTGCGGTTTTCGAATGGTAAAACAGTTGGCATATTTCCATTTTTGATGATATAGGAAGAGCAGTCAGCACCAAATTGATGTTCATACAACATTACAGGCGTATTTGGCTTTATCTAAACGACACAAGTTAAGGTGAGGTGATGTGCGGTCTTATAAGAAAAACTAAAATTAGAAATGAGGATATTTGTAACAAGGCTTATGGTTGTGGTAACAACATTCTTTATCCTTGAATATATCTGACAGGCAATCTTTGTGTTGATGATGTGCATTATAATGCAAGTGTGAATGGCCAACAAAGCAAATCAAGAGACATCGATTAATTACTTATGGAATCATCCCAACTGAAAGGCTTGTAGAAGCAGCAAAAACTACTTTCTGCAATATGCATAATACAACAATGACGGCAATCCCAAGCCTTGATCCCACTAGGTTAGGATATAGAAAAGTATCAATGTTAAATTGTACCCGTAATATGAGCTCCTTGAAACATTGTCGCACGTTTTCACTAGTTTTAGCACTGCATTCGAAGAACAAGCATTTATGCTTCTGTGCAAGAGCCATCCCCTCTTCTATGGTTACAGCCCTTTCCTGAAAATAGAGTCAATAGGACAGGGATCCTCATTTTCCCAACAAGAGCAAGAGAAAACATGTATTAACACAAAACGACCCAACTACATTGACCATCAGTTTCGTAACAAATTACAGATTAAATTCCTGGCCTAGTTAATACCTCTCTGAGAACTATGCAAAAATGATAGAGCATACAGCTTACCCTGTCCACCTTATTCCCGACTAGTATCTTGACGCATTCCTGATTCGAAGAATAGAGCTCAACTTCCTTCGACCATACTTCTGACAAATTTGTATACGTTTCTCGCCTTGTTACATCATAAACTAAAAGGAGAAGTGTCATGTTAGGTACTTAACTTCAACCTGTGCTAGAGGAACATAATAGAAAACTAATCAACATGAATATGATTTAAATCAACCGAAATAGCAAGGAGATATGGAGCAGGTACAGAGTTCCAAACAATCCACCAAATTCACTCCACAGACTCATTTGGCATGTTAATTACTCCTCAATCCAAATGTGTGTCACAATTAAAATGATTACCCATCAGAATTATTTAGGTTTGAGTGTAAGATTGGCAAAATGACGATATCCTGATTAGGCCATGTTGCCCCTGCAGCTAATAATAGCTTATAAACTCTACCAGCAATGCGTTATGCATATTCCTATGGTTTCTTGAGGATGGTTATGGGTGTAGAAGTTAGATTGTCACAATAATTCGCACAATCATGCTGATATTTGTTTTCTTAACTTGCAAAACAAACAACATATAAATTGAAGTTTTACTCTTCTAGAATCTAATTAGTAGCCCATTTAGATTTGTTCAAGTAAATACCGGTTTTTCTCTTCCTATAGGAAAAAGGAAAGAGATATATATGAACATAAGCCAACTGATTGTTGGATGTAACTTTCATATTTATACAGACATGCAATAAAATAAAAGGGTCAAAAACATATTTATGCTCCTAAATTTTTGGCTTTTTTTTTTTTTTTTGGTGAAACTTTAAATTTTTAGTAATTTCAACTATGCTCTTAAACTTAAGCCAAAAATATATTTATCTCCCTAAATTTTTCGTAGTTTCAAATGTGCCATTGAACTGTACAAAATTATTCGTTTAAACACTTGGCCAGCAAGTGATACGTACGTGCATTGATATGGCAGTTTTTTGGCGTTTCCTCAACTCTCTCTCTCTTCGGCTGTGTCTCTTCTCACTTTGGTATTTTTTGCGTCTTCTTCAATTGGGCTACATATCATTTGCTGGTCGAAAAATTGTCACGTCAACACGTGTGCATATAATTTGCTGACCGAGTGTTTAAATGAATAATTTTTGCGTAGTTCAAAAGCAAATCTAGAACCATGAAAAATTTAAGGTCCCACAAGAAAAAAAAAAAAAGGCAAAAGTTGGGGGGGGGGGATAAATATATTTTTGACTTAAGTTTTGGAGCACATTTGTAATCACAAAAAATTTAAAATTCCACAGAAAAAGTGCAAAAGTTTAGAGGCATAAATAACTTTTAGTCAAATGAAAGCTAACAAGGTCGTGGTAAATTTTAAATCAAGAGAAGTAAACGTTGTAATGCAAACCAGAGTTAATGTCATAACCCTAACTCGAGTAAGTTTGAGTTGCCTAACACTGATAGCTCCAATTGTGCAAGCGACATGATTCTATGATTATAATCAGGCATGGAGTCTCAAATATGTCATTAAAAAAAAGTATCACCTAAAAGATCAAACTAGGGGCAATGTGACCAGAAGTTTCTCGTATACTTTTGATACTTTTAAATTGAGAATGAGTTAACATTCGACGGCAAATAACATGCTTCTAAGCCTATATCATGAATAGGGATCTTATAAACATATCATAAATAGAAATCATCATCTAAAATAACCAAACTAGAGGGAATTTAACAGGAAAAATTGATGCCATAACTAAAATTGTGGATTGAAAACATTTGATTTTTTCAAAAGCATACCAAGAATAATTCCATGTGCACCTCTATAGTAAGATCTTGTCAACGTACCAAACCGTTCCTGTCCAGCTGCAATGTAACAATAAGCATTAGCGAATGTAATTCTTTGGTAGATGTATTGTGTTTGAGAAATACAGATGGTAGCTCAGATTCCTAATTCAAGGTTTGAAATGGGTAACAACTGCTTTGGGTATTCTTTAGCACAGACCAAGAACTAAGCCTTTGCTGATAAGAGTGGTTAATACAGATTTTATTTGTTAATGAAAATAAGACACAAAATAATAAAAGTGCCTGCAACTCATTATTGATTTCGGTTAAATAGTATAAATAGTGATTGAACTTTACATTAAGATACAAAAATATTACTAAATTTTAATTTAGTATATAATTTTATAATTACCATCAATTGTCATTTAAAAATATTAACAGGATGTTGACGTGGCTAATTACGTAGATGGCTAAATAATATAAATGATTACTAAATTTTGTACAAAGATAAAAAAAAGTTATTGAACTTTGTTTTAAAATACAAAAACGTCAACATTTTTTTAGTCTCTTTTAATTGCAATTGACTGTAATTATAAAATTATATACTAAATTAAAGTTTAATAACCTTTTTGCTATAAATTAAAATTCAGTAATATTTTTGTATGTTAGTATAAATTTCAATGACTATTTATGTTATTTAATCTATTTTTTTCGTATGAAAAATGAGTTAACTCAAGTATGATCCACAATGAAGAACAACCTTGAGTAAGAATACCAATAATGAAATATTCGTCAAATGAACAAAATAAGTCTGGCAATTAGCCATCATGTAAATTACCCTAAACCCTAAAAATAAATATACGTGGAATGAACAAAATAAGTCTGATAATTAGCATCGATGAAAATTACCGGTGTCCCAGATTGTCAGTTTTACTCTCTTCCCACCAACCGTTAGCTGCTTAATCTTGAAATCAACACCTAGACATGGCCAAGAAAGGCAATGGGTTAACCGATAATGAACTTAATATGGTTAAGTTCACTGGGTAATGAAATTTAACATGAAAATAAATTACTAGTCGAGAGAAAGCATGAAAGGGATCAGTGTTTTTGATCAGTTACATACATAAACTAACTAGTTGGAAGAACTGGGAGAGACAGACTTTGTCTATTGCTTACACTAATGATCTGACAGAAAGCGAAACCCAAAGAACATGAAATATGTAGCAGATACTGCATATACGTTGTTGGTGAAGACGACTCGCTTACACAGCACAACCATTCAACAAGATTAGATAGGATACTGCTATTGATAAAATGAAACCAGCCCCAACATAATTGATATAATGCTTCGCCACTATTCGATCTCGAATTCTACAGATTAGCATAACATAATCCTGGGAGGTTACAAGAGTTTTCCATTGCTGGCCATAAAGATTAATTATCAGAACTTAATCACCAGAATAGACCTTGAGAATCAAATCAAGCTTTAGTTTCTACAAGGCTGTGCTTGTCATATGCTTTTATTCCCCAGTAACCATCCCATGGTCTGGAAGGTCAAGTAAATAGAATCAGGGTAGTTGATTGAATGCATTTATTAAGATGGGACAGCGATATTCAGTCCAAAAATTTGGACCAAATTTGTGGGTCGGTTGGGTAAAATTCCCATTTGACTCATTCTAGGAATGGAATTTTTGGACGGGATATCATTATTCATCAATATATGAACCATGACCATAACGGCCCAGCACCATTACAGGAACAGAGCAAGCATCTCTGTCTCTCTCTCTCACACACACACACACAGAGTTTAATCGACACTGTGCCAGATGTTATGGCCCACTCCAGGACTGAGGAAACAAAGTAGACAAAAGAATTTAAAAAAAACTGTTATAATCAACACCACCAGATGTTCGGGAGAGAACCCAAAATACCCATTTGAATGCAAAAATTAAACATCAGCTCAGCCGAGTATAGAGCAAGTGAATTAGGCATCAAACCCACAGAGTTTTCCAATCAGGGTTATGTCCATCAAACGGGCACGAATTTCGTTGAAGGCTACAAAAACCAACCGGAGAATTCCCCAAAACCCAGGTTCCAAATCTATGTATATATACTAGAACATCCACAACATACGTATATATAGAGAGAGAGACATAGAGAGGAAGAGAGAGAGATGGAGAGATTTATAATACCAATGGTTGGGGAGAGATTCTGGTGAGAGTGGGCGTTGGAGATAAAACTGAGAAGAAGGGTGCTCTTGCCAACGCCTGAATCGCCTATCAACAGAATCTTGAATGAGTAATCATAGTTGCTGTTGATGTTTCCTGAACCACCCATCACCATTCCATTCATCATATATATATATATGTATATATATGATCAGAGCCTTCTCTCTCTGCTGTAGAGAGGGAAAGAGAGAGAGCTTGAGCTTTGGAAGTTCAGGTTGAGCGGCAGATGGAGATGGAGGAGGAGGAGGCGGCTTCGTCTGGTCTTGTAGTGATTCTGAAGTTTTCTATATTTCGAATACGATTCGGACGCCGCGTGTCTGTAATGAATTGCCCTTTTTCATGAAATCTTTATTATTAATAAATGAATGAATGATGGGGGATTCCCACGTAGGGGCAAATATGTCTTTTTATCCCTTCAACTGCTTAATATAAAATTCGCAAAGTTCTCTTATAGAAGATCAAACTTGTTAGGGTAGGTATCGGATTAATCCAAGTTGGTTCATACTCTTTTTTTTAATATAAAATATATTATTATATGTATTAAGTATACACATTATTTTTTATTTTAAGTATTATTAATATTTAATAACATAATCGATTTTGATCTTGGATCATAATATTTGAGTTGGGAGGACAAAAGTCTTTTAAGTCTGTATATTAAAGTTTTTTGATATTATTTAATTTTTTTTATTTTAAAAAAATAAATATTAAAAATATAATAATTTATATACACAACATTAAAGAATTAAGAATAATTTTAAAAATTGAGGGACGGGGGAGGGAATTAGCCACCCTCACATACATGTAATTTTACCCATAATTGATATTATGATTTAGAGAAACTAAATCGAGTTCTTAAAATTTTAGACTAAATCTAACTTCTTCTGAACCAAAATTTGATCATTTCTCGTGAAAATGATAATTCCACTAGTCACATTAAGTCTCCTCATTCCTACAAAATGTCCTTATATGGTTCGAATTTATTTTTTGCTTTTGATGTTAAAAATAGTTAAGTTTAAAAATCGCAAAAAATATGTGCGTAGAGCGATCAAGTCCGACCCCTCAAGTTTAAGCAAACTAGCTTGACATTACCTATTTTAAGATTTAAGGACAACTTTAAAATTTTAAATGATAGAACAACAATATTGCATGAAAAATTCTGAGATAAAACTTTCTTGACGATGAAATACTTCAATGCCACTAAGCTCTCACCCAAAATGGGAAGTGGTGGCAAATTAGATTTTTTACTTTGTAAATAAATTATTTTAATTTAATTCATGATATTTCAATAAAAAAATAGTCTAAATGGCTCACCATACGTGTTCAGAAACTTTGTATACTATAAGATTGTGAGTTTAATTTTGTTATTGTATAATTTTGTACAATCAATTGTGTTTATCCGAATAACTAAGCTCTTGAGTTTTATTTTGTGAAAAATTTATTCGTTCATTTAGAATTGTGGAGCAAACAGATTGTGAGTTTTAGGGAAGATGAAATAAATCTAGATCAAAGATTGATTATAATTGAAGGACTATTGAAAAAATATATATTTATATATTAAATGAATTATAATTTATAATTTAACAAATACCTTGAAAGATTGCTAAGTTCCGTGGCGTTTCGTTCGGGTTGACAAGCGACGCGGGCGGGGGGAGAACGACGTCGTTGCATAAATTCGTGAAATTCACCTGCGAATGTCCAATTTGATAAAGTACACGCGTCTGCAGTGCAAGCTTCATGCAGACGAGCCACGTGGGCCCATCTGAGGAAGGTCTCCTTTTTGCCGCTTCTTTGGCCTCGTCCGGTCGTCCACTAGTGAGTGATCATATCTTGCCTTCCCTGGCATTTTGTCATCTCCACATAATTTAGAGGTCACATTGCCCCACAATTTCTTTTTCTAACCACAAAAAAATCACACATAAGACACATTACCCTCCTCCTCGTACCACCCAAGGTTCTAGTTTCAGAGTTCAAAAATATCTCATCTTGAATATTTAATTTCACGTATTATAGTTCATGAATTTAAGTAAAAAAATTATAATACGTGATAATACAAATTGAATGGAACTATACTAGCTAATTACTTTGGTTGGATAGAGATTTCGATGTTTTGAAATGCGTGACGATGATTAGAATGTCTACAAATGTCTCGAATAGAAGCAAAAAGGCTCTTATATGTTTAAGTTGTCAACTAAACAAATTCAAAAAAAAAAATAATGAAGTTATTAGCTAATTATCTTTGACGAATTGGTCAAAACATTTAAATAAAATTTATCTAAAGTATTATAATTTGCATGATAATTAATTTTTGTCTAAATTAATATATTTGTATCTATTGTTCGCGATGTGTCATAGATCAAGACTCAAACAAACTTAAAAAAGACAAAGTTCAAAGCCTATAAAGAGAACACCTCTCAAAATTCAGGAATTGATCAACTTCTTAAAACCTATCGACATACTCCCAAAAACTGTTGATAGTTCATGACGATTTTCAAGAGATTGTTCTAGAAACTATTAACAATCTTCCAAGATTGCTGATAGTTTCGACAGATTAAATTGTCTTAAAAAATTTATAATAGTCTCGAGAGGAAAGCTAATAAATAAGACTCTATAAGATTAGAAGATCTCCTGAAAACCTCTCATTCTCATAAGAAAGTTTCAACTAATGCGTGAATATGATGTTAAAAGTCCATCTGGAAAACTCGTAATAGATAAACTTCGTTCATAAAAATTTCAAATCTTAGTCAATCTTAGAATACTATGGATACTTATTCTCAAATCTCATACTCCTTTATAAATAGAAGATCTCCCATTCCATAAAAAAAAAAAAAGTATGCCACTAATATCGATTCAAGAGTTCTGCAACTTCTTTAATCATTCTCAAGAATTTAATTTAAATATCGAAGTGGTCACATAAAAACTACCATGCATCCTCTAACAATGCTCTTCTTTGCAAGAATCCATCGGCTTGTAGACGATTTTTCGACATATAGATTGTATTATTATATATAGACAACAATAATTCAGAATCATATTAATAATTTTGTCGAATCTAAAATAAAAAAATATTTTAAAATGTGAAAAGATTCAAATCTGCAATCTCTTATTTATCACTAGGAATGAGTCCATAGATATAATTTTTTGTAACCATATATAAATTCATAATTAATTGAACGAGCATGCAATATTTTAATAAATTTTGTAAACAATTACGTGTAAGTATGGCCCCACAAATAAGCCTAGGTAGTAGCCAAGAGAGAACGTTTGTGTGGCCTAACAAAATGTCCCATTTTTGGGAGGAAGTTTAGACCCAAAAAAGAAAAGAAAGTAACTAAATGCAAGTATGGCCTAACAAAATGGAAAATACTTACCTATTTTTGAAGCATGGGTTAGGACTACATATGGATTGGAATCACTTGATTTATATAGAATCCATTACCTAAACCTGATTAATATATATTATATAATATAAAGTACTTACATATATTTAAAATATAGGTTAGGGCTACATACAAGTTAAAATCACTTGTTTTAAATTTGAGATTCATTTAAGATTCTAACCCTTGGTATTAACTTGTTTATCTAATGAATTTGATGCATTGATCTATCTTTATATTACATTATTTGTGGCCCGATTAATATATAACATATAATATATATAAAGTATTATATAAATTATTTTTATATATTAAATCATATAATATTATTATATATGATATATAATATATTTTAAACAGATCCAATATAAATAATTGATTTGGAACAATCATATCCATATTCAATCCATTTAACTTATACTTGGGTTCAGATCTGAATCTATAGATCTAAAAAAAATACAGTACTCGAATAAAATAAAATAAAAATTAATCAAATTTAGAATTATTGAATAAGGTAGCAGAGTCCTAGTTCTATGGATAGAACCTACGTTGAATGTACATTAAGTATTGGCTCTATTTAGGTTCTTTTTATTTTTCACATAGTCCTAATAATTTTCAAATTCGAGTTTAATTAAATTAGCTCTATTTACTAAAAAAAATGTCAAAAATTAGGGTCTGATCCCTAATAGATATTCTAACAATTAAATTAGTCACTATAGATATAATAATAATATAATAAATCTCATATTTAATTTTTGAAATATTGCACCTTTATATAGGTAAGTAAAAAGTCAGTATGGATTAGAATAGTGTCACCGATCTAATCAAATTTATTTTATATTTTTTTATATATCTAAATTTTTAATCATTTCTATATTTTATATTTTAAGCACGAGAGATGGATTTTGAAGGAGGTTGTCGTTATCCTCAAATTTATTAAATTTAATAAATTTGGGAGTGTGTAAATAAATGAGGGAAGGAATTGATGCCTCATCCATCGCAAGCACCTGGGTTTGTGACACGTGTTTACTCGCCACCACCTCACTTTGAAGTGCGGATTGGGCTTTGACCACTTCGTGGTTTGCCATGACGCCAGTGTCCATAGGGTATGTTGCACGAAAATGAAAGTAAAAAAATGCAGAAACTTAGAAATAGAAACGGAAAAATGGTATTTTTTTAAAAAGTTAAGAAACAAAAATATGGGGTAAACTATAATTTTAAAAAATATAGAGGTGTATGTAAAATTAATATATAATTTATATACTATAACTAATATTAAGTTATAATTTTGCAAACCCTAGATTTGCTTTTCTCTGCCTTGAGAGAGAGACCCGTGCTGCTTGCTGTCAATGGCCGACTACCGTCGCTTTCTCCATCTGCTACCGTTACTGACTCGTTGCCTCTTTTGCCGTCAATGTGTCTGTTGCCCTCGCTCTCGATCTCGCCCGTCTCACAGTCGATCTCTGTCATCGTTGCTGCCTATCTCGCTATCGACGAGTCTCTTGCCCTCACCTTGCCTTTGTCTCGCCTCTCTCGCCATCAACAAGTCTCTTGCCCTCACCTCGCCTTCGTCTCGTCTCTCTCACAGTTGACGTGTCTTTGCTGCCGCCGTTCACCTCTCTCGCCGTCGACGAGTCTTTTGCCCTCACTATCACGTTCGATCTCGCCTCTCTTACAGTCAAAACATTTCTGCCACCGTCGCTCGCCTCTCACCCTCGTCGCCACCTACCGTCGTACACCATCTCTTGCCTCAACTGTCACCGCACACTCCATATCTCGCCTCGCCGTTGACCGTCGCTTCCTCGTCTTTCCGTGACCATTGTCTTCCTCGCTGCAAGTGACCGACCGTGGTCATTGGAAATGCGTTTCAAGTGTGAAATGCGTTTCCCACATTTTCTGTAAATTGCGAAACCACCCTGAGAACGTTTCACAATTTACAGAAACGGCCCAAAGGCCATTTCGGGCCGCCTTCTCATTTTCGAAATGGGAAACGGTTTGAAAACGCTGAAACGACGCCTTCGAGCCGTTTCCGTGCTTCATAGTCCATAGGTAAATGTCTCGAACATAGTTACATATATTTAAGTAATATTTAACATAATATTTTATTAAATTTAAGATATTACTAGAGTGAGGAAATATTTGACTCAATAAAAATTTATTTATATTTGATTCGAATTATAAATGAGTTAAAGATGAGCTCTAATTTAAAGTTTGACTTATAAACAAGTCGAGTTTAAACAAAATAAAACTCAATTCAATTTGACTTGTAAATTTCGTGAATAAGTTTGTTAAATAAATATTTTTATTATTATTTTAATTTTTTATTTATCCTTGTATGTTGTGTTAAGGATGTTTATTTTTGCTTGAAGAAGTTTATTATATTTATTTTGAGAATTTTTTATTATATTTTGTATTACATAAAAATAAATTTCAATAACTTTAATTAAAAAAAAATTTCTAGAGAGTCAACCTCGAGTTGAGTAAATCCTTAACGAGCTCGGATACATTTTTGAGCTCAAGTCAAGTTCGACTTCACTAGAATCCTAACGAGCTGAGATTTACTAAGCTTGACTCGACTTGATTGTAACTTTAAATATTGTTGTTGAGCCAATTTGCTCATATTAATCAAATTTTGATAATTAACAAAAATATTTTTATGATATAAATGTATTTCTTTCTCATATGAGAAAAATAAATTTATTTTGAATTAAAAGTTGGTACAAATAGTAAATTTATTTTGAATTAAAGGTGGATTGTCTTTAAACATGTTTCTTTCTTTTGATTATTTATGTCTCAAAAGTTTATGTTTGAATTTTTATTTATTGATAAATATTTTTATTACTTATGCAAAAAATATATTTATTTTGAATTAAAAAAGAATTATTTTTAGACATATTTTCTCTTTCTCATACAAAAAGTAAATTTATTTTGAATTAAAGAGAATTGATTTTAGACATGTTTTCTTTTACTAGTAAATTTATTTTAAATTAAAGAAGATTGATTTTAGACATGTTTTCTTGTTGTAATTATTTATATCTCAAAAGCTTATATTTAAATTTTCAAATCTTGATTTCTCATGCAAAAAGTAAATTTATTTTGAATTAAATTTGAAATATATTTTCTTATTGTTTGAGAAAATTTAAACATTTTTTTAAATTTCAAACTTCATATTAACCATTTTTTTAGTGGATAAAATACTTATAAATACCTCCAAACTCATTTTTTGAGTATCCATTACACATATTACACATCCAAAGCTCCCAAAAACTCTCAAGCTAATTTCCAAGTATTCCAAGCCTCTCAAAGATTTATTGTTCATCTATCGAAGAGTCACAAGGCAAGAGGAGAAAACGAGATCAAAAAGCCGAATCCAATCTTCTCCATTCAAACTGAGGTCATCGCTTATTTATTTACTTAAATATTATTACCTTATATAATTTGTTCTTAATTGCTTACTTGTATTCAAGTGTGAACAAATTATTTGTAATATTTAAATTACTATTGTGGATTGTACAGATTTCCTAAAACCGTTAAAATCTAGGTGAATCTAGTTTCCAAGGTAAGTTAGAGAGAATCTTGGTGTTGGTGGTTTTCCTAGAACCCATTGTAATCTAGGAGTATATCTAGTTTCAAATGTGAACTAGTGTGAAAACCTTAGTGAGATTAGTGGAACTCCAAGAGTGGTTGAGATATTGGGAGAATGGAGTAGGTGTGCGTGGAAACACCGAACCACTATAAATTATCTTATACCTCATTTATTTATTCTTGCTATATCTTATGGTTTGCAATTTATTAATCTCAAACTTACATATACATAGTTATAAAATCTTAATTTATTTAAAATTAAATAACAAGAATTTAATTAAAAGAAAATAATTTATATATATTCTTAGAGAAAATAATTAATTAATAATATTTATTAAAATAGAGAAAATTTTTAAACACTTAATTTACCCCTCTTTTGAATGGCCATACATTAAGGGACCAACAATTGGTATCAGAGCAGATCCTAAAATATTTGTGTTTCAAATCTCAACTCTTAGGATAAAATCTTATAATGGCCTCTTATTTTAGTCAATCACTAAGGGTGCGTTTGATAGACATGAAAAATGAGGATGAAATTCATTTTCTATCTAAATTCTAGGAAATTCTATCAAACAGCTTTTCAATTCCATGAAATTCGAATTCCATTTTAGTTCAAAAAGTGAATATTTTCCTTGAAATCAAGGAATTTGAATTTCTAAGGGTTGGGGTGAGAATTGAAATTTCATGGAATTTGAATTCCACCCTTATTTTCCAACTCTATCAAACACACCCTGAGTGATATCTCAATCCCTCTAGTCCTCCAATAATCATTAGAAAGGATTATGCTTTTTGAAAGATTAGGATGGAATCTTATGTTGAGCCAACTTGCTCATATTAATTAAGTTTTGATGATTAACAAAAATATTTTTATGATATAAATGTATTTCTTTCTTATATAAAAAATAAATTTATTTTGAATTAAAAATGGGTATAAAAAGTAAATTTATTTTGAATTAAAGGTGGATTATCTTTAAACATGGTTCATTCTTTTGATTATTTATGTCTCAAAAATTTATGTTTGAATTTTTATTTATTGATAAATATTTTTATTACTTATGCAAAAAGTATATTTATTTTGAATTAAAGGAGAATTACTTTTAGACATGCTTTCTCTTTCTCATACAAAAAATAAATTTATTTTAAATTAAAGAGAATTAGTTTTAGACATGTTTTGTCTTACTAATGTAAAAAATAAATTTATTTTGAATTAAAGGAGATTACTTTTAGACAATTTTCTTGTTTTAATAATTCATATCTCAAAAGTTTATATTTAAATTTTCAAATCTTGATTTCTCATACAAAAAAGTAAATTTATTTTGAATTAAATGTGAGACATATTTTTTTATTGTTTGAGAAAGTTTAAATATTTTTTGAATTTCAAACTTTATATTAACCCTTTCTTTAGTGGCTAAAATGCTTATAAATACCCCCAAACTCATTTCTTGAATATCCATTGCACATCCAAACCTCCCAAAATCTCTCGAACTAATTTATAAGGATTTCAAGTCTCTCAAAGATTCATTATTCATCTACTGAAAAGCCACAAGACAAGAGGAGAAAAAGATATCGCAAAGCCGAATCTGATCTTCTTCATTCAAACTGAGGTCACCGTTTATTTATTTATTTAAATATTATTGTCTTGTATAATTTATTCTTAATTGCTTATTTGTGTTCAAGTGTGGACAAATTATTTGTAACATTTAAATTACTATTGTGGATTGTATAGGTTTCTTGGAACCGTTAAAATCTAGGTGAATCTAGTTTCCAAAGTCAGTTAGGGAGAAAATCTTGTTATTTGTGGTTTTCCTAGAACCCATTGTAATCTAGGAGTATATCTAGTTTTTAAGGTGAGTTAGTGTGAAAATCTTGGCGAGATTAGTGGAACCCCAAGGGTGGTTGAGACCTTGGGATGGTGGACTAGGTGTGTATGTAAACATCGAACCATTATAAATTGTTTTGTGCGTTATTTATTTATTCTTACTATATCTTGTAGTTTGCAATTTATTAATCTCAAACTTACATATACATAGTTATAAAATCTTAATTTGTTTAAAATTAAATAACAAGAATTTAGTTAAAAGAAAATAATTTATATATATTCTTAGAAAGAATAATTAATCAATAATATTTATTAAAATGAAGAAAAATTTTAAACATTCAATTCGCCTTGCTCTTGAATCGCCATACCTTAAGAGACCAATAAATGCTAAATGTCAAATAGGATCACATGATTTGTCACCAAATAGTCTAAAATTCTATTTTCACCCTGGCCAATGGAAAGGTGAAAGTGGTATTTTACACCATTTGAGTCGAATGATCGCGTTGGACTATGAATGAGAATGATTATTCCATTTTATCACTATATTTTGCTATGGGTAAGAATGGAAAGATCATTCTATTTCATTATTATTAATAATGATAGAGATTACACTATTAATGAGTGTTTGTGGTGATTGAGATAAACAATTCTTCTTATCGAATTTGTAAAATAGAAGTTAGGACTAACTAGACCGCTTTTAGAATCGTCTTCAGATGCTGAAGTCAATACACAATGTCGAATTGTAATTAAAAATATAAAAAAGAGAAAGTGTAAGAAAAAGAGAAAATTAGATGGAAATGGAGAAATTAAAGAAAGAATTGACCTCCCTATATTTATATTTGGCACACTTTCATTTTAATGAAATGAAATGGTAAAAAGTAATTAATTAACAAAAATATCTTTTATATTATAAAAAATTAAAAATATTATAAAATAATATTTAATTCTAACAAATTCTACAATTACCTAAAATATGTTAAAAAAATAATTTTCTTTTAAATAAAAATAAATTTTTATTTAATTTTCAAATGAAATTAATTTAAGCAGATGGTAGCTGATAACGACAAGTCTATATTCGTGACACTACATAATTAGAAGAAAAATGTGAGGGTAAAAATATATTAACACATCTTGTTCTGTCCATTTTGTGATGAAAAGTTTTTCCATCATTTTAAAAGAACGGATCATCTCATTAGTTTATAACAATTAAATAGTCTTTTGTAAAAATCTCATTCCCAAACCTTCCATTCCACCTAACCAAATGTAATCTTATGTCATTTTTACAAATTTTCCCTTAAATGATACTTTATGATTTCTTTTAATCTAAAATGTTGTAAAATTCTTTCCCTTCATTATTTTCTAGTACCTAAAACCATTTAAATCCTAAATTATTTATCACTGAGCAGTCATTTAAGGGTCTTGTCTGATGATCTGGACTATTTTTCTCTCGACGATGAAGTTTATCTCCATCGTTTCACTAGTCGACCTTAAACCCTATTATTTTAAGGTTATATCTAATATTTAAAGTTTGCCTTGACTTGCACTAAAAGAGTACTTTACCCCTAAATGCCTATTCAATTGCTATGATTCAATAATATTGTTATTTTTCTTTAAATAAATAAAAAATAAGAATGTACAACTTAAGTGGATTTATATTAACTAAAAAACAAATCGAATTGGAAAATAGAATAAATTATTTCCATTGATGTGTTTTAAGCCCAAAGATATCTGCATGGTTGGGCCAGTCCAGTAGTGATTGGGCTTTCTCTAGATTGAACTCGGCCTATTTGAGTCCATATCCATAACATTGAAAACTGAAAATAAATTACTAAATAATAATTTAATAATTAAGGTGGTCTTAGATATTATTGAATAATAAATTAAATAAATTATTAAATAATACCGTCAACTAATAGACTATTTTTGGATTAAAAATGTTTACGTCGCCCTTTGAAAACAAAACTTAACGAGAGCCACTATTCCACCATGTAGCACTTTTAGGTAAAGACTTATTTGATGTTATAAATTAGATAGTGCTATATTCTAAATAAATCAAAATAAAACATTAAAATATCAAATCTTTAGTGAAATATCTTTCAATGGGGAAGCAACAAAGCTCACAACACTACCATCTACTTTTACACTACAACTCCCAATCTTTGATAATCCTTCTTATTTTCTTTGTCTATTTTGTAGAGATTGATTTTTTACAAATGTACTTATTAGTCTATACATTACATATCCAAATTATCTATCTTAGTTAAGTCTCAACCCTCTAGATAGCGTAAATGGTTTACCGAATACATTCAAAAGTTTAAAATACCGTGAAATTGTGGGTTCGATTATGTCTTCAAACGAGAATGAGCAATTGATTGTGTTTATTCGAGAGGCTAGGCTCTCGAACTTCAGCTCATGATGAACCTGTCCGTCCACCTAGAACCATAGAATAGATGGACTGTGGGTTTTAGAAATAGTGAGATATGTCCGAAATGAAACTTAACTGTGATTAAAGGACCTCTCAAATTTTTCATATTATAAAATAATAATAATAATAATTAACTCTCACGTTTTATTTTTAATAAGTATCACTCTTAACTTTAGTCCAATAATTTTTTTTTTAAAATTCTAACTCTATATCTTTTTCTTTATAAAATTAATTCAATTGTAAATTGGATGAAAAATATTTCTCTTTTTCATTTCACACAAGAAATTACAAAAAAAACATATATTCAACGGGGTATAGAAAGATTTAAACCTATAATCTCGCATTTACCGAGAAGTGATAGATCATTATCAGAATCATATATAAAAATATGTATTTCTCCTCGTTCAGAATAGACATTTAGAATTCATCTAAATACTTACTTTTTTTGTCTTCCCTTAATTTGGCAAAAATAAATCAAATGGAATCTAATATTTTTTTTTTTCTAAAGTTTAGGGATCAATTAGTTGTTGAAATATTAGAAAACATTGTTTAATCTTCTAACTCCGAATGCACAACTAAACATAATCCAATGTTCTATGTTTCAAAATCATAATAACAATCATCTCTAGAAAATTTAGAAAATATTTTTTTTATATTTTCTTATTCATAATATAAAGTCTCTCTATATTAGATTTAAAAAATATTTTTTATAACTCATCACTAACTTAAATTTGTAGTTAACTCTATCATGTTCTATCTTTTCATTAAAAAGATATAATGACCATTTGATGATTTATCTCCATTCCCATCCATTGCAAGGGATAATATTTTTTATTATTGTTTATTCCTCCTTGTTGATTTTTTTTTTTTTTTTACTAAATCTTACTCAAATAAAATTTTTGATATTTTCTAAAGATTTTAATCTGAGTTGTTATCGAGTCGAATCAAGTCTAGTTTCACTAAGTTGAGGCTCAATTTAACTAGACAGTTTCTAAATTCAATCTCAAATTTATTTGTATTAACTAACATTTTAAAGATTATAATAAAAAAACAAAGTAAGATAATTATGTCATAGATAACTTTCTTTATCAAAATTATTTCACCTAATTTGGAATAGACATTTGGAATCCACCAAAGGCCTACCTTTTTGTCTCCCCCTTGATTGGCTAAAAATAGATGTTTTTGTCTTCCCTTGATTGGCTAAAAATAGATGGGAATGAAGTTTATAAAAAAATAATTTGAGTTTCCACAAATTTTATAGCCTATTAAAAGCTTAGGATCCGTTTGGTTGTAGAAAATATTTTTTAATTTTTTATTCTAATTTCTTTTATCTAAATATACCAATGATAAAAAATCACATGGAACCTAAATGTCTCCCCCACAAAGCCTTTAAATCCTCAGGCCCTGTTCTCTTTATTGTTTTCAATTCGTTTTTAGTTTTTTAATACAGAAAACATATTCTCTTTTCTATTTTTAAAAATACATTTTCAAAAATAAGAGAAAAATTTGTAAAGAAAACTTAAAACAACATTTTGTTGTTTTGAATGTTTTCAGTTAAAACTAACTAAAAACACCCAAAATATTGAAAACCCAGAAAACACCAGCAGCCCCCTCCCTACCCGCACATACCCACATCTCTCACCTTTCTCCTATCTTCTCTCCATTTTGTTCTCCTATTCCGGCCATCAACAACCATCCCCACCACCAACGCCGTTGACCGCGCCCCCCACTGTCACTGCGACCAGCGCTGTCGACTGCACCCCCCACTGCCACCGAGATCAGCGCCTTCAACCACACCCCCACCGCCATCGCGACCAACGCCGTCGACTACGCCCCTCCTGCCACCATAACTAGTGAAGTCGACCTACCCCTACCGCCATGGCCACCACGACTAGTGTTGTCTACCCGCCCCCACCACAACCACCGTCGTCTACCACCCCCATGCTGGTTACTGGTTTTGTTTACTCTCTCATCTCTTGCTAGATCTAAGGAGATTTGGCTATTGAATTTTATTGATTTTTAGGTATATTAGTCGATGAGCCCTTGGGGGTCAAGTGGTTGCCTCTGATCGGTGGTGGTTGCCAGCGACGGAGAAGATGCAGGGTGCTAGAGAAGAAGAAATGAGAAAATAAAGAAAAGAAAAGGGATAAAAATAAAAAAAATAATAAAAATAAAAAATTTATTATTAAATTTTGAAAATAAAATTATATATTTATTTAAAAGTTTAAAAATAAAGTATATTTATATTATAATTAATAGTATAAGATAATATATGTTATATTATTAAGTGTATAATTTAATATAAATTATTATTAAGATGTATATTAGTAATTTATTAATTAAATTTATTATTTTATTTTAATAGTAGAATTTTATTAAAAAGAGCTAATTTTATTATTTAATAATTAAATTTATTAAATAAAATATCATAATAACCAAAAAAAGTAGTTTTTTAAAATTTTAAAATATACGTGTTTTCTAATTTTCTATTTGAAAAATAGTTTTTTAGAATGATAAGAAAAATATATTTTTAAAAATCTCAAAATAAACACTTAAAATTTAAAATTAAAAATGAATTCAAAATTTAAAATTTAAAACTAAAACACAAAAAAAATATTATCTTAATATCTTGGAGTAATATAGATGGTCCATCACACATGCCTATAATCAAAGAATCGAGTTTGTCTTTTTACAATTGTTGACAATTTAGTGGAGTCATGGCTTAAATTTCAACTGAGGACTCACTTGTTTGAACAGACCCATATAAAGTGTAGCAAGCCGTGATGTACAAGGAAAGTAGACTGTTCCGACCAAAAGTTATTACAGTAGGAACCTCTCGATTTTTGCATTTAAGAAAAAAAGGGCCTTTGGACCCTTATTTTGACTGTAGTGTCCAAAGATTTGGGTGAAAAAAAAAAAAAAAGTGTTTTTTAATTTTTTATTTTGAAAAATAATTTTTCAGAATGATAAAAAGAATATATTTTTAAAAAATTTAAAACAAACACTCAAAATTAAAAATAAATTCAAAATTTAAAATTTAAAACTAAAACAGAAAAAAATTAATTCCTTAATATCTTGGCGTAATATAGATAGTCCATCGCACATGCCTATAATCGAAGAATCGAGTTTGTCTTTTTGCAATTGTTGGCTATTTACGTATATAAGTGGAGTCATGGCTTAAATTTCAAATGAGGACTCACTTGTTTGAACAGACCCATATAATGTGTAGCAAGCCGTGATGTATAAGGGAAGTAGACTGTTCCGACCAAAAGTTATTACAGTGGGAACCTCTCGATTTCTGCATTTAAAAAAAAAAAAAAGGGCCTTTGGACCCTTATTTTGACAGTAGTGTCCAAAGATTTGGGTGGAAAAAATAAAAAAAAGTAAAGAGAAAGAAATGGAGAAAGATGTGACGGGGCATTGCACTGATATGCATATCAAAGATTCAAACGATCGTTGGATTCCACTTTCCACAGCATACGCAAAGTCAAATGTCATATGGTAAGACCCAATGCACAGGAACCCTAATTATTTACGCATGTCTCCATCATCTCTCCCTTTCAACGTTACTTCTCCGTTCACTTTTCTTCTTTGATTTATCAAACTTAACTTTGTCTTTCTCTCTCTCTCTCTCTCTCTCTCTCTATTCTTTGATTCATCAAACTTAACTTTGTCTCTCTCTCTCTCTCTCTCTCTCTCTGTGTCTATACACATTATTATACACTAAGTGCTGTTCGTGAGATGAGAAGAGGTTTTCGAAAAGAAAGGCACTTGAGGAGACGCAAGAGAGGTCGTAAAATTATGGAGTTAGCGTACATATATATCACTTATTGATTAAGTGTTTAAATAAATAATTTTATATAGTTTAAAGATACATTTAAAATAATAAAAAATTTAAGATTTCATAAAAAAAATTATAAAAGTTTAGAGGTAAAAATATAGATTTAGCTCTAAAGAGTTGTTCGCGTAATATATATATATATATATATGTGTATATTAAAAAATAAAAATAAATTAAATAAAGATCCAGGTACTTGAAAATTATGGTATAGTTTTACTTTATTTTAGGCGAAGTATTAAATAAAATAGGAATTTGTATAGGGGGAAACCGAGTGTTTATAAGTTAGTTATAATTTGAAATCTTAAATTTAATCAAAAATTACCTAAAGATAACACCAAATATATTGGGTGACATTTAACCGTAATAACTTATTTTAAAATTTTTTTGGTAGTATAATGATAAAGTTATTTAAAAAATTAATAAGACCAACTCAAGGCATTAGTCACGAAGACATGTGCATAGGGTCCTTAAAATAGAAAAGGGGGAAATGGCACACCAAGAAAAGGACGAGAGGCGCCAGAAAAGATGCCAAGGGAGAAGACATCGAAAAATGAGAGAGATACTAGAAGAAGGAGATTGCAAACGTTAACAGAAGGAGATGGTGAACGCCGACAGGAGCCGTGAGACTAAGAGACGCAGTTACCAGTCAGGTGATGGTAATGGCCCACGCACAGTCATCAATAACATGACAATGATGTTGCCAGTGTTTATACAAGACGGCGAGAGATAGTGCATTATAGTCGGTTATGCCATTATAGCCTGTTGCTTAGGGCCCTTAAGTTAGCCCTAGAAATTAATTGTTATAACTTATAAGAGCTCGTGACTTATCTTTTTAACATAATTTTATAACATAATATATATATATATATATATAGGAGTGGAGTAGTTTGGTAAGAGCAAGCAAGCTTCCTAAGAATCCTTATTGCGTGGGTTTTAAGTAAGTTGAACGATCAAACATAAAAGTTATTCTTATCCTTTCCAACCTGATCTGACATAGTGAAATATAGGGTTAAAGCCACCAAGCACTCGTGGAATTTAAAAGATGTAAATATTCTTGGGGTGAATATTCAATCAATTTAGTTATTGAATTGATTAAAATATTAATATTAAATAAATTTAAATTATGTAAAAAATTGAATGAAATCGATCGAATAAACAAAAAGTCAAATAAATTGAAAATTTTGTACAAATATGAAAAAATCAAACAAAATTAAAAAATTGATCAATTTGATTATTTTGACTTTTTTTTTAATATAAAACTAAACTGGCTGAACAAACAAAAAAAATATTCTACAAAAAAATGAACAAATCGAAAATTAAAAAAATTAAACAATTACGAAAAAACCAAATCAACCAAAAAAATAAAAAAATTCAGTCGATTTAATTATTTTCAATACAAAAACCAAATCAGACATGCAAATTTGATAACAAAACCAAACCAACCCTTACCTGAAATTGAATAGGCAATTTCGATTAGTTTGGCTCAATAATTTCGATTAAATTGAATTTTTGCACACCCTTATTCACATTAGAGAAATAATAGTAATTTTTATTTTACAATTCTAAATGTATTTTTTTATTATTGTTAAAATTATTATTATTATAAAAATATTTTCACATTTTCTCTCACATCCCTCTATCCAACAAATTGATCGAAATCCAACAGTCTATAAAGAGAAACCGATAGACACTTGAATTTCAACTAGTTTGTGAGAATAAAGGGAATGAGGGAGAAAATACGAAAATCTTTTCATTACATTACAATTTTAACATTTGTGAAGTAACTATCATAGGAAAGTGTTGAATTTGTGATCAATCCACACAACCAAATCACGGTAGTACCAAAATCCAAGAATACCCAAACAAAATAAAAAAAAAATGAAAATACAAATACAACACACACAAAAACAATAAACACAACGTTTATGTGTTTGAATTCAAAATAGATCCTACTCACGGCAAGGCTTTATTCTAGTTAATCCACTAAAATGATAGACAATAGATTTACAGTGATTACAATGAAATCAAAACCAACAACCGAAGCAAGAAGATGATACAAACAACGAATACAATGCTTAATCAACCAAGTGATTCCAGCACTCTCAAAATAATCTTCTGTATATCTCTCACACTTAATCCCATGAAAATACAATAAAAGATCAATACTTGATTCTCAATTTAGGATTTCGATTTGTCTAATATAGCTTCCCTTTCACGCAATGAGCTTTTGTTTGTGAGTGTTGTGCCAATGAGCCTTATATACAAAGAGGCTTTTAATGGCAACCGTTTGATTAAGGATTTCCAAGGAAGATCAATAACTTAGAAATAATAAGTCATTTAACATAATATAAAATGCCACATATTATATATCATAAAAATGAAATATGAATAAAATCCATATATATAAAATATATCAATTTATTTTGAATTACAAATCAACAAATTCCATCTTGATTCAATAATGGATTGATAATGAATTTGACTATAGACCCTGCAACTCTCCTAACTACTTCTGGAGCACATTGAGTAAAAAAATAATGTTTTGCTCAAACTTATAACTTGGGATAGACTTTAGCTATTATGGGCTTCACTAAAGGCAACATAATCATCTAACTCTATCAAACCTACAATGATTAGGGCGTCAGAGCTGACACTAGGGATCAAACATGGTATTTCCTAAGGTTCCATCTTGAGATTAATATATTTCCGCCTCAAATTGAAAATTATCAATTTGTTTAAGTTTGACTAATTCTTTGATATTAGACACATTAATTTCTAGGCCGATTATGAATTATTAGAAGTTTAATCCTATTTTCTGTTTGATATTCAACTAAGATTTTTTTATTTCTTAAATTTCTCAAAAGCTTCACTTTTATATCTAATGAAGTATACTTAAATCTTTCTAGAATAATCATCAACAATGGAAAGAAAAATATTAGGCCCTAGAAAAAAAAAGAACATGGCGAGAACCCCAAAAACAGTGGAAGCAGACTACACTCTATGAGATTTACCGATAACATAGGATTCACAAAACTCTAGATTACTAATTCTTTTTGAAATTCAAAATGCCTTGTTTTCTTAACTCTTACAATTGGTTTAAGCCTATGCACCCTAATCTTTTATGCCAAATCTTCTAAAATTGTTAGCCCTTCTCCACTCTCATATCCATATGAGATTTTCTTTTTCTTGCCTATAATTCTTTTGCCTTAAAGGACATTTTTTTTCTAAGATGGACTTATTTCTTACAAAATTAACAAATCACTGGTTTTAAATTTTCTCTACTCTTAGATTGAGATCCAGACACGCTCTTATCTTTAGAATGTGATTTGTGTTAAGACTTTTCTTTAACATATAGACCTTCAACAAGACTAGATTTCTTCTCTTTCTTTGTTTCAAGATCTCATGACTTTAAGGCTACCAAAACATCTTCTAAAGAAAAGGATTCCCTTCCACACTTTATAGTAGTTTTCATATCTTTATATGAATCTAGTAGGGATTTCAAGAGTATAATTGCATGGTTTTCATAAAAAAAAAAAAATTCATTTATGTTTGCTAGGCCTATGGTGATAACTTTGAAATCATCTAAATTTTCTTCTAAGATTTTTGAATGATCCATCTTAAAACTAAAGAGCTATTCTTTAAGATATATTTTATTTGAAAAGGACTTGGTCATGTAAAGGGATTCTAGTTTAGACTATACCTTTGCAGCTGTATTTTCTACATTTACCTATTATAAGACGTTGTCTGCCAGATTCAAGATCAGGAGACTGAATGCCAACTCGTTCATTTCTTCATTTTCTTGGACAGTCATTTTTGTCGGTGTATCATTTTCTTCCTTCTATTCTATCAAGGCCTTTGCACATAGGTGTTGGATCACCACGACCTTCATCATTTTTTGCCACATGTGGAAGTCCCCATGGCCATCAAAATTTTCGAGCTCCACTTTCATAGGTGTCATCTTCGATTTGGTTCTTGCAAGGAAAAACAACAACATAGAATCGAAAAAAAAATGGAACCAGAACAACACTAGATGAACGACGTACACATAACACGAACAGTAAGAAAAAAAGGAATCAACAAAAAAATGATCAAGAATAGAAAAAAAAAACTAGCTGAAATTCTTATAACCCTAACTAGTTTTCAAAGAAAATCTCCAGAACATTACAAATATCATATTACAATTCTCTAAATACACCAAGTGATAATCACGCAATCAACCTCACCAATCTCTCCCGCATAATCAAGCGATTCACACTTACAACAGGATGAAAACAGAAACGCAGTAATAAAAGAAAACAACAGCGACAATAACAAAAAAATTGAGAAAGATAGCCTAAACAGAAACTAAAGATCTAAAAATAAATGAACACTCGCACTCAAGAACCCAATGACAGGTCAAGGCACAAAAGGATACAATACACTTATAGAGTTGAAAGCCAATTGTGGTCTCTGATCTTTCCTGAACGATGCGACCTTCAAATCTATTGATCGCTTTTGAACTTCTTTATTCTTGGACCTTGATCTCCGATGGATCTTATAGTACGTGATCTGAATCGCCCTTAAATGGCTCTAAGACCACTTGTTAAACCTATGATCAGTCCACACAACCAAACCACAATAGTACCAAGATCCAAGATGTTGAGCCAATTTGTTCATATTAATTAAGTTTTGATGATTAATAAAAAGAGATATTTTAATGTACAAATTATAGTATTTTTGGTGATTAACAAAAAAAGTATTTTTTTTAAATATATTAATTATAATACTGAATTATTTTTTATTAATTTATAAAATATTTTTTTTCATAGCATATGTATTATCAAAAATATTATTTCTTGTTAAAAATATTTTTAGATTAATTTATAAAATATTTTTCATAGCATATGCATTATCAAAAATATTATTTTCTATTAAAAATATTTTTAATATTAATTTATTAAATATTTTTTTTATATATCATATGTATTATCAAAAATATTATTTTTCATTAAAATATTTGTAAATATATTTTAGATTAATTTATATAATATGTATCTGTTATACACATTTCCCGCATCACTCCTTATGGGCCAGGCTCAGTCCAATGGGCCAGCCCAATCGCCCAGAGCCTAGAAGATCCAGGCGACCTCGTCAAAGAAAACCCATACACTATCGAAATCCACAGCTCATAAAGCGAGCTCCTTGCGAGCTCCCGGTAAAGCCCCTAGCGAGCTCTCAACGATTGACTAACGAGCTCCTAGTAAAACCCTCAGTTTATTGGACCATCCAGATAGCTGACTTAAAACCTTCAGCTCGCATAAGTGGCAAAACTGCTGAGAAATCAGAGGTATGGTCCATTAATTTAATCTATAACAGCCCATGCTCCTCGTAATGAGAATCCCACTCCCGATTTTTTGTAGATGATAAGGGTTGTTTGTCCCATGTTATGTGATCTTCATATTTCTATATGTTATCCAAATTGTAAAGACCCCTTAATATAAATAGGAGTGAGAGATATCATGAGGGGTACAAAGAGAATAATTAGACACGGTCATTCTGAGAGAATAATCAGAGGGCGGTCGTGGAGTAGGCATCGTTCTGCCCGAATCAGGTGAAAATTGCTTGTGTTGACTCATATCTGGAACCTTTGTTTTCTTCCTCTTGGCATTTTGGACTAACTCACCGCGCGGCCCAAAATGAATCACGATCGGCTGAAATTGAACGTCAACAGTATCTTAAAAATTATTTTAACAACTAGGTGCCTGTGCTTGAGTTTGAACCCAAGACCTCCTATTTGTCCAAACATTCCCTTACCAGTTGATCTATAAATCATCTTGAGTATTTAAGTACACATATTAATTTTAAGTTATACTAAGTTTTCCTACTATAACGGTCAGATCTTTTATCGTTGAAAAAGTGCCCAAAATGACTATAAATACCCCACAAACTTATTTTCTAAGCATCCAAGTGCTTTCATTGCATATTCAAAGTACCCGAAAACTCTCAAACACTCTCAATCAAAGCATCCAAGCAATCTGATACTCTCAAAACATTATTACACATCTACTGAAAAGCCACAAACCAAGAGGAGAAAAGTTCATCAAGTCTTCTATGACAAATATGAACTTCTCCATTTGAAATTACAAATTTATTTATTTATTTAAATATTATTGTCTTGTATAATTTGTTCTTAATTGTTTATTTGTGTCTAACTGTGGACAAATTATTTGTAACATTTAAATTACCATTGTGGATTGTATAAGTTTTCTAGAACCATTAAAATCTAGTTTTCAAAGTAAGTTAGGAAGAAAACTTTGGTGTAGTGGTTGTCTAAAACCAATTGTAATCTAGGTGTGTATCTAGTTTTCAAGGTAAATTAGTGTGGAAACTTTTGGATTTTGATTTAGTGAAACTGCAAAGGTGGTTAGACCTTGGGAGAGTAGATTAAGTATGTGTAAAAATGCAAAACCACTATAAATTGTGTTATGCCTTATATTATTTATTCTTGTTACATTTTGTGGCTTGCATTAATTATTAATCTCAAATATAATTTATTATATTTATCAAATATATATTTTTAAATAATTATTAATTAAGAATATTCATTAAAAGGGAGAAAATTTTAAACACTCAATTTACCCCCATCTTGAGTGGTCATACCTTAAGGGACCAACACAAGAATACCCAAACATAATCAAAGAAACGAAAATACAAACACAGCGCACACAGAAATAATGAACACAATGTTTACGTGTTCAAATTCGAAATAGATTTTACTCACGCAGGGCTTTACCTTAGTTAATCCACTAAAATTATAAACAATGGATTTACAACGATTATAACGAACCAATAACTAAAGCAAAAAGATGATACAACCAAATAATACAATGTTGAATCAACTAAGTGATTCCAACACTCTCAAGATAATCTTCTATATATTTCTCACACTTAATCCCATGAAAACATAATGAAATATCAATACTTGATTCTTGATTTAGGGTTCTAATTTGTCTGATATAGCTTCTCTCTCTCGCACAATGAGCTTCTATTCGTGAGTGTTGTGCTGATTGGAATGATAAGGAGCCTTATACACAAAGGGGCTTTTGATGGCAAATGTTTGATTAAGGGTTTCCAAGGGAAGATCAATAGCTTATAAATAATAATAAGCCATTTAACATAATACAAAATACCACATATTATATACCATAAAAATAAAATATAAATAAAATCTATATATATAAAATATTTTAATTTATTTTGAATCACAAATCAATAGAAAGTGCAGTTACAGTTGAGTCATGAGAGATCCTTATCTTTTTTAAACATCGGAGATCTCTCTGTCTTTTTATCAAATCTCGAGAATATTCAATATAATATATACTTAAAAGTAATATATATTTCATACAAAGTATACCATCATGGTAGTATATATAATAGAATGTCCAATTTTTTTATAAATAATATTTTTATTTTTTCATATATAATAAAATGATATTTTATAATAGCATAAGCCTATCTCCAATGCACATTCTTATTATATTATAAACAATTCACTTCTTATTTTTAGTTTATCTCGAAAACTATGTGTGCTCTAACCTACACTTCTTATCCCACTTTCTATTTCATTCTATATTTTATTTATTTATTAATAAACTTTAATTCTATTAATTTTGCCTTGCTTATAATTTTCATTGCTACTATTTTGAATACACAAATAAATAATCAAATATACACCTACACAAAATAAATAATCAAATACACAAAAAATCATATACACTAGACCGTCCAAGCCCAATCTCGACCCTCTCCTTAGGCCCCAATCTCGACCCGATCTTGGCCTTATCTCTTTGGGCCCAATCTTGGTCCTCTCTCTAAGCCCAACCTTGACCTAGTGCCAATCTACCATGACATCATTACAACCTAAACTGGGTATCCGCACGGTCGCTTCAGATCTCATCCTCATTAATAACGGATCTCATCCACATTAATGAGGGTCTCGTCACCACCATGCCACCACCTAGGAACCTCTACCGACGCCGGATAGTCAGTCCAATCACCTACAAACGCACGACGCATGCATGCAGGAGGACGTCTCATCCTCTTATATCAGTCAGCTCTTCTCAGAGCCAAGGTATGTTCCAACCTCTGACCTACTAATATATTGTCATTTCTTTACTCTCTTACTCGCTGGAGCGTCGGAGTGCTTGCAGGTGCCAACATCCCCCTGACGGACCCGTCGTCGGAGCCTACACCCTGCCATTACGACCTCGCCTCCAATCGTCCTTTTTTGGTCAGGAAGGAACATATACACATATACATAATTAATAATCAAATACACGCATATACAAAATTAATAATCAAATGCACAAATCAATAACAAAATACACAAAATATCAATCAATCAATACAAAAACAAAAAATATATATATATTGAATCACAAACCAAACTGATTTTGCACAAGAAAAAGATGTTGTCGCCACTATTGCCACCGGATCTAGTGTCTGCAAGTCATCCACGCGCCTACAACTATCATTCTTTTTCACCATTGCCGCTGCTACTGACCGTCTTCTTTCAAATATGGATCTACGATTGCTTACCATTGGGACAAGATGTATAGGGAGCAATTTCTTGCTCCACAACTATAACGAGCAATTTGAAGCTCAACAAATTTTTGGTGAGAGACAAGACAATTAAGGAGCACCATTGGAGTAAGAGTAATGGCAATTGACTCTCCAAACTTTGGCTTAGCAAGCAATTTTTGCTCGCGTTAAAGATGGCCTAACAATGTAAATGTCATAGATGATATGTCATACGCAAAAACCCATTAAAAGATTAAAAAGTCTAATAGCCCAAACTAATATTTTGGGCTCTTCTTGATTTTGGGAGGGGGAGTCCCAAATAAAGCGCAAACAGAATAATTTCGACATTTGAAAATCTATTCAGGAGTTTTGTGAAAAAAATAAATATTATTCATAAGAATCTTAATTTTAATGAATAACAGAATATCAGAATAAGTATTATCCATAAAAATCTTAATTCTAATGGATTTAGAATATCAAGATAAATGTTATTCATAAAAATCTTAATTCTAGTGAATCTCGAAATATTATAATACATATTATCTAAAAAAGTCCTAATACTAGGGGATTTGGGAAAACTTCATGGTCATCCATAAATAAATGAGCTCTCATTTCAAAAGATGTATGTCTCTTATACTAATTTAAAAACAACATTCAAGTCTTCAGTATCTAATTTAAACATCAGAATACTTATGTGGAAACTTTTCTATTATCTCTGACTGTTCTCTTTCTTACACAATTCAAGCAGATTGACGATGATGTTTTCAGCCAATAATTTTATTGTTATGTTCAAGCGACAACAACAATTATACTAAATATTTTTTATTTAATAAGATTAGTTTTTTATTTTCAATATATGTTTTTATTTAAAAAAAATAAGAAGTTAACGTATTGCTTAGTAATTGTATTGTTTCATTTTTATTTTTTATATCCACCTTTTGTTTTCATTTAAAAATAAAAATTGAATATGTTTCTTTTAATTGCAAACAAACATATTTTTCTTTTCTTTTGAAAAGTTAATAAAACAAAAATGAAAAAAAAAAAGGCTGAATTTGTACACCCTTTAAGAGTTCAAAGAGAATGCAATTAACTTTGATATCTTACTATTAGTTCATTAAATCATCAATTTTTTTTTGTTTTTATTTTTTAATAAAAAATTCACTTATTTTTTATGAATTATATTTAGGAACATATAGAGTCCCATCCTTGATAAGGATTACCTAAATAATTGAATCTATCTTCAATTAGATAGAAATCCTCACTTGTCCAATCTAACCCATGGACTGAAATTTTAGGGTCCACCTGGCACGATTATGGCTTTCCCTTCACAGCATCTCTATATAAATGCACAAATTTCAAAAAATAAGTCAAGGTATTTATTATGTATAATTATTTTATTTTATTTTTTTTATATTAAATCGAACTTGATCGTCAAATAACATATTAAAAACCCGAGCTACACTTTTTATAAGTCGAGCAAAATTTAAACAACCTTGAGCTCAAAACACCTATTATACACACTCAATCTTGGACAAAATTGATATGATCTGCTTCAACCATCACAATACCCAACAAATTTAAATGACTCTTCCTATTTGCTTGAATATTTTCAAATTTCAAAAGCTGAAGCTTTTTTGACAAAGAAAGCTTTCCTCTTTTTGTTTCTTTTAATAATTCAATTCAGGTGTTTGGCATCTCCCCGCAAGATTGTCAACTTAATCATTAGTTGCCTCGTCATTATTGTCATCAAAAGATTATATTTTAATAGCTAAATCCAATGGTCTAGCTCCAAAATTTATTTATTTTTAAAGAGTTTAATTGAGTGACAAGAAATTTAAAGGTAAACTTTATTCATTGATCAGAAAATGAATAATTATGTATTGAATGTGTTAAAAATAGAGTTGTAGGACAAATAATAAATGCTTTGGATAGTGCAGATGATCTATTGTACATGTTTAGGAGTTTAAAAAATCGCAAAATAATAGGGTTTAATTCAGTTTTTATGTAAAATTGTATAATTGTTTATGTCTATTCAAGATGACAGGTCTCAAGTTTCGCCTATAATATGTTTGTTATTCAGATTGAGTACAAACAGATCATGAGTTTTAAAGAAGATATGAGAGTTCGGATAAAAGATTGTCAATACAATTTTATAAGAATATAAAAATAATAAGTCATTAGGATAAGATAAACTTTATGAAAAAATTATTATACTCTCTAAATTATGGGCATTTGGTTTTGATTGTCCAGTTAGTTTATAATTTTTTCAAAATTAATCATATCAATCGCACAACTTTGGACCTTTAAAAGGGTACTGTGATTAATTTTAAAAAAATTTTAAAAAAAAAGAGTAAATTCTAAAATTTGTTCACATAAAAGTGTCAAAATTCAAAGAAGGCACCGCCAATATACCCTAAAAGTATAAAGCAATACCCAGACCATTCTTCTAAATCAAAATGGATAATATAGATTACATCTTGCTATATTTATTTTACCTAATTTTGGAAATAAAAATGAATTTTATATAACTAAAAAATAACACTTCAATTAAAAAAATATGGGTTAGTGGGGTGACAAGTAACACCCTGCCCACCATGGTCCATTTGCCTAGCTAGCATTTTATTAAAATATTCTGCAATCCCTATCCACATAATATGGGAAGACGGTTTATCTTTTACTTATTTATTAGGATTTCTTTGTCACTCGCTTGTTATTGTCACTCTTTTTCTTGATAAATTACACTAGTCACCTCAAGTAAAGTCTCATTCAAGATATCACTCCTTTATTTTAAAAATTGCACTTGATAACCTATGCTAATAAAAAATAAAACAAAATGACTATTACACCTATGCCCTTCAAAACTCTCATGTCTCACTTTTTCCCTTATTTATCTTTATTCTCTTTAATTACATAAAAGAAAAATGATAGTTGCTAGTCTTTTTTATCAACTATCATTAAATTATGAAGATGTTAGCATTTACTTGATTAACGATCATAAATTAACCATCGTCAATTTTTTTTAGTAAAATCCATTGTCAACAATAATTTAAAAGAGAAAACAAGAATAAACAATATTGTCAATGAGAGATTGTTGGAGTTGACAAGAGATCTAGGGCATTTTGGGGATTTTTCAAATTTTAATTACTATTTATATTATTTATAAGGTCAAAGGGTTATAATTTATTAGATCTTAGGGTACTTTGTCTAATTTTTTAAAATTAAAGCCTCAAAAGTGATTTATGTATTTTACCCTTGCTTTCTCTATCTGATCTAGGTAATTTCCCATTATTTTTGTAAGTTTTTTTAGTTTATTATTCAACTCTTTTAAAGAAAATAAATTGTAAAAAGCTTTTTAAATAATTTTTATGGACTAATTCTACTCTCCTCAAAACAAACTCTTTTATAATATAATACACTTGATGTGTCATGTAAAACGAGAATAGTTATGTTATATACATATCAAATACATTTTTATATAGAAGCTCGAACACATAAGTATTGAGATATATGTCTTCAATGTACTTGCATGATGACAAAGTATAAAAACTCTAGCATGTAAATTTGTGTATTTATCTTTTTCTTTTTTCTCTTAATAATCATAAAAGGATAGTTATTAAATATGGTCTACGACGTCGAATAATTTAGAATAATATTCGACTAACTACAATTTTTCCTCCAAATAGGATAATATAATAACTCGTAATAGAAAAATATGTTTGTGGAGAATTTTTTTTGATACCAACTTCTTGGACACCCATACTTGTTTAAGTATAAAGGGCATGTATCAATCAATATATAACTTATCATTTTTTAAGTGCCCTCAGTATATAATTTTTAGAGAAGGTAATGGCGAATGAAGAAAAATCCGATTGATTTTCGTAACGGGTTTCGAGTTTTCAGTTGGAAGGTGAGATATGGGGGCGAGTTGAGTTGAGTTGAGTTGGGAGATTGGGGAGAGGAGAAGTGATTGGGATTGAGTTTTAAAAAATGGCCGTCGTCGTCGTTATTCTCGAGAAAATTGAAGAGAGAGAGAGAGGTTTCTTCAAAAAGCAACAAGGGAGAGAAAATAGAAAAGAAAATTTATCATCACTTGCGCAAAAAGACACCACCACACATGTTCAACCACATCATCATCGTCAATGAATGAGAAAAACCCGAACCAACACACATATATAATTAATATTATATGTATATATAGAGAGAGAGGGAAAGATAGATATGGATTTACAAGAAAGAGAGTTTGTTCGAAAATGAATTGATTTCCGTGACAAGCAAGCTTCAAGAGGTTTCTTAACCGACGGGCAATAGCTTGCTTCACTTGCAACCCTAACCCACCAACTTTATCTTCCTCCTCTCTCCCGTGCACAATCCCTAATTTCTGCTGATTAGGGGCTGATCGGCTGAATTTGGCACCTGGGTGGTCGTCATTTTCGTCTATCTCATTTGGGTTGTTATTTTTGCGTTCTGCTGGGTTGTTTCTTCGTGATGGGTCACGATTTGGGAGCAATCGCCGCCGCCCCGACGCCACCGACGTCGCTGGCTCCGGGCTTCAGGTTCCATCCGACGGATGAGGAACTGGTGCAGTACTACCTCAAACGAAAGGCCTGTGGGAAGCCCTTCCGCTTTGAAGCTGTATCTGAAATCGACGTCTACAAATCTGAGCCCTCGGAGCTTGCAGGTCTCTCTCTCTCTCTCTCTCATACATATAGATGCATCTGCACTTCTTTTTTTTTTTGTATTTCTCTATCAAGTTTATGTATTTATTGTTTTTCTAGGATAATTTGGTTGTTGGGCTGTGGATTTGATGTCTTTTGGGTTTAATTTTGTGTTTCTTGTCTGTTGATTTGAGTTCTTTAGGAGATTGTGTTTATGCATTTGAGGTGTTCCAGTTTCAATTATGTGATTTCTGTCTTCTTTTTCTTTTTCTTTTTCTTTTTTTTTTTTGTGGGAATCTGTGGATAGGAGAGGATTGACAAAATTGGAGCTGGAGGACCTCAGGACTGAGAATAAACTTGATATCCCCCCAAAAATTAAAAGATTACGCTTGATATCCCCCAAAATGAAAAACATGAATTAGATACAGAAACTTGGTGGTAAAGAAATTTATAAATGCTTTTATATTAACATTCTATTAACATATGTTTAAGTTTATGTATATGTGCAAAGCTTTTTATCCCCTCTTAATAGTTCTTGTTCATCCATGCGTTGAGGTCTTACTGGGTTCTTGTATTTCCATTCTGGCATTTCTCTGTATATAAGTATGCATTTACATGGATTATTAGTATATGGATATCGAAATCTTTTGGATTTACTTAGGTATCAATGCATCTTAGCTCTTTAATAGCCATGCTGCGTTGTGCATATGTTTGTCTGCATTTCAATTGATATATTTTTTTTGGTTTTATGGGATTTAGGTCATTCAAGGCTAAAGAGTCGAGACCTAGAGTGGTACTTCTTCAGTCCCGTAGACAGAAAGTATGGGAATGGATCTCGGTTGAATCGAGCCACTGGGAAAGGATACTGGAAGGCCACTGGAAAGGATCGGCCAGTGCGTCATAAGTCTCAAATAATTGGAATGAAGAAAACGCTTGTGTTTCATAGTGGGCGGGCTCCAGATGGCAGGCGGACCAATTGGGTAATGCATGAGTACAGGCTTGCCGATGAAGATTTAGAGAAAGCTGGAGTGGCACAGGTGCAAATTGCATTGTGCAACTATAAATTAGTGCATATATTTCACTTGTTCTGCTTTATTTAGGGAATCCAAATCTCATGTGATGTGTCTTGTGACTTGCTTTTGTTTTGGGAGGGAAAGGATGCATTTGTGCTTTGCAGAATTTTCCAAAAAAGTGGTTTAGGACCTCCAAATGGGGACCGATATGCTCCGTTTGTTGAGGAGGAATGGGATAATGATGCGTCATTGGTGGTTCCAGGAGAAGAGGCTGGGGATGACATGGTACATGGTGATGATGCACAAGTGGAGGGGAATGAACTTGAGCAGGTTTGTGCTCACATCACTTTCACCTTGTTGCATGAAAATCATGTATGCTGCTTCCATTTGCCTTTTGTTTGTTGTTCCCATATTTTGCATGCAAGTTTAGTCTAGTGCCTGCAGTGATCAAAGCATGATAATGTTACCCAAAATGAATTGAAGCAGTCAATATGGACAGTGAACTTTGGGGGGCTTTGGTAAGCGGGAGAGGAAAATGCTTGTTCTTTTTGAGAACTTTGGTTTGGGTTGTTGGAGAATGGTTGAGAGGATGTTTGGCTTAGCTTATTTCTTTGTCAAAGAGAATTTTTGAGCTCTTCAACAGCTTAATATTTTTTCTTACCTATTTGGCAAGGTTGGAAGAACTTATAAGTTACCTAGCTTATAAGCTTTTCCAATGATTTTATCAAAGTTGGTGCCCCTAAATTTTTCTTTTGGAGAGCTTATAAGCAGTCTAAAGCTCTTGTTGACCAGGTAAAAAACAAAAATACACCATCAGATAAGTTCATACAACTTATAAGCTCTAGAGCTTAAAGCTCCTATGATATTACCTAAGCCAGACACCCTCTGAATCTTCAGTTGATAAAACTATTTCAGTCATTAATTATTTGAGGAAACTGTGACTAAAAATAGATTCTGTTGAAACAAACTATGAATGTAAGGTGAAAACTAAGAGACCTAGATGCAGCTGTTTATGTCCTTTTAGACAACTTGTATGGGAAGGAGATTGAATACTTAGATGGGTGGATTGAGTGGAGAAATGGTCAAATGGCTAACCTAGCTTCATATTCTATAAAGCTAATTTTTTATTATTTAGGTTAGACCATTAGAAAATGTCCACAAAGTTTTTTCATATGTTGTTGCTGGTGGTGTTTAGTTTTTTCCTTATTATTATTAGGCAAGAATGTTTGGGTAATTTTGAAATTCATTGGACATGGGCGAGGGATGTGCTATGGCTCACAGCTAGTCTCAATTCAATTTATTTACCTTTGTGTAGTTATAGATTGGATTTGTGCATTTTCAGTCATAGTCCGATTCCAGCTACTGATCATACAGGTCTGTTACCAGTGATATAATGCTTTCAGATAGCATACAAAATACTGAGAATTTTCAGCAGCTTTATACCTCTTTTGGAATTGTATGATAAATTCTAACTCCTTTAATTTGTAATACTTGAGGAGCCCTAGACCCCAAGTGTTCTTTCCTCAACTCTTTCTCCTGCTTTTATTTTATTTGCTATCATTCTGGCATTGAAGGTTAGAACTGGAAACCAAATCTGTAGTTTTATTACTGAATACACTTTGAGTCAGATCTTCAAGTGGAGAGAGAGAGGGAGGGAAGGGGGGGGGGGGGGGGGGGGGGAATCATACGGGGGTCTCTGTGTAAACCCAAACCACAGGGGGTCGAGGGGCAATTTACCCGATTACATGCATACACTATCATGCTGATGCATCCTCAACTTTCATGAAGAATTGAATACATTATAAATGAACGTGATTTCCACCAAGCATCACCACCACAACTACTGTTCAGGCACCCCAGTGTGTCTTTCACTCTATGTACGCACCCATGTGCAAGTGGGTTATGTGTGTTAATTTTGGATCTATCTGTATAAATAGACATTTACCTCCATTAATGTATTTACCAAATTGGTTCTTGATGGTAAAAGTGATAATTGGGTGATGGTTTTGTTAATGGAATCAGTGTGATGAGAGGAGGCAGTACAGCAATTGGGTCTTGTAATCATATGGTGACAAACTTATTCAAAGATGGAGTCAGTGGAGCAGTGGTGGTGGTGACAGATTTCATGGTGGAAAACTCTAATGAGGAAAAGTAATTTCAAAAGGATGTGATAATAGATGCACTGAATGTTAGTGGAATAACATTCTGAATTTGGGGTTAGTAGTAAGTTTATGGTTAGCCTTTAGAGGGTGCATAATGCACTTCAAACTGAAGTCCACACCTGACCAACGAGGCAACAAGCCTTAGTCCCATTAGGTGAGGCTGGCTACTTGTTTTATAACTCGCCAGTCATCTCCATTTATGGCCATACTTGTGAGGCAATTATATCACCTTTGTTATGTCTCAGAGTTTCTCACCGAGTTTTTTACCTCTGGTCTTCCTCTACACTTTTTGTCACTAATTTCTTTCATTCCATCTATTTTCTTCACAAGTGCATCTATGGCATTTTCTTCTCACATATCTAATCATCTGAATCCCATCCCAAACATTTTGTGTTTAATAGGTGCTACTTTAACTTTATTGTGAAGAATCTCATTTTCAATTTTTTGTATGGATGCATTCTTGTAACTTCTCATCTCAGTTATACTCATATAATGCATATATTAGTATTTAATTGCCCAAAATTCCATGCCGTACTATGAAGTTAGTGTTATAGCCAACTAGTAGAACTTTCCTTTAAAATTGAAGGGATTTTATAGTCATACAAAAAATGTTGAAAGCACTTCTCCACTTTAATTATCTTGCTTTAATTCTTTTGAGTAACATCTTCAACAACTTCTCTTTCTTTTTGATTAACTAATCTGACATCTAAGGTAATGCTTTTTTAAAATAACTTGATCTTTAAGTCTCACTATAACATCATCTCTACTTCTATTTTTATTGAACTTATAGTGTTCGACTTGATTAACTTGAAGCTTTTGGATTCTAATGTGGCATTCCATGATTCGAGCATAGTATTTACATTTTCTTTTCATCTCATCGGCCAAGGCAAAATTTTCTAAAGCATCTTTTCCTGGATGTGTTTTTTGACTTTATCCATCACTAGAGTAATGATGTAAGGGCTCGGTGCAAATTTTTTATATAATCCAATTGTAATTGAAAAACTCTCAATAGCTCTTCCACATATCCTAACACATATAAGCCTCTATAAGACTTCTTTAGTGCCTTTATCATGGGTATTTTTCAAGTTTATAAACATTTTACGTAAATTCTTTGACTTAGCTCTACACTTTCTAGATAGTTTTGATTGTTAACCTATTAGGCATGATACTAAATTGATTTTCAGAAATTCAGTTTCTCTTTTTGACCTTTGCTCAATCACTATCTGCTAAAGTTTTATGGTATGCTTATTAGCTTGATTCTATTGCAGTTTTTGCAACTCTATGAAAAAACAATAGGATCTATAGTACTTTTTTTTCCCACTCATCAGGCATTTTTTTTATTTAGCTCTTAATAATTTTGTCTACTATAAAATGTGTTATACTTCCTTGCATTTAGATACTTATATCCGGATATCACATTCAATTGCCTGATTAGTCTTCATCTTTTTTATTGCTCCTTCACTTCTTTTGGAAAAAGACGTTTATAAATCATGTATAATTTATATATTTTTTTAAATTGCCAAGTGTTTCAACTTAATATTTGTTTCCTCACATTCATTGAATAGCTTGGAGAAATGTTCTTCTCATCTTCTTTGTTTTCCCCTCATTTATGAGCATCTTTTTGCCTTCCTCTTCTAAGCACTTCACTTGGCTCAAGTTGTTAGCATATAAATATTTACAAAACTTTGACCTTAGTTTGCTGACTGTTTCTTCACTTAGTTTTTAGCCAAAATATATATTTTTAGTTTTTTTCATTATGCATGTATAAAAGTCTTATAGCAAGCTCTATTGATCTTTATTTATCCTGTGCCCAAAACTTAATATATTTGGAGATTTTTACCTCTCAAAAGTTTTGAACTCCATTAAGAATCCCTTGTGTCCCCATGCATGTCCACCTATAAATCATTTGAGTCGGTTGTGTCCTAGATTACCCATGTTGACATTGAAGCAAGTAATTCTACAATTGTCTTGTATTGAGTTTACCTATCTCTGAGTGGAGGGCTTCAAAGTGGAACCATATTTGGTATGCACAGAGGGCTCCATTTAAGATATATATATATATATATACAGGGCATCAATTTTTTCCTCGACCACTTATCTAAGAGTTGAGATAGAAAAGCTAGGACTGAGGTTACCGGTTTTCAGATTTGTGAAAATTCCCTGGAATCCTATCCAAAGTTTTAAGTATGAGAAGTCAGCGCAATTGTATTCATAGCTTTTTCAGCTAGATACAGACCTCCTGACGAGCATTGGGCATATAAGTGAAACAGGTTTGAATATTTTTTACAACATAACTGGCTGAGATGATGGAAGTAGAGTCGTTTGTTGTCGCCAAATGTTTACTTTATAAATGCTTCTAGGATTGTATCCCTATGGCTTTCTCTGCACTCTCCCTTGGAGTTCAATGCATCTCATGATCCATTAAGCATGTAGTATTGGACTAGAATTCTATGATATTGCTTGCCTTTCTGAACTGATGTTCTGACTCTCAACAGTTCCATTCTCAATTGGAAGTCTGAAATTATTTGGTAGGTTTCATTGCAAGTATTGATTATGTCATGCATTATTCTGAAAATTTCAAGTTTAAACCTCTTGTTGAACTACTTATCTTCCAAGAGTGATTCTGCAGCAGCTCTGTTCATACTTATTTATGGACGCTGATCTTTTGCATGATGTCCATTGCTCAATTACCATGGAGGATATAGCTTGTCGTTAGCCTGTGGCTTTCAGTTGCAATAGTTGTATTATATAGAAACTCAGAAAATATGTGATATCCTAGGTAATTAAGTGCACATCTGATGAATGCACGGTTTACAGCTTATTGGTTGCTTAAGAAACGCAGCGATCCATGCTTTCCTTAACCCCAAAATGTGTAGCTCGTACTATTTTGACCTATATGATCTATTTGGATGGGATCTAAAGGCTGGCTTATGGTTACAGGACACTAATTCCATCAACAAGGCTCCACTGCAACTAGCTGAGCAGCTTTCAAATGTCACGTTTGCTTGCAAGAGGGAAAGGTCCGAGGACTACCCTTTACCATGTACAAGTGATCAGAAACCCAGCTTGTTTGTCCAGGATAAACGATCAAAGCATGACAATGATCCGAAATCCAGCCATGCAAATGGTTCAGAAGATTCGACTACAATGCAGGAGCTTCCTATATCTACAACCACTACTACCACCACCACCACCACCACAGCCAATTTCTCCTCTGCGCTCTTGGAGTTCCCGTTGTTGGAGAGCATCGAAGCCAAGGGAAACAATGCTAATAAGATTCTCACATTCGATGCTGCGAACCTTGAGAAATCTGTACCACCCGGCTATCTGAAATTCATTAGCGATTTGGAAAACGAGATCCTTAACGTCTCCATGGAGAGGGAGACACTGAAGATCGAGGTGATGAGGGCCCAAGCCATGATTAACATCCTCCAGTCACGCATCGATCTCCTGAACCAGGAGAACGAGGACCTGAGAAAGGTTGTTCTAGATGCATAGCTGCTTCCAGTGGGTATGTGATCTGATTTTGTTCTTGTCAACCGAAGCCATGAGGTGTTCTTCAGTTGGGTGGTTATCGATCATCTGAAGAAGAAAAACAGTGGCCTGGACTGGGCTGTTTGAGATGTCCAGCTATATTTATGGCGCTTATGTGCTAGTAGTTATTGACTCTGCTGTAATCTCAATCCTGAACCAGTGTACCTTTGGCCATTGACGATGCCTTGCAATGCCTGTCGAATCAATTAGAATAAAATGTCTGTTTTCTCATCCTTTTGACTGTGTTGTTCCTCAGCAAGTCTGTTGAGCCATTGCAATAAAATGTTTGTTCCGCCTCGTCTTGAGTTTGTGCTTCATTTTTCTTGCTTCCAACCCACTTTGCTGACACATCTACGGCAGGTTTACCATTATTTCTAGATCGATCAGTGAGTCTTGATGACAACGTTAAGTTTGCTCCTTTGTGAAGGATATGCATACGAAAGGTAAATTGTAAAGATTATATAACTTTAATGTTGGGCCGATTGACTGGAATAAAAGAAGGCAAAAGGTCACTTTGGATACACCAACATTTGGTCAGTTTGATATAACAATTAATGCAAAACCAAACTGCAAGCTTCTCATTAACTTGGTTTCAAATTCTTAAAACACAGATTCCCACTATTACAATGACAAGAATCAACCGAATGCAGGTACAAAAGTGAAAATGGTCTGATCTAATACTGTTATACGGCAACAATCGCGCATATAGGTGTCAAAAGGTAAAGTTACTACAAAGAATTGAGTGACTGGTATTGAAAGACAACAGAGAGATGTTCTGAAAGCAATTTACTATAGTGATGAAATTCTCCTCTACACAATGCCGCAATGCTTCCAATAGATAACAAATACTCTTTCTGCATGAGCTAAAAGTGACGATAGAGTTTGGATACTCTTAGGGCAGCAACAATTTTGGTTGATGAATTCTTAGTTTGGCATTTCGATCCAATTTTGGTTGAGGTATACTGACCTTGCAACTGTGATGGACAAAGTAATTCCCTTCTATCCAGCTATCCACTTCCAAACACCACCAGATTTCTGTCTCTGAACAGACGAAGCAAGCTCCATATCCCGGTCCAAAGCAGATTTTTGGTTCCTGAGTAATTTTACCTCTTCTTCTAGGGATGGCAATGACTCCAGCATGTTGTGTAGCTCTGCAATCTGTGCCTGAAAGGACCAAAACATAGCAAACACAATTTAACGAGGAAGCTAACCCCAGATAAGAGCAGAGAATCATGGGATGATTCCGCGATAAGAAAAATGTTAAATAAATTATATACAGGTAGAAAATTTAAAAAAATAGGAAGGCAAACCTCCAGTTTAGCACATCTTGATCTCTCTGTCACCAGTTGACCTTGGACTGATTGGAGTTCCTGGAGAAAAATGAATGAAAACTATTAGTAGTCGACAACTGACGTATCAGAGATATACCACAACTAGTTCACAACATTTTGCATACTTTTGACAAGTCAGCGTAAGTAGTAGCAGTATCCTCGATCTTTCCCTTGAGACTTGAATTTTCCGCTTTGATTTCTTCAAGGGCTGCCTCCAACACCACCTTTTCTTCTTTAACTGCATTGATCTCACTCAAAAGATCACGCTGGGAGCCATTTTCTTCCACTACCTTAATGTCTGAATCCTCTGCCTCAGATAAGTCTAACTTCCCAGATTTGGTGAGGGCATACGCAGCAGTTACAGAGGCTGCAGCTGCTGCGGCTGCCGGTGATTGAAAAATTTTGGGATGTGGAGAATTCCTTGGCTTGGGTCTCATAACATACACCTACAATGTCATTACAAGTACGAAAAAACCATAAGCAACAATGGCCACTTTATATCAAGTGTAAGATTAAAAACATTGAAGATTGTTTCACGCCAAGGATGAAGCATGAGGATCAATACAAACACATTTAGAAAGTTGTGGCTATACTTCAAAAACAAGGATCCATGAGAATTATTTTTAGCTGTGTTATTATTATTGCTGTTATAATATTTTATTTTATTATTTATCCCTATTTTTTAGGGGGAAAAAGATTGGTGAAATTCTGACCCAAATGATGCAATTCTTAGTAGATGAGAAGGAAGCTTAGCTAGAAACTATGCTAGATAATGTCCCTAACAGGAACGCAGTCCACACATCTCAGAGGCAGACAAAATTGGTTACATTTATGGGCCATTTCAACGTTGCAACCCAACGCACATTGTCCCAGAATCTCATAAATGGCAACAGGAAAAGTAGCAGGAAAGAGAAAGTATGATGCAGCAATTCTTCGGTGAAACTTTTGTGCTTTATTATGTACATTTTCGTTTACCAATTTGAATATATTAAATACATGCATGCAACAGAGATGCAGGTAAACTTATTCCACATAAAACTAAAATTTGAAACATTTGAAATAAATGTTATAGCCTTGGAACAACTAGACGTCAACTAAGGAACACTTCATGTGAGTGCATAGCCTCAACTAAATGATTAAAAGGAAGCTGCAGGGGAAGCAGATACCTCGTTGTTATATGTCCCATTGTAGCCACCAAACGTAATCAAAATCTTCTCTCCGTCTAATAACACTGAAGAAACACTGAGTCCCTGTTTCCAATATGCCATACAAACTCTATATATTAATTTAATATAAATGCTTTCATATCCAGATGCAAAATGTACATGACATAGAAGTAGAAGGGATGTAGATTAGACCACACAGTAAAGATGCGGCTGCAGGGAAAGCCAAACCAAGTCATGAACACCAGTTTAGGGTTAACTGAATGGGGACAAAAGCAAATAGGATTCCTTCCAGTGTCCACTCATTCAATAGCCGAACAAATTGGATTGGATAAGTATATAGAGGTAAGGATAAGCATTGCTCCAGAGTGGACATTAAACACCTTGAAATAGCACTGAAGTGGGAATCCTAGAGTTATATGTCTTGAAGGTTTATGTTTACCATGGCGTGCCACCCAAATGAATTGTTTAGTGCTAGAAGGCCAATTTGATTGGACCGGAATTTTGTTTCAATCCCATTAGGAGAAAGGCTCTAAGAGATAGGGCAGTTAGTTTATGGTCTAAACACATTCAGGCGGGTTACATTTATCTTAAGGTATTTACTACATGCATGCTCACGAGCATTATTTCACCCCCAACATTATTGGAGATGGAAAACCACAAGGGTGTAAAAGATCTTAGGCAAACTACACTTAATAGCGATTGCTTTTAGGATGTGAACCCATGACAAAGTTGTATTAAAGAGGAACAGTTGCATCCTTCCTCATCTACCATTGTGGGCTCCATTCAGAATTGAGGTAGGGTGGTCCCCACCACTCCCTGGGGAATGGAGAGACAGTATGACAAGAGCGTCAAGTGATTAGGTGGAGATCTAATGACTGACTTTTGAAAAGAAACATCATATGTCTAATAAAAAAAGAAAAAATGAAAGCCAAACAATATTCATTTACCTAACAAATAATATTCCAAAAGCATTCATTGTACTAATGGATGAGTTATTATGAGCACATTGCATGCAGAGTGTACAAATAGCCAGCAAAGTAAGTGCTACATCTATGATCTATGGTCTCAGATGCATTTAATCTTTATATCCAACAATACAAAGACATGGCTAGATTTAATATTTTCAAAATCATTATTTCATTTACCAAGCCGACCCCATCTAGTGGGATTAAGGTTTGGTATGTTGTTGCTGTTATATTTACTAAATAAAATGATTTTTTCAAACTAGCAATGAACTTCATATGCATGGAATAGGTTTAAAGTGATGGAGAGCCCTTGGTAGAAACCATAAGGTTGCTCCTTTTTAACTAGAAGGTCACGGCTTCAAATTGGTGAAAAACTCTCTTAGCAAAAGTAAAGGGAAAGCTGGTATAAATATAAACCTCACTGATCCTCGAAAAGCATTTAAATAGACATGTCTTATCCAAACTTCAACTGTTAGCATTGGAACTTCATAAAATTTAAAATGCATATGACATAAAGAAGAATAACACAAACTTAGCTAATTTGTGCAATAATATGTGACCCTTTAAAAAAACAATGGTCCAGATAAGGAACAACTTAACAATATAAATTTGTGAGAAGTCGGTGAAACTAGTATGTGCTCATTATAATATCCAGTTATGACGTCAAATTTCTGCAATAAGAACTTATGAGCTTAATCTGTCTTATTCATTACTCAAGCATATTACTTGATGCTACCATTATTACTTATATAGATCCTATTACTTAAAATTTCTTTAAAAAAATTATTAAGAGAAAGAACAGATAGTAACCTCACTGGCAAGTGGATCTCTTCCATTTACACTTGCTAAGACTGAAACTACAAGAGTAGACATATTTAACAGAAGAGTTTCACAAGCACCTGTAAAAAGATGTAGTACATCAATTAAACAATAATTATTGTGCCCAAGAAGAAAGAAAATTAACATTAGCCCAAAAGAAAAGGAAATATAAATGTATGCATACCACTTCTATTATCACCACCACCAACAATATACCAGTTCTCATCAATGGTGATGCCGCTATGACCAGCTCTAGAGGTCACAGTACTGCCTTGAATTTGTGGTTGTGACCATTCCATCTGGAAACACAAAGGACCCTGTCAAGCTAAAATGAGGGGCAAAAGCAAAAGATTTTAGTAAAGAACAGCATTATTAGCAATTAGGCCTCATTTCTCAATCCTGATAGATTTCAATGAGCCTAAAAGGGATTCCATTTTAAGTTTCTGTTATGACAGATGAGACAATGCAGCCCCTCTTTTTCATTCATCACACTCCATCATCGTGGGCCTAATAATTAGTTTACAACAAAATTTCCAAAATGTCATGATCCAGTCCCACATCAATAGTCTACTAGGAGGTCTTGGGTATATTACTTGATTCCATGAACTCAAGTGTCACCCTCAGCTAGCACCATTCAGCGAGGATTCATGGTGATACTATTACATAAAAGATGTGATCCTGAATGCCCTACTAAACGATTAAACAGCACAATATCTTCACAAATTGTTGTCATGGAGATCTTACATAGACTGGTGAATTGGTGATCGAACCTTGGTAGTGTGGTATGGAATGGTGCATTTAGCATTTACCCCTTTTGAGATACCATAGAAGAGTACTTCACAACAGAAACATAATAGAAAATTAAACCAGAGTTTGCCTCCAACAGTATTTGACCATCCTCGAAAGTGAAACACTCTATTTGCATGGGAACCGATAGAAATAGGCTTTTGAATGTCAACAAAGTAACGCTGCTAAGACCAATGACCTTACCACATCCGTTAGAACAACATAATAATTTGAGTTAGACCTCAATTTATACATCTTATTTATCTATAAGACCTTCACCATCAAGGAGAGAATATACTCAAAGATTGTTCTAAATGTCAGCTTACATCTAACAGATGATAAGTCAGAACAAACATAGTAACAGCCTAAAATTGGAGGAAGAGATTTTTTTTTTTTGCTAAGTAGAGAATGAGAAATTACTAAACGTAACTGAAAATGCCAAATTCATAAACCAACAGAAAACATGATCAAGATATTTGAGGCCCGCCCACAGAAAAAAACTAGGGGTGCATCTAAGTAAAGTACACAGACTATCATCAATCTTATAGAAGTTTATTGGAAAGATCTGTGAACACATAAAATACAGGCAGGAGTTCCCAAAATAATCAGCTAACAAATAAAATGAAAATGGCAGCACTTAATGTTATAGTAAATCAAACCAGGTGTCATTATAGAGAAATCAAAATTCTTATTGCTTGGCAATAACTCAATAATGATTAAGAACGAAATATCCCAAAAGAGACACTTACAGTCTGCAAGTCCAGAACGTGAAGATCATTGAAGAAGATGGAATGAGAACAGCCACAAAAAATTAGAAGGTAACGCTCTGAATGCACTGCTGCTGTGTGATCAAACCTTGGAGCTGGGGGTGTCTGCCTATAAAGTGCAACAAATTAATGCAGGAATCCATCAAAGTGCCACACTAGTCAATATAAATGTGCTATGTTACTTACTTAGTCTCCAAAACATCCCAAACCATTGTCTCAAGATCAAGTACATGGATATCATTGAGGAGCCGCCTCTGCCTGTCTTCCCCACCAAACATTATCAGTCTAGAGCCAACCAGTGTTACAGACTGCCCACCACGAGCTAACTGGGGCATATCACAAAAGCAACCAGCCAAAAGACATTAACCCCCATTCTTCTAACATATAAAGTGGACAAAAATTGGTCTCAGCACTGATTTCCCATGCTACTAAAGTAAAATAAATACCAGTAGCTAAGCCAGTGAAATGTAAAAGCAACATCCCCGAGAACAGAAATAACTGTAGAGTCAATTACCGGAACTTTTCCAGAGGTCTCCAAAATACCACATTGGTTTGATTCCAGATCAATGAACCACACTACAACAGAAATGTTTACCAGGAATGAGATTCAGAAGGTAAGAAAGAGTTTCACCTCCGATATAGATATCCTCCCAGGGAAACAAACCTGTTATGCTATCAGAAACATTCTTTGAATGCCCACCAAGAAGCAGAAGTTTGTTTCCCCATTTAAACTGCCAATAGGAAGCACAAGGGTGAACAAATTTAAAAATCAGGACAAAATAACAATAAGCAGAACTAACAAATAGGAGTCAGATGAAATTAGATAGCCAAGGGGAAATTCTGCCACAGTATCTTACCATACTATGACCAGACGTGGGGGGAAGTATTTCCCCTGCAAGACTGTCTTTACTGTTGTCTGCATTTTTTTCAACCTTCAGTTTCAGAGGAGACCATGCCAAAGTTTTAAGATCAAGAACCTGTATAGAAAGAAGGGCCAATTATCACTGGAGAACAAGGGTTTTAACATGCAGAAACATTTGGGAATGTCAGGTACCTGAATATCAGATAGGTAGCGACCATTTCGACTTCCACCAGAAATGTATAATTTGTCATCAAACACAGCTGATGCATGCTACAGACCAAGAGATGAGATATAATAGTAAATTTCTAGACCACAGATAATAGCAGCAACTAAAAAAAATTGCACCTAGAAGAATGGAGCTAGCATATAATCAATGGGATCTATTGACACCACTGAATTCTTTTTTCACTTAACAATGTAATGTAAAATTTAATGTTAATTATAGTTTGACCCCACTAAAGAATGAAAATTTTCAACTGAATCCACCCGTTAGAAAATTACAAAAAGTAATCAAGGAAATTTGGCATTTGCAGTTGGTTCAATCCTTTGATTTTGTATTTAATGTAAACTTAATAAGAAATGAGATTGGAATTAAAAAATGAATCATCAAAGGCTCTACATAAGAAAGATAAAGATATTATCACCACTGTGATTAGTTAAAGTATTCAAGTAAAGGCTTCAAATGATTAGAGGTGATGGATGGGATGATTTTTTGTTGAGGTTTCTTCATTTATAAGAAACACAAAATTATGACTCCTAACATGGATGATATGTATGTGGTTCCCGAGATAAAGGTGCAATGCTACTACAATTTTGCATCATTATCAATTTGAATTGTGTTATGTTATTATAGATAGCTGGCCAATTTCAAGAGCTTCACACTTGTTTTGATCAATCAATTCTAAGTTGCTCATTTGTTTTGCGTGCCTAAATGTCAGGGATTCATTCTCAGCTTTTGAAAAGCATAAGTTGGAGTAATCTTGCTCAATTTTATCCTTGTGACTTTTCAATGGTGGATATCTGATGCAAAAAAATTTAATACTAGTTTATTTTTATTTTAATAATATTTTAAACTTAATATATTGATTGAGCCACTGGCCTCATATCCTGGCTCCACCATGGCACCTAGAGCAAGGAAGAAAAAAGATGACTAGGTAAAATATGGTTTCTATTTCAAAGCAAGAGCATTTAATTAACTTAATTTGGCCAAATATCCAAAGGTGCAGAAAATAGTGAAACAACATAAAGCTTAGATATATTTAAGAATGAATATGACCTTGTAACGAGCTGAAGGTCGTAGACCAGAGACAGATAGAGCTGCCCACTGGTCATAACTTAACTCCGAATGCCAGTTGCTATTCTCTGCTCCCATACCAGCTTCTGCAGTTTGTCCTAAGCTTGCCAGTCAGGAAGCTTTATAAATCCTATAATCAGAATATTATACAAACATAAAATTAAAAATTAATCATAAAAGTGAAAAGAAAAAAAAAAGAAACACACGGTTCTATGTTTGAAGGCAAATTATGACCAACCAACGAACAAACATGGTAAGTGTGCACCAGTATACAATAAACTAGAACTCGAGTAAGAGTACTTTTGTCTCAAACCCATTAGTTATTTCTATAGAGCATCTTAATTGGCAGAAAAAAAAAATTTGTATGTGCATATGCACATCTACCACTATTACAGGACACTAAGTACAAGGTTGCCCATGCACAACTATCATCACTCAACCAATCCAAATGAATAGTACCAAAATGAGAAAATGAAGGGAAACAGAATACAGCTCATGCTATGTGAAATGCCAAGAGATCAACAAGCTGGATGCATTAACACATTTTTATCTTTGGATGTGTCTAATGCAAAACTCATGAACAATCTCCCATGCATGTATCTAGTTCCATTGTCAATCTAATTAGACCAAACACGACTGAAACACTTAAAACAGGACAATTTGTCCATTGTTTAAAAGCAACTGCAAGCCTGAAAAGTAAACCTTGGAATTCAATAATGAAAGAAACACTCCGTAAATTTAACCTATGAACCCCTTGTCCTCTGACTTTAACTTTAGCTTTTAAATTTAACCTGTCAAAATCTAAAATTTTCATTTTGTCTAGTTTTCTAAAATAAATATTAGGGCCTTTTTCACACTACTTTTTCCAATATAAAGAATGCGAAAAATGATTTTTGACCGTACAAAAGCATCTCTCATTTCTGGAATCATTACCATACAGTATAAATGTATTTTCGGCATAAAATATAGGAAAAAGTGAATTAGTTTCATAAAGCGGGTATAAGGGTACATATTTACTTATTGCCATGTTTATGTCCTTTATGTACCATTTATCAGTTTCGTGATTCATGTAAAGTACTATACTTATTGAGCATTTTTTTCGTCTACTGACCTATATTTTCAGAAATTCATGTGCCAAAATACTGATAAAGCATGGATCTATAACATAACCATTACCATAATGGAGTCTAGAGATGCTTTAGATATAGCTATGTGTTTGGCACATAACTAATGGTTTTTGACCTTGAGGAAAAGAAAATAAAGAATTTTCTTCCTCCCCATTTGGTTTTAGGGTAGAAAAGGAAAGGACAAAAAATGGCAATAGAGAGACAACAAAATCATTTTCCTTCTCACTTTGTTGGTGTTTGCTCTCCCACTTCTAAAAAATTATTGATCTCCAAGATTTTTCTTCAGGAATCACACAATGAATAGGTACTGTCTCAATGAACTTTTCATCTTCTTCACTATACATTTTCCCTCCATTCCACTCCACTTCACTCTTTTTCTTCTTCCCTCCTGTAAGTGCCAAACAGAGCCTAAACTTGATGAAACTCATCTGACACGACCTCAGACAAAAGAATCTAGTTCAACAATCTCAAAATATTAAAAGAGCGGAAAACAAACATCCACATTATGCCAAAAATTAACAGAGAACTTCATTCTTTCTTTGTCACAAAGATGATAAATTCGAACATTTGATTTTGATTTTTGACTCAAGATTTTCCAAGCAACCAATCAAGCAAAACTATCCAATGCTCTGCTCAAAATTCAGTACGTTCCCAAATCTTCTCCAGTTCAAATATTAACGGAGAAGTCGACTTTTTCTTGGCTACGAATACCTTAAATTCAAACTCTCAATTTCACCTCAGGCGCCAAGATTTTCTCAGGAACCGATCAACGAAAGCGATTCGAACGGTCCTAACCCAAACAGTTTCTCGATATTCAAAACAATCGCAAATCGTCTTCTCAAACTCAAATACAAACGCTATTGGCACCGAATTCAACCGAAATCACATTGCGACTGAAATCAGATCGAAGAGCAAGAATAACAACGCAGTCGCAGAAAGATGGACACAACCGTATGGAGATTGAGCAGAATTCAGATGGAGAATCTAGGAGATAGAGTAAATACCTGAATTCGGGGGGATCGGATCGAGATTTGTTGCCCGAGATTCGGATCTGAAGCGGAGAGAGGAAGGGTGAGATGGCAATGCGGCGAGATCAGATGGTAATCGTCGCCTTTGCGACTTCTCTCTCTCTCTCTCTCTCGCTCGCTCGCTATTTCTGTGATCGATTGTCTTAAAATCACTGGCTTCCGTTATAGCGTCATGTAACGTAACGCCACGCCAGCTCGATAAAATTACAAATTAACAAGAACGCCACTCAATTATCGTTTAATTCTTTAACGTCCCTCTCCGTGGTGAGGTAATCGAAATGTCCTGTTATTACGCTTAAACGGGCTTAAGGGCAATTAAACCAACGGTACTACAACTCGTGATTATAGTGAGTTTTATTTATAATAATAATTTGAATGACACTATTATATGTAGCCTGGGTAAAAGAATGTCAAACTAGTTGTGGGTTTAAGTTCAATTAAACCAACGATACGTACTAGTAGATGATTATAGTAGATTTTATTTATTTGCTTATTATATGTAGCCTGAGTAACAAAATGTGGTTTAAATGCAATTAAACCAACGATATTACAACTGATGATTATAGTGAGTTCTATTTATAATAACTTGAATGACTATTAGCAACGGAAACACAAACTACATTAAGTAATACTACAAAGACATTCACAGTCCCATCACTTTAATCCCTTTCTTACTCAAAAACATAGACCACACTACATTAAGTGACCAAAAATAGGATGCTTTTAAAGAAGAACAATTCATCTCCATAAATGATGATAACAACAGGTGAATTCTTCATGGCATGGAGAACAATTTTACCCATCAAATAATACTACTTCCTGGATGTGATACAGATACAATATGTAATCTACTTAAAAGGGTAAATGACATTTGTTTCAGATAGAGATCAGAAGGTCTATTTGGAGAGCCATGACTAGACTACTACACTCAAAATCCACTTCTCAGTCTTGTTCAGCCTCTTCTATTTCCTCATCTTCAGGCACCCCGCGAAGATACAGAACATTGTTACATCTGCAGATGGAGTAAACATGAGTTTGTTAACTCTTCTCTCAATAAAAATTTCCAAGAAAGACGAATATGAATCACTTTTGCCCAATCATAGGGACAGGTGATATGAGCGATTGAAACAATACTCAGCCGCTTTTGTGAGAAGACGACTTTGTAAGCAAATATCAGTTTCAGGCGCAAAGAGATCTCCAACGAGAATTACTATTTCCAATTTCGCATCATAAAGAACGATGGATATCAGGCACAGAATGACTGGTTTTTACACATCATAAATGTTGTCAAACAGTTTCCTTAGAACAGTTAATTAACCACTACCTGCAAGCATTGTTGGTATAATTTAAGCCCACGACTAAAAGGACTAACCTAAATTAGACAACACACAACCCCAACAGAAAGCAATTCAACCCAACTCTTGTAATGTGCTCTGGGTATAGACCACAGACTAGCATGCTCAAAAGGCTAATAACAATATACTTCATTTTACTTGGCATTCTTCTCAGTTGAGCTGGGTATGGTAGTTACAGCAAATAGATATTACACCTGATGAGAGAAATCTATCTTACACGGTTAAAAGTTCTCCACAACCAGATAAGCATAAGGGTAACGCAAAAGATCGGATAAAAAAGTGAGAGAGATACTAGTGACTCATTTCGTTAAAACAACAGATAAATTGCATGGGCATCATTGTTTGCCTGGTCTGGCACCTCAGCAGATAGATTGTATGCGTCACGATAGAAATCAGTTCCATCAGGTTTGAGTTTTCAACCACCAGAAAAGGTATTGCATTAGGCAAACCCTCAAATCAACAGGTGATGTACCTGGTAGATCATTTTATTAAAGCAACTCAACAAACATAGGAATCAGAATTTAGCTGGTCTGGCACTTTCACAAATAGATAGTGCACCTCATGAGAGAAATCTCTTCCATCAGGATAGAATTTTCCACTCCAGAAAGGCAGAAGGGCACGCCCACAGGAGAGATATCTAGTACATCACTTTATCAAAGCAACAGAAAATTATGTAGGCAGGGACGATGGATAAAGCCAAAAAGGGTGAAAAGGTGGATAAGAATGAATAGGCAACTCAAAATCATACAAAAAAACACATTAAACCCAGACACACACACACCAGACTAGATCATGTAATCACTGTCCTAATTTCTTGAAAGAAATAGAACTACATAATAGAGAAAATAACAACACAGACTAACCCATCATTTGTAATATGTGCTAAATCTAAAGGAAAGATCATGCAAACTTGAAACTGAGGCTTACAGACCAAGCTATACTACACTATTATGGTTCAAAAAGAAATGTAGCATTCAGAGGACATTACCTGATCAAAATCTCCCCAAGATTTCCAGTGAATTGTCCTTCAATGTACTCTTCACTGTTGGCCAGCTGCAAACAAGATTCAGTTTACTACACAGGTGGATTTTAGGAAATGTAGCAAATATGCAAAGAAAGTTACAATTAGCTGCGTACAAAAAAAATTCCTGTTTTGTAAATTTGGTAGAATTGTAAGAATACTTGATTCAATAAGCAAGAGTTTCAAACCAATTACATTCTCTTAACGGAATTAGAATCCGCACATGCAGGTTGTTACAAAACCTTGCAATTCCTGCTCTACCCCTCCTCTAATAGCTAATTTCCCTAATTCCAAAACTATCCCTGATTCCTTGGCCGCCTTTGGTATGTCCAGTGAATCGGTGGTCTATCAATACTCCCTCCCCCAACTTTCACCTTGTCCTCAAGGTGGAAAAATGGAAACTGCTGCTGGATCACTGAGTAGGGCTCCCAAGTGGCTTCCAATGGTGGCAGGCCCTTCCACTGAATCAGCACTTCTGCTCTTTGCATGCTCCTACCATTCCCCGAACGCACTCCTAGCACTGCTGAGGGTTCCACCACCATTTCCAGATCTTCAGTAAGCTGTTTGGGCAGCTCCCTCGTGGCCTTCATTGCACCCTTAGCCTCCCGTAGTTGGGACATGTGAAATGTTGGGTGGATTTGACAATGCGGTGGCAGTTTCAGTTGGTAAGCCACAGGGCCTACCTCCTCCTCAATCTCAAACGGGCCATGATAGCGTGCCGCTAGTTTCTCATTTGCACGGGCAGCCAAAGACCTTTGCCGATACGGCCTTAATTTCAAATATACTAAGTTGCCTACCTGAAACTTCACATCCCTTCTTTCCCCATCTGCTCTCTTCTTCATTATTGCTTGTGCCCTCAAAAGTTGCGCCTTCAATTCATCTAGGACCTCATCCCTTTCAATCATCTGCTGCTCCACCATCGAGATAGGTGTAGTTCCCTTCTCAAACCTCCCTAAGGGAGGCGGTTCCCTCCCATACACCACTTGGAAGGGAGTTAATTTAGCAGCTGTGTGATAGGAAGTATTGTACCATAATTCAGCCCATGGTAACCAAGCGAACCAGGCCTTTGGTTTGGAAGAAGCAAAACATCTCGAGTAGGTTTCCAAAGTCTGGTTGAGTACCTCGGTTTGCCCATCCATTTGTGGATGATAAACTGTACTTCTTTTGAGTTTGGTGCCTGTAGCCTAAAAATGTCCTCCCAAAATCTGCTCATAAAAATTTTGTCTCTATCCGACACAATAGACCTAGGAACCCCATGGAGCCTTACCACTTCCTTGATAAAAGTTCCAGCCACCTCCCCAGCTATAAATGGATGTTTTAAGTCCAATAAAATGCCCATATTTACTAAGTCGATCTACCACGACCAAGATTGGGTCTACCTTGTTAGATTTTGGAAGTCCTTCAATAAAGTCCATGGCAATGTCGTCCCAAATCTGGTTAGGAATTGGTAGTGGCTGTAACAGTCCCCCCGGTGACAAGGTTATATATTTGTTTTGTTGACAAGTCGAACACTCACTTACATACCGATGCACATCCTTCTTCATACTCGGCCAATAGACATTCGCCGCCACCCTTTTATAAGTTTTTAAAAACCCCGAATGACCTCCCATGCTCCCATTATGCCCTTCCTGGAGTATCAACGAAATTAGTGCGGATCCCTTGGGTAAGTAAAGTCATCCCTTGTAGACAAGGTGCTTGTCCACCAGCTGAAAATTAGGATGGGAGGGGTCAGCTTGTAACTCTTGGATAATTTTTTGCAGCCTTACATCAGTGTTTACCTCACTTGCCACCTGCTCCAAATGGACCACCCTAGGCACTGTCAAAGCCATCAAAGTTGTTGTGTGACAGATTCTGGATAGCCAATCAGCCGCCTTATTCTCCATCCCAGCCCGATAATGTATCTCAAATTGGTATCTCATCAACTTCACCATCCATTTCAAATATTCCGGACTTACCTTCCGTTGCTCCATCAAGTACTTGAGGCTTTTTTGATCCGTTCTAATAAAAAAATTTCTGCCTAACAAGTAGTGCCTCCATTTTTTCACTGCAAATACTATGGCCATGAGCTCTCTTTCATAAACGGATTTCTTACTCCCCAACTGACTAAACGCTTGGCTGAAATAAGCGATCGGCCTCTGTTCTTGCATCAAAACAGTCCCCATTCCATGCCCCGAGGCATCAGCTTCAATGGTGAATGGCTTCTCAAAGTCAGGTAAAGCTAAAACGAGTAAGGATACCATTTTAGCCTTGAGTTGTTGGAAGGCCTCTTCAGCAGCCACATCCCACAAGAAGTTTTTTTTTAATTTATCAGTTAGAGGCCGAGCAAGCTTACCATAGTCTCTCACAAAGCGTCTGTAGTACCCCGTAAACCCAAGAAACCCCCTCAATTCCTTTACCGTTGTTGGAATAGGCCAATCTATCATCGCTTGCACCTTGTTGCTATCAGCTGAAACCCCCAAATAAGAAATAACAGGCCCAAATACTCAATTTCCAGCTGCCCAAAAACACACTTCTTGCTATTGGCCACCAGTTGGTTGTCCGCTAACACCCTTAACACACATTTTAGGTGTTGTTCATGCTGCTCCAAATTGTTGTTGTACACCAAGATATCATCGAAAAACACCAACACAAAACGCCTCAAATGATCTCTGAAAATTTCATTCATCAACGCTTGGAAAGTAGCCGGAGCGTTCATCAACCCAAAAGGCATCACTAGGAACTCATAATGCCCTTCATGAGTCCTGAATGCTGTCTTTGGGACATCCTCGAGCCTAACCCGAATCTGGTGGTAACCAGATTTTAAGTCAAGTTTAGAAAAAACCCTAGCACCATGCAACTCATCAAGTAACTCATCTATTACCGGAATGGGAAATTTGTTTGGAACCGTTACCTTGTTCAAATCCCTATAATCGACGCAAAAGCGCCACCCCCCATCCTTCTTCTTGACCAATAATACCAGGCTAGAAAATGGGCTGGAGCTGGGTTGAATGATCCCCGCGACCAACATTTCACCCACCAGCTTCTCAATCTCATTCTTTTGTAAATAAGGATAACAATAGGGTCTTACACTCACCGAAGATGATCCCGGAATGAGGTTTATGGCATGGTCTCTATCCCTGCTTGGTGGCAGCCCTTCCTCAGCAGTAAACACTCCTCTAAATTCTACCAATACTAAATTCTGCCAATGAGCCCTTTAAGAATTCTAGAACTACCCTCAGATCTTCCTCAATTTCAGCTGCCAATGTCCCCAATTCCAGCAGCATTCCTTCCCCCTCCTCCTTAAATCCTTTCACCATAGCCTTTAAGGATACCAAGGTCTTGCTCAAGCTAGAATCCCCCTGCAAAGTTACAGCCATATCTCCTACTTGAAACTTTATTGTGAGAGTCTTCCAATCCACATTCATCTTAACTACCTCTGCTAGCCATTTCATTCCCAGAATCTCATCCGAGCTTCCCAGCTCTAAAGGTAAGAAATCTTCCACAATCTGCAAGTTTTGGAGCTAAAGCTTCACCCGCTTGCAAATTCCAACCCCTTAAACTGCCATTCCCGTCCCCATAATCACACCATAGCCTGTTGTTTCCTCCCTACTTAGGCCCAACAGCTACACCAACTCCACAGAAATAAAGTTATGGGTTGCTCCTCCATCAATCAGGACCACAACTTGTTGTTGCTCTATCTCCCCTTTTAACTTCATCGTTTGGGGTGCTGTCAATCCTACCACAAAATTTATGGACAGCTCAATAACCTCACCCCCTTGGACTGGTTCCCCTACTTCCTCCCTCTTTTGGCTGAGGCACTAGTTGGCATCTCCTTCCTCCACCCACTGCTCCTCCTCCTCTACTTCTTCATCATAAATCATCATCACCTGCAACTCTTTATTCTTACACTTGTGGCCGATCGTATACTTCTCCTCACACCTAAAACACAAGCCCTTATCTCGCTTGGACTTCCATTCGGCCTCACTAAGTCGTTTCCAAGGCTGGTTACTCACCCTCCCACTGTTTTGGGGCCGAAATGGATAGGGAAAGTTTGTTGCCAAAGATTTAGGAGTAAGTTGTGCCTGGGGCTGAAGACCCCCACGCTGGTAATTTGGAATAGCGAGTAAAGCGGTCTGACCTCTATTCGAAGACGATCCAGCTACATTTCCCCGGAGCACCAGGTTCCTCTCTTCTATTCATTGCACCAGGTCCATCATTTGCTCCAAACACCTTGGCCTCAACACCCTCAACTCAACCTTGATCTCCGGAATTTGAGACCATTGATGAAGTGCCCTTCTAGCACAGCTTCTGGCAGATTCTCCAGAGGCAATGCCAGCGCCTCAAAGCTTTGACGGTAGTCCGAGACAGTCCCTCTCTACCAAAGAGCTAAAAATCGCTCTTCTATCGACCCTTCTTGAGTGGGTCGGAATCGGTTTCGCAACAACAGCTTGAAATCCTCCCAAGTCCTCATTCTCCGCCTTTTTTCTTCCCACTGAAACCACAAGAGGGCAGGTCCTTCCAAACATACAACTGTTGTATCCACATTCTCCATATCAGTCAACCCATTCACCGAGAAGTATCGCTCGGCCGTGAAAATCTAGCCATCTAGGTCACCTCCATTGAAGAGCGGCATATCAAGCCGACGTCCGCGAGATTCTGATCGCCAGCCACCCTCGACCCCCTCCGTTTCAGCTTGCCTCCCAACCCGCCTCAGGGGTCGCCTCCGAGTCACCTACCCCAGGTGATTGTTCTCCCTATTTCTCCTTGTTCTTCATTTCTCGTTGTTGCTCCTCCCATCTCGCTCTCATCCATTCGAACTGTTCCAACAAGGAAGCAACGTTCTTCTCCACCGATAGAATCTCACTTCTCATGGCATTCGATTCACTCTTCATGGCGTCCACACCTAGTTGTACGCTATCCAACCCCTTCTCTAAATCTCCCACTCGATCCGTTAAGTTCACCATTGGGATCACAATGCTCTGATACCAAAATGGTAGAATTCTAAGAATTGTAAGAATACTTGATTCAATAAGCAAGAGTTCCAAACCAATTACAGCCAAAGGAGAAAGAAAATAGGGCAATTCGAGAGGCCTTTAATCTCTCCTACTTTCTGGAAAATTCTTCACACCTCCGCCACCTCTCTTTTAGTCCTCATTCTCTAACGGAATTAGAATCCGCACATGCAGGTTGTTACACAACCTTGCAATTCCTGCTCTATCCCTCCTCTAATAGCTAATTTCCCTAATTTCAAAACTATCCCTGATTCCTTGGACGCCTTTGGTATGTCCAGTGAATCGATGGTCTATCAAAATTCTTCACGTTGTGTGGAAGGAAAGATGAAACATATTTCCAAGCATCAATTTAAACATCCTTCAATTTTAAAAGGCATCTTAAAATGCAGCTATTCAATGATTGTTTATCAACTGCAAATCAGCCCCTGATGTGAGACAGATGACATACATGTTTACAAACAGATGACACTTGTATGCATGAATTACGTAATGGATGAGCAAGAATAAACAGGAAAATAATTTTCCCATGGTACCTGCAAGTTCATGTATGAATCCACTGAGACGAGGAAACCTGAAAATTAAAATTTTAAACGAATAAAATATAATTGTTTAAATAGATTAACAAAGATTAACAAAAACCCAACTAATCAAATCAGCGACACAAAGTAAGAAAAAGGGTGTCCCAAATTCACAAGGCTTCCCACGTTACGAGAGCCAGGGAGTCATCTTTGTATATAGCCGTATCCTTGCTTTTCAAAAAGGCTGTTTTCATAACTTGAATCTATGACCTTCCAATATTAAAGTCATCTTTGTATATAGCCTTACCCTTGCTTTTCAAAAAGGCTGTTTTCATAATTTGAATCTATGACCTTCCAATATTAAAGCAGCAATTTTATTGCTGCCACCAGGGCTCACTCTCAGTGAGACAAATTAAGAGATACGGTAAATTCAATCCAGAACAAGAGAGGAAAGGAATTTAATAAACACACACCACACTCATAGTCCCACAATTACAAATAAGAATCAAATTTTAACCCACTGATAAGTACCTTTATATTCCATTCCCCACTTGAGTTTCACGATGACCTTCTTCCCAGTCAAATTGTTCAGGAACGGTTTGGGATTAACTGGTACAGTCTGCAACATTGAGATACAAAGATTTGAAAAGGTAATGCAATTATGCATACTTCAACCAAAAAATAAAAAACAAACAGCAAATATAAGGAATATTTGGCAAACTGGCGAATGGAAATTGACTAAAAATTATGCAGTCAAGATACTCAAAAGCATAGCCCCTGAAGGAGAGAATGAATGTTAGCAAGATTTTATATCCAATATGTTGGGAAAGAATTCAGAGAAAACAAAATATATATATATATATAATGTATCAAAGATACTTTCAACAAGGTGTCATGTTTTGTTGAACACCAAAAATTGGTACACACCAGATACTTGTTCAAAATGTGTCCTGTTATTTTTTATTTTTCTAGAACAAACACCTTTTCTTTTTATAAATTAACAAATACATAGAAACAAACAACTTGTTTAAGGAGGTAAATCCTAGTCAAAAGAATTGACAAGAACCAAGAAGTTAATGCAAATGAAATGCAAGTAAAACATCCAAAAACTGCACAACAGAGAACAAAAAAGGGTGTATCCATTCTTAACCACAAAAGTAAAGTAGAAATACTCTAATCCTTCAAATAAAACACCAAGCTCTCTGATCCTTCAAGAGCTCTTCTATTTCTTTCCTACCATATTTTATAGAACCAAACATTTGTTGGACACTCTGAGGACAGCGGTCCCCATTTTAAGAACATGCAGGTCCATCAACTTGAGTTTTTTTTCCCTCAAGATCAACTTGAGAAAAATAGACCATGTGTTATAAGTTTAAAAAAATAAACTGAGAATACAACAAAAACAAATAAATAAATAGAATAGTTTATGTATATGAGCAAAACTAATAATTATTTCTTCAATTTTTACAAAAGATTTTGTGTTCTGGTAAATGGGGTTTTAAAAGGTTTTTACAATTATTCTAACATTTTTCAGCAAGGGGATTCATTAACCCTTTTCCAACTCATCTTGGTTATAGAACCTCCATGATCTTTGCTTGAGAAGGTAGAGTTGATAGGTTGGTCAAGGGGCTTCCTTGTTGGGCCTAGGGAAGGATCACATCAGGTTTCTCACTTTTCACTCTAACAGATTATACCATCATCTTCTATAAAGGAAGTGATATTCAATTGCACTATCTTAATGTAGTGCTTTGCTTTGAAGTCCTCTCGGCTCTGCAAGTTAATCTCTCAGAAAGTACGTCACTACAGATGGGCTCGAAAGTGAGCTTTCCCCAAAGGTTGCAAGGCTGACTTTTGTAGTTATTTGAGTTTACCCTTAGGTTCAAAGTTCAAATATAAAGAAGCTTGAGACAGGGTTGTAGAGAATTATAAGAATAAACAAAAATACCTTAAATGGGATTTCAAACTATCCAATGTTGATTCTTTTAGCATCTGCTTCAGTAACCAATAGGCTAGAGAGGATTCAAAAGAACTTTCTTTAGGAGGGAACAGGCGAGGAACACAAATAGCAGAGAAAATCTGCAACTCTCTTTTACTTGGAAGCCCAGGAGTTAAAAACAAACAAAAAAACACTTGGTTTTATAAAAACTTTTACTCAGGAAGTGGAAGTGGAAGTGGAAGTTTCCAGTAGAGCCTATATTTCTTGGAGGGATGGCAGTGGCTACTAGATAGATTGCTCAAGGGATAATTGGAGCACAGAAAGCCTTCAACCACAAGTGAGTTTGGGAATTTGGAGGGGCATTTTTTGCCTTTGGGAGCTTTTTGCAAAACATCTAGCATGTGATGTAAAGAATGGATCAAAGAAAATTATCACATGACTGTTAGTGTTGGCACAGACCTCACTAAGAGACCTTTCCTGACCTTTTAAAGATGCAAGGGACAACAACACTTCTGCAAAAGACTTGTTTTCTTTGACATTGCAGGGATAGTATGTTTCATACATTTAGGTGGAATCTCTAGAATCAGGAATTAGACTCCACAGTTATCTTCTTAGGATTACAGATTACTTCAGCACCAGCCCATTACCGGGCAAAGGGAAGATACTTGGATACAGCAACCATCAAAAGATAGAACCTTTAATGTCAGTCCTTTTAGAACGTTCAATGTACTTAAGATTCTTAGAGCTGGCTGGCACAATAATTTTCTCTGTAACACTATATAAAGAGTGAGAGCACCTCCCACTAACTTTCTTTGCTTGGTTGTCTTCTCATGGACCTATCATGACTATTAACAACTTGGAAAAGAGGGGGTGTGCTTTAGTTGATCAGTACTACACATTTAAGGAGGGACAAGAGTTAGTGGACCATCTCCTCTAGCATCACCCCAAGTTTCAATGGCTGTGGGATCTTATTCTAACTGTCTTATAGGCCAGTGGCAAAACAAACTTGGATTCATATGCAATATGGCATATAGAAGCTATCCCAAAAAAAAAAAAAAATCTAAATTGCGTTGGAACATCACTCCTTTTGCATCTCTTTCACATTTATCTAACTTTTTTTGGGTTGGGGAGTGTTACGAAATTGAATCAACAACAAACCAATCAATCACACACGAACACATAATTTAACGTGAAAAACCCAAATTGGAAAAAACCACGAGTAGAAAGAACAAAATATCACTAACCAAATATTGATAATACAAAAGTGATATAGCTGCAACTAATTCCAGAACATTGGACACCTATTTATAGACCTAAAATCATTTATAGATAAATACAGGAAATCATATCTTGATCAGAAGATGATGCATGAAGATATTCCTCCAGATGAGATAAATCTCACATAAAATCAAATTTGACAACATCATAATCACAGTCAAATTCGAAATCATAATCACGATCAAATTAAGAGTCCCAATCTTAGTCAAATTTGAATTTCGGGTCACAATTGTAACAGGGGTAGAGGCTGGTTCACATTGAATAAATGATTATAAACATTGTAAAAATGACAAGAATTCATACAGTTTCATTAACATTTTAGCACCTTACTAACAGCGCGCCCCCCCCCCCCCCCCCCCCAAAAAAAAAAAAAATGTTAAAATGGCCAGAAGAAGGCAACGGAATGACCTCAGCCTAATTCCCCAAACAAAAGAGATGTAAATATTCATTTACCACAAAGAGTCCTAGTGAACTTGCAATATATAGCTGCCATCAATTAGCTACCAACTCCACATTCCACAGACCGTCATAGCCAATCTCTTGTTCATTGGCATGCTTAAGAAATCACCCTTATCCAGATATTTCAACCCAATCCAACAATTTACTTAAGATAACATCATCTTACATGACAAGAATTCCCTCATTTAGGTTAGCTTCTCAAAAAATTAGCTTGCTTTCACATAAGAACTCCTTTCCATACTTAAATGATTCAGTTAATCAGATGAACCCAACAGCACGATACAATTTCAAATCAACCCACAACTGATACTACACCAACATCTTTGAATCTAATGGATATCAGTAAACAAGGTCAAGAATCAAGATAGATCTCTGTCTCACGCATGTTGCAGACGCTACGAAAAAAGCAAAATGGGACGCCTCAACACCGGATTATAATTCAGAAACACGATCTGTAACTACCAACAATTAGCAGGAGTAATTTCTAGAACATAACGCCATCGTGAACGATACCCAGCCCGAAGGGCATGGTTCCCTTTAATTGAGAACCACTTTAGAAGCATTTCCTTCCCAACAGGCAGTATACACAAACACACATCAACCATCTCGGGCTCAAAGACTACGGAATTGAAGCGTAGAGGGTCTTGTAAAAGAACAATAGCAATGTCCTAAGGAAGTCAGAAGTGTATTTTTGTTCATCGATAACTCACCGCCATTGGGAGAAGCTGCTCGGAGCAAAAGCACGGACTGGATTTGAACGTCGAAGTCGAGCGAGGGTTTAGGGTTTTGAAGCCGAACACAGCGTGTTATAGTCGGAAGCCGAACACAGCGTATTTAGGGTTCATAATCACAAGCCCCGACGAATAGAAACTTCCCACGTGTCACGGTGACCACGGCATCAGTTTTACCGAAAATAAAAAAATAAAAAACTCAAGATTAATTATCTAGAAGTCATATCATTAGTTATGCATAGTATTTTTATTAAAGGATATATTAAACAAAAAAATAATATCACATAATTTCTTGAGATATCATATAATTGATGATTCATAATATTATTTTTTAAATTATAAAATTTTATAATATATTAGTTTTATTATGAATTTAAAATTTTGTCAATTTTATATTAAAGTTATTAAAATTTAAATAACTAATATTCATTGGATGCATTTATTATTATATATATATATAATAATAAATTAAATTTAGAAATTTTGTCTCAAATTTTTCAAAAAATTAAAAAGAAAATCGACTTAAAATAAAATTTGTTGATTTTTTAAGAAAAAAAAGAACCTGGCAGTAGCCCTTTCACCATTGGGTGTTTGACACAATTATTAGAGCTGACAAGTAACACAAATATTAATGCTAGTAGAATCAGGCATTTATTACTACGGCAAAAGTTCAAGTTGTCAGCACAACCAGAGTCTTATTTTCTTGACAGTAAAAGGTGAATTCCCTCTCTCTAACAAATTTTCACACATTGTTCCAGTACGTGAGGGGGTAAATTGCTATAGACAGTGGCTTCTTAAGTTGGACTGATATGGTGCTCACGAAGAATCACTCCATAAGAAAATAAAATATTCATATTATAACTATCATGACTTGAACCTGTATTCTTGGTTATAATTTACTACTCGAATATCAACCATGCTATGTCTACAGAAACCATAATCTTATTTTCTTATAATGTAACAGCCCCTCACACCATTATTTGATTATAACTCGATCCAATTTCACACACACACACAAAAATCTCTTAGGGCGCGTTTGATAGCCTAAATTTTTCAAGGAAAATGTAATTTTTTCACCCATTTTCTAACTTTTGCATTGTTTGATAGCATTTTTTTTAGGGAATTCATTTTCCAACTTTTACTCACGTGATGTCATTTTTCTTCAAATCAAGGAAATCAAATTTTTTGGGCGGAAAAGATGGAATTTTCCAGAAAATTGGAAAATGGAGTTGGGCGGCTGGAGTTTTTTTTTTGGGGGGGGGGGGGGGTGTGTAATGTAATAAATATATAAATATATATATAAAAAGTAAATAAGTTAAATTTAAGATGATTATTTAATAAATAAATATTATAAATATATGTATAAAAAGTGAATATGTTAAATTTATGATGGTTATTTAATAAATATAAATATTATAAATATATAAATATATATATAAAGTGAATATGTCAAAAATTTAATAATTAACAAATATAAATATATAAAAAGTGAATATGTCAAAAATTATATATAAATTATTTTTTTAGAAAATAAAAAAAATTAATTTTGTAGTTTCATTTTTTGAGAAAATAATTTAACTAATTTAAAAAATGTTATTATTTTAATTTTTCTATACAAGATTTAATATTTTTTAATACATTTTCACCATTGAATTCCATGGAAAATGTGTCATTTTTTATGAAAAATAATGCCTATCAAACACGAAATACCAGGAAAATTATCTAATTCTATGGAAAATATTACCAATCAAACACCAAAAAATAAAAAATAACATCATTTTCTAAATAGAAAATTATACCAATCAAACAGCTTAAATTTTTAATTTTCAGGAATTCATTTTCTCTAGAATTTAATTCCCTGTAATTCATTTTCTTTCCACTCAAATTCCATCATTGCAATCAAACGCACCCTTATAGTTTTATCAACTTTTTTCCTTAGTCTTATATTGTTTTGTTTGGTCCTTGGTGCCCCTTGTAATGTCAGGGGGGTTTTCTTTTCCTTAATCTTTTATATTTTATTTTATTTAAGGATTAGTATTCAATCAATTCAGTAATAAATTATTTAAATTAAATTTATGTCAAAAATGGAATTAAACCGATCAAATAGATACTCAAACTGAAAAATCAAAAAAATAAACAAAAATCAAATTGACTAAAAAAATCTAACAAATAATATTTATATTATACAAGTTATTGATACACTCGTTAAAAATTTTCAAAATTACCAAATTAAAAATATTATCATGACACTTTAATAATATTTATATAGTAATATAACACAAAAATATACCCATAAATATTATAAGAGTGTCTAAATAAATTTTGTTGTTTTTCGATATCAAATAGGCTTAAAGCATAAAAATGCTCATGAACCTTGTTATTTTGGATATGTAACACCTCAAATTCAAATCTTGATATGTTGTGTCACTCAATTATTTAATTTTGCAATAATTAGACATTCATCTATCAACATGATTACACGCATTACATGAGCGAGTTTAAAGGTATATATATATGGGCTTAAAGCATAAAAACAACACTAAAATTTGTTATTTTGACTTTGTGACACTCTCAACTCAGATTTTGACATATTTTGTATCTTAATTATATAATTTTTCAAAAATTAGGTACCTATTTATTTGTATGATCACACATGTTACATGACTGAATAAAAAAATGTCTAACTATTACGAAATTGGACAATTAAAAAATATAACGGGTCAAATTTAAGTTGATGGTGGTACACTACCAAAATTTCAGAGATATGCTCTAAGCCATATCAAATATGAAATATTAATCATTAATTAATTTGAATGAATATTTAATAATTAGTAATGGAGAAACGCGTGCCAATATAATATTACGCATTTGGGATAAATTCTTTCTTCACATCTATTAGCAAATTGATTTGATCTCTCTCTCACATCATTAAGGTTAGATCAATCATTGATTACACAGTGCATGTGGACTCATCAACCATGCATGATCTGAATTAATCATTTGTTTAATTAGTAAGATAGTGTTTAATAATCAATATATGTGACAAGAAAATTCAGATATAAAAAATATTTTAAATAATTTTTTTAATTATATTTATTAAATTTATCTGTCAACATTTGAAAAATAAATTATTTGACTTGTTATTTGAAATTATCTAGATAAATTTATCTATCTGTCTCCCCCTTCGCATAAATTTATTTTAGACTTTACAGGTAAAATTAAAATTATATATATGTCTTCTAACGTATTCAAAAAAATATTAGAATATTCAATGTCCTTATGTTAATCATTTCATATCTTAATTCAAAAAATATTTTAATTTTATTTTAATATAATCTTATTTTACTTATTTTAACAAATTTTATCTTATAAAATGAGTAAGATAAGCTGAGTTTATGAACAAATCCAACAAGCTAAGCCCATAAACAAGTCTATAGGGATGAGCTGAGCCCTCAGATGAGTCAAGTCGTGAACTTAGAAATGTTGGACTCGATCGAATCATATATAAATGATAAGTCGAATTTGTCTCTTTACAACAATAAATCAGATTAAATAAACGCACAAACCAAAACCAACTTATTTCTTTTATGTAAATAAGATTTTATTGAAAAAAATCACAAAAGGTCAATATTTTGGGATGAAAATACTTGATTGCTCATAAATAAATGTTTAAAGAGCACAAAGTCTATATTTCTTTATTTTTTTCTTTTTACTCCCTAAATATTATATAATTTTTAACATAAATATTAATATTTTATAATAAAGACATCAAATCATATAACATCTCTACTCGTTGCTTTAAGCTTAGACGCCACGCAAAGGAGACAAAACAGCTATCAGTCCACTTATATGGGAATTTGGGTAGGCAGGGAGGGTGTAGTGGCCTTTAAGTGGGGGGCTGTGGCCTTGGATTTGTAGGGTTACTATCGCCTCCACTTGTATCAAAGTTGCTAGAACAGACGAGACAAAGGTTTTGATCATCGTACCACCTAGCTTGCACTATATATATATATATATATATATATATTAAAATTATGTCACACGTGAATTAAGTAGGAGTGAGTAAAATTTAGTTAAATTAAAATAATTAAATTGAATTTGTCAAAATTATTAATTTGATTTAGTTCGATTTAATTTTTAAAATTGAGTTTTTTAATTATTTTGATTCAATTCAGTTTCTTTATTAAAAAAATTAAAATAAATAAATCAATCAAAAAATTAAAGATGATGTTGTTTTTTATCAAAATTAATTGGTTTAATTTGGTTATTTCAATTTAACCAAAACTTTACTCGTTTTTAATTACTTCTATCTGTTTGTACTTTGTCATTTTTTATTTTTATTATAATTTTATATTTTTTGAGATTTTTTTATTTGAGTAACTATTGACTTGTTTAGTTCAATTTTTGACAAAGGTTCAGTTTATTTAATTTGAATAATTTTGTCTCGATTCGGTAATTGAATCTACCAGATGTTCACCCTTATAAGAATTAAAAAATTTAAATAAAAATTTATTGAGTAAAATTTGATAACTATAGTTTATTTTTAATTTTTTCTAGTCAAAATTTTAAATAAACAGTGATAAAATTATTTTAGAAATTAATTATTATTTAAAATTCACAAATTAGTTGTTTTGATTTTTTTGGCAAGATTAAGATATACAAAAATTAATTTTAAAAAACATTTTAATAACAATTTTTATAACCACATAAAAAGGCTCTCTCTCTTAAAATTACTGTCCCCGCGTGGTTTCTCGCCTCTAGTATTCTTGATTTTAACAAAGAAAATAAATTACAAGTGAAAATTTTACCTCGTTACGTAAGATAAAAATTAAATTCATAATCTACTAATACGAAATTTAATTTATTATGAAATACACATAAAGGGCGCATATATATATATGTATATATATATATATAGGGATTAGTTGAGACTCTTATCAAGATATAGCGACTAGTTAGTCGACTCCATCACAAAAATGCTCAACCTCCCATCCCATCCCATTATCCTCCCAAGCGTATGAACACGAGTACAAAATTTGGAGCGAGTCCAATTGGTCCCATCCCATTATCCTCTCCACAAGTCAAAATTAAGTGGAAGCAAACTGTATTATTTGTTGTTATCATCATTACATTATTATACTATTATTATAGAGAGTGAGAGAGAGGGAGAAGACTAACTAATATTGCTGCATGGAGACAGATGGGGAGAAGACAGTCCACTGCGTCCACTGCCACTATCATATTCACAGCACCACCGCCACCACCACCGCCACACGCGGCTCACCAGCACCACTAGTACTTACCCCGTCCACACGCATCATGACTCTCCACATCTCAAGAAGAACATCCTAAAAAGAGTGGAACCCCTATATATAGCTCTCCCCTCCCCTGCCTTCGCCTCCATAATTCCCTCAAACACCCATCTCCTTCACACACACACACACATACACAGAAACAGGGGTTGGCTTTTAACCCATTTTGGTTTGTTTGAAGGAGATGGCTGGTTCCAAGGCCATTGTTGCTGCGTTCTTGGTTATGTTCTTTGTGGACCTTTGCTTTGCAGCTAGGTTGCCCAAGGTGGGTCTTCGCAATGGTGGCGGAGGTGGTGGAGGCGGAGGTGGCGGTGGTTCGGGACATGGGTCTGGGCCTGCTGGCTCGGGTTATGGTTCTGGGTACGGTTCTGGGAGTGGGCTTGGAGGAGGAGGGTACGGTAAGGGAGGAGGGGGCGGTGGAGGTGGCGGAGGCGGTCAGGGTTCTGGAGGCGGTTCCGGGTCTGGCTATGGATCGGGCTCAGGGTACGGGTCGGGATATGGGTCTGGCGGCGGGAAGGGAGGCGGCGGCGGCGGCGGTGGGGGAAAGGGTGGGGGAGGAGGCGGCGGCGTAGGTTCAGGCTCCGGCTATGGGAGTGGCTCTGGCTACGGGAGCGGCTCCGGATATGGAAGCGGGAGTGGCCATGGCGGTGGTGGAGGCGGAGGAGGAGGCAGCGGCGGCGGCGGCGGAGGTGGGTCGGGCAATGGTTCTGGGTACGGGTCCGGCTATGGCTCGGGCTACGGGTCTGGATACGGCGGCGGGAGCGGCGGCGATGAGCCGTGAACATTTCTTTAGGAGTATGCTCAATGATCTTCATTTTCATGGGCAAATCTGAAATAAACATCCCCATGACATACATACATATACATATATGAGGCGGCGCGGTGGTGGGGGAGGACGCTGCAGTCAGTCTCTATAGTTCAGTCTGTTTCAACACGTGACCATATATAGTGTTACTCTGCATGAGGCTATATATATATATATATATATATACTTTTAGATTACAAATACTACTTGTATTTTGTACTTCAGTTTATTTCTTTATAAATAAACTGAAATATTACTTGAATAAACAAAATATTACTTGATTAAGAACTTTTACTTTATTTGCAAACAGATTTCGAAGGTTCCATTAATTTAATTTTTTTTTCAATAAGATGATTAAAACTGAACCAAAATAACTAACAAATTCAAATTTAAAAATTCAACTAAATCGGTCTATAAATTGAACAAAACAAAACCACCAATTTTAGTCGATTCAATTTCATTATTTCAGTTTAACTAAAATTTTACTAACCCCAACCTGCCCACACACACAGACAAACAAAAAACAACAGAAATTAAAGAAATCCAGAGTCAGCTCTTCAGCTGCTTGCAGCAATAATTATTCTGGCGGCTTTGTTCTCTCTTCATTCATCAACAGGATCATCACAACACGACAATACAACCATCCTCTTCAATGTCACATTACAAACCCACAATACAGCAAAGCAGTTTCAGAATTTTGAAGAACAGGTAACTGAGTGCAGTGTAGTGCTATGCTTTTGTGTCAGGTATACGTCAAACGAACGGCTGCTTACTGCAAAAACTCTCTTGGATCCGTGACAAAGCCAGTTAAAGCAGAGGCGGCTGCGGTGTATGGAGAAGCTAGATAGATTTGGCCCTCTTTGTGCCCCATTCGACCCGGGAAGTTCCTGTTTGTTGTTGACACACATACCTGCAAGGTTTCATCCACCCAACACAAGATGTGAACAGTTCTTCCTCCATCCTATTAACTACAATATCAACAGTATTCTAACTAAATAACATAAATAGTCAGTAAACTTTCTACTAAAATACAAAATAGTCACTAAACTTTAATTTATAATCAAAACATTGAACGTCAATTTAGAATATAATTCTACAATTAACGTCAATTACCGTTACAAGAGACTAGCGAAATACTAATGACTTTATATTTTAGTGCAGAGTTTAATAATATTTTTTGTACTTTAATGCAAAATACAAAATTGAATGACCATTTATGTTATTTAGCCATCCATGTTATTAATCATATCAACATTCCGTTAGTTTCTTTTAATGACAATTGATAATGGTATAAAATTATATATTAAATTGAAGTTTAGTGACTTTTTCACTATAAATTGAAATTTAGTAATTTGTTTGTACCTTAATGCAAAGTTCAGTGACTATTTATGATATTTAGCTGAAATCTTCTCAGTAAATCATCCCTTGGAAAATAAGTAAAAATTAGAGAACAATTGCTTGCTTTGACATATGCTTCATTAGTTGAAGCTGAATGAGGTTATTGGGAGTCTATCCACTGAAAAGCAACCACCAAGAGATAACAAACTAATGACATTTCTTTACCATTTAAACACCAAGGGTAACTAAGGATCGATCCCGTTCGTGCTAACAGAATCAAATACCTTATACTCAAAACAATGAAGGTTAAGAGCCAGAGCTACTAATGCAAATCATTCACGGAGAACTTGCAACGAAGCAGTAAGGCTCTCACTAAGTCGTGGCATAGCATAGAGGTATCGTACTCCCTAGAATAGTTTTTTTTTTATTTTCTTTTTTATCTATTTGGAGGTTAAAGGTAAGAAAGCTATGGCTGTTGGGGGGCAATCATGTTCAAGCAGAAAAGTATAACTTGCCTTAGGCTCGTTCATGCGTGCGTAAGTGTCTTTAGGGCCACCCAAGCAAGCACCACAACTAGGACTTGCAGGTGTATCACAACCAGCCTCCTCAAATATCTGGGAGCAGGTCTTGCCACCAGATCCTGGTACCGGAAGACTATATACGTCCATCCACACCTGAAAATTTGAACATACAAAAATAAAATATTATATTTCCAATCATATTGGAAAGAGTTGAAAAATGTCCCTAAAATAACAAACCTTTTGGGTGGCAGGAACAAGGAATGTGGGAACTTTCACCTTCTTGCCCTGCTCAATATACAATTGCTTTTAGCTCAAGAATAGGAAGATCTTCCACATGCAAACCCTTCCAGCTCTATGTTAATGAATAAAAAAAAGTCTTACAAAACAGCCTAAGCCTAAAACATAGCTTGTCAATATAATGAACGTGGGAAAAAATACAAAAATATAAATATCTTGTCCCATCTTCATCAGGCGCTACAAATTAGATTTGCACCTAACCACTCCAATTTAATACAGTTCAACAAAGAACAAACAATTCATTTCAAGAAAGGCAAAATGCACCGAAAAATGCTTCTCATACCGTAAAATGCACCAAAAAACCAATTCGATTTAAATCTCAAACTGTAAACACTAGAAGATGCCATGTTATTGTTTTCACTACCCAAGAGAATTGATTAGTAAAGAAGTGACGTCTATGTGATTATCAGCATAACATCAGCAAAACTCCATGATAATGGAAACAAATAAAAGAGGTATTTCATATCTTACTGAAGCCAGGAAAACTTTTGCAGCAGCAAGAAAATCTTCAGTTTTTCCTCCAGTACAAGATCCAATGTAGACTCTATCAATTTTCACATCCTTGCATTCCCTTGCTAAAGCCCGATTGTCAGGAGAATGAGGCTGTGCAATTTGATAGCGTATGAGTAACTAAAATGGACAGAACTACCAATATTTCAAAAACTAATAATTTCTTAGAAACTAGAGCTCAGAATATCACTCTTAAATCACCTTTGCCACCAATGGCTCCAGTTTTGAGACATCAAATCTATACTCTGAAAGAAACCTGGGAGACAAAGAAACAAAGTCGCCACTAATAATTATGTATCTTAACGCAAAACAATAGAAAACATTTTTTACTCAGTGCGAGAATAAGAAAACGTTTTTTCTTCCACACAGTCATAAACTAACTTGGATTTTTTTCCCTATCCTTTACTCAGTGCAATGAAAGTAATCTAACTATTGAATTTTTATACCACGGCAAGCAATTACACTCTTGTAGAACAGAAGCACGTAGATTCAAAAGGGTTTGCACCATATAGATAATACAATGATGGCACTATTACAAAAGAAAATGAAATCAAACTATCTGAGGCAGTAGCACTTTGATGTCTAATAGCAATGCCTTAATGATTCAGCTGAACCATTAATGCCATGATGGTTGGAGCAAGGTCAGACAATGCCATTGGGCGGATCTTTGAAAGCAGGATAAAATGTGTCTACATTGATGAATTTCATAAAGGCTCCACTAGTCCTCACCTCTAGTCAGCCACTGCATAGGTGGTATAATTTAGTCGGTCTCATAACTCTCAGCTCTATTACCACCCTATTTAGAAACCTTCTACATACTAGGCTTTTCCATCTTTAGCCTTATCAAAAAAAAATCTCCCATTGCGGATCCCACTCTATGGGTGTTGCCATACAAAGGCAAAAGATTGAATTGAGAGGTGATTGCCTAAAAAGTAGAGTTTGGTGGCTGCACCTATATAAGCATTCTAATCACTACCTTTCTCCCAATACAATTTTCTTCCCCTACCCTAATGGAGGAGAGCGGGGAACGAAACAGCAGTAATTTAATCATTTAAGAAATGGATGTTCACTGCATAATTCGTGGAGTAAAAGAAAGTCTCTAGCAGGCATATGGCAAAAATATGCATTTTCATTTTTCTTATAATTATTTCTATCCTGAATCCAATAAGCAGAAAGACACTTCTCTCTCCTCCGTCTATCTCTCAAGCAAACAAGCATAGTGATTTATGGAAATCCAGAGGAAGACTAGTTTGTTAGTGGATTTATGGAAATCTGGGCCAAGTGAATATTATCACAAGCAGAGTAACATTACTAAACTAAATGACATAATCATGACGTTAGCAAACACAACCGATGCTAAGCTTGAATTAAAATTTCCAGTTCTTCCTGCAGAAGTGAAAAAATGCCATATAATTTATTAATTTATTTCTCAAGAAAAAAATACTAACAAGCAGCACTTTATCTTTCTTGCAGGCAACAATTCTCTAATAGGATGATCAAGTCTCATCCACACTCCATGTGTGCCCTGATATGCATGAACCCTACAGGAGGAAAACCCCTGTATAATTTCTGAACATGTTTCTCAAAATTTACCAATAAGCATATAAGTTTCAGGTAGGCTACATTTCTCTAGGAGAACGATACACTCTCATCCTACTAGATTTTTCAGTCAAGCCATGTCTGCCCTGATATTTATCAACATTATGATATAGGGACCTACATATTTCATAGACGTGGACCAATATTGGAGTGCAGTTTCTTGGATCAAAAAGGTATAATCAAATATTGCAAGAGTTGAAGTCAAAAGTTGTCAAGGTCATTCACTTAGATTTCAAAAGAAAAAGTTCTACTGCATCTAGGCAAATTAACATTTTCACATTTATGTAAACAATATCATTTACTTCCTATAATTATTAATATAATGCTGATGCTCAGGTTCTCAACAGCTCCATGCTCAACAGAGGATTTATAGCATCAATTGCATTGAAGAAAAGAAATAAACCGATCAATAGCTTAAGATGACAAATAATTCTATGGCGTGATGTACATACTCATCGCGATTCCAAAAAATAAGTATGGGAGATAGATCATCCCATATATAATGGTGAAATAAATTTTCTGCACTGAATTAGACTTAGGTAAAGGATCCAACTATTTATTACCTTGCGTCATCATCGCTGTAAACTGGCTCATAGGGCATAGATGTCTTATCCTGTGCAAAATAAACAACAAAACCATTAAGCCCTGTCAAAACAACCTATCAGATAAAACTATCCCTGCCCTGAAGTAACTACTGCCCATATACAAACATTTTTCCCAGTGGTTTCGGAATAAGATCCAATGAGGACATCTATTATTGCTAATTTGTATTTCATTTTGAAGTTAAAAGTGGCCCGTATTCAACTAATGTTTTTTGGATTACAGTAAGTCCACCAATTCTAGAGGTAGCTATGCTATAGTGTGAAATGTATTTATAAATACTTGTTGATATTGACCATGAGAAAAATATTATTTCAGGAAATCTAAAGGCACAACAGGGAATATACATCCATATGTTTTTAACTGAAACTAATCAGACAGATTAACCACATCTAAATGAAGAACCTTCCAGACAACATATAGTCATGTAACAATCACTCAGAGAGAGAGAGAGAGAGAGAAAGGGGGGGGGGGGGGGGGGGGGGGGGGGAGGGAGAAGGAGATGAGAAGAAAGGGAGCTTAAATGAAGAGAGATGACAATCATCAACCTCAAGATACTTATAAGTAGTACTGTCAGCTGGTACAACACCATTCTTTCCCCCAGCTTCAACAACCATGTTGCATAAGGTCATCCGTTCTTCCATCTTAGCAGCACAAGATCAATAGAACAATTGTTATAAGACTGACATAATGTGACAAACCAAACTGATAACAGGATATGGATGGCCATAGGTAACGCATCAGAAGGTTAAGTAAACTCACAGTTAAACTTTCCACAGTAGTGCCAACAAACTCCATTGCTTTATAGGTTGCACCAGACACAGATATCTCACCAATAATCTGCAAAAACCATCAAATGAAACAATAGAAGTAAGCAGCTTTGACAATTGAACAAAATCTGAAACAAACAAAAATAAACAATTAATTCTCATCTTAATAACGTAATAATAAACTTAGTACAAAAGAAATGTATGCCCATGCAAAAACAAACAATAAAAATTCCCAGCAAAACTTGCCTGCAAAATCAAATCCTTCGCAAGCAGATAATCTGGCATTTCACCATCCATTACAAATCTCAGAGTTGGAGGCACCTGAAATTTGAATATGTAAGCAAATTGCATGTAATTGAAGTAAGAAAAGCAATATTAGAAAGGAAAAATAAGGGCATCCCCAGTGCATTAAGCTCCCTGCTTAGCCCCTAAAAAATCACTTAAAGAAACAACAAAAAGTAACAAGCAGAAATTTTGACTTAAAAGAAAGTCGACCAAACACAGGAGCAAAGAAATTCACGGTGAATGAGTAAGTCTAGGTCCAAAGGAAAAGGCCCTGATTTGGAAGTGTGATTATCCATGCAAAATTTGTTAGCTAAATAACACATATCCAAAAATAGTAAAACAATACTCCATTTGCACCATATTACCAATACCATAAGTGGCATAAAAATGAAACAATGCTAAAACATTCACAATATCCAAGATGGGAAACTTAATTACAATTAAAATCATATAAAATTAGCTAAAGAGTACAAAGTTATAGCATGCTCAATCAACTGAAACATAATATAACAGAAAGAGATCACTTGCAGACCTTTAGCAAAATCTTTCCAGCGCCTAATACAAAACCAGCATCAGTATTGCCAATCCCAGTAGCAAACTGGCCAAATGCTCCTGCAGTACATGTGTGGGAGTCTGTTCCAAGGAGGACCTGAAATTAGGGTGCAGCAGCATAACTGTTAAATAATTTTTATTAATTTAGAATAATTTAGAGAAATGGGTGGGGAGGGCACCTCTCCAGGCCTGCAATGACCTTCTTGGGCAAGAGCAATATGGCATACACCTTTGTAATCAGGGTTGGCCTGTAAAGTTTTTAGATCAAATTTATTCTCAATTTACAAAGACATTCAACATCAATTAACAGTCTAATCACAGCAATTCACAGTATAAATACCAAAAGTTATACCTTGAAATTCCCAAGATCTTTAATATCATAGAAGTACTTAATATTCTGTTCCATGCAGAAGTCCCTCAAGATATCAACATTTCGATTTGCTCGTTCATCAGCTGTGAATATATAGTGGTCAGGTATGATCACAATCTTCTCCCGGTCCCAAACCTACAAAAATTGGAAGGATAAGCAGCTTCAGTCTTCTTTAAAGCAGAGGGGCAAGAAAAAGAATGTAAGATCCTTGACTTCATAAACTCTCAAATTCGAGTGCAAGCTCCAGTAGTGCTGCCTAACTTTTTCAACATTCAACTAACATAAGCCCCATACAAGGTTAAAGTTCCAAAACGTTAGTTCCACAGGTTGTCCTATTTTTCAGTTAGGATACTTAAAGGATGCACTTTGATTGAAAAGATGCAGACCACATCAACCAAATAGAACAACCCAAAATACTAAGCCTTCAAATGCTTAATTGGTTACAAAAATCAAAAACAAAGTATGGTTACCTTAGCATCCTCGCCAAACTCCCGCTTGAAGATTCCAATGGAGCCAGGTCCACAAACATCATGAGTCATCAAAACATCCACGTTGACCCAGACATTCTCCCCCGGGCTCAGCTGGGGTTTCTCAGAAGCCCTACTCATGATTTTCTCGGTCATCGTCATCCCAGTCTTGACCTAAACCAACAACAAACGCAAAAGCCATCATTAAAGCTCACGAAATCGCAAAACCCACGTCGCAAAAGCACCAATTCAACAGAAAAACAACAGAACCCAACTGAACCAGTGGTGGCTGGCATCCGTTCAGACTGCTGCGGCGCCATGACGGAAACAATTTTCCTGGAAATCCGATTGGGAAATGAGGGCTGCAGAGAGAAAGCATGTTTCTGAACTCCGACAAGGAAAAAGAACACAAAAGATCAGACGTTAGTCGGGCGATAAAAATTTGGGGGAAAAGGAGGATTTTTTGACAGGCCTTCGGGGTACCTTGTTGGCGAACAAGAACTTCGTGGAGCTTGATGAGATTGCAAATGAAGCCATTGTTGACAGGGTTCGTAGAATATGAGGAAGATTTGAGGTCTTGATGGGTATCGGGCAGATCAGATGAAAACTTTGATTGGCAGCAGCTGTTCATATACTGAGAAATTTGGGATGGCGGCTGGAAGCCTGTAAGCCGTCCTCTGATCATTCGTGCGGAGAAAAATCAGCGGCCGAAAAGTGTTGTGTTTTTTATTTTTGTTATTCGGAAAAATTAATGTTACCATGTTGAAAAAAAAAAAAATTGGTCTTTCTCTTAAAAACTATACAAAATGAAAATCAAATTACAATAATTATTTCTAAAGGTTAAACTGAAATTTCTATTTTTTTATTTTTATAAATAATAATTTTCTCACCATCAAATGATATGTTCTATATATTATTGAAAAATATTTTATAATACAATGAAGAGATTATGAATCTTATAATTGAAATAATTATATTTTATATTGCTATATTAACGTCAATTTAAAACATATATGTTCAATATTAAGTATCTCATAAAACTCTCCTGAGGCAAATAATACATTAGCTAATATTTGAGATATACGTTTAAAAAATTATAACAAATAATTCTGAAAGATGTAGATGATTCTTCACCTAGCAGCATCAATTTCTATAAGTAGGGAATAATTCTTTTAATTGATCTACATTATAATTTGAATTAAATTATATTTTTATTACTTCTACATATTATCTTAAAAACTATTATGGGTATTTTATGGATAACTTTTTATAGGCTGAACTCAACCTAGCAGATCGACCCAACCTCTCGAAATCCAATAAACTCAAGGTTAAGATCGTTAGAGCAAGGTTGCACATTACTAAAACCCAATCTTAGACCGCGAAACCAAGCGAGCTTCGAGCAATACCGTTAGCTCGCTGGCCAAATCGTTCAGCTCGCATAACAAAAATATCGCAGAATAATCGAAGGCGATGTTCATCTGTTTTATTTGAGCCAAACCGATCCCTCATAATGCGGAATTCATTCCCGATTTTAAGCAGTTGAGAAAGACATATTGTCTCAATAATATTATCCTCTTGTGTTTATATTTTATGAGAATTGTAAACATCTCACAGTAAAAATAAGGGTCAAAAATCACTGCATAAGAGATGAACAATAATAATATACTATTATTTTGTCATAATAACCAGAGAACAATCATGAATTATGCATCATTCTAGCAGAATCACGTAAAAAAATTTATACGTACTATTTGTTATTTGTTTTATTTTATTTCTTCTCTTGGTATTTGTACTCATTCCTCATTACGGGTTGACAAATCACGGTCGACCAACTCCCAGCGTCAATAAAAATTAACTCAAACATAAAAAGACATGTACAAAAAATACCCTACATCTCAAATTATTTATTATTTCACAAGTCTTTCAAAACTCAAACTTTGTGAAAGGCACTCACTTATAATTATAAATTTATTATTATATTTAAGTAATAATAAATATAAAGGCTAATTTATGCAAAGCATAAAGTTTAAGTAGAGCCAATGTTATTTACTCTAAAATATTTCTCTTAGAATAAATTATTTAAGACTCAATCCGTTTTACTTTTAAATTTTAATAGTTAGTTTTTGTTTAAAAAATAATCTGTCAATATAGTAAATATATATTTACGCCGAACCAAGAGTATAAATAAATCAAAGAAAATAAAACAGAACCCTGATTAGACTGAAACGCAACAACACTGGTCAACTGGGATGGCTCAATGACTCAAGTCCAATACCCTAAACACAACAAGAGTAGCCAAAACTTAAATATTAATTTAAATATTCAAATAAAAATTTTAATTTTAAAATACAGATACGAGTGTAATTAAAATAATAAAAAATTTTAAATTTTAAATAAAAAAATAAAAATAGAGAGAAAAATATGAATTTCACCCAAAACTTCTATGATTTATTCGTACAAAGAAGGCTAGTGATCTGAGAAATTTACCGTTCACAATAATTGGATGAAAGGGAAGCTCACATCGTTTGAATGTGAACTGCTCTGCTTAACTTATAAATGCAAAAAGAATGCTCCAATCTGGGGTCCTGCTAGAATTTAGATAGAGAAAAATATTATATTATCAATGTCGGACAACATAATATTTGATCGATGCGGGCAAATATAAGAGGGCAGGCGTGAACCCCCCTCCCTTCCTTCCCGCCCCTTGCTAGCCCGCGTCCGGTTTAAACCCGAGCCAAGCAACATAACAGAACTCATTAGATTGAACCTATTACATTGCGCTGATAGTTCACATTAAGGGAATGAGCCATTAAAACATCTACTTTCAGACGATGCTATAGGTTCAACCTGCTGGAATAGGTTCACATTTGCTTTCTGGTCCGAAGTTCCGATCGAAGACAATATGCCATCACTTTATATACACTAATCTCTGTGTATTTCTGGAAATTCGGACCAGAAAGTGACTACACTGTTCATTCAAAGAAAACTGACCAGTAAATACACCTTCGAGCAACAACTGAATTGTAGAAAAACAGCTGAAAGCCAAGATGAGGTCCGCGAGGAAACCACTAATGAATAGTATAAAAACAGCTAGAAAGCACATTTACGTGTTTCAATCCACCAGTGAGCCAACAATTTTACCTCAATTGAGCCAGTCACACCATACTTACCCAAAATCCACGGAATCTAGGGCTTCATTTATGGTTAAAAGAGTAACGAGAACGCAAATAACCAAACTGAAAACAGATCAGCGAGCGACCACGGATCTCCGTGTTTTGTCTGTGCGTTGTTATAGAGACACAGAGTTCAGACCTCGATCCGGTGACCTTGTCGGTGAATATTGCTTCGAAGAGGCCTCGGCGGATGAACGAGAAAACATCTCCGACGTACGGTTCCATTGCGCTTAGTCTTCGTTAAACTTCATTGCCGATAACATATACCTATATATGAAGAGAGAGACAGAGAGAATTGTGAAGGTTTACTGAGACTCGAGTATCTTTGCTCCCCTTTCAGCAGCGAAGACCGCCTCTTTGCTCCACTTTGAGCCGCCTCTTTGCCAAGAGCTCTTCTCATATTTGTTCATATCATGGGCGTGAGCTTCCTTTGCACGGACGCATCGGCAACCATTCTTAGCTGGCAAACTAGCTTAGGCTCTCCAAATTACATATTGAGTCTTGCTACTTTGCGCCGAAGCCTCATAAATTAGCCTATCGAGGGGGGTCACAAACATAAAAATGTTCCTCACTTAGCCATAGGGTAAATCGCTGGCAAAGGATGTATAAGAGTACTCTTTTTTGAGTTCTCTGGTTCAATATTTGAGCCCTAGCTAAGGGAATCTCAATAATTAGAGCAATTCTAAAAATTAAAAATCGCTTGCTGTCCTTACATTTATGACAGAGCTTAGGATCGAACTGATCGCTGAATTCTCTGATTTACATTTTTTGTTGATATCGCAAGGCCAAACAATGAGGCCGCTTGTGATAATGCGTTAACTAAAAAATAAATATGTTCCTCACCCAAATATAATTTTATCCCCTTTGTTGCAACCTCTTATCTCCTCTAGACTTCCCATAGCCGTTGCCTCCGGCACTTGTTGGCTTCCTCGCACCACTATGCTGCCTCGCTTAGAGTCGCCCTATCTTGCCTCAAATCGCTCGCTGTTGTATCTTTCTCATTCTCAAAGATGGAGGATGCAGTGATGATCGACACTAGGAAAGCGACAGGTACTGTAGCTAACTAAAGACAGCAACTATGGGAAGGGGATAAAGTATAGGGAATGTTATAGGGAATGGGGTAAATTTACATTTAGGTAAGAGACATTATTATTGTTTTTTTTTTTACCCCTCTTAGTAAACCTTTCTACGAGGCTCTCAAGTAAAATAGCATTAACCTTACATATTAGTTTCTTAATTTGTACTTCATACAAAATTAATTATTATTATTATTAAACTCTAATTTATGCTATAATTAAATTATTTTGTCAATTTTTGTTTATCAAGTTTTGTTAATAATAATTGAGGTGACATAAATTAATAAAAAACCTAAAATTATTTTATTATTGTCAAAATATAATAATAAATTTAAAAATTGTAATTGAGTGAGAGTGTTATCTTAAGTTTCTAATATTTGAGAAACCTGTAAAGTATAAGACAGTTAGAGGTATAAAATGTCTCTAGTGCAGAGCCTTTGAGAGCCTTTGATGCTTAAATTGATCTTAACACAAAAATATGAAAGTATTCATGTAGCTTGTATATGAGTTATTGTTTATCTCAATTAAATTGATAAGTCCTGTTTATGGATATTAAATTAAAATTGATAGGTAGAAGAGCATTTGTTGTTTTAGGGTTGTTTGTTCTTAACATTTGGGTAAGCATCTCGTAAAATGATTTGACTAATTTTTTATATACCATAATCTAAACGATTTCTTGAAAACTATATCTTATAACCTCAAAAAGACCAATAAAAGGGTCTCCTAAGAATACTCGAGAAAAAACCCCAAGATGGAGATCTCTTGGGATTTTTTAGCTTAACTATCTTAGGTTGAACCCATTTTCTTGGTCATATTATATTTGATTATAGAGATTATGTTAATTTTAATATAATTTTTTGTTAATAGAACTTGACAAAAAATTAAATAAAATACTGAATTTTAATACAAACTAAAATTTAATGACCATGATAATAAAAATTAAAATAAAATGATTAATTTGTTATGAACTACAAAATTTAAGTACTAATAATGATGCTAAATAATGTAATGAACAATGTGGAAACTCATTATCAAGGTAATAAAAAAAAATAATTATTATTAAATTGAAACCGAAATTCCTAAGAATAATTCTAATGTTGGACACTAAATCTAGCGCCAATTTGGTATCCAATAGTATTCCGCACCAATTTTTTCAACACCAATTTGGTGTTGTCTTCAATGTGTAATATCAAATTGGTGTAAAGATAATATTTAAAGATTATTATATATATAAATATTTAATAAATATTATTTTATTTATTTAACTTAGCATAAATATTAAATATTAATTAATTGATTTTTTATATTAAGAATATTTTATTTTTATCGAGTAATTATTGAAATACAAAACTTTCATATACATAAATAAACTTAGTTATTTTATATTAACATGATATTTATGAAATATATTAAATATTTTAAAATATATTCAATATTATACTCATTTTATAAACCTTAATAAAATATTTTCATCTATATATATATTTTATAATAATTTAATTTATATTTTTAATTATTAATCAAAATATACAAATATAATAAAAATGATCAAGAATATAAAATGAATAAGTTGTTTTGAAATTATATAAAAAGGGGTAAAATTAAAAATAAGAAAAAAAAAATGATATTCGTGAATAATGTAACACTAAATTTAGTGTTATATTGCTCACTCAACACCAAATTTGGTGATTGAGAATTGTGCCCAATACTAAAATGGTCTATTTGTTAGAGAGCTCTTGGATACCAAATTGAAGTTGTCATTGGATTTGGTGTATTCATTGGAGTTACTCTAAGAATGTCAAATTAAAAATTGAAGATAAGATCGAACTTAAATATTATTTTATTGGTTTTTAATATGAAAATTTAAATATATACATTTTTATATTTCATTCAAACAAATTTTTCATAAAACAATTTAAATAAAAAATAATTAGTTTACACGTTAGTAATATATTACAAGTATATTATTATTTATTACTAATAAATAATGCTATTTACTAATAAACTCTAAATTCTAAACTTTAAAAACATAGACGGAATCAAATTTCAGCCTGTCCGAACTGAAATTTGAAAACTCCGAAACGATGCCCTAATTTTTTTTAATAAATTACACTTAAATTATATATAATTTAGATTATTTGTAAGGAGATATCTTATGTTTAAATTTTTGTTTGAAAGTTCTTATAATTACGCATCCCAGGCGCACGCTAGCACCACCTTCCAATTTTTTCAAACGCTACCGCCAAAAGAGACGAGTTATTTCCAGCCCCGAAAGAACCGCTCGGAATTCAATTTCAAAAGAATTTAGCCGCAGACAATCCTGAGCGTCCATTGCCACATCCGAGAATCTACGGTTCAAATCCACGATCCGCGTCCAGAAAACCCAACGAATCACACTCCACCTCTAAACCACTATATAATGACTGCGTCGCCACTTCGCCAAAGCATCGTTCTCGTTGCTCGATTAAGCTCTCGTGTTGTTTCAGCGAAGTACAGTTATCTCCACTCCATCTGCAATGGCAAAGGCTGATAAGAAGCCCGCTGAGAAGAAGCCGGCGGCGGAGAAGGCTCCGGCGGAGAAAAAGCCAAAGGCTGAGAAGAAGCTCCCGAAGGATGGATCGTCCGCTGGGGACAAGAAGAAGAAGAGAACGAAGAAGAGCGTCGAGACCTACAAGATCTACATCTTTAAGGTCCTGAAGCAGGTGCATCCGGATATTGGAGTCTCCAGCAAGGCTATGGGGATCATGAACAGCTTTATCAACGATATCTTCGAGAAGCTCGCGCAGGAGGCCTCGAGGCTCGCTCGCTACAACAAGAAGCCGACCATTACCTCGCGCGAGATCCAGACTGCTGTCCGGCTTGTCCTGCCCGGTGAATTGGCCAAGCACGCCGTGTCTGAAGGTACCAAGGCCGTCACCAAGTTCACTAGCTCTTGAACAGTTAGATAGGGTTTTGTTTTGTGCTGAATTGTTGGATCTATTGGATGTAAAGGTTTGGCCGCTTTACAAATACAAAGCTCTGTAGTGTAAGTCCATTTCCAGTAATTAAAGAAACTCTGGTTTTGCTTTCGGTAGCATGACTGTGTCTTGTTCATTTGGAGTATGATTGATTTGATTCTCAACGGTGAATTTAACGGCATCTGATGCCTTTTTCCGGCTAGAGCTTGAAGGATGATTTCACCGGGAAACATAATTTTTGAAACCAAAATCATGTGACGTTGGATTGGGGTAAGTATCTGGTTGGTTTGGTCTAAAAATATTTTTCAATTACAAAGTTTATCTCAATTTTTTTGTGAGCAGATTTTAGTTTAGAAATATTTATGGATTAATTTATATAAATAGATTTTAGTTTAAAAATATTTTTCGATTAAGAAGATTTGTTACTCAATAAAAATAATATTATTCAATTACAAAGTTTTTTTTATTTGAGTAAAAAAATGATACTTTAGTTGGATTGATTATTTTATTTTTTTAATATAAAAATTAAATTAAACTAAAATAAGCGAATTACAAATTTAAGAATCCAACTGACTCTTAATTTGAATCAAATCAAGTTGAAAATTTTGGTTAGTTTTGTTTAATTATTTAGTTAAATTGAAATTTTACTCACTCCTATATATACATAAATATTGTATCGAATAAGATGTTAAATTTATTAATATTACGATACAATATAGGTTTTAAATAATATTTACTATCAATATGAATTTAATTATTGTAATTAGTTATTTTTTTAAGTTTTATATGTAGATGGGAAAAAGAGAGGAAAGGAGAGAAAAAGAGAGGAGAGAAAGTTGTAGTTGTAATAAAATTGTTATATTTTTTAATTTTTAGAAATAAGTGAAATTTTGGTCATTTTAAATTAGAAAATAAATTTTTATAATTAGACCAAAATTTATGAATAAGTAGAAGCTCTCATGCAAGAAAACATTAAAATAATTGAAATAATATCGTTTTGGTATTTATGAAACTTTTCTTATTTTAAAATATTAAATAAATGTTATTAAGCTGTTTATATAATTTTATAAATATTTTAAAGTTATTTTGTAATATTATATAATTATTAAAAATATGTTTTTAAACATATTTCTTTTTATATCATATTAAAGATGAAAATAATTTCTGTTGATCCAAAGATCATGTTAGAGATAAAAATAACTTATGTTTATTTTTTTTAAATAGATGATGAAATTTATATTTATTTTTTGTTAAATAATTAAATTTTATATTAAAAATTATATTTAAAAAAAACTCATATTTTTTATTTATTTATCTTTATACGTTTCTATTTCGTATCCGTTTATCCTTTTCGTCTCCAGCGCAAATATAAAAATGTCCTTACAAATTTGGACTTCTTGAAGCCGGACCCACTTGCCAGTCGGTGGCGCAGGTTAGAATTTGAAGGGGGCCGCCGCTAACATGACGCAATAAGCGTCACTTCGCGGAGTTAACACAACCCGTGGGCTTATCCTTGGCCACACAGCGGTTTCCTCTCGAGCAGAGAAGTGCCAAAGCAAGCAAATTCTCGTATCCGCTGATAGCCTAATGGCGCTAAGTTCGTCTTCGCATTTGTCTTCGATTTCGTTCCAGTTCAGAAACCCTAGGGCTCCGCTCTGCGTTCGACACCTTCTCTCCAGTTTGGCCTCTCCGTCCGACGACGAAACTGCGAAGCCTTCTCTCCGCATTTCGGCTGAATCCGTCCCCAAAGCGAGATTCGTCGCCCGCCGGAGACAATCCATGCCGGTCCGGCAACTACAACGGCCTTTAAGTAATGTTCCGCACATTTTGTCTCCCGTTTTATGATTTAACGTATTGTTTGAGAACGTGGTGCGGGAGGGTTAATCACGTCGAAATATTTTTAGCTAATACCTAAACCCTTGATCGGAACAGAAGGTCAGTTTCACCATTTTGCGTCCACAACAGAGTCTGGTTTGAATTGTGGACAAGTAAATGCATTGGTATGGATGTGAAGTACTAAATAAATGTTACCACTTGTTCATGTCTGATTCAGTCATTCAATTATCTTCTTGACGGTGCCCTTGAGAGCACTCTGAATGAATTGTGACCCGGTCCAATGGGAGATGCCCTGACACTGAGTTTAGTGAAATAGCTTGAGTGCTTCTTCCAAGACCTGCAACAGCATTGAAGTTCTGTCCCGGGGGTGTTTCAAGAGGGGCATCCGATGCCTATGCCTAAGTCAGCCAAGTTAGGAGGATTGAGGCGGTTTCAGGTTAAAGAAGAGTTTAGAGGTCACGAAAAATGGGGTAACGGGAGAAGCCAAAGAGACGGAAGAAGGAGAAGAAGATCCTAGTTTCAAGAAAATTTGACCATTTTATTCCTACAGCCTATGTAGGGATTTTTTTCCGTCTTTGCTTTCATATCTTATCAATAAAGTCCCTTTTCTCCGGGAGTATTGACACTAGGGCTTTGCCGAGATGGTCATGGGTGGCTTGTTGTTGGAAACCTTACTAATGTCTATACCTCCTTATAATTTGTCCTGTGGAGTTGTTTGTGTGTCGGGGATAGTTAGGGATGGCAATGGGTCATCCATTACCCATTTACATACACATTTTCAAATAATCCTTTTGCCTATATCTCAATTTTTATACTTGTTTTATTTTATAAATGGCTAATTGGGACCCATTGCCATCCCTACCGCATAATTTACATGCATGATGGGAAGCTGGTGTGTCTAATGGTCTGTCAGGTTTATGGGACCATCATGCCATCCATTCCCGTTCGAATGCCCATATCACTTTTCATGTCATATTTAACATCTTCATAAAATGACAACCATTGGCCTAGCACTGACAGACATGTTGATAGTTGCCTGATTAAAGTGCAATTCATAATGTTAAAACAATCGATTGAATATGTAATTCTCCATATTCTATGAAAGAACTTGTTGACGGGATAAGTGCGTGCTTGTCAGCAGGATGTTGTAATATGTAGAAGCACACCATGCCAGTATGAGCAATATGAGACCTGAGGTTATGCATGTCCTTATTTGGAGTTATTTCTAAGATCTTGTAATTTTGAGGCAAGTAGATGATGTTTCTGAGATAAATATCTACAATTATTGCTCTGCCTATAGCACCAAGGTCTTTGCATATTGGTTGGGAACTTTTCTCGAAGTTATTTGCCTTGAAAATATCATCTACTTGTCTTGGAGCCATACAACAATAACAACAACAGGCCTTAATCCCGTTAAATGGGGTTATCTACATTGATCTAGCTGTTAATCATCTCTTTGATACCATCTTTTATAAGGTTATTATATTCTATCTCACCTGAGTTTCTTACTATTTATTTTGTTTTGTTTACACTTTTTGTTACAAATTTTTTCTATTTCATCCATTTTCCTCATGTGCGTCTATTGGTGTTCAGCTCATATGTTCAAATATGTCCAAAATATTTAAATGCATCTGTTACATCTTATATTTAATTGGCACTATACCAACCAGCATTAGGAAAACTAGATTGGACCAGCCGGTTCATCCAAAAAGACTGGGAACCAATCCCCTCCAAGCCTAAAAACCAGCGGGCAAAAAGCCAGCCGGCTGTTTAGTGGCCCAGGTGGTTGAATCAGGAACTGGAGGAAATAATCTAATTCATAATGTTAAAGATGCATTTCATAATATTAAAAAATCTAATTCAAATATACAAGGGTAAATTATATGAAATCCTCTTGCACTTAGGGTCATGTGCAACTTATCCTCTTGTACTTTTGATTGCACCAAAAGACCCTCTTACACTTCCTAAATATTGCAATCAGCCACCATCTGTTATTATTATACAGAATTTTGTGCAATCTATTAGTTGACCAACGCAAAATTTTGTATTTCGTTGATATGCAGAATTTTGTATAATTCTAGAATTCTGTATTTTTTATGTAGATTGCTGCATAAAATTCTGTATGATAATAACAGATGGTGGTTGATTGCAACATTTAAAAAATGTAAGGGGGTCTTTTGGTGCAATAAAAAATACAGGAGAAGTAAGTTGTACATGACCTTAAGTGTAAGGGGGTTTCATATAATTTACCCAATATACAATTTATATTACCAAAAGGGCTTGCTGAGGTGATGTGATTAGATGGTGAAGCAAATAATGCTAGTATGCATGATTTGGAATAGGGGTGTCAGTCCAGACCTTCAATGGATTTAATTCTAAACTTTTGTAGTTCCAAGGCAGTTAGATGATCTTTCTAGTTTAAAAAATTACAGTGATAGCCCACTTGTAGCACAAGTGGTCGCTAAGACCTTTGCATACTGGTTGGGAGATGTGGTTTAGCTGTTTATCCTGTAATTATCATTTATTTGCCTTGAGCCTTATGAGTTTAGAATTAATTCTATAGAAGTTCCATACTAACATTGCCTCTGATTGCATCTTATGCATATTTTCATTTTTTTTAGTAGGTTGTTAAATCCTCTTGTGCAGTATGATAAAATGTATATTAAACTGGTTTAACATTATAAAATAGATTTTCAATATTTTATGTTTTTGATATATTTATGAGTTATTGTTGGGGCTTTGTTTCTTCGTTTCAGGTAACACAATTAACATTGTATCATGTGATGTGCTCATCATCATTACTGCTTTTTTCAGTTCCAAGTTTTGGTATTTGACAAACTGGATCTATTGGAGAGTCCTAAGTGAAATAGGAGTGTTACAAAGAGATAAAAAAGACTGCTAAAGTGCTGGAAAGATAAGCAGAAAGTTTGAAGATTGAAACTCCTAGAAATCAGGAGAAATAATAGGAGTAGATTTGATTGTTATCTTTTATTGTTTATTGCTTAAGTTCTGTTATAGTTTATCTTATTGCTGTATATTATCTCTTAAATATTAGGATTAGATAGCTTAGAACTTGTATAAATAGATGTCTATTCTTTGAATCAATTAACAAGTTTGAGTTCTACAAACTTAGTTGAAGTTCTCGGGTGTTATACCCTTAGAACAAAATCTGTTCATGGTATCAGAGCTCGGCTCTATCTAGCCTCAAGATCCAAGACAGATGGATCCGCAAGGCCGTGGGAATACAACTCCAATTGCAGCGAAGTCATTTGATAGTTCGGCTCTTCAACAATCCTCAATTCCAACGACTGTGGTGTTTCACAGCACCCTGTCATTGGACAACAATACCTTGCAAATCACCCAACATAGGTTAAACATGAGAAACTTTAGAGAATGGTTTCAATCCGTAACCTTGGTGATAAAAGCAAGGGAAAATATGGCTACCTAACCGGGGCAATTCCAACACCACCAGAAGATTATCAAAGATGAGAGGCAGAAAATTCAATCTTGATGGCTTGGATCATCAATTCTATGGAGCCAAAGATAGGTCGACCCTATCTTTTCTATAAAACAACAAAGGAAATTTGGGAGGCTGTTCAAGAAATCTATTTCGATCTTGAAAATACAGCCCAATACTTCGAGGTTAGAGCTGCAATTCGGACTACTAAGCAAGGTAGCCTCGGCGTGACAGAATACTATAACAACCTAATGGAGTTATGGCAAGAGATGGATCTGTTTTATGATCCTAACTGGAAGTGTGCAGAAGATAGCCAAAAGCATAGCAAGATGCTAGAAAAGGAGAGAATTTTTGATTTCCTCCAAGGGCTCAATCCAGATTTGGATGAGGTAGGAGGCAGACTTCTAGGCACTAAACCATTACCATCCCTTCGAGAAGTGTTTGCAGAGGTAAGGCGGGAGGAGAGTAGAAAAAGTGTAATGCTGCCATCTACAACGGAACATAACTCAGGATCAGCCCTTACTACTACAAAGAGGGAAGATAATTCTAAGGAGAAGCAATGGTGTGAGCACTGCAACCGACCCTATCACACCAAAAGTACATGCTGGAAGTTGCATGGACAACCCCCAAACTGGAAACCTAGGCCTAAGAAGGAGAAAGAGAGATCAGCCTATGCAACAACAAGTGCTCCTACTAGTGAAAATAGAACAGGTATGAGTGTAACTCATGATCAGCTTGAATTTCTACAGAAGCTGTTACAAAACTCTCATATTACAAGGGAATTGGAGGATGTTGCACCAAGTCACTCAGCATCTATGGCACAAAAAGGTAATCAGCCTTTGTCTTTGACCACTATAAAGATAAATAAGGATTGTTGGGTGGTAGATACCGGAGCATCCGATCATATGACCGGATCTACTGCCACACTTGATATTTTTCAGATTGAAGAAAAGGGGCTAAATATTTTGATGGCTGATGGAACACAATCATTGGTAAAAGGAAAGGGAAGTGTTTATGTGACTGATTTATTGCTCAAATCAGTGTTATATGTGCCAAACTTAGAATATAGTCTGTTATCAGCGAGCAAATTAACAAAAGACTTGGATTGCATTGTGACATTTTTTCCTTCATATTGTGTTTTTCAGGACAGATTCTCGGGGAAGACGATTGGCAGTGCTGAGGAGAAGGATGGACTTTATTGGCTTTCCAATAACAAGAATTCTCCTAGTCAAGTTCCACATAGGTTTTCTCTTACAGTTAGCTTAGATTCTGAAATTTTATTATGGCATAGACGTCTTGGTCATCATAGTTTTCCATATTTGAAACGCTTGTACCCCAATTTATTTATCAATAAAGAAAGGTTGGTACTCAAGTGTGATCATTGCATTCTTGCCAAACAAACTCATAGCACTTATCAACCAAACCCATATACTCCATCTAAACCATTCCATTTGATTCATAGTGATATATGGGGCCCAGCTAGAATTCCAAACTTAAATGGTGCAAGATGGTTCATAACATTCATTGATGACCATACAAGGTTATGCTGGGTATACCTAATGAAAGAAAAATCCGAGGCATGTGCCATTTTTCAGATTTTCCATAAACTCATTTTGAATGTTTTTCAGTCTTCTATTTGCATTCTTAGGACTGACAATGGCCGAGAATTCTTTTCTTATCCATTCACCCAATATCTAACTACCAATGGGATCTTTCACCAAAGTACTTATCCTTACACCTCTCAACAAAAATGGAATAGCTGAAAGAAAAAATCGACACCTACTTGAAGTGGCTAGATCCCTTATGTTCACAAGTTCCGTTCCAAATAGATATTGGGGGGAGGCAATCTTAACAGCTGCTTATCTCATCAATAGGCTGCCTTCCAAAGTCCTAAAATACCAAACCCCCTTGCACAACCTTACATCTATTTTTCCTCACATTCGGATTCTAAACAATCTTCCTCCCAAAGTATTTGGATGTGTAGTATATGTCTACCAAACCAGTCCAAATCGTCATAAACTTGAACCAAGAGCCTTAAAGTGTATATTCATTGGGTATCCTCCTACTCAAAAGGGTTATAAGTGCTTTTGTCCAACATCACAAAAAGTTATTATCTCATGTGATGTAACCTTTGTGGAGAATGAGTTATACTACTCAAATACCACACCTCAAATGAAGGACAACCATTGGGATCCTACTATTCCTATGCCCATTTTATTTCCAGTCCTTCAACCCATTCCTAATAATGATTCAAATCCAACAACTGCTGCTGATTGTCCTCAGCCAGTCTCGTTTGAGCCTCACTGTCCGAGCCTTCCTTCTTCTCATGAATCTCTAAACCCAGCTGGACCTATGGAAACTGATATAGAAGAAGACTTGAACATGGAAAAACCAATAAAAGTCTATTCAATGCGAGGTAAAAGTTCAGCTCCTCAACTCAGCCAATTGTTAGAACCGAGGGAAGGTCCAGCAACTGAGGGAGAAAATAATGCTGCAAACAGTGAGTTAGATCTTCCTATTGCTATAAGAAAGGGCATCAAATCCTGTGTGAAACATCCAATCTCCAATTACTTGACATATTCCAGGTTATCTCCTAAATGCAGGACCTTCATTACTACTTTGGATGGAGTGAGTATACCTCGAAACATCCAAGAAGCCCTAGCTGATTCTAAATGGAAGGAGGCAGTGATGGAAGAAATAAGGGCACTCAAAGGCAATCACACATGGGAAGTGGTTGATAGTCCGAAAAATTAAGAAGATCATTGGCTGCAAATGGGTGTTTACAATTAAATACAACTCAGATGGAAGTGTTAAGGCTAGGCTTGTTGCCCAAGGTTACTCTCAAACCTATGGAATAGATTATGAAGAAACTTTTGCTTCGGTTGCTAAATTAAACTCCATTAGAGTATTGTTGTCTATTGCTGTGAATTTAGATTGGGAGCTATTTCAATTTGATATCAAGAATGCATTTCTAAATGGAGAATTAGAAGAAGAAGTGTATATGAAAATTCCACCCGGGTTTGAGAAAGAAGAGAGGATTGGCAAGGTATGTAAGCTTCATAAATCTCTTTATGGTTTAAAGCAATCTCCTAGAGCATGGTTTAAGAAATTCAGCTCTACTTTGACTCAATTCGATTACACACAAGGGAAGGCTGACCACACTTTATTTATTAAACATACTAATGGAAAAAGATGCATTTTGATTGTGTATGTAGATGATATAATTGTTACAAGGGATGATGTTAAAGAAATTGCAGCCCTAAAATAGAAGCTAAAGGCAGAATTTGTGCTAAAAGACTTGGGAACAATGAAGTATTTTTTGGGGATGGAAATTGTAAGGAGTAAAGAAGGTATGATAATATCTCAAAGAAAATATACTCTTGATCTTCTAAGAGATACAGGAATGATTGGATGCAAACCAAGATACACTCCTCTAGAAAGAAATTGGAAATATGTGAAAAGAGATAATGATCCTCAGGTGGATAAGGAAAGGTATCAAAGACTAGTTGGAAGACTAATCTATTTGTCTTTAACTCGTCCAGACATAGCTTATTCTGTGAGCATCATAAGCCAATTTATGCATGCTCCAACACAACAACATATGGCAGCTGTATACCACATTTTGAGGTACTTGAAAGGAACACCAGGTAAGGGATTATTGTTTCAAAAGAGTAATGAAAGGGGGGCTGAAGGATATTCTGATGTAGATTGGGCAGGATCAGTGATGGACAGCCGGTCTACATCAGGTTTTTGCACAAAATTGTGGGGCAACCTAATCACATGGAGAAGCAAAAAATAATCTGTAGTGGCAAGAAGCAGTGCTGCGGCAAAATTCAGGGCCATTGCCCAAGGAATTTGTGAACCAATTTGGTTAGTAAGATTAATGGAGGATCTACAACTACCTCTAACAAAGCCAAAAAAGCTCTATAGTGATAGTAAATCAGCTATATGTATTGTTAACAATTCAGTACAACATGATAGAATGAAACATGTCAGGATTGACCGAAGTTTCATCCAACGAGAAATTGAAGAAGGAGACATCAAATTGACATATATTCCTACAGCAGAACAGGAAGCAGATGTGCTCACCAAATCCATGACAAGATCAAGTTTTGAGACTCTCATCAACAAGCTAGGAATGAGAGATATCTATTCCTTAGCTTGAGGGGGGGTGTTGGAGAGTCCTAAGTGAAATAGGAGTGTTACAAAGAGATAAAGAAGACTGCTAAAGTGCTGGAAAGATAAGCAGAAAGTTTGAAGATTGAAACTCCTAGAAATCAGGAGAAATAATAGGAGTAGATTTGATTGTTATCTTTTATTGTTTATTGCTTAAGTTCTGTTATAATTTATCTTATTGCTGTATATTATCTCCTAAATATTAGGATTAGATAGCTTAGAACTTGTATAAATAGATGTCTATTCATTGAATCAATTAACAAGTTTGAGTTCTACAAACTTAGTTGAAGTTCTCGGGTGTTATACTCTTAGAACAAAATCTGTTCAGGATCAACCCGAGAACTCAAAGTTAATAGATAAAAATATTTGAGCTCATGTATAAATTTCTTGGTATGTTCTCAGAGGGCGTCCGAGTGATACTGGAATAATTTTACTTATTTGTTTGTTTGGATGTTGTTGCAGTTGAGTATATGAGCTTGCCTGCTAGCCAGTACTCTGTTCTGGATGCAGAGAGGATTGAGCGGGTTGATGATAACACCTTCAGATGTTATGTGTATAGGATAAAGTTCTTTTCTTTTGAAGTATGCCCTGTTCTGTTGGTCAGAGTTGAAGAGCAAAGAAATGGTTGTTGTATTAAGCTTTTGTCATGCCAGGTCAACATATGCTTTTGGTATTTTAGGCTATTCAATGTAAATGGTCATTTTCTGTTAATGTTTATGTTTTAATGTGTTTGTTTTGTGGCAGCTTGAGGGCTCACCAATTGTGGTTGCACAGAATGAGCGTTTTCATGGTAAGGAATTTATTAGAAAATTTCTCTACCATTGGCTCATCTGTGAATTGGATATTTAATGTGTTAGGTTGTAGAAATGGAACAACTAGATACATACAAATTTTAATTTCTGAGTTCTTTTACGAGACATTTTTTTCTGGACCTATATTTTGCCACAACTTGAATCATTACAAATTGGCTTGTTTTGCATTTGTAATTGGAAATAGAATAATTTCTTCATTACAAATTGAAGAAAGAATAATTCTTTTACTAGACTTTTTTTTTCTGGACCTATATTTTCCCCCAACTTGAATCATTATAAATTGGCATGTTTTGCACTTGTAATTGAAAATAGAACAATTTCTTCACACAATAAAATGGAAATTATGGAACCAATTGACCTATTTTCTTGACAAACTGTTGGACAAGTTAATCTTCAATTATTTTTTTTGAGCTTTAAGTATTGAGTTGGAATAGTTCCTGAATTCCCTCCTACACCTCTGGTACCACGATCCGGATCTCACACATTCTGAATTTTGGTTCTTTGCATACTGGGATCACTAGGAACGCAATCCAGATCCCCAAGAATTGGGATCCCAAGTAGTGTACGAGTTTAGTTAAAATAATAAACAAACTAGGGAAGAAACTTAAATTCAGAATAATTTTCCTCAAAAATTAGAGAAAAGAAGGCATGTCTACCTCACTTTCTTGTATATTTTATTGCATTTTGAATTACATTCAAAGCTAACTTCGTTTTCTCAATGTCCATACTATATGCTAATTATAGTATGATTTATTAACTTCACTACGTGTTTTCTCGTTTCTTAATTCAGATAAGTCAAAACTATATTGAGAGGTTTCTTATTTGGACTCATTGTGTGCGCTTGCACCACTAGTATATTATAATAAGGTAACACTGGTTATTTTGTCTATAAGAGAATTCACTTCTCTCACAAGAAATTTTTCTTGAACTCTTTCTTGATCAGTGTCTTTATCTCTCTCTCTCTCTCTCTCTCTCATGGACACACACACACACACAAGCCTTATCAATGCACACTCAAGAAGTTGAATAAAGCTCAGAAGAAAGAACAATCAATGAAGGAAGGCTCGAGAATTAATCATTATGGATTCTAAACAATGAATGGTTAGATGATCTTCATACATTAAGGTATTCACTTCTTTTATAGGTTGCTACAACTGTTTGGCCTCATTAAATGGAAAAAAATGATTGAAGTTCTTTCTATATTTTCAACATATCTTAAGAAATCTCCGAAAAAAGCGGCAACCTACTTTTATTGTTCAAGCACTTTTGAACTTGCAGCACAATAATGTTGTCCCTGTTTTGGCTTGGTATCTACCCTTTCTGCTAGTCAATTATTTAGGAGCTTTCAGTGATGGGATATCAAGAAGGCAAATTCCATACTTGCTATTGTAGGAGAAGAAAGGCAAGAATCAAAGATTCAGATTTATAGAATTTACCTTTTTCAGATTAGTTACCTAAAAAGTTTGATTTTCTATTTGAATTAGTATATATAGGAAAGAGATGTGCAGAAGACTTAACCTAATTGATTGCATATACAAACAAAAAAAAATTATTCCCTCTCTTCCTCTCTGTATTTCTTCTTCTGTATTTCTCTTTCTTTCATGTCAGGAACCCGAGCTTGACTTGTGATTATCTTGAAGATAGAATCGGGAAAATAGGAGAAATAGAGAGAAATGGGGAAAAATCAGATAGAATAAAGGGAGAATAATAGAGAGAGATGGAGGATTAGACGGGAATATATATATATATATATATAGAGAGAGAGAGAGAGAGAGAGAGAGAGAAATAGACGGGGAAAGGGGAGAATTAGAGAGAAAAGGGAGAATTTCAGATAGAAGGGAATAACTTTTAATTCATACAAAAAAAAAAAAAAAATCAGCCAAGAGGTTACAACTTTATATAGGTAGTTGACTAGTAGTTATTTGTGGTAGTTACCACTCCCCCACTACCAATAACTGCTCCTAAACACTACACAACTATCTCTAATCTGTAAATAACTAACTAATACAATTTTGCTAAAATAAAAATAAAATGTAACTAGCCTAAACTGTGACATTCCCTCCCCCTTAAAGATTTCTTGTCCCCAAGAAACCTCATCATCTAGCCCACTGCGTCAGCCAATCCCTGCAACATCTCTCCCTTCTTCACCTTCATCCAATCCTTCCATATTCAGTAATTTCCTTTTGCACTGGTGGCCTGGATTGAATTTCTCTCCACACCTGTAGCACAACCCTTGCTGCCTCCTCTGATCCATGGCCAGGGATTTTGCTGAAGTATTAACCCTAGGATTCCATCTTGATGTTGCAGTCCCCAGATTTCCTTCCAACTACTGATCCGTTGAAGGTTGAATTTTTGCTGGGATGTGATGCCTTTTAAAGATTGCTTCCAAGGCCATTTCTTGTAATCTTGCCTTCTCGACAACCTACTTTACAGTTTCAGACTGCATCATCTTAACTGTGATTTCTCCCCAAACCTGTCACAGAGGTCTTCCACAAATTTGGTTAGTTTGCCTCCACCCTCACCTTGCTCCACCCTTGGAACCAGGTATCAGCCATGTCATTGAAGTAAGCTACTGCAAGGTTAATCTTCTGAGTTTCGGCCACATTATAATATTGGAAAAACCTCTCACACCTCCTAACCCACCACCTGGGTCTAACACCTTCAGATATGGGAATTTCCAACCTAGGTAGAGGTGCGTGTTGGTGATTTGGGTGGGATCCCCTTACCTGGAATGCCGGGTCTATTACCAGTTGTTCCTTATCTTCATTTGACGTGGAAGCATGAGGAAGAATGCCTACTTGTGTCAAGATTGGTTCTGACACGGCTCTTGGAGGAAAATCTTCTGGCAGGCTGGCCTGGGGTAACTTGGAAAACATCCTCAGGAGCCCATCTAACTTGTGGCCCATGTTAGCTACTTCTCCAGCGATTGCACAACCTCTCTGGTGGCTGTGTTCTCCTCCGACAGCGACCCAACTCTTCCTGAGTCTATCGCAAACCCATCTCCATAGCCTGTAGTCTTGTCTCTATTTGCTTTGTGCGGGTTTCCTTTGCCATTTCCTTAGTCAATTTCTTCCAAATTCACCCTGAACAACCAACGTAATTGCCTCTAAATTCTAGTCACTGCCTTTGAACTGCTTCCAGCAACCAACTTGTCCTGCAACTTCTTGAGTGAAAATGCCTAGGTCCAGCCAAGAATTGGTGCTCTGATATCAATTTGTTTGGAACCTGAGCCTGACTTGTGATTATCTTGAAGATAGAATCGGGAGAATAGGAGAAATAGAGAGAAATGGGGAAGAATCAAACAGAATAAGGGAGAATAACAGAGAGAGGTGGAGGATTAGACAGGAAAATAGAGAGAGAGAGGGAAATAGATGGGAGAAAGGGGAGAATTAGAGAGAAACTGAGAGAAAGGAGAGAATTTCATATAGAAAGGATTAACTTTTAATTCATACAAAAAACATAAAATCAGCCAAGAGGTTACAACTTTATATAGGAAGCTGACCAGTAGTTATTTGTGGTAGTTATCACTCCCCCACTATCAATAACTGCTCCTAAACATTACACAACTATCTCTAATATGTAAATAACTAACTAATACAATTTTGTAGAAATAAAAATAAAATGTAACTTAGCCTAAACCGTGACATTTCCCTCTTCCCTGTTTTTTTTTTTTTTTTCCTTTCATCTCCATGCTTTCTCTCATTGATTCTACACCAATTTTGGTATCAGAGCAGTACCTTATTGGTTACTCTCCAAAGGCAAGTTCTCAGTTGTGGAAAAATGATGGGGATCAAGAAGGCAATTTGTACTTACCATAGGAGAAGAAATGACAATTAAAGATTCAGATTTATAGATTTCACCTTTTAAGTTTAGTTGCATAAAACTATGGTTTCCTTTTATTTCTTTCATAGTTGAATTAGTATGTTGGAAAGAGATGTTTAGCAGACTTACCTTTGATTCATTCATTGGATTAACAAGGAGTTCTTTTTTATCTGCGCCCCCCCCCCCCCCCCCCCCCCCCCCAGCAGGGCGACATCCTGCCACCCACATTTTCTTTTCTTCTTCATCTCTTTGCTTTTCTTTTTTGGTTGACCCCATTATACTTGGTGAACTTTTAGGCTCTGTCATCATTTCATATTGATTCGAAAATGGTACTGATCCTATTGCTATCAGACATGAAGCTGAAACTTTAATACCTTCAATCTTGAGCCTATTTAATGCCTTGTTAGCCCCATGACCTAGTAAACCTCTCTTAAGCCTGAAACACTTGGCAAATGCATCAAATGCCCTCCAACACAAAACTAAGGAACATAGAATTTTGAACTTAAACATTCTATGATGTTACATGATGGAGGATTTTGAAGTTAAACATATTTTTGAGAAATGAGAAATGTTTAGACAAGTGAAAGTATTCTTCTGATTGTTAAACAAGTTACAGTTAAAAAATTTCAGGGAGCTGTTATCATCATAACCATAATTTTATTAACTAGTGAAACCTTCTGCAAAGTGCTGGAGATCCATATATTAGTATAATAAATACTAGAGGCGTAGCCCGGGCCCTGATGCACACTTGTAAAAAAGTAGAAAATTTCAAATGAAGGCTCACTTTTAAGGGGTTTAAGGAGATAGAGCTCATCTGAAAGTTTGTGTTGAAAATCAGTTTATGGATTCCATTGCACTCTCTCTCCTACAGCTGGTTATGGACAGCTCATTTCATATCTTTTCACAATCCCTGAATCTGGATGTTCTCTCTCTGTTTGATTGGCATGAAAGATTAGATGTTGGGTAATGGTGAGGACTCCAAAGGTTTGACTTTTTGAAAAAATGGAAGACGGGAAAAATGTATTGGCAAAAACTGGCAAACTTTAGACCAGTATAAATACATCTCAAAACCTATCGCCTTCTTCTGAGATGTACTTCTACATGGTAATTGTTATTTGGTTGAGTATATCCATCTGCACTCAGATTACTTATTTAGAAATTTTTGTTATTTGCCTCCTCTCTAAGTGCATGCTTGTGGGTGGGAGTGGGAATTATAGTCTGAGCTTTCTGACATTATGTTAGTTTTGTTTTTATAGGGCAACAATCATATAAACTGCCCAGTCACACTATGGGGCTGGCCATGACAGAGGGAATTTTTCTGCTTATCATGGATAAGAGAGTTTAGCCAATTAATAAAATTTTCTAATTGATTAACCTGGTTTTTTTGCCATATCAGTCATTAAGAAAAGATGGAGTGACTAGATAATGCTGTTCAACAAAATTATAGTGCAAAAATATTGAAAAATTTGAAGGGAGTAATTTTGTACAGTTGGAGAAAAAAAATCATAAATCCCACACTTCCAAGTTACTTAAAATGCTTCCAAGCTAATCTGGACCACCCAAAATTTGGATGCTATATTCAGGGAAGAATTTTTTGATTTTATGGTCCTAAGTTAAAAAAAGAATGTTCTACTTCATCTCCAGCACAAAATTTTTGGTTCTAAGTTCAATTATTTAATGATTTTTCAGGATTGCATTGACACTGATTTGGTATGGGCATGCAGCTTCTATGGAGAATAGAATATCATGTGATAGCAAACGGAGTAATTCATCAGTTGCTGAACTCACCTCAGATGCTGTTATTGAGGTAATTGCTAATTTTCTTCTCTTCTAGTTGCATCACCTCTTTGTAAGGTACTTTTTATGTTTCTCCAAATTTCTTTTATTTCTGTAATATGAATCCCAGGTCAGCATTGATGTTCCTTTTTCTTTTCTACCAATTCCTGTGCGAGCCATTGAATCAACTGGAGCTCAAGTACTTGATCAGCTATTGAGGATTATGCTTCCCCGCTTCATGGCACAGGTCTGTAGAAAAAATACAAGTATACCCCATGAGGAGATTCAATGTGAAAACTTGGTCCTGTGTAATTTTATCGCTCTGCCATTTCAAAGCCACATTTCAAAGATTAAATGGATGTTGAATTTTGTTTCTTGTTTCCATGATATGCTGATTATGTTGAATATTTTATGCTCTATAAATTTGGAAGATATAGATCACCCTTTTAAATTTTTGAATATCTCCATTCTAGATAATAGTATTTATGAGATCAAGCACATATTTATTTTCCACCTTTATGCAATCAATTCTTACAAGTCAATGCCCTAACAGTTACTACTTTTGACCTAAAGTTTCTCCTTTTCTATTCTCCCTCTTTTTAAAGTAGGTTTTTGTTTTGGAAATTTTATGCTGTTGAAATGGCATCACATGATAAAATATCTGGAGGTAGGCCTTCATTCGGGGAAATAGATACTGACCAATGTCCTGAGGCATAGCACTTTTATGGAGTAAAGAAGAAGAGGAACGGAGATAAAGAGATGAAAAGCATACCACTGAGTTGTAGAGCTTTAGATGATGGTTGCATGAGAAGAGAAGCACAGAGTGCAGGGAAAGAACTCAGAGGAGGAGAAGAGAGGGAAAGAGCAGAGACAAGATAAAGGAAGCCGAGAGAGGAGGCATAGTAATGGTGGTAGTGTGTCAACTCTGCCAAATACAAGCCTTTCTACCTTAATGTTATCAATCATCGCTTGTGGCTTTATTGTTCCATGCTTGTGAGGTGGCTGATGGACAACACATAATGTGCCTTCATGATCTCTTCCAGTGGCTTTTATGAGGCTTGACAAGATCATGGGGAAAGAAAACTAGGGAATTGCTAATTGAGTGGGATTCTGTTTATTTTATCTGAGAAATTAATCATACCACAATTCCCAAAATAACCATGGTTGAGAGAAAGCTCTACTCTCTGTTACGAAATAAATTTGGACAGCTTTGGTGGAATCTAGTTGCCAAGTGCAGGAAAAGTAACACAACTTATCCCTGTTATGAACCAAGTTATTGTTTATTTATTTATTGATTTCTTCTCGTACTTCTCTGTTGGTAGTGGATCCTATATTTTTGAATGACCTAAAAAGTGGATAGAGCAAAGATTCTTATAGAGAACCAAATTCGAATATCCTAATTAGATGAGGCGAAGAAGTATGGAAATGGATTTGGGACAGGGACATGATATGGACAACTGGAGATGACATGAACACAGACATGATTAGTTCAAGTCTTCAACTGTTGGTATATTTTGTGAATACATGTTTGATACTTAATGAAGTAATAAGAAACTAATGTTTCATTGTTGTCAATTTACTGCATGATAGGATTTCATTAGCAAAATCCCTTTCCCTGCCACTATTATATTTGGATAGACCTTTATCATAGTTTTGACTTGGAAAGTGTTCATTTATTCCTATATCTGCAAGCATTACCTTGATGCTCCAAGATATTTTGTATAGGAAATTTCTGACTCGGTAGTTTCAATAACCTTCTGGCAGAAGTATTTGTTGAATCTTTTTGTTGTACTAGACCTTGTTGCTTATGCTTGGAATGGTTGGCAGTGATGTACACCACCCCCACTGCCAGCCACCTGTCCTGCTGAAAAAATGTGTCCTCAGTGGAGACCTCGCATATTTGTATGCAGTCTTCCCCTTGCTTTTTTCTGCCAAGAGGCTGTTTAACTAAAATCTGTGACCTTTCAGTCATAAAGGAACAAAATTCAGGCTGGTTGGCTACCTGATATGCCAAATCTGCCTCACGCTTCTATTCTCTTCCCTCTCTGCATCATTTACTTAGAGTCATCCAAACTTAGGTTTTTCTTCTATTCTTTTTATTTTTGGTTGATGTTCACTTCTTACTAGTTTTGTTTCCTTGTATGGGTTTACAGCTTGAAAAAGACTACCAAGCATGGGCTTCAGGAGACGCCTCAAGGCAGCCCCTCGGAACAGGTCAAATTTAGGATTGCAACAAAATTTGGGTACACAGCTTTCATTTGAATTTTTTGTGCTTCTTCAGTTGTAACTAGTGTTGTGCCATAACCAAGGAAAATATGTTACTTGATACACCATTAATGAAAGTACTGCTACTTCAGTAGTCCCTGGCTTCTTTATTCAGGAGAAAGAAACAAATAAAGATGTAATTAAAAAAAAAAGGGAACTCTTGTATCTCGTAGCAACTATCCCGTTTCATATTTACACCTGTTGTTATGTTTTCTTTTGGCTCTAATATATGTTTTGCCTAATTTCATGTTCAATTATTCAAATTTTAATACTCAGATCATCTTTCATGGTTGTGTTTGTTGTTTATCCGAGTAAAAGTAGGTAATCTATTTGAGGATACGGAGCCAATAGAAATGGGAATTATCTGCTCTGGATAAAACTGATTTTTTTTCATGGGTTTTCTCTTTTATATGTATACATATTAATAAATTACATCATTTTAATTAAACGTTATATAAAAATTGTCTAATGCTATTGCGTCAATTACTTTGTAACCTTTTTCTTTTGTCGTTTGTTCTCCAAACAAGGTTAGATCTGTCCCGGTTTGAAAAGGCTTAGGTGTTCTTAAAAGGCCCAGTTTTGTGGGTATGGAGGTCTCTAAATCTGGGCTGGGCTTCTTTCTAACCAGTCCATTACAGCCCCACAAAGTCTGCAAAATTGTGGATTTTATCATGTTAAATTGAAAAGCGCCAATAGAGTATGCTTGATGGTAAGTGGCTATTATTTTTCTATTTTGTCAGTAGAGATTGAACCTCCTTGCGAGAGTACATATAAATTTTGTGTCCTTTTGGCTTGCGTTGTTTACGGGTTGTTAATTGTGTTTGATGAGTGTATTTTGTACACTCAAAGATGGTGATTGCTTGCTTTTATTAATATAAACAAAATAGGGGAATGGAGTAACAAGTCTTGTGATTCCGGTTGAAATTTAACATGGACTGGGGTTCCCAGCCACAACAATTTCTTATATTTTTAACTGTTTTTTTTTCTTTTTTAGGCATTTCTTTGATGGATCGTAATATCTACAAACTATAGTACATACATACATATATACAGTGATTTTTATGCATAGTATTTGTCCAATGTATACCTAACCCTATAAGTCAAATTCTTGGCCATTCCATAAATTGAAAAGATTTCATGTGCTATAGTTCAAAGAGGAACACTAGATATAGGCACAACTGTTTTAAGTTAATTGCCATTGTCCAGAGTGTTTTTATAGGCTTAAAAAATAGTGTTAGTAACAAGATCAGGGTGAGTGCACTGATGTGGTGTTTGGACCATGCAAAATGTGGAGATATTAAAATCACCAACATCAATGCATGGGCAACCAAATAAAATTAATAATTATTATATTAGTCCAATCACAAAATATCAAATTATTAAGTCTTAATCTTTTTCGCTGCATGAATTTTAACTTTTAATCATTTTTATTTATGACTAAGGCTTTTCTACCAATTTTTTTTTTACTTTTTATCTATCTTAAGCACTTATTTCTTTCTATCTACAGTTTTTCGTAGGAATCTCTATTGGTCTCCGCATGTTACTTAACTATTTTAATCATGTTTTACGTATTTTATTTTCGATAAGAGTCGCACTCAAACTTGATTATGTGTAATTTTATTTTTAATTTTATCCTATTTTTTATATGGCAAGTCTACCATAACAATTGGTCTCTCACATTCATATTTTTCACACGTTAATTTTTTACTGTCTAATATTTTATTTACAAAAATGTTGGTTTAGCCCTTACAAAATGTTATTGTCACACAGAATGCAGGACGCATATTTTCACTTCAACTCGACTCTTCAATCTAATGTCAAATTCTCATTAATCTCCTTAGCCCAATCATAGAATAAAAAGAAACAATAAAAAACAAGGAGACGACGAAGATATCTATCTATCTATCTCTCAGCCAACACGTAACCTTGTCTTTGCCTTTCTTTAATTTCTTATTTTATTCTTTTCTAAGATCCATCGATTTGAAAAACAATGAAAGTGCATGTGAGTGATGGAACTGGAAGCAGCGAGGTTGGCCCATCATGTAAATTGTAGGCCATGAGTATATTTGGTAGATCTTTGCAGTGTCACTTTTGAGGAACAAAGCAGAGCAAGACAAGAAGAGGCCTCCAAATGACCAAACTGGAGCATGTTTTCTTCAAGGTTAATCACTCATCTTGTCTTCTGTAATGTTATGCCTATCCAATCTCTCTTTTTCCCTCGTGATAAAATTTAGATGTCCTATAGGCTACAAACCAACCTGTTGAGTCACTTTCGTTTGCATTATTTGGGAATCATAATGTATTGACATTTTTGCATGAACAATTTTGTTTGGGTAGTGTTAGGCATCGAGTAAATTCATTAGACATGTTCAAATTGCCTGCAAATTATAGACGTCCATTAACAAACTAGAATTTGTTTGTGGGCTCACTTTAGGGAGATTTGAGTTTATTTTTTGTAACAGCATGAAATTAAAGATCATCATCTGCAAGTGTTACTTGAAAGTGACTTATGAGTTAACAGAATCAAATAATTAATATATATATATATATATATATAACATTTTTGGAGTAGACTATTGATATGAAATTCGGTCACAATAGATTCTCCTCACCGGGCCATAGATTTTTATCTCATGAATTGACACAAAGTTAGTCTGAAAAACATTTGGATGGTTTGTGCTCATTTGATGGGGTCATGGGTTATGGCTCGAATATCACTTATAACATTACTAGCTAGTAATCATTTAAAGGTTTTAGTGGAACGTGAGTTATGAATTCTGTAGAATTAAATAATATAAACTCTTCCCAATGTTTTTATATTGAATCGTGATAATTTTAGAGAAGTAAGCTGATTATGGTTTTAGGTATAATTAGGAATTAATGTGTGTGTGTGTGAGAGAGAGATAGAGATTCCTCCATGATAGAACCAGATAGCAACAGCCATGAAGAATGCAACAACATGATAATTTCCATCATATTCCAGCAGCACAATCTATCAACAACTTAGGATTCTAATCCCATGCCCCACTCGAACATCGCCACCAGCTGAAGAAGAAGGCTCTGGGGAATGTGACTTGCCCCCCAAAAGAGGCCACCATTTCTGACCCATCTCATGTAGCTCCAATGGAACAGTGTTGATGTTCAGTGGAGGAGATGGCTTTCTGGCTGCTTGGACATGGAGCCTTCCTAGAACCCTAGAAAATGATGATCAGGAGAGAAATGACTACATTATTCTTTCTGGCTCCTTGGAGGTGTAGTTTTGCTAAAGCTCTAGAAAATGGTGAGAGAGAGAGAGAGAGGACAGAGAGAAGACTACACTCCTTTGTGTTGCTTTGTTTTCTTTATTTAACCCCATGCCTTTGTCCTATGATGCCTCATCAATCTCCTTATATTTTATGGTTATTTCACATTCCAACCAATCATTCATGCATGCATTCATACTTTCACTTCCTTTAGTGGCTTCAATCAACTTTCCTGCACTACTTTTTATTAATTTATAGGGTTTATTTTGTTGATTACATTAATTACTAGTTCTCGCACTTTACAATTTATAATAAAACTGTACTCTAATTTTTGTTACCATAACTATTAAATTTTATTTAGTTCATTTTTTGATTTCTTATCAAATCATGTTAACGAAAATTGACATAATATATATTAATATAAACCTAAAAATATTATTTAATGTTAAAATTTACATGAATCTTGTAATCAAGTGATTTTGAGATTTTATATTAATGTATAACATGTTAGTTTTCGTTAATAGAATTTGACACTAAATTAAAAAAATGATTAAATTCTAATAAAAATTAAAATTTAGTCCTCCTGGTGACGACGAAAACTAAAGTATAATGACTAGCAGTCTAATTTATCCCAAATTTTTGTATTCGATTTTTGTTTCTAGTTGAAAAAAAATAATGAAAATTGAATTTGTTGTTTGATTTTTGTTGTCATCTTAAAAATTTTAAAGACAAAAATAGAAAATGTTGTTTCATAAATGTATATGTTAGTTATTTTTTTTTCATATAATGATAGAACTTTGGCAAATCCATATAAATAATTTTATTTTGCATATATATTAATTTTTTATTTTGTATTTACAATTATTTGTAAAAATATATATTTTACATAGATATTAAAAAAAATCAAGTACAAAAATAAAAGACTTAAACAACCGAATATAGTTTTGTGGTTTAGTGTTTTGTCGTTTATTTAGAATTTAGAGTTTAGAGTGATTTTTTTTAATTATTATTTTTTGTTTTCTCCAAAAATAAAAAGTTAGGGTAGGTATTAGATTAGCACCTAGAGTTTATTATGAATGCACCACTCAATCAAACAAATCAAGCCATTAATGGGTTGGCCCCATGCCCTATAGATCCTAAAAAGCAAGCTAATAATTAAGAGGCCAATGTTATTAATTGTCCTATGAAATCTTTGCATGGTGTTCTTAGTCTTTGTGGTGAGGATGGCCAATGAGAAGTGTCCTCCATTAAAGCAAGAAAACTTTCAATTAACTCTAATCAATCATTAATTTTCTTGACTTTGATGAGAAAAAGGGAAAAAAAAGCCATTATGCATTATCTTTATTGTCCTTCACCTGCAAAAGGTGTCCCAATCATGGTTTCACTTGTTTGAGTGCTCCCTTCCTTCACACATTGGTAAGAAGTTTTGGAATCAAATTGACAAATTCATCATTAAAATATAGCAACTCCAATGTTTATTTCATATGTGGAGCAATCTTAAAAATATAAGAGAGTTTGAGATTGTGGTTGATAAATTTTTTCTCCAATGAGAAATTCTTCTTCATTTATAATAGTTCAAAGATAATTTTTTATTTAGAATTAACGTTCTTTGTTGATCGATGATGACTAGGAATAATTATTGTAGACAATTTTAAGGTGATTAGTTTTATTCTTTAGACCATTTTTTGAAGATGTTAAAAAAAGAGATTTATTTCAAGTTTATAGATTTTACAAGTAATCATTAAATTATAAAAAATAATCTTATATCATATTCCGACTTTATCTCATAATTTTAAGAAAGAATCATAGTTAGTTCAAGAACAATGTTATGTTGTTCAGTGTTGGACAACATAGCATTTGCCCGACAATGAGAGAGGCGGGCCCCACGTGCATGGGACCCGCACCCCTCTCACTGTCGGGCAAATGCTATGTTGCCCGATACTGGGCAACATAACAAAGCCCGTTAGTTCAGATGAGTCAATTATGAGTAAAATTAGTTTGTTGTTGGGTTTAAAGAAGTCATTTATTATGGGCAAAGTCAAGACAACCTATTATACAGATCGAGATTAAATGTAGTCTCATAAGTATAATTTCTAAGTATATCAATTAAATGGGATAATTAATATAAAAGTTATAAAATCTAATCGACCCCATGGAATAAGATTTAAGATTCTAAATTTTTTGAAACACAAACTCCATTAACGTTTTCTTTTCTTTTTTTTTTTTATGAATTTGTCATTTTGATTATTATATCAATTTATTTTTATAAAAAAAATCATAAAAACGTACATAATTTTCTTAGCCCTTCTGGCTTTTGAAAACTGCTTGCCAACGCACAAAGCTGAGTTGCTTGAGAGTAAGACAAGGGCCTGACTGCCCCCAAAGGACCAATCTTACAGGTGCCATGACCTAACCTAACTGCTCCTTCAGCCATTAATCTTACTTTGTGTGGTGTAGGTGCCCTTGTCATCCAACTCAAAAATATTAAGGTATGAATTCATATCTTAATTTGACTAAGAGCTAAAGCTCATTTGATAGTGGCATCGAATTAGTTCTTATAGCACTTGTAGCATCACTAGTCATTACCTAAAAATTCCACTTGTAACATCACTAGTCAAATTAGTTTTTAGATTTATAATAGATCTAATAAATAGTAACTTATGTAAGATCTTGTAACATTCTATTGATGAAAAATTGAATCTTGACTCGTGTGAATTATCCTTTTATATGGTCCAAGATTATTGAATATACACGATGTGAAATTAACTTGCAAATGATTTTTTTGCCTAATTCATAGTATTTTTGTCAAGAGTCTTCTGTAACGACTTCGACCCATTTGGTAGTTTCCTAAGTGACTCCAATATTATTCATTTTGAGTCTAACTTTCAATCCAAAATCAATTGTCGTTGATAAATTGTGCTGTCTATCTTTTTTTTTTTTTTATGAAGTTTAAGATTCAAATCAATATTCCTCTTATTACACATAAATTTATAGCAATGACATTTGAGTATTTTTTTAAATCAAATGAGAACGATGATAATATAAAAAAATTAAAACCTTAAACGAGCTTCAATTAGGTCATTTCTATTCTAAATCTTGACAAAATTGACAATCAAATCAAATTCTAAAAGTTTAGAGAAATCTTGGGAGGAAGCTTCCTCCTTTGAATTGGAAGAAAGACAAAAGATGATAATATTAACAAAAATAAAAGGAATTTTTTTTGGATAGTTTTTTTTTTTTGACATAAGAAACTCGAAAATTTTTGATTAACACATAGTTTTCAGTGGGACCGTCTCATTTTTTTCTTGGGGTACTTAATGCAAACATTTAGAAGTAAATTAAGCTATTAGTTGTTGAACTTTAAACTTAATAAATTTATCATTGTACATAAAATTTTGTCATTATGATTATAAAATTTTAATTTATGTTATCATTCAATCATTCTTTTAATTTTTTATCAAATTTTATTAAAAAAAACATTTAGTACAAAATATATTGATGTAAAACTTAAAAATCACTTAATATTAAAATTAACATAAACCCTAAAATAAAGTAATTTTTAAGTTTATATTAGCACGTACTATATTAGTTTTTTTTAATAAAATTTTAAAACTAAAAACAAAAACTTAATAACTATAATAATTAAAATTAAAATAAAAATATAATGACCCATCCATCAATTATAAACTACAGAGTCTCAAGGATTAAGAACTTGATTGACTGCAGCATCTGGTTTAGCAAATGATTAGCCCTCTAAATAACTATGCCACGTGTACGTACCTGATTGAAATGATTGAAATCGGCTTTGGATTTGCTGTCCGATGAATGATTGGTTGACACCGTCGATCTCTGATTAAATCACTTTGACCCTCAAGATCCCGAATCACTGTCGCCCTTGCATGACTTGCTAACTACTGTAACCAACGCTTCCAAGCTTTTGGCTCTTCTTTGCCTTACTAGCCTTACTTTGTATTAATTAATTAATTAAACTACTAACTTTTGACTTTTCTCTTACTTATTTATTTATCATTATTTATAATATCTAATAATCTTAATTACACTTGAATCGAATAAGACAATCGTTTCACTATATTAATAATGTTAGATAAAATAAGACAAGATATTAATAATATTAAATTTTTCGAAACAACATAAATAACTCATTGTATGCGTTTAGAGACCTGAGATACTGTGAAGTTGTGACTTTAATTTTAAAAAGAAATTGATTGTATCTATTTAAGGGGGTTAGATTTTCTAGTCTTAACTTGTGGCAAGTTTGTTCTTTTCAACTAAACGATTCTTCAAATTTTTTATGTTACAAAAAAAAAAAAAAATATTAATAATATTAGATAGGTTAATATCTAAATCATTATTAAGAAATTTGAAGCTAATGTTGTTTAAGAGGAACCTAATCTAATCAAATATGGATTAAATGAGGACAGTTATCTAGTAGTAACCCACGCCACGCGCACCAGTAATAATTCACATGCACCGTCAATATTATTATTTTAGTATAAAAAATTAATTTGTGAAAGGAAAGGGCTACGTCGTGGTGGGGGTGCATCCAAGTGGGAAATAATCTGACGTGGAAGGGTGAAAAGGATTATTAATCTAAAAGAAAGAAAAAATAAATAAAAAAAAAAGGAAGAAGATGACGTGTCAAATGTTAGAAAAAGCAGCAGATGGGCGCTCCTCACCTTCTCTCTCTCTCTCTCGGCCCCAAAAATCCGCGGCCTTTCGCTTCACAAAACAAGAAAACGAAAACAAGAAACCAAAGACCAAACCATCTCTCTCTCTCTCTCTCTCTCTCTCTCTCTGTTATTTATAAATTCTCACTCAACGCTATCTTGTTTCTCTGCGTCTTGGAGTAAATTTTCGTGAATCATTGGGCGTCCTGCGATTTTTGGCATCTGCGGAAGTTAGGGCTTCGTTTCGTTCCCACACTGCGGCGGGCGAAGCTCCGAGGTAGGGGAACGTTTTTCGCAATTCATAGGTTAATTTCGGTCTTATTTGTGTCCTTGGATGTGCATTCGCAATTCGTTGTTGTCGATTTGATTTGATTTGGTTTGATTTGATTTGATTCGATTCGATTCGGCGCGAAATTTGATTGTTATAGGCCGTACGGGTCCGATTTTGACCTGAAAATTTGTTGTTGTTTTTTATTTTTGATCAGGCGATATGTTTCGAGCTATCGATCTCAATCTCTTTAGGTTACTGTTGTTCTGCGATTTCGTTTCGTTTGATCTGGAATTAGGGTTTAGTTCTAATTTTTGCGCGTGTGATAGAATTTTTTTTTAGGCAGATTTTTTATTGTAGGGTTAGGAATGGTCGGTGGCGTGTATTGTGGCTGAGGGGGGCGGGGGGATAGTGCGCTAAGATGACTGATATTAGGCAACAGTTGCAACAGAAGCCTGAGAGCGAAGCGGAGGATGCAAGGACCGAGTTTGAGCGGGGACTGGAGGAATTGATGCGTGGGCATTTGGATGATTGTATGTCATTTGCTTCGTGTAGCTCTCCACGTAATACTGAGGATGAGGACGATGAGGGTGATCAGCTTGTGAGGAGGAGGAGGAGGTCGGATCTTGAAGGGGATGATCTGGCCGAATCTTCTGCTGCCCGGAGGCGCCAGTCACGGATTTTGAGCAGGTGGGCTGCCCGGCAGGCACAGGAGATGATTACCACAATTGAAAGGAGGAATAGGGAATCGGAGTTGATGGCACTTGCAGGTCTGCACACGGTTTCTATGCTTGATTCCTCGTTCTTGAGGGAGTCACAGTCTCCGACTTCGAGGCGGCAGGGCAATGTTGAAAGACTGAGCACCCGTGCATCCTCTATTTTGCAGATGTGGCGGGAGTTGGAAGATGAGCACGTGCTAAGTCGTGCTCGGGAGAGGGTGAGAGAGAGGTTGAGGCAGCAGGGGAGTGTTGGGTCAAATACAAATGCCTCCAGCACAAATATGTCAGAAAGCCGGGAGAGTGAGAATCAGGGTAGCTTGGAGGATGCCAGTGAGAGTGAGAATGACTTTGGAACTTGGACCCGTCATGATCAGGCAAGGCCACGGAATGAGCATGGAGACCAGGACAATTCTAGCCGTGAGCAATCTCCTGACCTAGGTGAAATTGAGAGGGAGAGGGTCAGGCAAATTGTTCGCGGTTGGATGGAGAGTGGCATAACTGATCATTCATCTAATGTGGCACAAAGGAGCAATAGTCCAAGAGCAGAATGGCTTGGTGAAAATGAGCGTGAAAGGGTAAGGCTTGTCAGGGAGTGGGTGCAAATGACTAGTCAGCAGAGAGGTGCGCGGGGTGGTCGAAGGGATGAACAGGCTGCTGAACACGCTACTCAAGCTGACCAGGTTCGTGAAGGGATGGTTGTTGACCATGAGGAAGGCCAGCAGGAGCATTTTCGCAGGGATATGCTGAGGTTGCGGGGGAGACAAGCTCTAGTTGACTTACTTATGAGGATTGAGAGGGAAAGGCAGAGGGAACTTCAGGGTTTGTTGGAGCATAGAGCTGTGTCTGAATTTGCCCATCGCAATCGCATCCAGGTCAGCTGCTTCTCATTGATCCCTCTTTTTATCCTTCCATGTTTTCCATCATGCTTAATAACTGTATTTTCTGGATATGGAACTGCAAAAATAATCTAAGATGTAGATTAATGTGATATCTCTATGAATCCGTGTGCTTTGATTTGGAGTTTTGGTTTCTCTTTTGTATAGAAAGTATATCAAGTTCCTATTTGGTAGATGGTCAAATCTAGTAATTCTGTGAGAAACAGAGCCATGGTTCTAAATGCAGGATAGGGAGCAGCTATATTTTTTTTTTTTTTTCCTTTTATTTTGCTGATTGGAGAAGAGTGCTTTTCAATTGATAAAAAGTAAAAAGTAATGGTTGCAAACCAAGTATTGAGATTATTTCGCAAGTGTACGCAGTGCTTCTTCATTGCATACACTTGGTAAAAATAATCAAGGTTTACTGATACCCTATCTGTCATTAAGATTTTGATACTTGCTTATGTAATACAGATCTTATTTTGGTACTGAATAAGCTGTTGTTACTTGTAATAGAAATGGATAATCTTTGGTTATTGGTGGTTTGTCTTCTTCTTTTCATTATTTTCAAAAAATGCAGCTCTCTAAGCATAGGGTTTTGCTGCTAACAAGTAAACTAAATGCAAAAACATTTCTGGATCTGTTTGATTGTCTAGTTGCATATTTAATTATTACATAATATTTTTATGCAAAATTACCAGTCGTTGCTCAGAGGCAGATTCTTGCGAAATGAAAGGCCTGTTCGGGATGAGAGACCACCTTCAGTGGCAGCAAATGAACTGGTTCAGTTGAGACAACGACAGACTGTTTCTGGCTTAAGGTATGCATGTCACATTCATGTATGTTTTTTCTTATTAATTTTACTGTTGGTTTGAACTCCTTTTCTTCCGTATTTTCCAGTTATTATTGATCTGGCTCTGTAACAAGTGATTTTATTCTTCTAATATGGTCTCAGGTGGTTAAAAAAGAGGACCATGAAAATTCATGCTTTTATTGTGTCTGGAAAAACATTTTGTTTGCTCTATTTTTGTTGGTACAAGAGTTTTCGATTGACTGGTACTTTTTGTGTTTGCTTTAGGAAGTGCTTGAGACGGCATTAAAACTGCTGGATCTTGTAAATGATTGATGAATAGAATGAAGGTTTTAATGCTGAATTTTCATGCTGTGTGTTTGCATACTCAGTTTTTAGTTAGAATAACAATAAAGGTGCATCTTCATGAACTTAGTAACTTTATTGTTTTGATCTATAGTTTTACATCAATAAGTTTAATGGTTTTCACAAAATAAAACATCTACTTTATGTGGTTTATGTTAAAGGTTAGATCTGACCCTTCCCATTACCCTTGGATAATTGGGAACAGCACCACTGAAAGACAGAATGGTGATTAAAAAAAGGATGAAAAAGCACATTACTTCTATAGCCACATGATTTGGAAGTGAATGGAACCTATCATCCTTCTGTATAGTCTGGCTATCTATTCTTTGGGAATTTTTGTTCTCTTTATAATCTCAGGATGTAGTTCTAGACATCAAGTACCCGACCCTGCATAATGGTATAAAGGCTTGGTATTTTGTTATTATTTTCCTGCATAACCCTCTCATCCATCATAACATTCTCAACTCAGTTACTGGGCTACAGGTTTGCCGGGTTGTCAAAAGTTGTCAAACAACCATCTAATTGACAAGCAGTAACAAACTCACTGCCATCTTTGAACAGCTAACAAACCACAGTTATCCATTGCCATAGTAAGCAATTGCTGGAAAGTTGATAATGAACCTTGCAATGTTTCTTTATTCCAGCCCATTATCAACCTTAAAGTTACCTGTGGCATTAATAACATGGTCACTGTCACAAGAAACATAGGATTCGTTTTTTTTTTTTTTAAATATTTTTCTATGATAACCAAGAAACATGAAGATGAGACTAGGGCATTTCTTGTGATTCAAGATGATGCTTCTTTTGAAGATGAGCTATGGAGTTATCTAGTTCATGCAAAATCATTTAGACGTTTACATTATACTGATTTTTGAAGGGAAGATCTATGGTTTCAATCTTGGATATTTTGAGTTCTAGCACTGTTTGAACTGGAGAGGAGAATTTTAATTAGCTAGGGAGAATGATGGAGATAAAGAGTTTCATATGGTTTAGGATTTTGTAATTCTAGTTATGTTAGGATTTTAGGTGCTTTAGAGGAGTGGGAATTCTAAGGTTTAATTTAGATTCCTACCCCTGCAAGGATCAACATGTTTTATTTGATGTCCTAGTGTAATTAGATTTGCCAACTTGATAGGGTTATATAAGTACATAAATTAATTCACAATGTAAAGATTTCATTCACTTCTATATGATTGATAAAATATATGGAATTTAGTTATTAATATTCTACCATCTTTCTTGGTCCTGTCTGTTCTTCTTCTTCTTCTGCTGATGGTATTCTTTTCTGAACAAGTTGCTGCTGCAGCAAAGAAAGGAAACCAGAAGGATTCCCATGCTACTTGAAATACTTTTTGCTTGTATTAAAAAACTTTTCATAAAGCATTTGAAATAAGTCTTGTTTTGACTAGACAAGAAAACTTAATGTGATTCAACATTTGGAATAGATGACAGTAGTGATCCAGAATGCAATGACTTGTATTTAGTTTAAGCATATGAACAGGATTTTAGGTATCTGTGAGTATCTAATAATGGGAGGCATGAGCACAAGCATGTAAATGCTCATAAACATTCAGTTCTTGGTGATGGAGCTTTTATTTGCCACAAGGCAGTTTAGTTCTCTATTTCCCTGGACTATAATAGTAATTTTGAGATTTTATAGTGTCAATTCTAGAGAAGTCTTAGGCTATTTGGCATCATTTGACTGGTTTTTTGATGTAGTAATATTATTGGAGCTTATTATGTTAATTGAGATCTTGATTTACTTTTTCTTGAACAACTTTATTTCATCTTGATGATGGCTATAAAATGACGTTATGAGCACATATTTCCAGCAGGGAAGGATTCCGCACAAGGTTAGAAAGTATAGTTCGTGGTCAAGTAGGCAGCAATTCTGACAACTCATCTACTAATAATATCACTGATTCTAGAAATGATCAGATCCATACAAACATCCAACAAGTGATCCAGCAAGAAATTCATGAGCAATCACGACCTGGGAGTCATGAAATTGACATCCAACGATTATCAGATTCTACAGGGAATTCTGAAAGCAACACAGTTGGTGAGGGCACTAATCAGCAAGCAATTGTCAACCAAGGAGATTGGCGGGAGCAAGGAACTGAAGATGGAAGTGGAAACTGGCAGCAGTCTGCATATGATCAATCTAATGAATGGAGAGATGGCGCTGTAGAAGATATGGATGGAAACTGGCAGGAGAGTTCAGTTGATGATTGGCCCCAGGAAGCTTCGGGGAATGAAGGTGCACAAGAAGTTCATCCACAAGAAAGTGGTGAGGTCTGGCATGAAAATGGATTGAGGGAAGCTGTGGAAAATTGGTCGGAAGCCCCTCCTAACCCACCAGGAGTGCATCGTTTCATTCCTATCAGAAGATTCAACAGATTCCACCCTCCCGATGATGATAATGTGTATAGCATGGAACTTAGAGAACTCTTAAGCAGGTACAACTATAATATCTTTTACATTTATTTTTGAATATGATTAAGCCATGTAGGCTTTTATTTTTTATCCTTCTTTTTCTTATCAGAATCTGTATCCACAAAAAAAGTACCCATTGTCAAGGGCTTCTCATCTTCCATTTTGTTATGCTCTTTCATCTGTCTTCTTAACTGGGTTCTCTATTCCTTGTAGGAGAAGTGTCTCTAATCTTCTTCGCAGTGGGTTCCGTGAAAGTTTGGACCAATTAATACAGTCGTATGTGGAAAGGCAATCCCAAGCTCCAATCGACTGGGATCTGCACAGGAACTTACCCACTCCAACTCCTGCTTCACCTGAGCGGGATCAGGAGGAACAGAGGGATGAACAGAATGGGGATCAGAATGATGACATGGGCAGACCTTCATTGGCACTACCATCCCCTCCGGTGCCCCCTCCACAGCCTCTTTGGCATCAGGCTTTACATCATTCTAGTTGGTCTCGACAGAGTATGCACCGCTCGGACCTTGTGAGTCTTCTTTTATCGATTAGTACTTTGGTGCTAAAACCTTGAAAAGAAAATATAGTCCTCTTCTCTAAAATAGGTGTCCTCTCATTAACTAGTGCTTAGTAGTATATAGACGTTCCCTTCTTTTCTGAAGGAAAGGCATTTTCTCAAAATCACAGCCCATGTTTCCTTTGTATGTTAATTTTAGTGTGAGTGCATATTTGGACATTCCATCCAAACTGGTTATCTCCATTGTCTTTTTTTAATCACTTGTGGATGCAAGTGTTGTATTATATTTGTCATGATTTGATTCATATAATCTATTATACACATTTATCTTCTGTAATATCCATGTTAGGAATCTTAGAATTATTTGTTGTTTTCTGTTTATTTTTTTAGCCATGGGGTGGGGTGGGGAGTTGTGGCATCAATAGGTGGGTGGGGAGTAAGCCGTGTTTGTTTTGACTAGGCGCGGAATGCGACCACCCTTGCTAACCATGGTTAATTGTTTGGGTTTACTTTTAGAAATCTGGGAATTCAGGAAAATCTTGATCATTTTTCATCTTAAGAAAGATTAAAATTGTCTTCTGAATTCTTTATTGGAGTGAATGACTCTCGAAGTCTTGTTGCAGTTTTAATTTTCCGACTCTGGTGAAACCTATACCTATTTGTAGTGTTCTGTTTATGCATCTGCCCTTCGCTGGTCTTGAACTAAATGTGGGAATGCTGACTGGAGCAGGAATGGGAGATGATTAATGATCTAAGAGCGGATATGTCAAGGCTTCAACAGGGCATGAACCACATGCAGAGGATGTTAGAGGCCTGCATGGACATGCAACTGGAGTTGCAACGCTCCGTAAGACAGGAGGTCTCTGCAGCTCTGAATCGGTCAACTGGTGGACAGGGTCTGTATTCCCTTCCGACTTTATAGCTCTTTCACTTCTTCTTCAGTACCACTTTATCAACTGATAATTAAAACCTTGCAGCCGTGACAATTTCTGAATTGTGCTTTCAGTTTAAATGATCAAATAGCAAGGATTGCTTTTGTTTCACCTTCTATTTATACAAGAACCTGTGTTGAAGAAATTTCAATACGCTGCAGGGATGGCGGAGACATCAGATGATGGATCCAGATGGGTTCATGTTCAGAAGGGAACTTGCTGTGTATGCTGTGACAGCCATGTTGATTCTCTTTTGTACAGGTAAACTTGCTTGTTTGTTTGACTATTGATATGTATGTACATGGATATATACATACTCAAAAACACAACAGTAATCCTAAGCCTTAATCTCACTAGGCAGGTTTGGCTAGATAAATTGATAAATACTAGACTTTCATGTGTCTCTTATCTATGCCTATATTTACTGTGAGCCCATTATATTTTTTTTCCCAGTCTCCCTCTCTCTCTCTCTCCCTTTTAAAATGCAAAAGTCTTCCATTTCATCTACCTGCTTCTGTCGGTCTTTTCACATATTCAAATTATCTTAATCATGAGTTTTGCATCTTGTTCAAATTATTTTTTTGGTTCACGTTTCTTTTTTTTTTTTTTTGCTGAGCATATGACCATGTTTCTTACTTGTTTATTTATTTATTTTTTTTGGGAATTATGGAGACAACCTTAGAATTGTATACGCGAATGCTCATAACTCGTCTGACTAAATACAACTGAAACAAATAGAAAAGCCAAAAAGTAAATTAAAAAAAATCTAGTGTGTTTTGGACGTCACTCTTTTTTTGGTTGTTGAATTTATTTTGGCATCGCTCTCTTTGTGTGTCTAATACGTGCAGATGCGGGCACATGTGCACTTGTATGAAGTGCGCAAACGAGTTGGTTCGAAGCGGAGGGAAGTGCCCGCTGTGCAGGGCTCCCATTGTTGAGGTTATCCGAGCTTACTCCATACTGTAAAAAGAACAAAAAAGAGGAAAATAAAACAAAATGTAAAGGAATGAGTGAGAGAAGGATTCAAAGGGATTCGCGACTGCTTGCTTTTACTTTTCCTTAAGTAGTTGGAAAAGCAACAGCCCCTCAAAGTTTGCCGCTGTTTTTCTGATTATATACATATGTGGAAGAAGAAGAAGAAGAAGAAGAAGAAGTGGATCACTAGCTTGATCTGTGTAATTGGATTAACAAACGGCACCCCTTTTTTGATTCTTAATTCATTCGTAAATAAGATGCCCTGCAAAAATTATTTTTTTATTTCTTTTTTTTTTTTTTTTGTTTACTTACATATGCACAAGGCATTGTTATAAAGTCATGCGAAGTTGTTCATTCAGTTATATGTAATGTTGTTATAGCTAATTAGGTGCATGATTGGATGCCTCTTTGTCTTAGGTACACTTCGGCTCTACTTTTAATTAACTTTGATGATTGTCTTTTGATTGATCTCAATAGAAATTGAGCTGCCATATATATATATATATACATATATATATACATACATATATATGGGTCATCTATTGCTACAAAATCTGGCTAAAATTTAATTTAGTTGATAAAGCAAGCTACTGTGACATTAAGCTTTTAACCAAATTGTGGTTGGGTGGTTGGTTATATAAATAACCCTTGTTTTGAAAAAAAGACTGTTCATAACTCAAATTCTTGGTCTTCCATTTATATTATCAGGCCACGGGGAAGAATAAAATAGTGCTGTTGCTTTGAACTTATTTTTATTTGACGAAATTGGATAATGTTATTATTTTTTATATTGGCAACACATCATCATTAATAAAAGATTGATTTAAGGCATTGGAATGGAGGGATGAGGAAGAGCAGCCTCACGCTTCATCTCAGCCTTGATTGCTGCAGCCCATAGGTTTCACCCCATGCGCCATTCATCTCCTCCTTCCACTTCTCCAACATCGCTTCCTTCACCCTCCTCAGCAATGCTTCTTTCACCACCTATTCAACCATTAATCCAAGTTTTTCTTTTTTTGTTTTTATTGAATTTATGATGTGGAATGGAATTAATATATATATATATATATAGAGAGAGAGAGAGAGAGAGAGAGAGAGGGAACCTCAAAGTGGGGGGGATCAATGACTCCTTTGTGAAGATGAACAGAGCCCAAATACTTGAGAGTTGTATCAGCAACTACCACCTCACCTTTCTCTCACAGTTGAATGGCTGCCTCACATGTCTAAGCACAACACCACCACATAGCTATCATGTTATTTTTTGTAAATTTTCTATGTATTTTTAAAATAATCTAAATAATTATAAGAAAATGTGTAATATATATATATATATATATATAGTTATATACACATGCACACGAACCATCTTGAAGACTTTGACAGCATGAGCCTTGAGCTTGGGATTGTTCTGAGGAATTTCATCAGAGTCCTTCAGAAATGAGAACATGCTCTTGGCTGCTGGGGCTATCTCTAAGATCCTAATATCCAGACAAGGAATTATATATATATAGTTACCATAGGAGAGAGAGAGAGAGAGAGAGCTTATATACAGTGTAAAGAAACGAAGGCTGAGTTCTGGAATGCTTTGCTTCATCACCTCCCATGATTCCTTCACCAGAGCTTCCTGCGTCTCACTGAAATCCATCTTCTCTCCCTCGTTCTCTCTCTCTCTCTCTCTCTCTCTCTCTCTCTATTCTCTCTTGTCTGCAAGGATAAGGCATGAGGAAGGCCATATATATATATATATATATATAACCCATCACCCCACCCCATTTACACATCCATGACTCATCCCCCATTTACACATCCATGACTCATCCATATATAACCCATCACCCCACCCCATTTACACATCCATGACTCATCCCTATATATATATATATATGGCAAAAGCTAGTTGATTGCAGATATATATATTGGTATATTCGAGGAAGGTTTGTTTTCTTCCTGAACATGGATATATATGTACACAAATTAAGGCTGTAAATATGAATAATGAATTGCCTTTTTGTAGTAAACGACAATATATATATATATATAGGTGATCAAATCCTTTGGATTTATTTAACATATATATATATAGCATATCTGTATGTATAGTTTGAGTTTCACATGCTCTCCACCTGTCCTATATGCCAAATATATGGACAATGATGCATTTATTGCATCATATTTTTATTTTATATAATTTTATTAATTAATAATAAATACATCAACGTACGTGTTTACAGATATTTAATCCACCAATATCTCCATATATATATATATATATATATCATTGCTTGCAGCTTAGCATTACCCAACCTATGTATATATCTATCTCAGAATATTTTGACACTTAAATGTGATATTTTTTTGTAATATTCAGTGCTGAGTGCTCGGACCTGATTTTAGCAAGTGTTATTTCATTCTTCTATTTTTTTATTGAAAGAAACTTTAGGCTTAAATAAACGATGAAGAGGAATTTTTAAGTTTTTTTAATTTAAAAATTATTTGGAAAACATTAAATGAATAAATAAAATGATTTAAATTAACAATTTTTTATTTTTTTTCTTTTGTTGAAAGAAATTTAAATTAAATCACATTAACACTAATATCTTTATACATTTTAAAACTGTTTGAATAATATTAAAATCACATTTATTCACATTAAAATCATTTTTTTTTCTATTTTCTCATTTTCATCATTCAAAATGATTTTTTTTTGTGTAAAAGTAAATATAAGAGAATTTTAAATTTTTATAAATGTAAATAAATTTATTTAAAAGAAAAAGTAACTACTACTATAATTTTATGAGTTTTTAAACTAAATCATTGTTTTTTTCTTTAAGATATTATTAAATATAAAACATTACACTCCATGCATCTTACTATTCTAAAATTTTGATTATAATTTCAAAAAATTAATTAATTAATAATAACATATTTAATTTATTATTAAACATGTTATTATTTTTATTTGTTGATTTGAATCGCTTATGGTGGTTTGAGTTATGAGTATGCACATGCACTTTAAGTGATTATTTTGGTCAATATCTTGGGTTGTCATACTTAAGCCAACATAATCTTTAAGAAAGTTTATGAATTAGCAGTTCATTCTAATATTTGTTGTCTACTCTATTGGTTTGAACTGCTTAATAATTTGGAGGTTGATATCACAAATGACAACACTCATATACAATGGTAACTAGAGCTATGAGTATGTTTATGCACTCTAAGTGATCCTCAAAAGAAGTTTTTTCTAAGGTAGTGTTTGTTAAAATAAGTAAGATAATGTTACATCAAGATAACTTATTCGAAAGGAAAGAGAGATAAATTTATCTGAAAAATTTAAGAAAAGAAGTCACATAATTTTTTTTAAGATAAATTTAATAAATACAATGGAAAACACTTTTGTTTAGAATGCTTTCCATATTTTATTTTTTTCTGTCTATATTTGAGTTAACAAATACTACCTAAATGGATTCAAAAGATAACGTTGATGAAGATTTCTCCCGATGATTGTATATATTTCTCTTAATATTAAGAGAATTATACATTTTTATTAGTTGTTTAAATCTTCTAGTTTAGTCTTTTTTATAAAATTCGAGATATGATCTATTTTAAAACTGTAGACGCTTTTTGATTATTTTCAATGAAATAATTACTTTTTTAAAATTTAAATTTGTTAAATATTTATTAATAAAATATACTCGTTTCCTTCCATGTATCTAAAAAGAAAGCCTTCCTCTTAAGCAACTTAGCTAAAATGTAAGCAACTAATCACTTAATTGAGAATCTCTCTCTCTCTCTCTCTCTCTCTCAATCACTTCAAATGACCTTATGGCTATAATATATATTCAAAATATTATTTAGACACTTAAATTGGACACTTATATTAATATCTTTCATTGATATTTTATACATTTATCTCATAAATGTCAAACTTAAAACATCTAAATAGCATTTTTGAACGTTATATTAGTTAGTTGATTTAATTTGCAAGTTAATTATCTCTAAAGCCTCGATAAGTTGTAACCCCCACCCCTAGCCCCACTTTAATCACAACTTTAATGTGTAAAAAGGAAGGGAAGCTAGCGATTTTGCTCTCCACAATCAATTTTTAATATATCTAAAATATCCTCGTTTGAAAATCCATTTTTACCCTCACCTTGTAGCGACTTTCTCCCTTACCATTGCAGCCATTTTCTTCCTCAATGAAGTGCCTGCGAGCCACCATACGCAATTGCCCATTCACGTCGGGAACGATGTGGCGAAGACAAAAAAATGAATGAAAATACAACTATGAAATAAAAGAACAATGGCGATGCATCTGAACGCATATACAAACACACACACACACATACATATATATATATATATATATATAGACACACATAATTGGAGAATCGGAGATTGTCAGGAAAGCGATTGGAAAAGAGGGTCGGCCATAGCAGCCATGGCGACAACCATATACATCGGTTGGCAACGACCGCCCTTCATAGCACCCTGAACCTAGGGCTTTGGGGTGCTATGAAACACCCCACACCAAGTGGTTCGACATTGTCTGCTAGAGAACCCACCATTGTTGTTCCTCCAATGCTTGTTGTTGAGGGTATTTTTCCACTCGCCTATTTTATTTTCATAGCTTTGTTGATTCATATATGTATTAGTTTTTTTTTTTCTTGTTTTGATCTATGTATTTGTGTTTGTACATTATACAATGTTCTTGCTTGATCTGGCAGTTTCTCGATTAATGTTTCTTCATTGTTTGTGGTTCTTTTTAGGCGGGTCAATAAATCTTCTATTTATTTGCTCTCTCTCTTTCTTTCTCTCCCTCCCTCCCTCTCTTTGAATGGCTGAATTCTTGGCTAACATTCAGTTATTTATGTTGTTTATATTTGTGTATTTATGCGGTATCATGATACTACTCTCAGTCGAATCAAAGGGTATCTGGCTTAGCTTATTTTTTGGGTCAAAATTTGTAAAGATTTAGAAAGAAATAAAAATAGAAATAATAATAATAATAATAATAATTTAATTCTGAAAACATAAATAATAAATAAATAAAATAATATATATATTTATATAAAGAAATGAAAAAATAAGAAATATAAAAGAAAAGGGGGAGGCGCGCGGGAAGCACCCCCAAAATCTCTCTCTCTCTCTCTCTTTCTCTTTCTCTCTCTCTCTCGGATCTTGCTAGTTCTTGCGATCCAACCGTTCGATCGCCCATTCGATCTCATTTTCACCGTTAAAGTGCCCACAATCTTCAAGAAGGTAAGTGTTTTGGTTTAATCTTAGTAGTTTTTCTTTGCTGTTTCGGACGGGGTGTATGTATAGGCATGATGTGAGTTTTGGCCAGTTGTTTAAGATCAGATCTATGAAGATCCGATCATTGGATTTTGTTGGTTTTGGGATATATTGGTCGGATTGTTCAAGGGGGTTGGATGGCGGTCTTGGATCGTCGGAAATTGCTGGCCACGATGGCCGACGACGTTGGCAGTGGGTTTGTTCTTTTGGTAAAAAATTTAAACCCTAGATATATGAAAATCTAGTAGTCTGATCTTGGTTATTTTCAGGTATGTTGGTCGCCTAGGTGCTGTGCACCTCGTGGTAGCCTCCGATCGTTGAAAAAATAGTCGGCGGCCGGCGGCCGACGAATGGCAATGGCCAGAACGCGTCCCTATTTAGCCAAAAATTAATTTTTAGATTTGTAAAGATCTAGTCGTCCGATGGTTCTCATTTTGAGATATGTTGATGTTCGTGGTGAGAGCTTCGAGTTGGTATGTTGGTTGGTCGTTTTTTGCTAGCTGACGATGGTCACTGACGGTGACAGAATATCGGGAAGAAAGAAAAAGAAAGGAAGAAAAGAAAAAAAAAAGAAGAAAAGAAAAAAAATATAAAGAAAAAGGAAATGAGGGCTTTTGGGGTTGGGCAGGTCGGGTTAGGTTTTGGCCTAGGATAACGGGGGCCGATTGGGTTATAGGATGGCCCAATGTGTGGGGCATGGCTTGACCCAGTTGTGGTAGCCCTTGGGCTGGCCCATTCGGTTTGTTCTCCCTTCTTGTCGCTTGTCTGTGAACCTAGGATGACTGTGAACCTATGATGACTTGATTAGGTTGGTCCTATTTAGAATATCGACGTCGGTCTTATTTGGGTTCTCTTTAGATTTCTTGGAATTGGCAATGTGACTGACGAGTCACTTTGTTAATCAGAGTCATAAGGACGAAGCCCTATTAGATGACTCGAGGCCGAGCAAGACTGACCCCGAGTGCGTTCTAGGCTAGCCTATGATGATGATGTGGGTTTATCCCGAATCCTAATTTTTGATGGATTCATTTTATTCTAAGGCTAGAACATTGCAATTTATTTCTTTTAATCCATTTATTAAATTATTAGTTAATTAATTATTAAGTTTTTAAAAATTTACCAATTTAGTTATAAATATAAATATATATGTATTTTTGAAAAAAGAGAAATTTAAATAAAAATATATTATCTATATTAAAAGAAAACTAGTTTAAGGGTAAATATAGAAATATATATATATATATATTATTTTATTGCAGTTTATAAGTGGGTATGTAATTCCACCATATACTTGCGCGTAGCATGCAAGGTGAGGCATGATGACGTAGTCGATAACTAAGCTCGATGAATTTCATGATGTCAAATTTGAATATTGTGTAGGCCAATGTATAAAATAACCGATTCAGGGTGTTAGGCAATAGTTAGGATTTTCGATAATTTTATCACGTCGTTATGTTTATTACCCAAATGTGACCACCCCATTCTATTTTATTGTAGACTTGAATTCCCAGGATTTTGCTTGATCTTCTCCTCAGACCCGGACTTGAGTTTTCGTTTCCCAAGCGAGTAGACATGATATGTTATGTTTATATTATTTTATGCACGTATATATATTGTTCCATGCATAACCTGTATATGATTTTTATATGCGAATCACAGAAAAACACTTTTAAATATTTATAAATTGCATAAAATATTTTCATTCTACTGAGGAGAGACATAAACAAAAAGATACCCTAACTGATTTCTTGTCTTGAGAATGTGAAATATTGAATGATATGGTATGTATTTTAGGCACCACATGAAACGATAAATGATTATAACTCCTGCATAAAGTATGGTATAATTTGCATTATTATTAAAGGACTATCTAGTAGATTCCTTGGTAACTCACAGCAGGAAAAGATTATGGTACTGTGAGGCTTGACATGCCAAGGCCACGAGAGACACGGATAGTATGTTTCAGCACTGTTATCACGTGGGATATTATGGTATTATAGTATGATGATGATGTATATGCCAGTATATATATTTGTGTGCATGGGTGTATAGGTGTTAGGCCAGCTTCTACTAATGTGTCTTTAGAATCAGTGTATGCATCGCATATAAAATGTATAAGAGACTTAGGTGGTTAGGTGAGTAACTTATGGGAGTTGTCTCTAGGCACCTATTTCTCCTACACTATGTTTTCCTTTTGAATCTCAAATTATTTAAACGTATGGTACATATTCTCGTTGTTCATATTATTATTATGTTATTGTATCCATGATATTCATCCTAGCATTTTTATTGCATACTCTCATAGTGGGCATGACATACCTTATACTCGCGAGTGCACAAGACTCACCTTTTTTTATTAAAACACTAGTGGTGAACTCTTGTGATACACGGAAGAGTTTAATTTAAAAATAAAAAAATAAAATTGTTATTTTAAATAATTTTAACAGAATTAATAATTATAATTTTTTTAATTTTTAATTATTTATCAAAATTTAAGTTTAATTAATTATTCGCTATTCAATATATTAATGGAGAACACTTTTAATTCAATGTCCTGCCATTTAATATGTTAAAGAATAATTAATACATCAAGTAGGTCACTTGACAAAATACTTATAAATTTTATTATTCATTATATTATATCTTTGATTTAATGCAAGTTTTTGAGGGAAAAAATTCACTATTGATTGACACTCGATAAAATACTTTGTTTGACTATCATATTTTAATATAATATAAATATATATAGACTAAAGATATAAAGATAATATTTTAAATAAATGGACAATTTTCTATAACTTAATTAATAGTTTAAGTTGTCTATTAATATATCTCATAAAACCCATGCAAATTTAATACAAATATTAGAGGCAAAAAATAGTTTGGCAGATTTTTGGAGTGAACAAAAATTTGCAAATTATTATACTTTAATATAATATATTATATATTATTATATTATAGAAAGATAAGATTTTATTTAATAGATATTTTTTCATGACTTAATTAATATTTTAAGTGTCTATTCATATTTCTTATAAATAGTATTTATTTTTGATTGATTGACGAATTAATTGATGAGAAGATCTAACAGAAAATATTTATTTTTGATTAATTAATAACATTGAAAAATTCATGCAAGTTTAATACAAATTTTAGATGTAAAAAGTAGTTTGGCAAATTTTTGGAGGGAATAAATATTTGCATACTATTCTACCATATATTATTATATTATATTATATAAATATATAATTTTATATAAATAAACAATTTTCTTCGAGTTAATTAATAGTTTAAGTGTTTATTCATATTTCTAATAAATAGTATTTATTTTTGATTGATTGACGGATTAATTAAATATTTAATATTCACATAAGAATGTATTGAAAATTCCATAATTAGTATCAAAAAACTCGTGTATTTAAAATTCATTATTAATTTTACAATAATTAGTACATATTATTTTAGAATAATTGAAAGATTTAAATTATTAATGCAATAAGTACTAAATGCAAATCATTAATGCAAGTTTTAGGGGAAATTTTATTATTACTTATTATTTCAAAGTAATTGAAAGATTTAAATTATTAATGCAAATTACAATTATAAATTATTAATGCAATAAGTATTAATTGCAAATCATTAATGCAAGTTTTGGGTGAAAATTTCTTTTTTCAAGACTATCATACTTTTATATATATAAAGATTTTCAGGGGACCCTTCTTTTGAACATTGGTCCAGCAGATCTTCTGGTATAATGTTCCCTTTTAATTCTTGATGTGATATAAGATGCTCTGTGGAGACATACACGTACTGTTGAGTCTGATCTTTTGTCTTTTATTTTTATGGTACATAATTGTGCCAAGGGTCCGAGATATGGGACTGTATATGTATTTATGATAGCAGTATGATGTATATTCATATTTTTGTACAATTGCTGTATATGAGATATTAAAATATTTTGTGAAAAATTGAAATGGTATTTTATTTCATATTTCTATATTTTGCCAGTAGTATTAATGCTTTTAACAAATCGAGCTAGAGAAAAGGTTTACTAGTCCACTGTGGGGCCGTTGGGTCTAGAGATTAGTGCTGGTCATGACTATTTAAAAATCGGGTTGTGACAAAATTAACTTATAAGCTCATTTAACAACTTATACGAACAAATGAATGCTAAAGATCGATAATTTTTTTTAATTAAAATTGTTAAATAAATAGCTCTTTACGTGTTTTGGCTCCATTCATTCTGTTGGAGTTTGTCTTTTCTATTACCTAGTTATGTTTTATTAGAGAAGACATACATACATACATACACACACATATATACACACACACACATACACACAAGGTTTCCGAACCTTAGGGTTCGGGGGATTGCAAGTGCCCCAAATCCTTGGGTTCAGGGGAGTTCGAGTTCCTTGAACCGTGCTTGAATTCCAAAATTTCTCCAACCCTACTAGAATTTTTTTGTAATTTCTATTTGATTAGTTTGTTTTTCTTTTTATATTAGGATAATTGTGAGAATGAAATTGACTTGAGTAGTCATTTGATGTTATTTAATCGTTTACTACTTAGGGTGGGCAACAGATGGCGATAGCGAAAGAGTGAGCGAGAGATGACAATGGTGATAGAGGGCGGGATGTGGTGTGAAGAGTAAGATTTGATATCAACAGTGGTTGTGGGTGTGTGTGGGGTGGCTATGCGGGATGAGTCTCTATACGAGGGTACTTTTAGAATATAAATGATTGTAAAGAGTAATAAGAGTGATTACAAATAATAAATGTAAAATTTTAATTAAATGTGATTGTGAAGAGCAAAAACACTGACCGCAAATAGAATATCTCAAAATGGAAATTGATGATTTAATTATATTATTTGGCAGAAGGATAAATATCTTTCGTATTTATATAATATTATTCATACATTAAATAATGTCACATACATAAACTATATATATAACTTTGAATTATTTTAGTGATAATTTTTGTAAAAAGGCCATTTTACGGGTTTCTCTTTTGCAACCTAAAAAGTGCTTCTTCTCCTCTTTTTTGTTTTTTTAATTACTTACAACATATTATAAATTGTAATTTTGTTTTTTTTAAATCTTTAATTAGAGATTAGTGAATGGTGATCCCCAGCTTTACAGGTACATCTCTCTCCCCAGTCCCCTCAAAGCATTCATTCCCTTTATTGGCAGCTTCTCACTTAAGCTAAAGGCTAATGAAAAGCAACTAATCACTCTATTATAGACTATTGTATATATATTAATCACTTTCTTTCTACTTAAATTGATTAATCCCATTAGAGATACAGCAATTATTTACTTCTAATCACTGTTCGGACTGTCTTAAATTTGTATGCAAACAGTGAGTTTAATTATCGAATCTATCAAAATTTACTATCCGATTAAACTAAACCAATGAGTAAAATCGAATCAAACCGATCGATGAGTCCGAAAAACTAAACCAAACAAATTAAATTGAAAAAAAATAAAAAAATTGAAATAACTGATGAATAACACACATAACTAAAATAAACGACATTGTTTTATAAATATTAAAATAACATTATTTCAAAGTTAAATCGGTTCAGTTAATTTAGTTCTTTCAATTAAAAATTTAAATTAAAAATTAATTTTTTAAAAAAATTAACCAAATTGAGGTGACATTCAAGCGAATCAATTCAATTAACTCGAATAAGTCGAACTTTTATTCTCCGTATCAATGAAAATGTTGAGTGCATTTGCTAACACGTGAAAATGTTTCTTTTGCTCGTCCTAGAGTTAACGTATTTTTTTTTTTTTAATTGTGGATGTGAATATTATTATTTTTTTAATTATATAAATTCTGATAAAGTTAAGAACTTATGATTGTCTTCTGGTACGAGTAGTAGTTTTTCTGTCAAATCAGTTGGTTTGAAGCGACCACCTTTTATCACAATTCATCTCTATCTCTAGGCCTATATATATACACGTACAAATATGAAGTTTGATTGATTTAATCAACTTTTATATATACATATATATATGAATGAAAAATTATGGGATATATTCTTGAGATTTAAAATAATTGTAAGAATTATTAATTTTTAATTTTAAAAAATACCTTTGGAATCTAATATCCGTCGTAATTTCTTCTGCCATTAATTAATTTTTGTTAAGTATTTATAAATGAATAAAATATATTTTTATATTTAAATTTTTTTTATCTTTTATGTTTTCATAGACAAATCGTTAATTACTTTTAATCTCGTTTAATATAAGGTAATTTTTCTTTTTCTTTCTTTCTTTATCTCTTTTTTTTTCTCCTTCCTTTTTTATTTTGACTATCAAACTTAGATAAATTTATTTGAGTTTGACCAAAATTTATAAATTATTTAGATTCGATAGTAAAGCTAAAAATCAAATAAACCTAATAGTCAACGAGATCTTGTGACCATAGATGTTTATTTGTTTTTTTTTATTCTAAAATTAAAGGAGAAAGGAGAGATAGAGAAAAAAAATAAGAAAGAAAAAAAAATATTTATTTGTTTTTTAATAATAATTTAAAAATAATTCTTGTGATTATATTAAATATAAGAAATTTATATATATATATATATGCGAATTCAGAAAGGGAGCTTTGCTATGTTGTCTACTGTCGGACAACATAGCATTTGCCCGATAATGAGGGAAGTATGGGCCCCATGCACGTGGGGTCCATGTGCAGGCGCGTGAGGCCTTCGTCTCCCTCACTGTTAAGCAAATATTATGTTGCTCGGTAATAGACAACATAACAAAATCGTTCAGAAAAGACGAATTTAGAGGAGAGCTAAATTTATAAGTCATTTCAACCCCCTTTCCTCTCAAATGATCTAAATTCAAAGGACAGATTTAAGGGAGAGTTAGAGGCTAGCATCAACTGCAGCTCATATATATATATAACATCAAGGTAGCTGTGATTGGTGCATGGGGGCAGGCTTCAATTAGAGATGCTGGCTGGCTGGCATGGCCCAGAAATTTTAATTTGTTTCTTTACTTTTTAGATCATCTATCTGTCACTGATGTGATCTAAGCCAATTTCCTTAACCAACGTCACATCTTTATAATTAATTGCTTTTTAATCACACACACGAGCAGGTGAAGATTAATCAGTTGTGGCTAACATTTAACTTACGATACATAAAAATATCTATTGTGTGTTATTTTAGTGTTTTTTAATCTTACACATATACAAGCAGGTGAAGATTAATCGATTGTGATTGATGTTAATCTATGATACACCGAAACGTCTATTGTGTGCTATTTCGGTGCTTTAAAAATGTCAAAATAACGATCTTGAAATTTGTTCCAATGTATTATGAAATTTGTGTTATAAAAATTATATTTACAAAAATATCTTTATATATTTTTTTACTTACATGTTTTTTGCGCATTTTCATTTCTTAATTTTTTAAAAAAATTAATGTCATTTTTTTCATATTCATTTTGTATTATATTTGTTTTTCGTTTTCATTTTCGTGCAGCCTAGACATTAACAGACACATCTTTATGTAAAAAAATTTCTTCACTTTTTAAAATAAATTTAAAAATTAATAAATTTAGGGTTTATAAACTCGATTTAACTCAATATAGGTGAAATATATATAGAGAGAGAGAGAGAGAGATAGATATATATACAGACATGCATTCCTCATGAATTAAGCCCGGAGTCCAGATTCCAATGTGAACTCTCTTTGCTAATTTGGATCTTTGCCATGGAAGAACAATGTGACCTTCTACGCATAGGGATCCCCAAAGATTAATTTATTTGTTCCTTAAGACAAGATTTTATATATATATATAGTTTGCACAAGTATATAATATGATAATTTTATTTATAATTAATTTTTTGTGATTGATAATAATTGGGACTATTACCCAAAATAAATTTATCAAATATATATGTATAATAACTCATAAATCACACATATAAATTACGCGCACATATAACATGCGATCGTCTTTAGAATCATTAAGTGTATATAGAATGAAACGGAGTAAACGAGTTAGGGAACTAGTGTGAAAGTTATTGCTCTTTCTTTTCTTTTGAGAGAAACGAAAGGTAAGATGAGCATGAATAAAATGAGACGGAATAATTAAAATTATAAAAGTTAAGTGACAATTATACCCTTTACTTGTGGAGTAAATTTACGTTAGGTGAACTTTTGGATTGAGTTGCATCTTGCTTTCGAGTATTACCCGGAAGTAATACTCAACTTCTATCAGAAAAAAGAAAAAATAAGGACTGCACTGTAAAAAAGGAAAATTTGGGTTATGAAGAGGGAGAGAGAGTTTAATTTACCTCCCATCTCCCTCTATTTTCATTAATTACGATCCCCTCCCCTAATAAGAGAAAAAATAATAAGAAAAAAGTATTTCGTCTTGGTTTTTTTTTTTTTCCTGATAATATCTATCCAAACAAAAGAATAGAGGTAGAAGGGCAAATTGTATGTAGTGTTATGTAAACATAATATTTACAAAAATTAGTTAAAATTATGTAACTTTTTCATATTTACCCCATAAAGTTGACTTATTGTCACAGAAATGGTGCTGTAAAATTATTTTCCATTATCTTCTATATAGTTATATATATATATATATGCATGTATATATGAAATGTGAAGTACTTAGCTAGCATGGATAATGATAGAAATTACAGAATGGATCCAAAGCTATCCATCGTCAATTAAACAGATGAATACAAATCAACCAATAACAATAAGTTCACAAATTTGCAAAAATGAACCCCCAATTTGGAACTTCTGCTTCTTCTTCCTTCAATCAAAAGCAACCCTCTCTCTCTCTCTCTCTCTCTCTCAAACCTCAATCTTTCTGTCTTTGTCCTCTCTGAGAACCCATCAAGAACACAACAAAAGAATTACAGACAAAGCCACAAGTAATTAAAGCCAATATGGACAAATCAAATAGAATATAAAATGCTTACAATTTAGAGAAACTCAAGCTGATATATATATAAAGTATAATTCACTTCCGGATTCCCCGAATTCCCCAGACCCAGAAATAAAACTCGATCGAATGTAGAACCGCAAGATATATAACATTCGTGTAATTGTATCATAAACGGTAAACGTGAAAACTGTAAGAGACATACATATATATATGCGCGCTTATATATAATTCCAGAGCTTTGCTATATATATATATATATATATTTGGATAGAGACCGATCGATCGAGAGTTTGTTTGGATCCCCTGAAAATTCAGCCGATCCATATCTTTCATATACAAGAATATTTTCTCTTCAAGGCACCGGCAGAAAAGCTCGATCTGAAGAACGATTCAATCTCTTCCCTGGCCACGATCTCGAAGAATTGGAGCTCATCAGACAGCCTTCTCTTGCACGAGACCCTCCTTCTCGGCTTCTTTGGCGCCGGCGGGCAGCTACGCACCTCCGGGATCCGGGTTTCCGGTGAAGTCGGAGTGTGGCATTCGTCGCTGTTCGGCGTCTGAACGGTGGCGGGGGGCTCTGAGGGTTCGATTGTGATGGTGGGTATTCGGAGCTGAGGCAAGCCCTGCCGGAATTCTAGATCTGTGGACATACTGCTGGCGGCGGCTGCGGCGGCGCTGACGGTGGGGATGATGGAAGAGGGAGAGGCTAAGAGACAAGAAATGGTGAGAGAGGCGGGTACATATACATATGTATATATAGTTGTGTGCAATAAAATGAGTGCTTGGAAGAGACGTGCAATGGAAGGTAAGGGAGAAAAGGTTGTCGTTATTTCTTTCCTTCTTTATATTTATATATATAAACTCGATGTATAGAGTAAATAATTTTACAAATACGTATAATAATTGATAAATAATAATTATAATTATTTTTAATATTATTTGTATATGAAATTTATATATTCTAAATTTATAAATATTTTAATAATACTTTCATAAAATAAACATCACGAGTTTTATCGAATTTATAAACTTAATTTGAGTATAAATGGAGTTTCGATCTCTATTCTTGAGCTTTTAATTTTCATATTTTTTCTGTATATTTCTTATTTTCTACCTTTAAACTCTCTTTAGTTTAGGTGAGACTTACCAATGAAATGGTTAAATTTCCTACAAATTCATTAATAAATTTTAAGGGTCCCAAAAACTTCAAATTAATTAATTGGTGATATTAAATATGGTTGTTGGGGTAAATAAAGAAAGAGATGTGTTATTTACACATTTCTTTATCTTGTAAAGCGAAAAATTCAAGAAATCCCTTGATCATAGTTAGTTTTTAACCCTTACCTATATCATATTTTCTAAAACTTTTGCTCCACCTTCTTTATAGTCCTAGGTGAACACACAAATGCGTTACGTGACAAGCTTGAGACGTAATCTCTCAAATAAATACAATCGATTATGCATTCCTACAAAGAAGTAGAATCAAACTCACATCTCATAGTATCCTGAGCTTCCGAATGCTTGCGGGGGACCGTTTGTGCTACTTTGAATGGTTTCTAGTTACACATTTATTTGTGACATTTTTAATGATATTTGTGTATCAATATATTATATATATATTGATGTATACGAAATATAACAAATTAATATACCAAAGATATAAGAGTATCACGATACGAGTGAATGTCTAAATAACATTTCTGATATCTAAAATCTTGTTATTTAATAATAATTTCTAAAATTCTCCTGACTTGACTGATTTTTCTCAATTCTGAAAGCTATGGGACATGCTACCCAATTAAGTTGTGTCCTTCTTTGGGCTTATAATTAGATATATATATATAACCTATATAGGACTGATCATACATATATATATACATATTTATAACTTATAATTAGATATATTTTTTATTTTTACTAGTTAAAAAATAAAAGGGCTTCTTAGCATATACATATATATACATATAGCAGCTTTACAATTATTACTATAATAATTTACATTGTAATTAAAGTTGAAATTATATGGAAAAGTAGTAATAATCCTCCACAAAATAGAATTTTTATACAAAATTGGCATGCTTTAATTTTTTTAAATTTGTACACAACAAATCTTTCAGAATACGTACAAAACGTATTTATTACATCTTATTCTCAGTATCTAAATAATTTATTAATCGATGATAAATGAATCATATTTCAAACCATTTAATAATCAACCAATTAAATCATTTGGATGTTAATAAAAATGCAAATAAGGTGCATAATTTAATGTTATTTAACTATTGCTCGTCAAAAATATTATTCAGACACTTAAATTTGATACTTAAATATTTAAATAACAATTTGAGCACCCTTTTTAAATTATATCATGCTAAGGACATATATATATATATATATATATATAGATAGATAGATAGATAGATAGATGGTGTGCCCAAAAGAGTTGCATAGGATACCAAGAGGAGTGAGGAATAAGGGCATCAAGTAGATGTAATAAATTACTAATAAAAAAATGGGATTAGGGGTATGGGTTGGGTTGGGTTTACCAAATACCCACCCAAACCCAATGGATGATATCTCTTGAAATGAATCTTTCCACGTGAAGTGTTTGTTTGGCTCTCTCTCTCTCTCTCTCCGTTTGGTAGCTTCCATTATATTTCAGAGCTACAAGACATTGACTTGACAAAGATTACAGTGAAATGATTCTTCGTTAGCTTCAATCTCACAAAATGATTTCTTAATTGAATGAGAAGCAACCAAACACTCCATATATACATTGTATACATACACACATACATATATATATAACAAATATTTCAACTGGGTTCACTGTGTTTGGCATTCGAGAAAAGAAAAGAAAAGAAAGAGAGAAAAGAGAGGGAGTTGAGTAATGAGTATAAACTAGCTACAGAAAGTCGTTTGTTTCCTTCCAAATTTCCTTTTACCTTAATAATACTATATTATTTCTTCTTTTCTTAAAAAAACAACATATATTTATATACATACATACATATATATAATTATCTTATTATTAATTTAATTACTTCAATTCAGTTCGATTTTTCTTTTTTTCTCCTTCCTTTCTTTTGTCTTTCACTTGCCCATGTTCCAAAAAGTGGGTTCATGTGACCAAAAGTGGGTGTAACAAATGTTATTCCAACACTTTAAGTTTAATATTTGTAAAGATATTTTATATTAATGTTTTGATCAAATCTATATTTTTTTTTATACTTTTATATTTTTTTGTGTTATCACAAATTTATCATTATTTCGATTACATCTTTAGATCTATATTTTAAACTCAATTTGACCCTTATATTTTAATATTAATAAAATATGATGTATATTTTATCATCTCATTTTATCTTTTTTTATTTATAAAAATACAAGGATTATATTGATTCAAAAATATAGATCCCAAAGTGTAATCGAAATAACGAGAAATTTAAGTTGTCATACGAAAAAAAATGTCAAAATACTAGAGTTATAAATTAACTTAAAAATTAAATTTAATAATATAATTAAAATAATAAAAAAAATTAACTGACCACATAAAAAAATATAAAGAGTATAAGAATAAAAATATGAAATTTCACACCTTATAATCAAATTTAGCATAGAAGGAATTAATTATTTATTTATTTTTTGCCATTGACTGAGCTGCCATGGTGAGATTGATTGAATAACAACATAAAAAATATAATAATTTACTACACACATGTATGTATGTATATATATATATGTGAAAATGCAATCATTTGAGGATGATTATGCACAGTTGATGAACGAAATTACTTACAATTAATTATTACCTCACCTCGGTAATTGTGTGTAACCAAGATTCATGTTCAAGCTTCGAGGAGGAGAGAGCACAGAGCAGACAACAACATTCTCAGTCTTCCCTTCTTAACTAAACCCTTTATTCCTTCTACATGCATCATTAAGGATTCCCAACTTTTTCTTTCTTTTTCCTTTCATCCTCAACTGTCATGAGGGTTTTTTTCCTTTTTTTTCTCACCAACCAAACAGCAAAAAGAAAATAAAACCATATGTATATCATCAATTAACTTCCCACTTGGGTTTCTATATATATATATGTGTGTGTGTGTGTATATTCTTTTTTTAATTTGCATATGTACATTGTTGTTTATTATATAACTAAATATTGTGTATGAATATTGTTTAATTTCCTAGCTGGTCTATAAGGTCATGAAAAGGGAGGGGAGGAAAAGAAGGGATCAGAGATCTCCTGCCATTCTTTGACTGGGCTATATATAGCTTGAACTGATTATATATACATATATATATGTGTGTGTGGATCTTGATTCTTTGCTTCCTTCTTTCTCAAGCATTTTAGTTCACTTTTTTCCAGTTGAGGAGTCAGCAGCATTTATCATATGGTCACAATCACAAATGCAGCAAAAGGTAGACAAAGTTGAAAGCTGGTGATTTTCTTGTTCTTTGCTTGTTGGCTCGAGCTGGCTCATCAATTGTCTTTATATTTTGTATATTTATATGGGTTTTCGTAACAACTATCCTATTAAGACATATTTAATGTAATTGAGTTTTAACATTTAAATAGTTTTATTGGGTGATAAAATATTTTAAAGTATGATATGTTTATTATCAAGTAATAAAAATATTTAGATGTTAAAAACAAGCATTAAATGTACTTTAACAAGGATTAATTTTTGATCTTTCAAGCAATTTATTGTGACAATTTAAATAATAATTATATTTTAGTTATTACATCAGCGTTGTTTTGTATGAATTAAGCAGCATTGTTTAAAAAATCAAAACTCCTTTTAACAAGTGCTCCAAAGGCACTGGTTAACAAAACCCTATTTATATTTAGGATAATAGTTAAACAATAATAAATATATCTTATTTTCAAACAAAGTGTACTCATTGTATTTTTGTTCTTAATATCCAAATAATTTTATGGTTAATTAAATAGTTCAAAATTAACACGATAGATTTATTATTGATTAATAAAAAAATTAAATATTAAAAATAATATATAATAAATACACATTATCTAAAAATGAATTACATTTATTGTTACTTGATCATTACATTAGCATTATCCTTTATATATGTATATGTTAATTAGAGTGGTAGTCATGCTACGCACATGGAAAAAAATTATAAAAAAACTTTAATAAAAGTTTATTAGGTGACATTTAACAATTATAATTACTTTTAATTTTTTAAATAAAGTTTAATAACAAAAAAATTGTTTGAGAAATTAATTATTATTTGGAGGTCATAAGTTTAAATTTTATTAACTTAGTTAATTTTTATTTTTATTTTTTAAGCAATATAATTAATTAAAGGGCTATTAGCACCAAAAAGCTAAACGTTTTCGGTTTTGGCAATTTTATCCAATGCTTTCAATTTTAGCAAGAAGAACTTAATTTCTGAAATTAGTTGCAATTTTAACCAATATTAAAATCAATTTTGACCGGCGTGTGGCTTTACCCAGGTGGTATGCCACTTGATATTTAATTTTTTTTCATTATTTTATGAAGAAAAATGCTCTTTCTAACATACACACCAACATATATGTATATACACACACACACACAGAGAAACATATACACACACAACAACATATATACACACACATTAATATATATATACACACAGAAAAAGTCTGATCGAAGAAGTTCGAAAATGAAGGCCATAGAAGTCTGATAATGAAGGCTGGAATAGTCTGATCAAAGAAGTCTGATAATGGAGGGTGTAGAAGTTTGATAATGAAAGCTAGAAAAGTTCGATCGAAAAAGTCCGATTGGAAAAGTCCGATAATGAAAGCCATAGAAGTCTGATAATGAAGGCTGGAAAAGTCCGATTGAAAAAGTTTGATCGGAGAATTCCAATAATGAAGGCCATAGAAGTTTGATAATGAAGGCTGAAAAAGTCCGATCAAAAAATCCCAATCGAAAAAGTCTGATAGAAGAAGTCCAATAATGAAGGGCGTAGAAGTTTGATAATGAAGGATGAAAAAGTTCGATCGGAGAAGTTCGATAATGAATGCCATAGAAGTCTGATAATAAAGGCTGGCATAGTTCGATCAGAGAAGTTCGATAATGAATGCCATAGAAGTCTGATAATGAAGGCTGGAATAGTCCGATTTAAGAAGTTTGATAATGAAGGGCGTAGAAGTTTGATAATGAAGGCTGGAAAAGTCCGATCGGAAAAGTCTGATAATAAAGGTTAGAAAAGTCCGATCGAAAAAGTCCGATTGAAAAAGTCTGATCGGAGAATTCCAATAATGAAGGTCGTAGAAGTCTGATAATGAAGGCTGAAAAAGTCCGATCGAAAAAGCTCGATCGGAAAAGTCCGATAATGAAGGGCGTAAAAGTCTGATAATAAAGTCTAGAAAAGTTCGATCAGAGAAGTTCAATAATGAAGGCCAAGAAGTCTGATAATGAAGGTTGAAAAAGTCTGATCGAAAAAGCCTGATCAGAAAAGTTCGATGGGAGAAGTTCGATAATGAAAGGCGTAGAAGTTTGATAATGAACACTAGAAAAGTTTGATCGGAAAAGTCCAATAATGAAGGCTAGAAAAGTTCAATCGGAAAAGTCCGATAATAAAAGCCATAAAAGTCTGATAATAAAGGTTGGAAAAGTCCGATCGGAAAAGCCCAATCAAAAAAGTCCGATCGGAAAAGCCCAATCAAAAAAGTCCGATTGGAGAAATCCGATAATGAAAGCCGTAGAAGTTTGATAATGAAGGCTGAAAAAGTCCAATCGGAGAAGTCCAATAATGAAGGCTGTAGAAGTCTGATAATGAAGGCTAGAAAAATCCAATTGGAAAAGTCTGATCTGAGAAGTTCGATCGAAAAAGTCCGATAATGAAGGCCGAAAAAATCAGGTTGGAAAAGTCCGATAATGAAGCCTGTAGAAGTCCGATTAGAGAAGTTTAATTAGAAAATTTCGATCAGATTTCTCTAATGAAGGTCGTCGAACTTCATCATTGATCTCTCTCTTTCACCCTCTCTCTCTAGCCCGCCAGCGTCGCTGTCACCCCCCACCATTACTCAATCAACCGTCTGTTGCCCCCTCGGTCATTGGCCACTGTATATATATTGTTATGTGTATATATATGTTGTTGTGTGTATATGTTTATATATATAAATGTTATTGTGTGTAAACATTTTTGTATGTGTGTATATATATGTTGTTGTGTGTGTATATAAATATATGTTGTTGTATGTGTATATATATATATATATTGTTCTGTGTGTGTATATATATATATGTTGTGTGTATGTGCAGAGAAGAGAAGAGAGAGCATTTTTTTAAGAAAATAATAAAAAAATTAAAAAATAAATTAAATGTCAAGTGATCTGCCACTTAGGCAAGGCCACATGTCGATCAAAATTGATTTCAGCATTGGTTAAAATTGCAACTAATTTAAGAAATTAGGCTCTTCTTGCCAAAATTGAAAGCATTAGATAAAATTGCCAAAAGTCGAAATGTTTGACTTTTTGGTGCTAATAGCCCTTAAATAAAAGGTATTTAAGAAAACTTTATTAACATAATTTCATAGCAATAAAATACAATATTTGCTTATTTAATACTATAGATATTTCTACTCCAAAAATGTTATCTAGACACTTAAGCTTAACATTTTTACTTACATTTTACATTAATACGACACAATACAAAATATCGATACAAGATATTATCATAAACACTAAATTTAAATCTACAAATAGTATTTCCAATTTGGGGTCCAACTTATCTCTCTCTCTCCAGCTGTGTTACTAGTTGCTACAATTACTAGTTCTTTGCTATGTAGCCAATTGCCTTCTCCACACATTATGGTGGGCAGCTTGGGGGAGTATTAATTAATGGATGAAATGAGGTTTAGTTTGGAAATATCACAAACTATATAATTTAGCTTGAGGAGTAGTCCATTTTGTTCTATGCTTGCAAACAAATTTGAATATATTCAACAAAATTATTAGAGATGAAAATCAATATTGAACCACTTATAACTTAATTAAATTCAAATTTCATTGATACGAATTATGGAACCGAGTTTTTTTACAAGGTCAGATAGGTTGACAGACAGACTTATAGAATGAGGGATAAAAGACTAAAATGCCCTCACTCACATTGTATTGAAAAAAGTGCAATACAATGTGAACGAGAGTATTTTAGTTTTTTAGCCCTTATTCTGTAAGTCTATTTGTCAACTTATCTGACTCTCAAGAATTTTTTTTATGAAACCATGCACATTATCAATAACCTAACATGGGATATTATCAATCTCATAAAAGATAAATTGGGTACAATAAAAAAATATTTGTATAGACTAGGGATCCATATCTCTTCACTGAACCAAAAAAAAAAAAAAAGTAGAAAATTTAAATATTTTGAGATGCTTTAATAATTTTTCTTTTTAATGAATTAAAACATAAAATATCTTTTCTACAAAGGTAAGATTATACATGCTTATATAGATTGGGAAAGAGACACACCTCTAGTTTAGATTGTAATTAATGGAAGAAGGATTAAATAATTGGGTTCTACTCATTTTAGGAAACATGATTGCAGATTATACATAGAGGAAGATATGTACATAATTAATTAGTAGCTAATTAGTTGAAGAAATTATCTTAGCTCAAAGAGTTCAAGTATGAATTGGAACAAAATGGAAGTTTAAAAATTGGATAAAATGGAAATTAATCACACCATATGATGATCTCTCTTTTTTATTATAGAAGGTAGATTATATTATTAATCCATGAATTTTGTATTTCGTAAGATTAATTTTATACTTAATATTTTTGCCGCCTTGACTACTAAACTTTGGTTTTTGTTATAATTATTTAATTTTTTCTATTAAATCCTATTAAAGAAAACTAATGAAATGTACATTAATATAAATCTCAAAATCACTTAATATTAAAATTAACACAAACCCACAATCAAGAGATGTATATTAATATATGTCAAGTAAATTTTTGTTAATAAAATTTGATGAAAAATCAAAAGAGATTGAATTGTACTAAAAATCAAAATTTAATAGTTAGGTTGACCAAAAAAAAAATAATTTATTACAAAATACAAGATTTCGAGACTGAAGCATTTTGATTATCATGTTTTAAAGGGACAAAATAAAAAATACAAAATGCTTTTTGGACACTTAATTTTGACATTTTGAATGACTCTTGTACTGATCTATTATATATTTATATTGATATAACACACAGTATAATATATTAATGATGCATCAATGTCACTCTAAATGTTAAAGTGAAGTGTCCAATTAACATGCTCGATAAAAAAATCCATATAAACTATAACAAGAAAAAGTAATGACTGATATTATGGTAAAAAAAAGCAATCCATTAAATTTGCTGTTGAGCATTTAAAGTCCAATTGAGAAGGTGAAACCTCTACACCAGCCCATTAATTGGGATTACCTATAGTGGATGCAAGCTCATTAAAAGGACAGATATCATACCTACAGATACACTAAAAATAAACCATTTGAATCTTGGAGAAGAGGTGGTAATGTCTACAATATTAAGGGTTTTTATTTAGTTTTGTGTTTTCGTTTAAATTAAAAATAAAAACAAAATTATAGTCAAACGAACCATAAATAAAACAAAAAGATTACCCACAATTGAATGCCAAACTTGTCCTGCCCTGAACAGGGGTAGAAGAGAGTGAGAGAAGAAATAATTAACATCAACCACTTATTAGTTATTAGGTTCTTCAACATATGCAAGACTGGTGTGCCTGCAGTCTGAAAATTAATGTGCAAAATGAATTTTCAGAACCCATTTTATAGAAATCTAAAAGAGTAACTGTCCTTAGACCTCCCTCCAGGAGGCTAAGATTTAATGAATGAGGCCATTGATGGTTATGATGGGTTGGTGGAGGGGTGTTAGAAGGATTGTTGTGGTGGTTTGATGGCAATTTGGTCGTGGGTTTGGTGGATGACTGTTGTTGAAGATTAATGGGATCGTCATTACAACTCTTAATTTCATTAAGTGAAATTGACAATTTATTGGGTTATATCATATAATGAAACTAAGTTGATGACTGATGCAGTTTAATGGGATCGTAGTCATCATCGTCACAAGCCTTAATCTCACTAAGTAGGGTTGACAGCGTAATTGGGTCATGCCATAAAATATGTTTAAAAAAAATACTGGGAAACCAAAACAAAATGAGGAGGATGTATGAATTTTGATTGTGTATTAGCAGAGTTTGTAGGGCCAATTCTACAATTCAGTTGGCTGATTCATAGTAGTTCTAGATGGGGGCAAGGTTGGGGCCATGAAGGGTGTGGATGTAGTAGGAGAGGATGGTTATGGGGGTTTGGTTGGGTTAAAGGGTGGTGGTTGGCCAAGTGGTACCACCAATTGGGCTACCCAGATATTGAATGGAGGATAAGAGAAAGTAGGAACAAGTAAATATCTAAAAGAGTGACATTTGCATATATTACAAGGAAAAAAAAAAAAAAAACCCTGTTTAGTTCCTGCAAAACAGAATATCTCTTGCATTAAGAAGGCCCTTCTTAATATATATGTATGTGTGTGTGTGTATTGGGCTATATTGTTGAGGAAGAAAAGATATGGCAAAGGATGAAATTAAATGTGTTTTTGTCAAATGGCTATTGCATGGTTAGAAGTGTTGTCTTGTTATTTGCAGTTGGAAGCTATTGGAGTACGTAGCTTGTAGACTGGCCATTTTTTTCTAACTATATAGAACCCATATCTGCATATTAATCAGCTTAGGCTGGATAGGCTTAGGTGGGTTCAAAGTTCTAACTATGAGATCATTGTGTCTCTATTCAAGGGGAGTGAAAACAAGACTTGAAAATTCATTCGGTCAAAAGCTATTGGACTGTTGGTTTTCACAATAGTGGTAGTTGGGATTGCAATCACTATTGTCTCAAGTAAACTTGCTATTAAAAGGAGCTAATTCACCTTGTATTGGTGTTAGATTAGTGATGTCAAACGAGTTGGGCTTACTTGGCCCGTCATTGGCCTTAAAGAGAAGGGTAAATAGTAAAAAAAATCTAAAATTTTTTGCGAATATTTAAATTTATCCAAATGTTTCAATTTTGACAATTCTATACCATTTGGCTCAATTTGTTGTAATTTTATCTAAAATTTAAAATCAATTTGGGAGATGTGTATCATTGTTAGTGTGGCATGTCACTTATCATAAAAAAAATGAATAGGAACCGCGTGTAAAATTTTATTTTTTTTATTAATATATATGCAAGTCTCACATATATTTTTTTATGACATGTGACATGCTACATCAACAATGACACATGTCTCTTAATTTGATTTCAGGGAAGGGATAAAATTACACTCAATTAAACTAATTGAAATATAATTGTCAAAATTAAAACATTTAAATAAATTTATAAACTCGGGTTGAGTTTTTTTTATTATTTGCCCCCGAAGAGAAATGTCAAGTTGGGCTTGGCTCATTCATGAGATAGGCCAAGCTTGGGCCCAGATCTTCAACCAATAATAGGGTCCAAGCTCGACAACAAGCCGGCCTAGCTAGTTAGGCTCCCATGTTTGCAAGCTTTAACGGGTCAAATCCAACAAAAAAAATATGCCTAGTCAATTTATTTGTAAAATAATTTGAATAAATATAGTTAATCAATTAATATCTAAGATATAGAAATATTTTTAAAAATACAAATTTCACTTTTAATAATTTAAAAATTAAAACTATATTTAGAATCTTTTAATGGTTTATGATTTCACTTTTAAAGTAATATTAAAATTTATAAATATTTAAAAATTATAAAAATTACTTCCTATTTTGAATTCAAACTCTAATAGTTATATATGAGATACATATTTATTTATATATTTAAATTTTTTTAATATGCTTATGTCATTTTGTGTATGAAATATAAATTACTTAGAATTTATTAATTATCATTGCAAATTTGTAACACTGTCTATATAATTTTTAAAATATTAGAGTTCTTAAATTACACATCAATTTGAAAGTATAACCACCCCTATATGTCCCCAACCAACATCTAATGGCTTGTAGAAACACAATGTTTTATCCATTTTTTACTCAGTTTTTGTTTTTCTTTAGTAGATAATGCTTCAAAGAGGCTTGATGTTTTAGCAAACCTAATTCAATTGAATCATCTTCTTGTAATCTAAGGATAACCTAGAATTTTAAGGTGGGATTGCCATGAATATCAGACAAAGAACTCATAAGATACCTCATATGTACCAAAGGTGAGGGGGGAAGGGCCAGGGCTTTTGTGTTTGGTGTTTTTGAACTCCCAATTACTGCCTATTTTCTACCAAAACATCTAGCTCCCAACTATCTTCACCGCTAGCAATGTCTATATCTCAATTTTTATACTTGTTCTAATTTTAAACAGGTAATTGGGACACATTGCCGAATCCTATTCACTACTATTAAGAACACTTTTGTACATTTTCTAGACACTATCGAGGTACAATATAAGTTATTTCCGAAACATCGACTGCTTGTATAATAAGGCACTATAACAAGCCTAAAAGATAATGGATCAGGAAATAGCTTAGTTGCCCTGCTCAGTATCTGTTTAGCCCAATTGGCATGAAGCAAAACAACATAAACAACGAGAGATACAGAAATCATGAGAGGTAAATTCAAATCCAATAGTTGCCTAAGTGGAAGATTGAGAGTTACTTTGTGCGATAACGAATGATGATCTTGTGGAGGGAGGATTCGCAAATGAATCCGATCAAATTTGTAATAATTCCTTGTATTGAATCCACCCCCTTTCTTCCTTGTCAATAAGAGGGGGTAGGAAAAGGGTTACTTCAATTTGACTGTTGTTGGCTAAATAATATAAATAATGACTGAACTTTGTACTGAGATATAAAAAGATTATTGAACTTCAATTTAATATACAATTTTATATCTATCGTTAATTATCGTTAAAAGATATTAACGAAATGCTAATATTTTTTTACTTTAGTGCAAAGTTTAGTGATTTTTTGTATTTTAGTGCAAAATTTAGTAATCTTTTTGTAATTTTATGCAAAGTTTAGCGACTATTTGTGTTATTTAACCATTTATGTTATTAGCTACATCATCCTGTTAACTTCTTTTAATGATGATTGACGGTGATTATAGAATTATATATTAAATTAATGAAAAGTCCAGTGATCATTTATGCTATTATTGATTTGAGTTTTTCTCCTTTTGTTTTTTATTTTTTATAATAAAATATTCAAATTTAAAATTAAGCAGTATATTTTAATTTTAAATTTGTAATAAATTGGTTGTGTATTTTAATTTTTGATACTATAATCACTCAATTTTAATTTTTATTACAATTTAATCACTCTTATCTTTTTCGTCAAATTTTGTTAACTAACACTAATAGTGTATACGTTAATATAAACTTAAAATCAATTGATTGTTAGACCGAAGTTAATTTTAACATTAAGCAAATTTTTTAGCTTATTTTAATGTACATCACATCGGTTTCTATTAACACAATTTGTTAAGAAATTAAGAAATAATAAAATTATAATAAAAAAATAAAATTTATCAGTTATAGTGACAAAAATTAAAGTACAATTATCAATTTCTTAAGCTGACTCTAGCTGTTTGCTATTTCCTTTGCCATCGCTAAATTTAAGGAAGCAATCCCAAAATCAGAACTCCAATAGCCCTCGCTATCACCAAATTTCTGGCGAAAGCTGAAAAGGAATGCCAACTGTGGGGATCAAAATCCATCCCCCTCCCCCCACAATACCCATCCACGCCAGAAGGCCGTAGAAGAAGAGAAAGATCGGCCAAAGAAGAAAGATGCAGGCGCGACAACCCCCGGCGACTCCAAAATAAGCAGAATGACTCCACGAACAAAAAATTACAGTTTATGATTTTTTATGAATTTTTTTATTTATTTGTGTATTTGATTATTGAATTGTATATTTAATTATTGAGTTTGTGTATATGCATATTTGATTATTTTGTGTATCTAATTATTTTGTATATTTGATTATTGATTTTTGTATTTAATTATTAATTTTATATATGCAAATATTTAATTATTTTATGTATTTAATTATTATTAAATTATAAAATAAATAATAAATTTTTATAATAGTAAAAATTATATATCAGATAAAATAAATAGAATTAAAGTTTATTAATAAATAAATAAAATAGGGAGTCAAATAAAGAAATGAATAGGGAGTGTTATTGGAACAAACATAATTTTTAAGACAAAATAAAAATAAGAAATAAACTATTTATAATATAATACGGAGAAAAATAGAGAAAGCTGCTGGAGTCAATTTATGGAATGCAAAATTCAAATGGCTAACTTTGTAATTTATCTAAAAATTTTATAATAGACCAAAATACATTAATATTTATGTAATTTATTTTTAAATTTAAAAGAAAAAAAAGAAGATCATTAATGTATGAATTCGATCTAATCACTTAGTTTAATTTAATTAAGGAATGTCAATTAAATAATGCTACATAAAATGATGATATTTACTATTCATATATTAAAAATACTAAAATAGTTCAAATTGTAGAAATGAGAATATGTTTCAAAATATAAAACACAATATGAAAATATATTGTAAATTGTGAGCATAGTTTTTGCTCCTTCAAACTGTAAATCTCGTTATGTAAGATTGGTTTTTAAATTCTATCTAAATTCTTATTTTTATTTGTGATTATCACAGATTAATATGATACTTAATGTGTCAGCTCAAATAATTTCATTATTTTTTTGTATAAATTTTAATTTATCAATTAAAAATTTAGCTTATTGAAAGTTAAGCACTTTCAAAATTAAAAAAAAAAAAATTGTTTAAGAAATAATAAATTTTGAATGATGATTAAATTCAAGCAAAGTATAAGTAAAGTAAAAATTGTATCCAGTGACCTGATGGTAAAACGATTGGACAAGTTTGATCCCAGCCCATTTAAGCTAAAGAAAGAGGCCCAGGCCTGAATCACCAGAAAAAGACTAAAAATGAAATAGCAGGTAAAATCTTTAATTCTTCCAAATTCGAAGTAAAAGGAAGGGGAAAAGGATCGCAGGAAGGAAGACACTGTGGATCCCAACTACCAGTGTACTCCCAGTTCTCCAAAAATGAGTTTTAGATTTTAAAATTCATAAGAATGGTAACGTTCATCAACTTCATATGCTAATTAATAATAATCAGAAGAACAGAAACAAGAAAATTAAGTCAACAACTTGATATGCTAATAAAGAGAACTCATTTTGTTATTTGTGCGTGGGGGTGGGGGTATGTACATTGATGAAAGAATGATAAGGGTTTTGCTGGCGATGTTGCAAAAATTAATGACAAAACAAAAAGAATTTGAGATCAATTAGGCGTGCACCTTGGCTTGGAATTCCTGCGTAATGTCTGTCTTTAGAGCCGCTTGAAATGGTCACAGCAACAAAAGGCAAAAGGCTTCAAAATTGCCCGTCAAGCATATCATATGTATGTGGAACTGCAAATCAGCCCTTCTGTCAGTCAAAAAAAAAATGTTGATGCTGTTAGAAAGAATCTCAATCTTGCTCTCCTTTGATCTGTACCAGCTTGAGCTTGTTCCTAGTTTTCAGTTGAGGACCAAAATTTGGTTTCAGTTGCCGTATATTGGGGGAGTTGTCAAAAAAGAAAGAAAAAAGAATATGCAAGTGTGGTTGTGTTCTTAAGGCTGCGTCCTATCCACCCAGTGACTTCTGCTTGTATCCATGCTTCATCCTGTCGAGTAATTTCTCCTTTGTTTTCCTCTTCTTATCCATCTTTAGCCTATACCTCTCTTCCCTCTCTCTTTCATATACACCTCGCCAGTATATTTCCCCGGTCAGAGGCCACAACCACGCTTCACTTGGATGATCGCCATCATCTGCAGCCTCGGCGAGATCTTCATCCATGCTCTTCAATAAAGTAGAGTTGAAGTACTTCACCCACATGAAACCCTTCCGCTCTTCGACTGGATGCTGCTCTTGTAATGAACCCGAGCGAGGGTCCAAGTAAACCATCTTCCGCGCGCTATGATATGCCCACACATTGACCAGGACTTCCAGAATCCGGCAATAACAGTGCTTTTTCTGCTTGCAATGAAACAGCAACAACTTAGAATATCATACGATCCATAAAGGTCCACTGCAACCTGAAAGGAAGGTGGCTTACCTCAAGGTTTGAAGAACCCAACAAACAGGTGGTGATTTTGCTTGAATTGGTGTGCAAGGCATTGAGAGAATCAGCAAACATCCTGTGCAATTTTTTGGGCGAAGAAAAAGTAGCATGAATTTCACAAGCTGGCGAGTAGATTGTTCAATGAGACATTCTGCACATGCAACACTCTTTTAACTAGATGCTACAAGAAATGGATGATTCCAACACCATACCTGGAAAACATTATAAACTCTTGGAAGGAAGGAGTTGGCATCACCCAGCTATGTAGGGAAGACCAGTGACCACCATCTTCAGGCATAGGAGGAAGAGCGTCAACATGTGATGGCAAGGCATACATCTGGCGGAAAGCCTCTTCAAAGACAGTTCTGCAGGCATTTTGGAAAAAGAAGTTACAAGAGATAAGCTAAAAGGAAAGGGAGGGGGTTAAAAAAAAAACAGCATTCTAAATTGATATTTTCAGATATTTCCTGGCCTATTTTCGATACAAAGTACAGCCATAGCAATGTGAACTCTTATTATAGTGCTTTACCCAGAGAAACGTTCCTATGTCCCATAATTTTTAATTTTCAAACAAGATTTCACATTACACAGTTAAGCATGCCTGGCTTTCACTGCTTTGTTGATTAAAATGCTAAGGTGACTATAATAAAAAAAATCAAACAGCAGGTTATTTTGTCTAAAACTGCAGCACAGAGAACCATGAATGATGAAAATTGAAAAAGAAAAAAAATCATACCTAAAGAGCTAGTTAAAATGCTTTTATAGCCCCATCTCAAGCCTGGACTATCTCAAAGACAATAGATAATAGCCCTACTTTTATAGGCATATGAAACACAAGCTAAATATATTTTCCCACCAATTACATGCAGTATGTCCAACTATGGTGTTCTAGGTTGTGATTTAAAAATAAGTAGAGGAAATTATATTCTTTAACGATAAGCACACTATATCAAGGATGTTCATATTTATTTTTCTTCAGAAAATATAGTCAATGAATTGAATCCCTTGGTAGTGCAATTTCTGGTGGATATAACTCGCAACCCACAACATTCAATATAATATAACTAGTTCTATTAATCCAGGACTGTTTTGTCAAAGGGATAAGCAAATTATGCATTAAACTTCAGTAAGAGTCAGAATGCAACCAAACACCCCCCCCCCCCCCAAAAAAAAAAAATAATAATAATAATAATAATTAGATAAATAAAGACAATAAAAATCATATTCAATATTTTGTAAACAAGAGTGACAGATTCTAAGCATATCCTACTAATATGAGGAGAAACAATTAAAACAAACAAGGCAAGAAACTCTTATCTTCTTTTTGGCCTGTTCACAAAATAAAAGACTATAAAGATGCATAACATGGGATGGCAGGAAAAGAAAAGGAAAAGCAGAAAGAAGGAAAAAAAAACTGACCAGAAAACCACTCAACTATTAGCAAAATATTTTAAACATGTTCTGCAAATATCATCTCCAAATTCTGTGAAACATACCGGCAGTTCCCTCCATTTAAGATGTCACACATAGACCAAAAAGTAAGGACATCATTAGTTCCCAAAAGTCCACCGTCTGTTCCCAGGCTCGCCCAATAGTATATTACATCTCCTTTAGTTTCCGTTTTTATTATTTCTTCCAGAACCTTTTCAGCTTTGGAAGACAATGAAACCTGTTATGACAGAACAATAACGTCAAAGAAAAGAAAACCAGCCAGGGTCATATTCATAACATATGCTGTATTATATCTGTAAATGAAAAACACCAAAATAAAAGAGAGTGAAATTGCTCCTCGCCCCCTTCTATGTGTTGGAGGACCACCAGTGAAACATATACCTTTCTGCCAGCAGCACGCCATGATTGAAACCCAATCCAAGGACGCTTGTGAATGTTATCAACATTCTTAGCAACAGCAAACATCCCTCCTATCTCACAAAGAATATCCTGATAGTATGTGTCATTCAAAAATGGAAGCCGTCCAACTGCATCCACATCATCCGATCTCAATCTCCGTGCTCTTCTGGACTGAGATAATGTAGGAAGATCAGAAACAACAAAACTACATATTCCACGGAATAAATTATGAAGATCATCTGAACTAGTTAAGATTGACAGGAAGGTTATGTCTTTTAGCTATACAGGTCATGTATGTATGTGTATATGTATATTTCGTTTAACAAGAGGCAATAACTTGCTTGGAAGTCATAAGAACTGGTGACAAAGATGGAATGGAATTAAATGAGTTCAAAGAAGCAACAACGATGTTTGGACCTCTTATGAACAAAATAACCACTTGAGCCAAGACCACAAACAGCAAAGTAGCCACCCTAAACAAGTTCGTTCACAGTGCACGTTGGTAACAAAGTGCATAATTATGCAATGTGGAACAAATTAAGTGATCTGATATCGGGAATAGATATTAAAATAAGTTAATCTCAAATATAGTATTGGCAAGGTGAAGTTGGAGTCACCCAACAGGTTAGGGGGGAAAAATACTAATAGAAGTTCATAAAAAAGAAGTGTACAAGAATCCAAGTGAGAATAGCTTACAAGACTTAATCCACGGTACAAAGACCCATGGTGCAAAAAGGGCCAGGCCCCAGTTCCACTATATATTTCATATATGCACATCGCCTGGCCAGTCCTCTCTAGCTCTCCTTCATCCCTTTCATTTGCTTCAAACTTAAGTTTTTCAGATTTTCGAGCATTGCGATATATATCATCCCACTCACCAACATCTTTTTCCATTCTTTCTTCAATCTACAAATTGAAATCACAATGCTCTTTTAACAATCAACCGAAAAGTAAAGGAAATAATTATTTTAAACACACGGAGAGGCATACAAGAAATAACGATATGGCAAAGTAACACATACCGCATCCTCCTCCAGCATTTCCACCTCTTCCAAGCCTTCTATCTCCATTAAGACACCCCAATCTAGATCAGTAGGAAAGTCCTGCACCAACATCTCAGATTCACTCTCAGAAGTATTTCTTAAGTCAAAAAGGTTGGTCAACTCTTCCTCAAGGACACTAACAACACTCAATTTTCTCATATATGAGTCCTGATCCAAAATTCCCACATCATGAGTTCTTTCTTCCATTTCCTCCCTGAATAAATTCCATTCCCATGCATCTTGTTTGACCTGAATCTGCCCTGGCAGCAGCACATCTGATGGGACAGTGAGAACATTCTCCAAAAGTTTTGCATAGCCAGCAATGCAATCTGATGCTTGCATGTTCTTAGCCAACTGCCTTCCAGAGTAACCCACAGCATGAGCAAATTTAGAGAGTTTTCCTTTTGATATTAAGAGCGAGAAAGCTCTAAGCAATGTATCAGGCTTATGTTTTGTATAAACCATCCCATTAACTCCATCTACAACCTGAAATTCAAGGTATTTCATCAGATGTTGAAAAGAACAGAAGGCAACACCACCATTCTTTGGTTGAAAGGGTAAATGTAAAAAAAGCTGAACGAACTTACATATTTTTTTATGACAGTGCACCCAGGTGCAATGACTGGGATGCCAAATGACATGGCTCGAGTAAGCAAGGGAGGAAAACTCTGTACATCTTGGGAGGAGCCATATAGAACAATATCGGCCATTAATAACAAACCGTTTACGTCACTGTCCATCCCATAGTGGCTTAATGAGTCTTGATGGACTCCTAAATGAGTAGCAATTTCCTACAAAAGTAAATCTAGAATGGATCAATGAAAAAAAGGTTAATCCATCAACTTAGTTTATAGTGACATAAATAGGATCATGATGTGTTAGACATGAGATTTAAATCACTGCTTAGAAAGATGTTCCTCATTTTGATATTCACACATATACAAGTTCAAGGGAAAAATGAGAGAGAAAATTCATTAATGAACATTGATGTAAAGACTTTAAAACAATAAAGAAGCAAATTATGAATTTATATCTAACTCACCACCAATTTATATTTAAATAATTAAATAACTAAAAGCAATTCTGTTATTAGATATGCTAAGAACCACCTATCCAGATACAGATATAGAAACAGACACAAGAAATAATATTTTTAAATTTTTTATTAGTAATATTCATAAACATAATTAACAAAAAAAAAAAATTTAAACAGTATAGGTAGTCCGACATCAGGTACCATTCATTTCATAATAATGACCATACACAAAACTAGTAAAAAAAGTACTAGTACTGAAAGAAAGATATCATTAAATCCATAATAACGAAAATATAAGCATTCAACATAAGAAGAAAATTTGCTCTGTTTGTCAGAATTATAAAAAGGCTGAATTGTGCTTTTTTACTCTACATAAAAACTTATTGCATTTGTAAATACACCAAAAAAGTTCTAAGAACCCATTTTGTCAGTTGACTTGTCCATCACATGTCCAAATCATGGACATACATGTCCTAGAGGAGTCCAAAAATGAAGTAACAATAAAAATTAACAAACACACCATTTGGTACGTCCAGCAGGTATTTTAAGTATCTAACGAGTATCCATGACCAAGATGTGTTGCAAATGTATATGGCATACCAAATAAATTGTTTTAGGAAACAAAAAGTTAACATTGTTATTATGTATGTACTATAACTTGGGTTGAAAAAAGAGAATAAAAGCAAAATTTTGAGAGGATTTAGAGGGCTTGTTGCAAGGAATTCCTAGAGGAGACAAGATTGTTTTAGGAGGTGAGAGGTCAAGCCAATGAGGCATACCATGAAACTTTGGAAGAGGGTGATTGAGCAAAGGTTAAAGAGAGAAACCAATGTAATTGAAAACTAATGTCATTTGGTGCTTGGTAGATCAACAATGGAAGCTATCTACCAATTGTCTGATAGAAAGGATTTGAAAATATTTACTGTCAGATACCCGCCAAACCTGTCAAATTTTGAGCCAGTTTGGATGAGAAAATTTATCAAATAGGATGGCTACAGATAAGAAATAAAAATTCCCCATCCAGGAATGGGTTGGAGACAAGTATGGGGTCCTCCAACCCACCCCCAGCCCACACATTTTTAAATCATTTTTTCATTTTTATTTTATTCTATATACATATAATTTTATTTTTCTATCTATATGTGTATATCTATCTATCTATATATATATATATAAGATTATTGTCTAAAAAATAAAATCCATGTTATGCCAAATATCTGCAATGGAACCTTATACACAAACCTAACCTGCATATGTAAATATAGATATCTATATAGAATAGGTTCTAAAACTAAAACAAGATAAAATTATAACAAAATCCTAAATACCTTGGCACTCCATAAACTAACTAAAACTCAATTGTTGCTTGCCTATTTCACCTAAAGAATGCGTTTACACCACCCACCTTAAATTCATTAATTCTCTAGGACATAGAATTCACTTCCATTGAGCAAAAATCTTATAGAGTGCTCCAAAAGTGCCATAGGCATTTACATGATTCTGCTGCCTCACATTGCATAAGAGTTTAAGCAGCATGAGCAGAGTTAACATTCCAGTCCATAAGAACAACCTCAGTCTCAAGCACATAGCAAAGGATAAGGGATTGTTGTTGGAACTAAAACAGGAGGAACATCAAAGCAACCTACTGGAATGTGAGCATCAAAGTTTGTTAAATGGTCAAATATATCCTCAGAATTAAGAACAAGAATAGAATAATATATGAAGTTCAGGCAAGTATATATTCATTTTGTACAAGATTATAAATGCAAGAAAGAAATGGTCTAGTGCCAGGAGAATGAAGTTTATCAAAGGACTTCAGAATTATGCTTAAGGGGCAACATGTCATGATAAAGTCACTCTAATATGGAGCCAGTTAATAATATTCAGAAACAAAAAATTTACCATCCACATGCAAGTCACAGATGCATTTGGTGAAAATCTCAATAATTAGAAGGCCAACCATCAAGAGATAACGGGATGATGAGGGAAAATTATAAAAAATTCCAAGTGGAGTCTCACAGGCAGACCAATTGGTGAACTTTTACAAGCAAACTCTACCGTGGCAAATCCTAGTCCAGATTACTTCTGTCACCAATAACACATCAGAGTAAATCATCCAGACATAATGAAATACTATAGTTTGCCAATGAGTTTGGGGATGAAAATCCATGAAAGTTCTAGGCTACCTCAAACAATTACCAAAATATCTTCCAAAAAGTTAACTAACTAATGTAACTTCCCTACTAGACAGAACAGAAGTAGTTTACCCTTAAAATATAACTTCCATTAAAAAATCTTCCATGTTGCACAAAAAATTAAACAAGTCTTCTAATTGGCATCACCGAAAAAGAACACACATTCATCTCACTTGGCAAACACTTACGAAGTGATAAATTTGGAACCATCACCAAGTAAAGCCAGATGGCATTACAAAGCCAGATGAACGTCAAAAATGCTTTACACAGACATTTGTAAAACCTAGACCAATCCAAGCATATGATTGTGAGGAAAAGACTCCTATTTTCCCTTTTTCCATAATGAACACTTGTAAGTGTGCGAACAAGATCCAGAATCATATACATAATACCTAAAAAAATAAGGAAATAACCCAAAATGCAGTAATCAACCATTGAATACCTGTAAAGCACCATTGTATCCAACAGAGGAGTTTCCACACAAGAAGAGAAACTTAAATGCCCCCCCCACATCATTTCTGCTCGCATATTTGACTAACAGGGGTTCTATGTCATGCATTGCCAATGCATAGTCCCAAGACAGTTCATTGTAGAAGAAAGAACTTCCAACAATTAGAACCAGCATGTCATCTTTATCGAACCCATTATCCTTCCTTAACTGAATTTTGGAGTGGGTATTACTGTAGCTTTCTGCAGCCCACACATCTACCGGTGATCCAGGGATGACAAAGAAGTTTCCAGTGTCAAGCACACTATATAACATCTGATATAAAAGGTAATAATAATTGAGAAACATTTTTAGTCGCTAACACAATGCAAGAAAGTTTGTTTAGCGATAGCTAACAAGGATGGTGGAAAGAAAGATTTACTGGTAGGGAGAAATCTGGAAAAACAGTAACATCAGCTCGGCTAAAAGTATTTTTCCAGTGAGAGAGAAGATTTTCCCAGCCCATTTCCTTATACACTGGAAGACGATTTGCAAGGGCATCTTCTTGAATTATCCATATAAGCGGTACAGAACAAAAGGGCTCCTGCACAAGGCTGCATAAATATAAAATTAACTACTTATAACATCCGGAAACTGAAGAAAAATTGAAACTCATGATCTTCATAGGTACCAACTTAAAAACAGTAACTCAATTTAACAGGTCCACAACCCACATTATTAGGGTTCACCGATAATTGACTGTGACCTGTAACCATTTGCAATGAGCACTAGCATCAAACTTAATTAAGGATGCATTTGAAAACTACAAAGATTTTACATTTTCTCTGCTTCAGAATTTCTATCATTTATCCAACAGGAAATCTAGTTTTATATTCCAGCATTCACTTGTTTCCTCTTCATATTCTAGACTTCAAACCACAAAAAGGTCTGTTTTACATCATCAAGTTAGACACACAGAACAACATTGTACAAGTTGCTGAACTATTAAAGAATATAAAGAAAAAAATTCAAAAGAGGTAATGTCTACAAAGTTTGTTACCTGGAAATAGCATCTTTTCCTTCAAGAGAATCTACAATGACACCTTCAAACCTATAAGGAATAGAGAAATATGAACAATCAATGCTGACTAACAAGCAACAGATGTCACCAAACTAGTTGCAATAAGAAATAAATACTGAAAAAGGTACAGAAGTAGGCAAACTTATGTCAAGTAGCAGTCATACATTAACCAATCAATATGGCCATATCTCTCAGGACTTGGGATTGTGAGTGGGCCTCCTATTTTCTCCCACATAGAATGTGCTCTACCATCCTCTACTGCATAAATCTGTAAAAGAAGCATTGTAAGCAAGCATGATAGAATAATCTCTGTCTGGGATGTCTATCCACGTACCTCTGTGGGCTAGATTAGTTCCAGTGTTCCATATATACAAACTATAGCAACCTATGGAACTGGTTGATTTGCATAAGAACTATAACATACAAATTCTTCTCAAGAAAGCCATTGTTCCAGATAAAGTTAAAAATGACAACCGCAAGAAGAAACAATATCTTTTAGTTCTCATTGTCATGAGTGGTGACCAGAGCAATGTTTATGTACAGAAAATCTATACGCGCAGAGTAAATTCATTTTTAGAAATTTGGAAGACCACAAAACTAGCAGGAAAAAAGTATGGAATTAAACAGAAATTCACCTTAAATTTATAGCCAAGTTCCTGTAGATTCTTCACCACAGTAAACAGCATCAACGATGTTGGATCTTTGCTCATGTTTCCTAAGACCTATCATTGTCAAAAGGAGAACATCATTAACAAAACACAGTTTTGACCACTTCTGCACTTTGTATGCACCAATGTGAGGAACCAGTTATTTGCTGAAATATAATATGTTCCCTAATGGCAATAGCAAAGTTAAACAAGAATACAAAAAATTAGAGATATCAAAACAATGAATGAAATCATTTTCAGGTTTAACTGTTACTTAGCAATACACACACACACACACACACACATATACGTATAATATTCAGTTTTACTCCAAGACTAATTAGTTCAGACAAACTGTACAAGAAACATAAGAAGCATTAGGGCATGTACACAAAGGTACACCAAACAAATAAAAGCTATGCAAGAAGTTGAGTATTTGATGATTAGAATACTAGTAGCAAATTCGTGGAAGTAGCACTAGTGGTAGTAGCAGCAGTAGTATTAACGGTAGCATCAAATGCTGCTGCCTCTACTAATATCATTATTGCAACTAGTACCGGTATTGCATAATATTACCACCAGTACTATATTATTGTGCAAAAACAACAGCCAACAATAACAATTTCAAACAAAGTAGTTTAGTTCAGTGATTTGATAATTTTATGCTGAGCAGATACTAATACTAGTATGCCAATAGCATGTGAAAGATATTTTAACAGACTCAGTAAGGTGACAGCTATAACAAACTGGCCAGTCTATGCATCTGACTGCATCATTAAGCTGAAGAACTAGATGGCACTATTACAAGGTTATACCAGAACAGTTTGAGATGGTTATACTAACTTAACTTTTCGAAATTCTATCACATATATCTGGAATGAGATCCTCTAGCTTTTGTTGACACTATAAAAAGGCCCAGGGATGCCATACCCAATGTGCCATTAGCGTTTTAAAAGTATTTTAACAAAGACTCAGTAACGTGACAGTCATAATAAACTGGCTGCATTCATTAACCTGAAGAACTTGATGGTGCTGTTAAGATTGCTGATTGTTATACTAACTAGATTTTTTAGAAAACTATCATGCATGTGGAATGAGATCCACTAAAAACCAAGGACCCTGTCCAATATGAAATATGTAAAACAAATATGATATTTGGATTGATGACCTAGCATAGAGTGGGGGGGTGGGGGGATGGGTAGAAACTCACATACATTGTAAACAAATCGGAAATGCCTGTAAGACAGGATAAGTTATCTGAAAGTTTAAATTTATAATATTCCATGCAGAGGTGAAGCTAGCAATTTTTGCTTAGGGTGACCAAATATTACTAGGGGGCATATCCACACAGATGATGTTTGATCCATTTATTACTTCAAAAGGTGAAGTTTCAAACAAACCTTTAGGGAACTTGATTAGTTAATAAAGATTTTACACTAACTTATTGGAAGTTTAGCTTTTCAAAAACAAGCTAGCAAAAGCCATGAAACATTGATGCAATCTGCTAGTACTGGGGTTCAAGCCCATCAAGTTTGTTGTAAATTTTAGAGTAGTTTTGAATGTGAGAAATAGAAGAAAATGATAGATGAGACAAACATATAAAACATGATCCACAATAACTTGTAAGAAAAGTTGCATAATTTTTGTTGAAAAAAACATGAGAGCATGAAAATTCATTAAGAAAAAAAAAAACACAGATATCAAGTAATACATGTCAAGTAATACATGTATTACTTGACAAGTAATACATGTCAAAATCTTATTTAAGATTTAACAAAACTTACAATTTTCTTTTTCACCCACTATACATGCACAGTTTTATATTCAAAATCAGATGATCTGCAATTCTAAGACCTTTGTCCAGGTCCCAAGCCAACTTTCCAAATCGTATGGTGAGTATAGAAATCCATAACATTTCAAAGAGTACATGCAATTTCAACCATTCAATGCCATCACATTTCTTTTTTTTTAATGGACTCCATCCACAACAGCAAATGCTATAGAGTTTCGGGTGAGTATTGCCCTATAAATTCTGAAATGTGCCAACTGCCTTATTGAACTCCATTTAAAATCGTATAGTGAGTATTGAATTCCATAACATTTTAGGAGTACTAATTGTGATAAGATATCATTAATTCAAACATTTTTCATAGCCACATAGAATTCAAATAATACCAGAACTTCCAAAAACAGCAAGTAATCCATTAATTTTATTATCATAACCGAAAAAAAAAAAAAAAGTTATTCGTTGAAGCATAACTGTAACTGTCTGCCTCATTTACATCTAATCTGAAAAGTTTTAACTTATATCTGTTCCAGTACTCTCGTGAGTAATAATTGCCAAAAATCGTAATAAATGAAGGCAAGCGCAACGACCTAAAGTTTCTAATCATTTCCGTTTCTAAGAAGAAATGCAACCGTGATTTCATAACAAAACAAATGGAAAGAAAAAACAGAAACTCAATCTTCTACTATCTAAACAAACAAAAATGTGAATTCATAACAAAAACAAATGGAAAGAAAAAACAAAAATGTGAATTGATTAACACTCACGAGTGCAAGTCTAGGAGGCCGAACGCCAAGTCTAGACTGGCTCCGCAACCGATCAAGACCGATCCCCTCCCCGGCCCTCGCCGGCACGAACTTCAACGAACTCCCGAACTTCAAACCATCCAGCACGGACTTTCTCCTCACACTCCCCGGACGCAACAGCGACGCGATCGAGCTCTGCAGCACCATCGAAGCCAGCGCGAACGCGAACACGGCGAAGAACAAGAACAAGTAAAACCAAGACCTGCCTCTGAATGGAAACAAGAGGAGCCTCCGAGCCCCGGACCGGGCATGGAGATGCGATCGGCGCCGATCCGCGGACGAAGCCGCCCTCCCGCGATCCTTGCCTCCGTTAGCGGCGTTGGTAGGGTTAGGATTAAAATTGGAGCTGCGCTTGAAGAGAAATCGGTCGCCGATCGAGCGGAGTCCTAGGCCGCCGTCTTCGGCGGCGGCGCTGTCGTCTTCGTCGCCGGATGAGACTCGGTCGGGACTCGCGGAGCTGCGCCCCATCGGTGTGGAATTCGGTCACCGAACGAGAGGGAAATTGAAGATTTGGAGATGAGTTGGTTTCGACATGAACGAATCGAACAAATCTCTCTCTCTGTGATGAGTGTGTGTCTACGTGTGTGATTTGCTTCTCATTTGGCTTGGCTTCACGTCGTTGAAGATTGTGGAGACCGCGTTTGCTATCATAAATTATAATAATTGGAGGCTCGTCCCGTGAGAATGACGTGGAAAGGCCTTTTGGATTTCCCGTTGTTTCATTTATATGGCGAAAATGACAGAAAATAGATAATTATTAATCAACAAATATAATAAGCCTAAATTGCCTTATTATTAAGATTACTACCATTCTGCGATTCTGGTCGCTCGTGAAAATAATAAATCTAAATTGCCTTATCTTTACTAATTACCTCAATGGTTTCATTAAAAATTTAATAAAAATTATATATAATTTTTAATAATACGAGAAACTCAACATGCCTTTAATACATAAATAACTTTTAAATTAAATTATTTCATTATCTTTGAAATTCACAATCCATCCGAACTCTATCAAATTTATCGTGAGCTAAAATTAATGACCTATTCCCTCAAATAAACACAGACGACTATATGCAAAATATAAAATTTACCCATAATAGCTAATACATTTTTTAAAAATATTTTTTTTATTTCTATTTGATTGTATTTATAAAAAAATTATTATTTTCAAATTATGAAAAGAAAACATAAAAAGACAAAGAAAAGAATGTCAATTTTTATTTATTTGAATTTATTAAATAAGAAGGAAATAAAATTATGTCACTAACTAAGTTAGTAACTTTTAATTTTTATTTTTTATAAATTATATTAGTCATTGTAATAAGTTAGTTATTGTTTTATCTACAATTGTAAGATATTTTAGGAATAGTGTATTAGTGCATTATATCATACAAAATACAAGAGTATTATTCATAAATGTTTAAATAACATTATTGTAACAAATATACCTTTGATAAATAGATAAATTTATAATATTCTAAACTATTAAAGTTAATATCGTCCACACAAAATAAAATTTGTATTAATTTATATTTCATTCATTCCTACTAAAAACTAATAATGTTTTATTTTTAATATATTCCTCTATTTAGATAATTTTTAACTTCTTTTTTATTATCTTTCTCTATAAGAGATAAAAAAAACACCACCTAAAGTAACTACAGATATGAGTAAGATGACTCATTTCCTTTAAGAACAAGAAAGATATGAATAAATTATATTTGTTCATCAACCCCAACAAATAAAACTAGACCATAATACTGGACTTCACAATCTGTTTTTGCACAGTTATCAATAATCTGTGTCTATTCATAAAATCAAAACACGAGTTTTAATCCATTATTTACCTACTTATTTGTCCAACTCAGGGTAAAAGCATCGTATATTTTTAAAAGAGTAAAACGACATTCACTGAAAATTGTACACTAGTCAAAAACTCCTCCTGTTTCTTACATTAAAAAATAAAATACTAAACCCCACGTATGTTTGCGTGTTTATCCCTAATATGCTAATTTGTAAACTATTGCGTGTAACAAAAAATATGCTCAATACACACAAAAATGATAAATTACGAATAAAAAATACTCACAAATGATAGGGCTACCAATTAAATCTACATGGATGGGGGCAGCCCACCTTATCTCAATAGTCAAATCAGCCAGCAGGAGTCACTTGGGAAGTGGACCAAGGATGCAGATGCGAGATTTTGACATCATATGGGATCGCATGTGCATTAATTAATTAAGAGGCATTTATTGTGTAGATATGACATAGTTTAAAGAAGCCCAATTCCGCAAGCTGTTTCCCCGCCCGAATTGGCCAAAAATCACGGGGGAATTGATAATTAGACATATCTTTGGAACTATCGCCTAATATCATTCAATCCCCTTTAAATCCAAGTATATCACTTTGCCCCTTTTACCTTCTTTCTTGCAATATCAAATTTACCATTATACTTCAATAAATTACCTTTTGTCTCTTTATCAATAATAAAGTGACTCTTCCCCTATGTTATCGAACCAAATACTTCCAAAAGAAAAGTTTGTGATCGTTCACTTGAAAGCAAATATAAATTTTCCAACAAAGAGATCCACTCCATGGGAGAGGGGCATCCATGGCTGCCCCGAGTCGAAGGGAAAGATGAAGAAGTAGAAGAACCCGTTGCCGCAAGGAGAGATGAATGGTTAACTGGTGCCCTCCATAGTCGATCCCACCTCTGGTAACTTGTGGATAAATTAAACAACTCCTTACATGTCCAATGGTCCAAAAGGACCCCACATATTTTGATCATCAGACTGTGGATCTCCCAAAATAGCATTGATCTTTGGCTTTGCAGGTTGGTTTCTCCCGAGAGGGAAGTTCCAAAAGGAGTCAGAATTCTCGAAGAATATGTAAAATGCCACAGCCGAAGCCAGGAACAATCCCACGAGAAGTAGATAGATCTGCCATTCTGCATAAAGAAAGGAGACAAAATAAGCTTCAAGAGAAAGCACAGAAAAAGAGAGAGGGGGGGGGGGGGGGGGGGGGGGGAAGAGAGACAGAGAGACCTTTCCAATCAGCAGGAACATTTAGCTTAGTGACCATAGCTCCCCACTCCACAGAAGTGGTAAGCACAACTCTGCAGAATCCACCCACCCACAAATGGTTAAAGCTGAGTACCAAGACTGAAATGGAAATTGACAGCCTAACCAAATTGAAGAATGTAAAAAAGAAATGAAACAAAACCAATCCCCTTCCACCTCACTTTTCCAAAAGAAGAATAAAAATCGAAGCAAAATAGAAATGACCAATCCCAAACCAGAAGCCATGGGTTTACATCAAAACATAGTTGTATGCATTTATTTAACAGTCATAGTCTCATAGATGAAATGTTAGGGCCTGTTAGTTGTAAAATTGGAGTTGAAAAATTAGAAAATGTTCTCTACAAACAAAACAAAACAGGACCTTAATCTTCCGTTTTTTGTTTTTGTTCTGGCCAGAACATGCCTATCCAAATGTCGGCCGGGTTCAATCCAGGACACATTGAGTGGAGGCTTAAACAAAGTTCATTAGGGAATGGTCTACCCACTAGTGAAGCTGCTTCACATCTCTCACCAACCACACCTTTACCAAACAACGTAAATAAAAATTTCGAATATCACTAACAGAATAGTAGATTATCCCAGACTCCCACAGAGAGAGACGGGTTTACAAATAAACAACAACAACATATCCAGCCTTTATCCCACTATGTGGGGTCGGCTACATGAATTCTAGACTTCCATGTATTTCTGATACACTTGTAGTGTTCTACTTGTTTCAAATAGGAGGCTATAATTGATCAAGAAAAATTAGAAATTGTAAGTGGTCCCTCAGACAAGCATTACTGGGTATATATAAGGTTCAGGGGTTGACACTTCAGACTTTGATTTGAAATCCTTATCTTAAAAAGTCTTGTCATAACAAGGAGACAACTGGCAGCACTTATACTGCATTATGCTTCAGTTTTAGATTTTTTTTTTTTTTTTAATTTGGGGGGGGGTTGGGTTTGTCTCAAAAGGGATCTGGGATCTGAGATTATTTAAGTTTTTGATGAGTAACCCTGAACCACGATGAGATCTAAAATTTTGCTTTCTAGAATATAACATTTTTCTCCCACTTCTTTATGTATTCTAGAATAATGATCCCACTACTCCCAAGTATTGTCTCCCTCATATTTCTGACCCTGCAACTAATTAGACCTCTTTTTGACTCTACAGTCTACACCACAAACTTCAAATATGTAAATAGTTTCCATCTGAAGTTCCAGCTACTAACTCTGGATTTTTAATAGCTCAATGGCATAATGTGGGTACATGCCCTACATTATTAGCGGCATGCTTAATCATTGCCATGTCAGAGATGCATCCACATGTGACTCCATGTACCAGCCTCATGGGGTTGGACAAAGATACAAAGACATCTCCATAATTTCTCCTCTGAGGAGTATATACAGTACCATAAAGATGAACTATCACCATGTGAATCTCACGGTGCCTCCACAGCTCAGCTGACCAATTTTCTACTGCAACAGTCTGCCTGCAGTGAGGGACTCACACTATGAGCTCAAATTGACTCCATTTTTTAAGTAATCTTATCTGCCAGGCAAGGATGCGTACCCTGGATCGATAAGCATAATCTCTAGACTGCAGGGCAACTTTGGCAACCAAGGTTGAGCCAGTGCCCATGTATCTTGGTCCAGGCTAAGACATTAAGGGGCTAGTAGATTGGATGCCAGATAAAGTGTTTCATCAAGGTCATGCTCCTCCTCCATCCAGGGACCTTCCCTTTACCCGGTCACAAAGGGCATATTATTCCCACCATGAACAGAATGTTGTCCATCCTGCAACCACATAATCCATCTCTACAATAATGGTGCCACTACTACCATTACGTCCACGAATAATGAAGTCAACCTCACTACCAAAAGACCACACAACTAGTAAAATACCCGCATCAGTCAGACAAGAAGTTCTGGCCTGGCCTCCCCCACCATAACTATGGTTCTAAGACCATCACCAGTAATGCAACACCATGTTTCCATACCTACGTTATGCCATTCTGCAGATTAGGAGAGACTGCATTAACACTCTCCCCCTAGCTAGCACCTTGAATTTCTCCATTCTAAGCAGCAGCAATGTCATGTTTGGACTTAAGGACTACTGTGATTCCTAGAAGGCATTCCTGTGCATGTGTAGATCCATTCCATTCATACCAGACACAAGTTGTTTTATTTCCTACTTACTAGCACCATGGAATACGAACTAAATATTTTACTTCCATCAGTACAGTTGAGTTATTTTTCCATTTCACCTTACCTTTCACTGGGGCAGAACTCTAGCGTTGCAACTGATGAACCCAAGTGAAGTCTCCTACTCCAATGGGAGATCTCCATTTTTTTCACTTCAACTACACATACATCCCCATCTTTGCTTCCTCTGTAATGAAGAAAAAGTTTATATTATCAGTCAAACCAAAACAAAAATTGACTGGCCTAGTACACAGCTGTCATGAGTAAAAATGTGTCAAACTTCATTAATTGGTGGTGTTAAAAAAACATTTCTCAATTTCTTAATCATGCAGCACAAAACAATGGTTTTTTTCCCCTTCATTCATTTTGTAGTATGCCACACAACATAGAACGTCCTTCAAAAATCAAGTCCAGGAAAAAGCCATTTATAAAAATTTCACACAAGTTCCTCCAAAAAACATCAGCATTACCTTTCTGCAAGGAAAAATTTATTGCAACAATTGGTTGGATATGGCAATTTGATAATAATGTACAAAGCATATATAGAATCAACAAGACTGACAGTAAAAGAAGTGCCAAGAGATACATTTCTTGTGATCATAATTGGGCCCCCCAGCACCCATTTCATATTCCATCCAAAAATAATTCAGTGCATGGCACTTGAAATAAATATAAAAAAAAATTGTTCAATACATGCAGCATTTGGGAACATATATGATGGGAAAGGGGAGGATGAAAAATTGGATATACTTCCCTGTAAATCTTCCAGAAATTTATCAGATGTAAGATCACGAACAAATTCAATGGGAATGTGAATAGTAACTATATAATTGTTCAAGAACATACTAAGAGAAGCGTATTTATTTTATTTATGGCTTCTCCCTACATTCATTAATTAACAGAAACGTGCAGGAACAGCCAGACACAGCAGTATCTAAAGTCAAAAAGCCTTTGCTATTTGCCCACCAGTCACAATTAAAATTTTCTTATGCCTGATAGTAACTATGAATCCATCTTGTTCTACTAACAGCATAGAACATACTTCTTGGACATTACTGTAAAAGGAAAGCAGAGCACTTACAGAGCAAGATATTTGCCATCGAGACTGATGGCCATAACTGAAGCGGGCTTTTTAAGTAGTCTCTTGTGCCCAATTTTTTTCCATGTACTCATGTCCCAAACAGCAGTGAGTGCTTTGTTACCTGCACCATGTGTATAAGCATACTTCAATCACAAAATTAATGGTTCAAACTCCAAAGCATTGGGTATCTTTTTTCTGGGAAGCTAGAAATGGCACTAATTGAAGATAAAATGAGAAACAACAGTTAAAATGACCGAGTTGATCAGCCATCCAGATCAAAAGTGACAAAAGGACAAGATGCGCATGAATTGAGTAAGCAGTGAAAGGTTATGTATGCCTCAGGTTTAACTACAAATATGGCTCTGAATGGTACAAAGTAGCAACATTGTATTTAGGTAGCAAAAACCATTGGAATTAGAACTGGATTAAGGAGGGTTTGTACACATACTAATAGAAATGATTAAGCATAAACCATATCCTTTGAATTTATTGATGAATATACCTTGTTGAACAGTGCAAAATAGAAAAGGTTTTGTCCCATCCTTAGAAAACCGACATAGCTCTATCCTCTCATCCTGCAGTATAGGAGAAAGGACATGTCATCAAGTCAATCATTCACAAAAACCAGAAAAAAAAAAAAAGGAAAAAAGAAAGAAAGAAAAAATAATAGCATGCCACCAGAAGCTACAAACGAAAAAATATACCGAGTTGCGAGTCAACGTGGTCAATGGAACACCATCATCCGTCTTCCATACTCTCGCAGAACCATCGGTAGATGTTGTGGCTAAGAATTCTGAGTCTAGGCTGAAAATTCAACAAGAACCCATTTTCAATTGAGCCAAAAAAAAAAAAACCCCACTGTCCCAATGTGATGCGCAACTGTGATAGTTATATCAATCTGTTTAATTTCCAGGAAAACATGTGGATTACTGCTTCTAAACATTATTTGGAGCTGTTCTGTACATTTCAATTCATAAATATGTACAAATGGATGAACACATTTTGAAAGACTGCATATTGACTCTTAATTCTTCTGAAAGATGTGTTTGTTACTAGAACCCATGTCTGGTTTTTAGCACACTTGTGGAGTGAAATCTGATGATGAAATTTATAATAGTAACTAAGGAAATTTCTATAAAAAAAAAAAAAAAAATTAAGGCTTCTATTCTCTGATTAAATAAAATGACCACAGTTCTAGGTATTCACTTAATTTTTAGGTATAGGTGCTTTTCTTCTAGTACTCAAAGCTTATCCCATGTATACCTTTGCTTGTCCACAAAACTCTGGCATTACAGCCATATGTATTCTATTTTAAACAGCAGTCCTCTTATGCCCAATTGATGTTGAAGACAAAAAAACTATTTAACAAATTTAATTAAATGAACCTTAGTTTGGAAACCTAATTTTCAAGCACCAAATTTCACTGGCACTTACAAGATAGCATCTTTTCTTGTTTTTTGGTAGATAATTTGACAACATAAAATTTTTAAGAAAACAATTTTCCCTAGTTTACCAGACCAAACTGGAATACATATTGTTACTAACCAATCATTTAACAAAAATAAACTCAATATGCATACAATACAAGACAGATATGCAGGTGTAAGGATTGATATAGCCAGAAGGTTGGACAGAAAAGAGGCAGACAGAGCAATGGCCTGTGATGCTCAAGGCAGAAGCTGGGAAAAGAAGAAAGAAGAAAACTTCATTGAGGGACAAGTGAAGTTGTGATGCAAAACACATAGAATGCACCACCACCCAAATGATGTTTAGGTAGGCATATCATGAGTGGATAAATGCACATATGGACATAAATTCACATCATGAAGAGTCAGGTGAGTTATCTTTGAAATCCCAAAGTGGAGGAGGGGTAGAGTTCATAAATTTTCGTAAAAACAAGAACCGGGATAAGGCCTACTAGATAAAAGATAGCTCAGACCATTACAGTTGCATATATGCAGACAAATGAAGATAAACCTAATGTTACACATGAAAGGTCACAAAACAGGCAAGTAATATATATACCTACCTAAAATCCATATCTTGGACGGACTTGTGAGCTTTTGGCTCATTTAAAATAATACGCAGGCTTGGCCATTCGAAGATTCTGAGATGCCCATCCTAAAATTTAAGGAATTGAATCAGAACGATGAATTCTATCAAGGAAAAGTCATATGTGGATCAGTATAATGTGTACCAACAATCATATCTGAATCACACAATCATATTCACTAATAATCATGGTTCATCTGAATAGCTGTCTAAATATGGCCCAAGTGATATCCTACCATAAACCATTTTGTATATTTATTTAACTATTTTTGCCTATCCAACTTCTTGATAGTAGAAGTAGATTGCACGGTTCATGCTAGATATTTTGACACACATGGTCCTGAACCTATCATCCAGCCAGTTTATTGCTTACCAGTCCACCACTAGCAAGTCTAGATCCATCAACACTAAAAGCTAGGCATTTCTGAAGGCCAGCACCATGGAGAGGAATGAATTCTTTGGCCAACAATTTAACATGTTCCCCTCGGCCATACAACTCGAACCATCTGCATATAGCACAATATTATTTACTTTCCAGGCAGAGAAAATCATGAATATAATACAACAAACAGCACCTTAGCCAGATTTTAAGGTCAGATAAATATCTAGCAAATGATCAATGGACAAACAAGCAAAGGATGAATGTACTGTCAATGACACATGCTGTTTGATAATTCTAGCCTGTCCATCTTCCAGCCCCATCCCATCCTCCCCCCCACCAAAAAAAGAAAAAGAAAGGCCCAAAGAAAAAAACGAAAAATGAAGCTAGAGGGGAATCATGAACTGACCAACCAATTGTGGCAAGTGAAAGTAGCCATTAACGCATGAAATCATGATTTAAAACCAAACAATTTGCCAAAGGCCATCCAGAAAGCTTGGAAAAAATAAAACAGCTGAACAATTTGTACAAAAATTATATCTCATGTATGGCATGAATAAAAATACATAGATATAGGAAAACCCTTTTCTTTTCTCTGGGAGCAAGCATATACAATTAACATAGGATTCTCCTGACAAACCAATTGCTTCCTATGTTTTCATAAAGGTAAACTATTGCATAATTATGAACATGACAAGAAAATATGCATATGATCAGCCAAGTGGGAGAGAATATCAATACAAGAAAGTTGTCATAAAAATAACACTTGTGACAATCTTCACTTCATATATCATGATTTACAAGATAATATTATGATTCATAACATTTTCCTTGATGTGCTTAAAATGTAACCAGGATGACAAAGTTATCTATAGCTTTTCCACGAAGTCAACAAAAACAAAAATTAGGCTACTACTCATGAAAGAATGAGATAATTGAATAATTCTGGGACAGCATCTACTAATAAAAAATCCCACCCAAAGAAGAAGAAATTCCCATGATACTAGTGAAAGTTATAAAGTGCGTACCATTTTGATGTTTCAAGCAACCATGTCAGATAAATTAATCATTGTTGTCCATGAGGACCTATTTTTGACACAAGCAATTCATATTTCTAAAGTTCCCATCTAATACAGAATTGAACGAAGACTACAACAATTAGATGCAAGCCACTAAAGTGCCAATAAGTCAGATGGAATTAAGACACTTTCTACAGGAGATGGAAGATGCATCAATACATACAAATACAACCATATGGGTGAGACACCTCATTGCCCTTCTGGAACCATAAATTTATACAATTCTATGTCTCTCAACCTGTAGATTAACCTTCTCAATAGCACCTTCCCATGCAATGTCCTCACTTTGTACAACTTCCCCTATCAAGAACAATGGTGCGGACTTTCCCGCAGCAAAAAACACAAGTTCTGAAAATATTACACCTCCTCCAATCTTCTTCTTCAATTATTGAAGCTATCATAACTCGTAATACCACCAAAAAACTCCTTACTGAGGGTCAAAATCTGCTACTGCAAGACACTATAGCATCAGTGACTCTCCTTTAACCGGGTTAATATCAATGCTCTCCTCATCACGAGATGTAGTCATCACTTGTTGCACAACTAAGGACTCCCCTTGCAGTGGATAAATGTCAACACCTTCCACTTTGTCATAATTATAATAAGCTGGTTCTGGAAGCTCCTTTTGGTCTCCTTCACACTCCACCAAATTCACTCAATGTCACGAACATGCTTAAGAATATGAGATGCCTCAAGTCCAGAATTCAAACCTTGCTTAGTGGGACTAAGGCTTGTGATTTTCGTTGTTGGCGGTGGTGGTTGGAGGCTTTATGTGTGTGCTCCCTGTTTTTGGAACTGAGATCAATGAAAATTTTGGAGATTTCATATAGTTTCATACTTGAAAAAGAATTTTGGATTTTCTACTTCCTAATCTAGTGTCGGAAAGCAGTTTCAGGCATTCTTTGAAAATAACTTTACTGAACAGTTCATATAAGGTTTTAAAACTAAAAGAGTTCCCAAAACTATACGCAATCAACTTGAGTTCCTCCACGAGTCATCAAACAATAAAAGGAGAACTTGTTAAAGATGCACAACTTGTGGTGAATTACCAGTACCCATGGTTTATTGTGTAAGGGCGGGTCCAGGTAGCCCATTGTGGAAATTTACTCGGCCATTAAAATGTAAGCTGTACCGGTCTCAAAATCAAGAGTATAGAGTCACTCCACGCAACTCAAACAGTAACTTCATAAGAAAATCCAACTCCGAAGTCAAGAGCAAGAGGCGCAACAGACAAGGCAATCTGTCTGGCTATTTATTTGAAAGAGAGAAAGAGAGAGGAACTGACATGGAAGCACCAGAGGCCGTAGAGCAGATGAGATCGTCGCCGCTCGGGTGCACCGCGAGGCTCGCCGGGTCGCCTTCTTCAATCACGTACGAAGCCTGTCAAAACATCGAGAATACGACACAAACAACTCGGACTCGGTCAAAACAATCTTCTCCAGTACAAAACTGAAAAATCGATCGAGCAAGAGAGAGAGAGACCGAGGGAGAGGAAGAGAGAGAAGCGGTTTTGGAATCGAACGAGAAGATCTCGAGCACGGGCGAGCGGGCGCCGCGGCCGGCCCTGCCGACGGCCAAGAGATGTTCGTTCTCCGGCCGCCTGATCCAGGCGGAGCAAGTCACCGGCCCCTCCTCGTCGCGCCGCCCCCGACTCTGAGAACCGTCCCCCTCCATCTTTTCCGACGAATCACGCGTTTGTGGCCGTTGGAAGAAGACGAAGGGGACTAACCCTTTTTAATCCGTTTAATTGTTTGTTTTTTATTCCTTTCGGATTGGTTTATTGGGGAACTGGAAGTAAATATCAATGATGAGGCGGTGGCTACAACAATCACTTGCAACGGCTCTCATCCAACGGCGCAGGATATTCGGTGATTGATTCCGCCAGATCAGTACAAGTGGGCGTTATTCTCCACGCAACCGCCCCGCTCACGTTTTCAACCATTATTTTTAGTATGCTTTGCTATGTACATTTTGGGCAACATAATCTGTATAAATAATAAAAATATTTCTCACATTTGATCGTATCTCATCATTTTTAATGAGATATATTTTAGACATTTTAACATCATTATATAACTTAAGGTGTACATAATGATATACTAATAATATTTTTTATTATTTTTATGCAAGTTTATAATTATTTTTTTGGTTAAGTACATATTTTTACAATATATTTTTATATTTTTTATATATTTATTTAATTTTTTTTATTTTTATTACATCTTTATAATTATATTTTTAATCAATTTATCTTATATTTTTTTTATTTTAATTATATAGATATACCAATATTTTTAAATCAATTTAATTTTTTTATACGTTAAATTATATAAATTAAATTGACTCGAAAATACAACTATAAAAATATAATTAAAACAACGAAAAATTTAGACTGCGTTCTCTTTACTATTTTCAAGTCATTTTTAATTTTCAATTTTCTAAGATAATGAAAACGCGTTCTCTTTATTATTTTTAAAAATGCGTTTTTGAAAACAAAAACTAATTTGTAAAGAAAACTCAAAACAACAAAAAATTATTTTTAGTATTTTCATCTAAAACAAACTCAAAACTCAAAATATATTTATTTATTTATTTATTCATATTTTATTATTGTAATGAAAAAAAATATTATAAAATTCATTAACTTTAAAATGTATATATTTTTTAATAATATATTAACATTAAATATTTTTAATTTATTAAATAATCAAATTTATTGAATAACATATAATTAAAAAATTATTTTCAAAATTTCAAAGCGAACACGTTTTCTAATTTTCTATTTTGAGGAATAATTTTTTAAAATGACAAAGAGAACGCGTTTTCAATTTTCTAAAAGCAGACTATCAAAACAGAAAACTAGAAATGAATTCAAAACTCAAAATTGAAAATTAAAAAGTAAAGAGAACGTAGCCTTAAGTTGACACACGAAAAAATCAAAGTATATATATTAAATTAATTTTAAAATATAATATAAATTTAAGAATATAATTGAAATAACGAAAATTTTAAGTAATTATATAAAAATATAGGTTTAGTCTTATACTTTCATTTAATTTAAATTATTATTAATATTAATAATATTTCCCTTACTAATTTTTTTTTGATTAAATTAGATATCAACTATATAAGCTACCAAATATAATACACTAAGATAAACAAATCAAATTAAGAAAATAAAAAAAAAAGCTAATAATGCTAGATAAATTTAATAATCCCTAATATGTCAAAAATTTGTATGGACGGACCCTTCAATAAATGACATTTTTGTAATTAAGGTAACTTATTTGTAATTTTTTTATACAAATTTAAGATAAAAAACAAACCACGATCAAATTATCAATTACACAAAATAACACAAAAATTTTATATGAAAAATAAAGTTTGAGATAAATTATAGGTAAAAAGAATAAAACATTATTATGATGATATTGTTATAATAATTTTATATTATTATGCACTTATTTATAGATTTATCACTTATCCATAAATGTATATAAAAATAAATTTATATAAATCTATATTTTAATCATAAAATCAGTTGTGGAGAAGATAAATCTTCAATTATATATGTGTTCAAATCACAACTAAATTTAAATTTTAGATCACAATTTATCACAAAAGTGTATCATATATCTATTTTAATATAACACAAAACATAATATATTAATACATTTGACAAACAACTCCTATAAATTTATTGTTAAGAATAATAGATAAAATTATTATTAATTTAGATAAAACATTTATGAATTTCTCAGTATTATAAAAATTTGAAAGAGTTAGTGATTAGGTTGTACAGAAATAGAAATGAAAAACAGATATAATACGAAACAAAAATAGAGAGTTGATATTTTTTAAAAAAATAAAAAAATGAATGAGTAAATAAAAAAAAATAATTTTTTTTGTAAATATAATTTTTAATATAAAAATTATAAAAATAATTATTTAATTTAAAAAACATAAATTTCATAATATATTCAAAAATTAAAAATTTTGAATTAGAAATACAATTTTGTCTATCTCTAAACATTTTTGTAAAGGAAAACATATTTTTTATATTTTTTAATATTAAGAAATATTTTTAAAATTAAAAAAATGACTAAAAAACGTTTTTTCACCCTTTGAAGAGGGAATGTTTCGGGAACCGCAAAACGTTGGTGATAGCATTTCCATGTACTCGCGCAAAAGCCATGGAAAAGCTTCACCCAGAAGAGGCATGAGCCGGGTCTGTCACTGGGACTGCTGCATAAGCCGCACGCGGAGAGTGAGATTTGGGGAGAGAAAGCGAAACTATCTATAGGGGGGGAGAGAGAGAGATGGAAATGGGGGCTATTGCTGTGACGAGCTTTGGGCCTCCCGTCGCCCCCTTGACCCGCAAGCACTTGTCGCCGTCTCGGTCTCTCCTCAACAAGCCCCGGCCGCTCTCGCTTCCTTCAGCCTGGAGGCGAGTTTGGTTCGCCGGCGGCGATATTGGTGCTCCACGCGCGACCTACCGGTTCCGCAGCGGCTCCGTGGCTCTCGTTGGCGGCGAGTTTGTGCGTGACGCCGGCGCAACGGCGGTTGTAATGGCCGGCGCATACACGCTCGTCTCCGCTTTCGAATCTCTCACCCGCCGCAATTTCATAGAACAGGTCTCAAGCTCTCTCTCTCTCTCTCTCTCTCTCTCTCTCTCTCTCTCACAGGAATTTTCTTCTCTCTCAGTTGCAATTTTCAGATTTCGGTATCACAGTGAACCGAGTTATTTTCCGTAAGATAAATGATCTTACACGGTCCATTCTGAGCTAAAATTGATGCATAGGGTTTGATTCGATCTCTGTTTAGACACTATTCAATATTCTTTTGAGGTCATCGATTGCTTTTCATTTTAGAGGGCTAAACCCGCAGATTCATACTTTCTAGTGGTTAGGTATGAATATGACCAGCTCCGGAGGTTACTTGCTAAGTAACCTTTTGATGTATAAAACTGAGAATTGAGATAAAACCAGAAGTAGGCAGGGAGAAAAAAAAGGACTCTTCATATAGAAAAAATCACCATTTATTGCACCTGGGACCATTTCTTTCTTTCCCTGACAACTGGTGAAAGCAATTATTGTGAAAGCAACAGGTTTGGGAAAGCAAGGCACTTAAAATCGGGATTTAAGGGGAAAAGGGTAGCTGTAAAATTGTAAAATTTTAAAAATAATTAAAAATATTTTTTAATTTTTATAAATATATTTATAATAATATAATTTTATAAAAATAAATTAATATTATTTAATAACATGATTATTTTTTATTATAACTCAAAAAATGATACTTCTAAAATATAGATAAAAAACTAACAGATTGGTATAGATTATTCAGAAATAAAATATAAGTAATTTAGAGATAAAATATTTTTTAAAATTCTTTAGAGGATACTTTTAATGTCTTTCATCATATTTAAGTTACAATTTTTACTTAATTTAACATTGATTAAATCAAGCAAAATCTCAATTTGGGGTTGAGTGATTCATTAATTAATTACTCGTTTCTCTTAATTTACTTATGCAACCAATATTAAATCAATTAAATTAGAACTTATACAATCAATGTTAGAGATGTTACGTAACATTGAAATTTATATAATCAATGTAAAATCAAGTTCCAATTTAAAGCAAAATATTATATAAGTTCTAATATCAGATGCTATATGACATTCAGATGTTGTAAGTATTCTCTAAATTGTAACTTAAATCAATGAAGATCTTTGAATCGTTTGAGGTCTTTTAAACATAAAATTATAAAATCATACTTGTAAAATCTAGATTTTATAGGATTTTATCCCAAATTGAATTTTACATGAAATTTGATTCGTGGGGGTTTTCAAAACGTAAAATCATAAAATCATATAAGTAAAATTGGAATTTTAACAATAATGAGTAAGATAATCTTGTACACTAGAACAGAAGTAGAATTTGCAGTGAGGCCAATCTAGGAGCTGAAGTTACTTTCTGCAACACGAAAAATCTGGTATTGTATTTATTGTAATCACAGTTCTGTTACTGATATTTCACTATTTCTGCATTATGAATTTAACCATTTACTATTTGTCCGAGGATTTTTTGAAGTTTAGGTTTAGGGTACTTTGATGTGATGTGATGCCAAATCAAATATAAAGCAAGTATTGAAAAAGATGATGAATGGTATATCAGTTACACTAGATAATATATTGATAGATGTATGAAAATGTATAGGAGAAAAGGGTATTTTTTAGTTATATATTATTTAATGTGATTCTTAAATAAAAAATGATGTCAGATAAGTGAGAGATATGCAAAATATGAGTAATAAAAATGAGAATGCTAAGATAGATGTGCAGTCATACAAGAAAATATAAGATTAAAAATAAGATTATTCTTAATAAGATCGGAAGGCTTTTATTGAAAATAAGATAAGCAAAACATGATTAAAATGATTTATTTATATGAAAAGAAGCCCAATAGAGGCTCTTGTAAGAAGAGTGGATAGAATTGAACAAATATTTAACAAAAGAGGATGGAAAAAGTATTTAGCAAAAGAGGTAGTGCAAGATCAAGAAAAATTTGGTGGAAGATACTTAGATATGATATTAGTTATAAGGGCATTAAGAAAAGCTCATAGATGAAAATGGCTAGAGAGCTAAAATTCATATAGCCTATCCCACATATTGAATAAAGACTTGTACGTTGTTTTTGTATAACTAAGTATTGGAATGTGATGCATCACTGAATCAAATTTTAAGTAACGAACGAAAATTATACTTAATGACGATGTCACATTCCATATGTGAAAAAATTTTACTCTTGCCAGTGCATCTGAGAGTAAACAATGTATGACTGAGGAATGGTTTCAGAAATATATCTAGTATCGGTGGGGTTTTGGCAAGGGTTCCAAGATGTCCCCGTCCAGTTCGTCAATACCAAATTGTGTAGTTTTGCATAAATGCTTTATTTGTAATAACTTGTAGGTATTGGGATATTTTGGTGATCAAGCTTGTGCTTTTGGATGAATGTAAAAGGTCCACTCTCAATACATGAAATAAGCAACACCATTATTGGTTTTTTGATTTTCGAATGAAATAGTTGGTTTCAAGCAAGGATGCTGGGAATGAAATTAGGCGTTGGCCTTTTTCATCTCTTTAGTTACTCTTTACAAAGGCAGCTCACAATTTTGTTACATCTCCTGGCACAAAGATACGACTTTCATTTCCTTTTATGTTGACAAAGAATTCATCACAATTATATCTAATACTCCCATGAGCTAAATTTTAAAAAGATTTGTTTTTTATTAACAGTTTTTTTTATTCAGTTACATAATCTGCGTCCCATCATGTGTTATTCATATTCCACCCCTTTGAGCAGAGTTTGAGCAGAAAACTGGTTCATATATTATCTGGGTTGCTTTTCATGGTTTGCTGGCCTATATTCAGGTAGTCACTCTGTTCTCATTTCCTTTTCTTTCTTTCTTTTTCTGGTTAGCTTTTTTTTTTTTTTTTTTGCTAGGTCCCTCTGTTCTCGTTTCATCTATGTAATTTCCACCATGAAATATTATTTGGCTAATGATGTTGTGGATCATTTTAATCGTAGAATAGCACCTCACCAGAGGCTCGCTACTTTGCTTCAGTGGTTCCTCTTGCAAATTGCTTAAGACTTCTCATTTATGGCCTCTCCCTTGCTACCAGTGAAGGACTAATAATTTCTGTTACCCGAGAGGGAAAACCTGAGTAATGTCTCTAAGCGTCATCATTGATATTTTATGCCTCATTTCGTTCCTTTTGACATTACTGGTGATAAGCCTCTAATTTAGTTCTTTTTTTTTTTCTCATGCTTTTGTAGAGAGTTGCTTAGAGGTCCTTTATACTATGTTCTCATCTTGATTTTGTGCGTCCTAGTCTTTTGGCGCGAGTCACCAATTGGAGTGATCTCACTTGCAATGATGTGTGGAGGGGATGGTAAAATTCTTGACACCTGAACTAGTTTGCCTTTCAGTAATTTAAACTATTCCATTCTGGCTTCATTCTTTGTAGGCATTGCTGATATCATAGGAAGAAGGTTTGGGTCCGAAAAACTCCCATATAACAAAAATAAGAGTTGGGCTGGTAGCATCTCCATGTTTATATTTGGTTTCTTGATTTCACTCGGGTGGGTTTTGGTGCTTTTCTTCTTGTCGAACCATTTCTTCATCCGACACTATATCAGGTTACTCCATTTGAAATGCAATCTCCACGCCTTTTGTTTGTGTGCCAGGATGCTCTACTACTTTTCACTCCTTGGGTTCTTCCAGCTGGATTGGGCTTGGACTGTGGAAAGAGTGGCTCTAGTTTCCTTCGTTGCAACTGTTGTGGAGTCCCTCCCAACTGCAGGGTTAGTTGACGACAACATCTCTGTTCCATTGGCAAGCATGGTAGCAGCTTATCTGTGTTTTCCCATTTAGCTCATCAACTTCAAGTCCTCTAGTGGTCTTTACTTGGTCATTCCTGCCATTGTTGTAAAACTAGAATAAAAATAGTATGGATGGATTGTAGATATGTTTAGATCTCTCAAAACCATTCAAGCTATCGTCTTCGTTCATTTCTTTTTATCCATTTAAGTCCTATATATGTAGGCGTTGGGCAATGGCGAAGGCAGAAGGGACAGGGTATTTTGTACAAAGGGGACTTAAGTGAGCATTTCCCTTATTACTTGTGAATAATGACGGGGAAAACGAAGGTGGGGCACTGATAAACTTAGAGTTATAATCGAATCGAGCCGACCTATGTTTTGTTAAATTTAGATTTGACTTATCGACCTATGTTTTGTTAAGTTTAGATTTGACTTGTGAGCCAGTTTCTAGACTCGAGTTTGAGTTCGATAGAACTTGTTATTTTGGTTAAACTTAATTTATTTATTTTTATTATATATACATATATTATATTATGTTAAATAATTAAATTAATATATATAATAATTTTAAATATATTAATACATTATAAAGGAGTTTGTTCACAAGCTTTTCGTGAATTTCTAATCGAACAGGCTTATGAGCTTTTAATCAAATTTATTAGTATTTACGAGTTTTTAATCAAATATATTTATAAGGTTTAATGAGTTAAGTTTTATTAAGTTAAATTTTGATTTATTTATAAATTGAGATTCAAAAATAATTTTAAATTTAATTCGTTTATTTCAACAAACGAATTCGAATGAGTTTTTCTCAAATTAAACATTGTCAACGAATGGATTCGAATAAGTTTTTGTCAAATTAAACATTGAATTACTCGTAAACAAATGAGCTAATTTGCCTCAAATATAAATAAAATAACATTTTTGTTCTTGCTTGAAAAGTTGAGTGGTTTGATGGCTCCACTCCGCTCAAATTTTCATATAACGACAAAAATGTCATTTTGAGATGATCGTTCTTATACAGCCTCCGATACTCATACCCTCGATACGTCAGAGGAGGTAAATCATAAGTTAGGCCTTTAATTCTCGCGCAAAACGATAATCAAATTTCCAACCTATTAAATTGACATTAATATATTATTCATTAATTCGTCTCCATATTTTTTTAGGACACTTTAAGGGCACATATTTCTCTTATTAATGGCACAGGGGCGGTGTTCAAAGGCACGAGACTCTCAGAAAATATTCATTCAATGTAATTATGAAACTACATCATTGTGTTAATGTGATATGATGGTTCAACCATATGCAAAACAAAAATAGAGTTTATTTTCGCCAGCTACCTTGTAATCAAGATTTCAATAAATGTTTTATAACTAGATTGTAATATTATTATGTCCATATATAACGTAATATAATATAATATTTCAGTTACATTAAATATTTTCTGACGATGGAGCTAGCAAAATAACATGCCCTTGCTTGTCATGTCACTGACACTCTATATTACGTGCCCTTGATTGTTTTATAGGAATCAAACATTAATCACAAATTTAGAAGATAATAAAGAATTATGAGGTAGCATTATTATTATCATTATGATAGAAACTTGTAATTATGTTAATTAATTTGATAGGTGGACTGGATGGTCCTAATTTCACCATTAAACTCATTTTCTAACGATGAACCAATTTTGCCCAAAGTCAAACGCCAAGCCTTCCACGGCACCACATTTCAACTTACTGATTATTTTGGTGTAAAATTGGTGGGATAATCATTTAGATATAAGTCATTTTCATTCATGCAACTTTGCTATTAAAATAATAATAATAATATAACAAATTAATCTTATCAATTTCAAGAGATCATAAAGTATGGGAATAGTTAGGGGTGTGTATTTGGTTATAATCGAACCGAATAGTCTCATTTTATCTAACCGAATCGAACCATTATTATGGATATAACCGAACCGAACCGACTTAATACACTAATCGAAATAACCGAAACCGAATTAACCGATTTGGAGTTTGAACTAACCGAACCCAAAAAATAGCTCAAAAATTGAATCGAAATAACCGATTTGAATTTTAAACTAACCGAACCAAAAATTAAACTAAAAAACAATCCAAAAACAGAATCGAATATGTCTTGATTGGGGGAAAGAATGTCTAGATTTTGCCTTTGCAATGAAGTCTCTTATAGTTTGATGCATTTTTATTTCATATTATAACAAAACGACTGGGATGATGGATGATGTATCTATAGGTTAAACAAATAGCAAATCACAAAACAGAACCAAATCTGAAATCAAATCACAAAACAGAAATACACTTACAAATTAAAAAAGAAACGACGACATCGCAAAGCCAACGAACCAAATCACAAAGCCAAGTCAAAGCATCAATGAACCAAATCACACAACAACGATGAAGTGTGAAGGGCTTGAAGGCGTTTGGGTTTAACAATGATGGCGAGGTGAGGGTTAGCCGCCAAAGACCTAGGGTTAGGGTTGTGGGTTGATGCTTTGACGACGACGACGAGTGAGGGGGATTGGGTGTTGGGTTGGGTAGGGGAGAAATCGACGACAAAGGCATTCGACTCCGACGGTAACGACGATATGAAGGTTGACGACGAGTGGGGGGTCTGTGTGGCGATCTCTCGACTCGGGCAGGCTATCGGGTGTGAATCACACCGTGACTCACTGACGCGCAAGTGAAATGAAGGAAGAAGAAAGGAATGGACAGAATGGGCGATTGCAACAGCACGAGTCGTTTTTGTTGGGTGCGAGTTAGTTCATTTTTGTGGGTATTTTTGCCCAAATAATCGAACCGAACTGATTATATAAAATTTTTATAAAAACTTAACCGAACTCGAACCGCCCATCATAGATAACCGAGTCAAACTGATCGAACCGATCGATTCGAATCGATTTAATCAGCTAAACCGATTTTCTGCTCACCCCTAAGAATAGCTCCCCTGAATCAGCATTTTGAAGCTGTTTTTGGCTACAAATCAAATAATGTATATGGTAGAAGATTGCATTTAAGCATGCAGGTTCGAGTCATGGCAGCCACAGTATGTGAGTTTCATCCTCTTATGGGGTGGTTTCTTGTGTGCACTATGCATTGTACCTCCTACATTGGAGGTCGTCGTGTACCGTGATTAACCTCTCCCACGTGCATGGGACAGTGTGTGAGGGGCCCTTAAGATGAGGGATTTCACCTTTTGCACTCAAGAAATGAAAAAATAAGGCTTTAGCCTTCGGGATACGTGCATGAGTGAGCGCTTGAGTGGTTGTCATCGAAAACGTGTTTTCGGCCAATTTATATAAATTGCGAAACGACCCCATAACAATTTACAATTTTCAGAAACAACCCAAAAAACGTTTCAACCGTTTTCAATTTTGAAAACAGATTGAAAATGCCGAAACAACGTCTCTAAGCTGTTTTTATGCTTTAGATCAGACACTCAAGAAACAATTACTCTTCTCACAATTGGGTTTCACATTGTTCAATATCTAGGCCAAATCTATATTTTTATTTCTATATTTTTTTGTGTGATCATTCAAATATTTTATTATAACAACGTCTTCGAGCTATTTTTGTGCTTCAAATTTGACACTCAAGAAACAGTTACTCTTCTCACAGTTGGGTTTCACTTTGTATCAATATCTTTGCCAAATCCATATTTTTATTCATGTACTTTCTTGTTTTTTTTGTGTGGTCACTTGAACATTTTATTATTTCGATTACACTTATAAATCTGATTTTCTAGTCAATTTAATTCCTATATTTTGACATTTTTTTCGTGTGGCAATCCAAACTTTTCGTTATTTCTATTACATTTTTTAATTTATTTAACCATTATACTTTCATATATAAAAAAAAATAAGATAATAAAAGTACATGTCATATTTTTTTCACATCAAAGTACATAGAATTGAAAATTGACTTGAAAATATAGATTTAAGGGTATAATTAAAATAATAAAAAATTTGAGTTGTCACAAAAAAAAAAAAATCAAAGTACAAGTGTTAAATTGAGTGAAAAATGCAAATCTAGGGATATAATTAAAATAACAAAAAATTTAAGTGATTACATAAAAAAAATCAAAATATAAGAAAAAAAAAAGATTTGGCCCAATATCTTTGTAAGATAAATGTTATATCTCACAAAATTGGTTACATTAAAGTGTGTCTTTCTATTATGATGCAAAAGAATCTAGAACTATTTATTTTTGTGCTTCTATTCTTATGCTTAGTAAACTATTTGAAAATGACATCAAACAACGTGCGTTGCCCCATCACTTTCTAGCTACCAATTTGGATGAACAAATGTTACTGGTGATTACTCTTCAATTAATCTTGGTTTTGAATATGATATGTTCGTCAATACAGGTTAACACAGGGGATAGGTGTGTGGGTTCCACCCTTCAACAAGTCCATGTCCACTCATCTATTTCTTAATTTGTTCATATCAAACAAATATTATGTTATTTGACGTGAATAATATAATAAAATCGTTCACTTTAATACTTAAAAATGGTATTAATATATTATATTATTTTCCTACTAATAGAATATAATATGCTTTTCCTCATTTGATTTAGCTCGTTTCTTTTCCATTTTCTATGAACCAATAAATAGTTATTATTCAAATTCATGATAAAAGATTCAATAATATATAATTACGTCCATCGTAACTAGTGTTTTCTTTATATAGACTTGAGATCAATTGTGATACAGATGAATATTTTCAAAATTAAAAATGTTTAGACTCTCAAAGTGGCTTAGGTGATGACTCATTCCTCACAACAAACATACCAGTTTGAGTTTAACAATTTTGTCATATTATTACTTATCAACATGTATGGCCGTTACCCTTATTGGGGGGATATCTTTCAACAAGATTTTGAAGATTGGATTTCTCTATACCAATTTGTTTTAGTTAAATCTTTTAAAATTAGAGAAATTCCTTGATCATAGATAATTTTTGTTGTGAGTCGAAATTTAGGGACTTGACCCCTTAGATAAGCACGGGTGATTGTGTAATTCACACGGAGATAAATTCGAACCCACAACATCACTGTATTTCAACCTCTTGAATGCATGTAATGGACTATCTATATTACCCCAATAAGTTTTGCTTCAGTCAAATCTTACTATTAATCCCGTTTAGATAGTGTTTGTTAACCAATATATGGGCTGAAAAAAATGAAATGTTGAAAATATTATAGACAAAAATGATTTCTATCGTATTTATTAAATTTATTTGATAACTCTTGAAAAAAAAATCACGTGATTTCTTATTTTGAATTATTCAAATAAATTTCTCTCTCCCCCTACAAATAAATTTATTTTGAATCTTATAGATAAGAAAAAATAATTTATATGTCTGGCAATGCTCAAAATATATAACAAATAATTTGATAAAATTTTTGAAATACTTTCTAATCTTGTCTTGATTATTTCATATCTTAGTCTGAAAAATATTTCTCTTTATTGGAACTATAATTTTTTAATAAAATAAAATAAAAATAAATTATTTATATACATATTTTTATATTTATAAAAATATTTATTTTTTACTTTTGAAACCTTCACTGATTTTTATACAAGATTGGCATTATTTGTTCCTACATTGCCAATTATTTCGAATTTTCATATGGTGGGCCGAATGGGCTTTTTTATAAGAACAAAATGGGTTCCACCATTTTGGTTTAAAATTTTGGCCCAATTATTATTATTTTTATTTTAAAATTTTAGCAATATTTTCATACTAAATATTTTAGAAGTTTGGTAAAGAGATAAAAAAAATATCTTTTAATTTGTTAGAAAATAATAAAAATCTCATTTATTGCCATTAAAGTTGTTTCACCTTTTCTGATCGTTACTTTACCATCATAAAAATTAAAAAAAAAAAAACTCAAATTTTATCTCATCTAATTTATCTTTTTAAATAGGGGTGAGTAAAATTTTGATTCAACTAAAAAAATTGAATCGAATTAGTCAAAATTAGTTGTTCAATTCAATTCGATTTGTAGACCGATTCGGTTCAATTTTTACATTTGAGTATTTCAATTCCGTTTGATTTTATTATTAAAAAAAAATCAAAATACTCAAATCAATGTAAAACTAAACAAAAAAGTTAATCAAATAAAATTTTTTATTATCAAGTAATATTCTTTTGCTCAAATAACATTTATTCTTATTTGAGTAATAATTAGTTTTACTCGAATAATAAATCTTTTTAATTAAGTAATATTTTTTATTATAAATCTACTCACGAAGATTAACTGAGTAAGAGTTATTTTTCATTAAATAATATTCTTTTCCCTCAAGTAACACTTATTTTTTTACTGTTTTCAATTTTATTCAATTTAAATAACTATTCAGTCAATTGAATTCGATTTTTGAAAAATATCTTTATATATATATATATATAAGTATCCTTATGAATCTTAATAAATTTTTTAAGTTGGTATGTGGTAATTATTTTTAAATATTTAATTTTAATACTTAAAATGACATTCTAAATTAATGCATTATATTTTACGCTATATCTATACAAATGTAAAACACACTAATATGAAGTGTCAAAACATAAAACTTAAAAGTGTCGTTATAACACTCTTATTCTTATGAAAAATGCAATTAGTAGGTGTACCAATGACAAAAAAATTTCTCATGAGGCGCGTGAGACGCATGAAAATAAAAGATATTTTGATCATAATATCCTTTCATATAACTTAAGATATACAAAAGTAATGTATAAATAGCATGATTATATTCTTATCGACTAGATGAAGACCAAAGAGTTTAATAAGCTGCAAATAAGAGCTAGCTGAAGTTGAAAAACCTCGAGGCTCTTGAATTAAGGCGATAGCCAAACACAACCTTAGCCGTGTATATGTACATATATATATATATACAGGCGCACATATATAGACGGGAGCAGTAACGTGATTCCATGAAACGGAACCGGGTTTCTCTGTGCCACCTTTGAGTTTCCCCATTCCAGAGAGAGAAAAAGCGTACTCAGCCACCTCTCTCTCTCTCTCTCTCTCTCTCTCTCTCTGCATATCTATATATATATATATACACAATGCATATATATGTGTATGGTTAACGTTTATATATCTGATTGTGGTATATATATAGGGTATATTTATAGAGAGAGTCTTTATATAATGCTGGTGGCGTTGCAGCTTTCTCTCTCTTCACGTGCGACTCCGCCATGGGATGGGGCGCGGTTTCGGCAGGCTCGAGGCGGTGGCGGTGGCGGTGCGACCGTTTCTCGACCCTTGCCTTCTTCCTACTCTCCTTCGCCTTGTTGGGTTTGATTGCGTTTGTCTACGCTTGGTTGATCATCGCCCCGCACGCCCACAAGAGCCTATCTCCACTCGGTTGCCAAGAAGACGACGAGGGTTCCTGGTCGATTGGTGTCTTCTATGGCGACTCGCCCTTTTCTCTCAAACCCATTGAAACTGTAAGTTCTGTGATTTTGGGGGCATTCTGTTGGGTTTCTGGGATTTTTGGGCTCTGCTTATTTCTGTTATTTGATTGTTTCAGGGTTTATCTGATGGGCAATTATGTGTTTTTGGTGGGTTTCTGATATTTTGATAGTAATGATAAGGTTATTTCATTGTAACTGGAAAGAAGATTACGGGTTCAAGTCGTGGGTTATGTATCAATACGACTCTAGCAAAACGAGAAGCCTATTTTATTTTTAAATTCTGATATCTTGTGGGTTGAATGCGGGTGACAGGTGAATGTATGGAGGGATGAGAGTGCTGCTTGGCCTGTGGCCAATCCTGTGCTTACTTGTGCTTCGGCGTCTGATGCTGGTTTTCCAAGTAATTTTGTTGCTAATCCTTTTCTTTATGTCCAGGTAACTTCAACTTTGTTTTTCTTTCATTTGCTTGATTTCATGCTTTAATTTTTCATATGCATTTATGTATCTGTATATGTGCATTACTATATGTATGCATTTGGGTTAGGTTTATCGTGTTGGTTTTAAGCTTGTGAATTTATGCATATAATTTTAACTGTTAAAGCTTGAATTCAAGTGATTTGATATTTATATTAATGGCTGATGACCACTACAATTAGGAACTGGTGGTGCTTTCCCTTTTCCTTTTGGCATTAATCTCACTGTTTGGGTCAAATCATGTTTACATTATTTTCTTTATGTTTTTACTTTCCCTTTTTTGTCCCCTTCAGAATCTTCCTTCGTTGTTTTGATTTTTATTTGACCAAGAAAGATTCGTTAACCCCACTTGAGCTGCATAATCATTTTTCTTGAGAATTATTTTATCCAATCTGTGAATTTCTGTGTTGCCATTACTTTAGTAGATAGGGTCAGGTGATCTATTAGTGATATGTTCTGCGGGTGTAGAATCCCAAATAGAAGGGGAAAAAAGAAAAGCAATAACTAAGATCCAAAATGAGTAGACTGAGACAAACAAAAGAGTTACATTCTCTGGGATTTGTTGGTGTTTGTGATTCGTCAGTTATGTGATAAATCCCTTCTTCCTTCTGAGTTTTAATAATGGGGTTATTCGAAATTTGATCATATGATGCTTGCCCACTCCAAGGTAGCACTTAAGGGAGGAGCAATAATACTATTCATGGATTTTGGTTAGGAAAGCCTTCTGAAAACGATAGATCTGGAAAAAATTATTAGTCCATTGAAAGAAATCAATATGTCCGGAGAGTGGAGACTTACCAGCTCTTGACAACAAGCAAGAAATATTGCTCTACGGCAAATACTACCTGTCAGAATCTATGCAATTTAGTTTTGTCATTCCTCAATGTACACTATACTGGTGAGAGGACCATTTTATCCACTTCTCTTTATTGCATCAACTCAAGTAGTTTAGTTGTCAAGAAATGCTTTTTCTAACTTGCTGTTTTTATATCCTCAATGTTGTAATTGGAATACAAGCTTACAACTTTACTGTCATCAGTTTTGAGTTTATACTCTCCAACAGTGAGTGATGGAAGGATTATTTGTTTGACTCAAAAGTTCTTCATCAATAGTGCTCTACTGCATAAACTTTTTTGGCACATTAAGAAGATTCTCAGTGCTATGGAAAATAAAACTATGTCCCATTAGTAATGGATCATTACCTGAGAGTTTCATGATGTTAAGACCTGTTATGGTTCTTGCCTTTTGAGGGTTTATTCATATATCTCATAGATTCTAGTTCTTGTAATGGATTATTGGGCAACTCTTGGTGATGGTATTAGTTTTTAAGGATGTAAATGTCCTATGGATATTTTATTTTACATTTTGTTTTACTTTACAACTCACACGAGGAGCACTTTGTTTTCTGCCTTTTGGTTGGTGTATTTTTTATTTGAGAAACTCCTTCTCTGGGTTAAGTAATTCTCTTGAAAGTATTACAGTTTATTGCATTATTATCAAGCTCAAATAAAGGAGAAGGGTTGTGTTAGGTAGTCAACAATCAGCGTAAAAACCATTGAATTTGTTAAGATGGATTCTATGCATAAACATATTTTGTTGGTATAGAATCCTCTCAGTGATCCACTATAGTGCCTAGTATGGTAAAAAAATGGGCTAGCGTGTCACTGCTTTGGCATTTGGATATAGTGATAAATTTGCAAGGAGTTACACATTTTCATGGAGTCATGCGAGCGAAGAAGTTAGTCTAGAACTCAAGACTGAGTTATGGAATATTTGAACTTTGACAGAAAAATCTATGGTGTTGGTGGATGTGATAGGAGAAGAATCCATATTATTTGCCTCCAAGAGATGAGATGGGTTGGTGAGAAGGTTAAAATGTCTACTGAGTAAGATATAAAATTTGTACTCAAGGAAGAATTCTATAAGGAATGAAGTGATAATGATTATGGATAAAAACTTTAAAAAGACTTTGAAACACAATATAGATAGGATTATCATAGCTAAAGTTCTAGGAGAAGAGACTTTGAAACACAAGATAGATTATTTCAGGAGAATAAAAAAAAAAGGCCTCACACGAAAAAGTCATGGTAGTGGAATGAGAAAGTATATGAAAAACTAAAAACCAAGCAAGCTTGCTACTTAGCATACATCCCATAGAAGTTTTGTAAAGGGTTTTAGAGAAAATAGACACATCACATAATAGAAATGTGTGTCAGGATTTTTGGAACATATACAAAGACTTTTCAATTATGATTACATTATTACATCAAGTAGTTGTATTGAGCCTTTATCTCTTTATTTCCTGTTGGATAGACTTACTAAGCACATCAAAGAAGAGGTGCCTTGGTAGTATGCTATTATTTGTAGATGACATAGTTTTGGTGAAAGGGAGAATAAAGTATGAATATCAAGCATTGGGTTATGGAGGGATACCTTGGAATTCAATGATTTTATTTGAGTCAGTCGGGAATTGAATATATAGAATGTAAGTTTAGTAAAAAAGGAAGTATGCATGATGTTGTGGTGATACATGAAGATTGAGTTATTTAAAAAAAATCAATTCAAATATCTTAGATCAATTGTTCAAAACAAAGGAAAAATTACTGAGGTTATTAATCATGAAATAGGGTAAGATGATTAAAATTGATAAATGTCTTAGCAATTATGCAATTATAAAATTTAAAATTAAAAGAAAATTTTTATCAGATGGATGTAAGATTAGTTCTGTTGTATGCTATAAAATGTTGGTAATTAAATACCAACATTGCAAAATATGAACATAATTTGGCATGCTAAAGTCTACGTATCTGACCTCACCTAATGGGATTAGTGCTTGGTGGTTGTATTATTGTTCCTAATTCTTTGAGACCATGGTGTCTTGAACAAGCCTCTTCACTCTAATTGTCTTAGAAAAGCTTGAAATTATTGTAGAGAATGTTCATTCCAGCTATGTGAGGGTTCTTTTAAATCTTGTGGAAGTATTTTAGATAGGTGAGATGGGTATCAAATGGTAAAGGTGCTACCAGAAGTTGTAACCTTTAGTTCTTATTGTTCTTCTTGCTTCTTTTTGTTTCTATGTTGTCAGTCTTTTAGTATCTTCATGTTTATGAAGAAGGATTGCAGCTGATTTTCTCCTGGCCTTGTTAGCTTGCCGTCATGTTTGTGAACTGAAAGGATCATGGGTTTCTCTGCCATTACAATAAGGGTTGTCTAAATGTGTTAATATGAAAATGAAATTTATGGTCAAGAAGTTCTTCTAATTTTCTTTTTTTCTTATCCTTATTTAAGGGCTTGGTATTTCTTCATGTTCTTTTTTCTGTGACAACTTAGACTAACTATATGGGAAGGGTCATTTAGTGTATCACTAGTCTAATGGCTCCATCTTGGGACCTTTCTCTATATCTGTATCTCCCTGATTTTTGGTTATGAACCAACTGACTGTGCTTTCCTGGTTTGAGTTCTAAGAAACCTGTACTGCTCCAGTTCTACAATTTATGATATATGTCTGTTCATGGAAGTAATGGTGCAAATAGTATGCCTGCTTTCCTCTGAGATTTTATCTTTGATGACATTACTTGCTTCAAGAAATGTGAGGACTTTTGGGGAAGTTAGCTTAAATGAAGGAAGCTTGGGAGGGTACTTCCTTCTTCACATCTTGGGCCCATTACTGTAAATCTTGCTAGTGATCTAGAGGGTAAAGTTACAAGTATTTGACCCATGTTCTGAAACGGTGCTGATATTGGAGTTTCTGGATGATTCTTGTCAATTTAGATCTTAGGAGTTTGTTATGTTTCTGAATTCTTGCGGGACGATCGAATGCCTTTCACATTAGAGCTGCTTCTACTTTGAATTGTTTTATGTACATCCCATGGAAGAGGTTTTTCATTCATTTTTCATTCTCCTCTTATGTTTTGGCCAACATTTTTGGCCTGATTTTGGATATTTCAGATGGAATTCAGTGCCAGACTCTACTTGATCTGTAGTTTTTGGGGCTTGGAATTTTATTAATACATATGCGTGCAGACCGCTTTCCTCTGAGATTTTATCTTTGATGACATTACTTGCTTCGAGAAATGTGAGGACTTTTGGGGAAGTTAGCTTAAATGAAGGAAGCTTGGGAGGGTACTTCCTTCTTCACATCTTGGGCCCATTACTGTAAATCTTGCTAGTGATCTAGAGGGTAAAGTTACAAGTATTTGACCCATGTTCTGAAACGGTGCTGATATTGGAGTTTCTGGATGATTCTTGTCAATTTAGATCTTAGGAGTTTGTTATGTTTCTGAATTCTTGCAGGACGATCGAATGCCTTTCACATTAGAGCTGCTTCTACTTTGAATTGTTTTATGTACATCCCATGGAAGAGGTTTTTCATTCATTTTTCATTCTCCTCTTATGTTTTGGCCAACATTTTTGGCCTGATTTTGGATATTTCAGTTGGAATTCAGTGCCAGACTCTACTTGATCTGTAGTTTTTGGGGCTTGGAATTTTATTAATACATATGCGTGCATGGTCAGCTTTTTCATGTATGTATAAGTTTCTTGCTTCGGGTAAGGTTGTGTATAAAAAAGACTCTTCCTTGGCTTTGTAAAGCGGGGAGTCTTGTTCACTACAGCTGCCCTTTTTTACAAGCTCCTGCTTGTAAACCTGCATAGATATTTCTGTTCTGAAATTACTTCAAGGATGTTTGTCATGTCATTCATGTCAATGTTACTGTGTGATGATTCAGGGAGATGTGTTTTACCATCATGTCAATGTTACTGTGTGATGATTCAGGGAGATGTGTTTTACCTATTCTTTGAGACCAAAAATTCAATCACCAGGCAAGGAGATATTGGAGTTGCAAGAAGCCTTGATAAGGGAGCAACATGGCAACAGTTGGGTATTGTTTTAGATGAAGAGTGGGATCTGTCATATCCGTATGTGTTTGACTACAATAGCCAGGTAAGATATGAATTTAAATGCTAGTACATTTTGTTTGTGGATAGTTGAGAATTTATAGTAACATAAAATATGTGGAAGTATTTGATGTATGCTGATGCCACAATGCACACTCCCACACAAGTCCCATGACATAAAGCTGTCGATAATTTACAATGTGGACCTATTTGTATAAACTTTTCCTTATGTGGTAATATTCAATTGGAGTTACATTTTATTGAATATTTTCTATATTTATTTTTCTCTTGAAGGTATACATGATGCCTGATGGAAGGGCAAAAGGGGAACTCCGCCTTTATCGAGCTGTAAATTTTCCTTTGGAATGGGTATTGGAGAAAGTTATAATGAAAAAGCCCCTTTCGGACTCATTTATCATCTTTCATGAAGGAAACTACTGGCTTTTTGGGTCAGATCACAGTGGCATTGGCACCAACCAGAACGAATGGTTGGAAATCTGGTATAGTAGCTCACCACTTGGTCCTTGGATACCGCATAAGAAGAATCCTATTTATAATACAGAGCAGAAGAGTTTAGGGGCTCGTAATGGTGGCAGACCATTTGTCTATAATGGAAACCTTTATCGCATAGCGCAAGACTCTAGCGAGATATATGGGCGATGTGTACAGCTTTTCAAAATTGAAGTTCTTAGCAAAGATGACTTCATAGAAGTTGAAGTGCCCCTAGGCTTGGAAGAGCCAAAAAAGGGTCCAAATGCATGGAATGGTGCTCGCTACCATCACCTTGATGTGCAACAGCTTAGCTCTGGAGAGTGGATTGGAATTATGGATGGGGATCGTGTTCGCTCAGGTGATGCAACACATCGATTCTTTATTGGCTGTGCATCATCTGTTACTGTTGTTGCGCTTGTTGTATTGTTGGGTATGCTACTTGGTGCTGTCAAGTGCTTGGTCCCTCTGAGCTGGTGCCCGCACAATATGGAAAAGAGAAGTGATGCTTTATTGGCTTGGGAGAGGTCGAACTTGTTTTCTTCCCGATTAAGACAATTTTGTAGTCGCTTGAATGGAGTGTGTTTGTTGCTACATGGAAGGCTAAAGCAGAAGACTTGCTTTAGAATTTTGGTTCTTGCTTTCATATTTGCAGCAGGAGTAGCCCTGACGTGCTACGGTGTTTTTTATATTTATGGAGGCAATGGTGCACAAGAACCGTATCCTTGGGAAGGTCATTATTCCCAGTTCACATTGCTAGCAATGACTTATGATGCTCGACTCTGGAACCTTAAAATGTACGTCAAGCACTATTCAAGGTGTGCTTCAGTTCGCGAGATTGTTGTCGTATGGAACAAAGGTAAACCTCCTGAATTAAGTGACTTTGACTCAGCAGTGCCGGTGAGGATCAGAGTAGAGAAGCGAAACTCCCTTAACAATCGGTTCAAGACAGATCCCATGATAAAAACC